>NC_044002.1:4405000-5065000 GCF_902150065.1 Myripristis murdjan
CCAAGCTGAGATCCTGTTTTATCAACAGGTGGTAGGATAAAAAAAAAAAAAAAAAAGGTTGAACTAAGAGGAAATAAATAATTATTCTAAGAATAAATGAAAGCAGGAGGATGATGAGAAACATCACAAGCTATAGGGAATTATGCTGCATCATGTCCTTGTTTTATTCTTTATTTGGAGGTTTTAATTTCCTCGTACCATGGTGACACTTTCAACTTCAGAAGGAAAAAAAAATCCCCTACAGATTATCTTTAAAAGGCTGCACACATTGACTCCATATTTTTATTCCCATTTCTGAAACAAGGAAGCACTTCATGTATTCACTATTTGGTTCATTTGGCTGCCCAGTCAACATGGTCTTTTCACAGAAAACCTAAAATTCTTGATGTATTTCACAATCTTAGAAACACTCAGTCCACATTTGGAAAATTAAAATATTTAATTGCTGAGACCATGAAACAGGACATGAAACACTCGCTAGTTTTCATCTCATTTTGTGGTTCATCAGGTTCACGATAACGGAAAGCAGAACAAACCATAAACTGTCAGAGAAAGGGAACAGCAACCACAAAGTGCGCAGGTGCATTCCCTCATGCTCCATGTAGGGCAGAAATGAAGTGAAAGTGCATTGGAATGAGATGAGTGCCGCTCTGCACGCTGAGGTTTGTGTGGTTAGGAGGTTGGACTCAAGCTGGAACTGATGTGCAGCTGGAAGGAGAGTCCATGTGTTACGTATAAGACAGGAATAAACTGGCAACTGTTTTTCCACTGATAAGGCACTGGAAGGCATTATAGACACATTATGTTATGCATCACTGTGCATGGGTACCTGTGCTACAGACCCACATACACACTGGTTATGTGGGTACCTGTAGCACACAGCTGCATTATCAGTGTTCACACAGTGAGCAACACAACCAACAACCAACAATCAAGTTATTAGAAGTCTAATTAGTACATATTGTCTAGTTAATACATATTGCTTTGCCTGTCAACCACTATTAACTATGAACTTAGTGTATGGTGAAGTGTTAGCATGGAGCCCTGGAGTCAACAGTGTTCCTGGACACATGAATGACTTTGTTGTCTATGTTCCCGTCACCAAAGATGCCAAAGATGCCATATCCCAAAAAACTGAGGTAATCCTTCAGCAAAACTGGACTTTGGTAGTGTTGGTTAGTTAGTGAGTCCACACGATGGTGAAATATCCTCATTAGTGGTGCTCCCCTGGGCTGCTCATCCAGAATACTGTGCCTCTATGTCTCAATTCACTTCCATAGTGTGGCAAAACAGCTCCCAAAATAAAACTTAGCAAATTAAAGAACACAAACAAAGGAGGTTATGTCAGTGTAAAATACAAGTGCTGGTACCCATTTTTTCCTTGTATAATTAAAATCATCTATGAAAGTATTATCAGGTCGCTTCTTCTTGGTGCAAGGTTACTAAGTGGAAGTTTCCTGCTGATGCTTCCTGATGGATCTACTTTCTGATTCAAATTGGAAAATGATAAGCAAACAGCTGTTTAATTTCCCTCAAAAAAGGGTACCAGGACTTGTAATATGTCGTTATATGGAACCCTGACTTCCTTTCCTGATGATCACTTCCTCTCCTGAAGCTAACCTCCTGTACAGCTGTGACAGTTCATCAGCATGTGGTGTGTGTGACTCTGGCGTGCAGGGGATGTCAAAGTCCGACGACGTTTGAGACTCCGACAGCTCACCCCCTTTCGGCTGGACACTGTGGTCGCCACACTCGTTCTTCAGAGGCACAGCATCGCTCCTGTGCACTCCGTGCTCCTGCCTCCTCTGCTCTGGCTGGAGGATAAAAGTCTCTAATAAGGACGGCTCCTGCTCACGCGAGACCTGGCGGCACAGAGAGGTAGACGGGGCTGAGCTGAGTTTTTCTTGGCCGAGGGTGTCATCTTCATCGTTGTCACTGAACAGCTCGGGGGTCTGAGAGCCTGTCATTCTGGAAGGGGAGGGGCTTGTGAGAGAACAGCAGGATTGTGATTGGCTAGTGAGGCTGTTTTGGCTGTCAGTCAGCGTCTCGGTGGTGAAGAAGTCCTCCCACTTTGGAGGCTTGGAGGTGCTGATCAGAGACTCCTTCCTCTCATCGTGCTCTGTCTTCCTTTTCTCTGGCTCCCTCCTCTCCTCACCTTCCTCCTCTTTCACCTCATTCATCTCTTTTTTCACTTTTGCCTCCTCCTTCTCCCCAGCTTCCATTCCTGTTTCTGTCTCCCCCTGCTGTTGATCCTCCTCCTCTTCCTCCTCCTCTTCATCGTTGGACTCAGTGCAGTCCATGTAGTTTGCTGCAGTCGACTGTATGACAGTCACAGTCACGGGTAAAGGCTCCTCCACAGGCAGCGTCAAAGGATTCTCAACTTCAACTAAAAGCAGAGAAATACCAAAGAGTTAAATATCATCAAGACACTGATTAATAGGGACAAAACAAAAAATATCTAGACATGATAGAAAGAGGGAAATATATCAAGCATTTATGTACCATGACTTTTTACTTCCTTGTTCAGGGCCATTTTCTTCCTCACTGGTGCTATGTCCGGCCCGTCAAACAGCTCATCATCAGTGTCTGAATCTGAACAGAGAATAAACAGGAGAATACGGTAATTTGACGTTATCTGGGGTTAAACAAACACATCCGGTTTGTAATTTGTAATCAAAGTGTGTGTCCAGTACTGACGTCTCTTTAGTTGGATCGTCTGTTGAGTTTGACTTTCTTTTCTTTGCCTGTTGAGCCGTGGTGGCTATCACTACCCAGCAACCAATAAACCAATGAGCGTCACACAACAAAGCACTTATGCACAGCCCCTGTCACGCAGGTGTGTGTGTGTGTGTGTGTGTGTGTGTGTGTGTCTCACCATATGTAGGTAGCTGCACCCTGGTGCGTTTGAGTATTCCCAGTGGTTTGTATATGAACACTGCTTGTTCAGACTGGCTCCTGCACATCGGCTTCAACCTGGGGAAGAGCCCAAAAGGCAGACTAAACGTCACAGTCATCCTGTGTTTATGGAAAACAGCCTTGTTTTTAAATCACTATTAGCTATTCAACAACTGTATAGACAATGACAAATTACAATGATAGAGTGAAGAGAGAACTGTAATAAGTCTAGTCTGTCTTTTGTACTGTAATTATTTGGCCTAATATGATGCAATTTGCTGTGACACTATTGAGTGTTTTTTCCAGGTATGCCAATAATGCATCATTTGAACTGACCTATACTAAGAGAAACAGCGGCAACAGCTGACTGAGGATGTACTTATCCATCCCACGTAAATTGGTTTTGTAACATAAATCAGTTAATAATATGAATTAAAAATCAATTTAGCAAACTGACTCACAGCTCTGTGACATCAGTCAATGTGCGGCCAATAGGAATAACACTGGGGTAGATGTTGACTGGCTGCAGGTAGGACAGGAAGTCTTTAATCTGAAAATACACAGGAGCACAGAGAGCATGAATTAACAATCACATCTTTTTGCGTTTAATCAATGTACAGGAGTGCAGAAAGGCATGGAGAAAGGACAGATCGAGGAAAAGAAAATTATTATCCTGCCTGGTTGCATGCATGTTATACATTTTTAGGGCTGGGAAGATATGCTTATCTTCTGATTCAGTGCTATCACAATATTTGGGTGGCAGGTTGATATGTATTGTGAATCTTAAGGTATATGATTCTACAAGTATTGCAATTTGATATTATGATTTATTGACAAAAAGTTCAATCATGCACTTCTAGAGACTGTATATCATATTTCCCAAAACAATGCACATCAAGCATTTAAGTATTTAAGCACTGAGGTATTACAATTCAATATTACAATTCATTGCATATTTGTTTTTTGGATTATATCGAAAAATTGATTTTAAAAAAATCTGAAAAAAGAAAAAAGAAAGAAAGAAAGAAAAAATCAACCTTAAGTGAGTCTGTGTTTACCAAGCCCTAATATTTACGGTATGCACAACACATGAACTAGCAACCCTAACCCTAAACCTGTATAAAGATTCTGATATGGATTTTTGAAGATCAATATTAATATTTTGGAAGTGAAAATGCTGATAGCTGACAATTTGTAACACCACCTAGCACATTTAAATTGGACCATTTTTATACTAAATAATGATTTTTAAAAAATTTACAAATTCTCACAGACATCCAGTACAGTTCTAATCAATTCTATTAAAAAATATGTACTAAAATAAACTGCATCATATCAGAGGTGGACAACGCTGACTGGAGCAGATCTAACTTTTAATTAAAAGCCATCATCAGCCCCATAATTCTATAAACTGATGCATCAGTCTAAGTGTAGCCACATCACTTTGGGTTAATGGTGCTTCTCTATGTACATACCTCAGAGAAGGACGAGTGGAAGCTGAAGCAGGCTCTGTAGGAACTGTTTCCTGTTCTACAAACACAAAAACACACTCAGCACTCACTAAACAGTACAGATGTAGTATACACTGAATCCTATGTACACTTGAATTCTGAATGTTTATGACTTGTTATCTGTCAGAAGTTGTCCCGCTCAGCTGAGCCTTGAACAGGGAGGCAGCTGAACACACTTCTTGCTCTCCGTCTCTCTGTCAGTGTGCTCTTACTTGACTATAACACTGCCTTTCTTGCTTCTCTCTCCAAACCACATGGTGGACGGTTTGATGCTGATGATACGAAAGGGAGTCCCGTCAGGTGCCACAGAGCCACATGGCAGCCTGTTGCCTTGTAGAAACTCCTCCTCCTACACACACACACACACACACACACACACACACACACACACACACACACACACACACACACACACACACACACACACAGGTAAGGATTACACATAATTTCTCTGAAAAACTTCCATGATGTCACTAATTTTAGACAGAACTTTTCCAACCCATTTTTAGAATTCTATGACTTTTCCAGGTTTTCTGTCACTTTAGGATTCCTGTCTCCTCCCTGAACATGTCTTCTGAATGAAAGCAATTTTTTTTTCATCAAAAAAAAGTAAATCACCTATCCCTGTTGCCTTTCAAAGGAAAATAGGTCGATCTCTTTATTCATTTCCATAGTGCGGCAAAATGACTACCAAAATAACACTTGTGGAACATAATCAAATATGAACAAAGCGTATTAAATCAATATTAAAAAAAAAAAAAAACAACTAGGCCCGGTACCCATTTTCCATTACAAATTGGAAAGTAACAAGAACCATTTCATTTCCTTTTCATATTGACATAATCTGCTTTGTTCCTGTTCATTTACACCATCAAAGTGTTATTCTGGGAGCTGTTTTGTTATGGAAGTGCATGGAGAGACAGAAATACACCATGTGGACTCAAATAATTGAATTTTGCTTTAAGCATCTGAAAGAGCCAGAGGTAACACTAAGTATCTGTGTGTGTGTGCGTGTGCGTGTGTGTGTGTGTGCGTGTGTGTGTGCCTATGTGTTACCCTGGCGTGTCGACAGGCGTGGATCTGTGTGCTGCGCTTGGTCGTCACATAACTCAGGATTTCTGGCATCTTCTTAAACATTTTCAGATGTGATACATGGACCTTGAAAGGAACGAACACACACAAAAATGAAATGTACCGAAAACCAGTCACACATGTATTGCTTTATACATGGTAGCACATAAGGGTGAACGTGTGTGTATGTGTTACTTGTGTATTGAACTCTTCTCCCAGGTTGGTAAACAGGTATTCGTATCCATAGGCAGCTTTACAGTTGAGCCAGACCACATGGTAGGCGCTCTGACTGATCCAGTTTCCCACCAGCTCTGAAATGCCCTTCAAACACGACTCCTGCAGCCAGGCAACACACACATTACACACTGTGGTATCAATGAGACAGAACTACATACACAAACACAGAAAATTTATTCATTGTAATTAAGCAATCCATGCTGAAACACACTCATTAAAATAATACAAAGCTTTGTAAAATTCTATAATAATCCCTGACTTCCCCTTAGCATGTATTCAATTCCCTGCTTTCCTCTTTATGGAATACACATCTCACAATTCCATGATATTCCAGCCATTCCATGACAAGTGGGGAACCCGCAGACTGTTCACCTACCCGACTGGGAATTTGATAGTAGCGTGGGTCATAGAAAGTGGAGTCCAGATACACACTCTGAATATCCTTCACCCTATGACAGAAGACAGCAGAGTGTGTGAAGTGTGAGGCTGTGTGTGAGGAGGAGACAAAATTTACCCCAACAGCCACAATTGAATCCTCATGCCATTCATTTCAAAGTTTTACATAGTCATTTTCTTATGAGCTGATACAAAAACAATCTTCTTAAGGTAGAGGTACACATTTAGAGTGTGCTATATTGATATATATATATATATATATAATATATATATACATATATATATATATATATATATATATATATACACTATATTGCCAAAAGTATTCGCTCGGCTGCCTTCACACACATATGAACGAGTGACATCCCATTCTTAAACCATAGGATTTAATATGATGTGGGCCCATCCTTTGCAGCTAGAACAGCTTCAACTCTTCTAGGAAGGCTTTCCACAAGGTTTAGGAGTGTGTTTATGGGAATTTTTGACCATTCTTCCAGAAGTGCATTTGTGAGGTCAAACACTGATGTTGGACAAGAAGGCCTGGCTCTCAGTCTCCGCTCTAATTCATCCCAAAGGTGTTCTATCGGGTTCAGGTCAGGACTCTGTGCAGGCCAGTCAAGTTCATCCACACCAGACTCTGTCATCCATGTCTTTATGGACCTTGCTTTGTGCACTGGTGCGCAGTCGTGTTGGAACAGGAAGGGCCATCTCCAAACTGTTCCCACAAAGTTGGGAGCATGGAATTGTCCAAAATGTCTTTGTATGCTGAAGCATTAAGAGTTCCTTTCACTGGAACTAAGGGGCCGAGCCCAACGTCCGAAAAACAACCCCAAACTATAACCCCCCTCCACCAAACTTTACACTTGGCACAATGCAGTCAGACAAGTACCGTTCTCTTGGCAACCACCAAACCCAGACTCGTCCATCAGATTGCCAGATGGAAAAGCGTGATTCATCGCTCCAGAGAACGCGTCTCCACTGCTCTAGAGGCCAGTGGCGGCGTGCTTTACACCATTGCATCCGACGCTTTGCATTGCACTTGGTGATGTGTGGCTTGGCTGCAGCTGCTCGGCCATGGAAACCCATTCCATGAAGCTCTCTGCGTACTGTACTTGGGCTAATCTGAAGGTCACATGAAGTTTGTAGCTCTGTAGCAATTGACTGTGCAGAAAGTCGGCGACCTCTTTGCACTATGCGCTTCAGCATCCGCTGACCCCTCTCCGTCACTTTACGTGGCCTACCACTTCGTGGCTGAGTTGCTGTTGTTCCCAAACGCTTCCATTTTGTTATAATAGAGCTGACAGTTGATTGTGGAATATTTAGTAGCGAGGAAGTTTCACAACTGGACTTACTGCACAGGTGGCATCCTATTACATTACTATTACAGCACCATGCTGGAATTCACTGAGCTCCTGAGAGCAACCCATTCTTTCACAAATGTTTGTAGAAGTCGTCTGCATGCCTAGGTGCTTGATTTTATACACCTGTGGTCATGGAAGTGATTGGAACACCTGAATTCAATGATTTGGATAGATGAGCGAATACTTTTGGCAATATAGTGTATATATATACACACACACACACACACACACACACACACACACATCGCACTAACTCACCTGCTGCCAGAGTGCAGAAATTCTATCCGCGATGCGTCTCCTACTGCGAACCTGAAGTCCCCTGTATACAACACATTACCTTGGGACCCCTCAATCAGGAACCTACACACACACACACACACACACACACACACACACACACACACACACACACATATACACACACGCACTCTTTCAATCTTTAATTTTTGCATTAGATTTCATATCCCACAGTTGTTATTTAGCCATCGCAGGCGTTTGATTGGCAGGTGATCTGAAGTGCAGTTCAGAAACACCACGGCACCAAAGCTGGAAACTAAAATGGATCACAAAGTTTCATAAATGAGGCATGCAAACTGGTTAGGCTGAAAAAAGGGAAAAAACTGAAAGCAAAGTATTTAAAAATAAGCTATTAAATGCTCATTTCTGATGACTTCATAGTGGAGCTGGTCACACGCTAAAAGAATTACAAGATTTATCAGATATTATTTTTTTCTGACTTACCCAGACCAAGACTGCTTTAAGGTTGGTTCTTTCGCTTCCGACAGAGCTAGGCTCACCCATAGACTTCAAGTCTTTATGCTAGGCTAACACAAAATGCTACCCATAGAAGCCAAACCACTGAACATACGGAGGTGAAAATGGGATTGAACATCTTGTCTCAGTCTGGGTATGTTTTTTTTTTTTTTTTTTTGCTTATTGGCCTTTGTTTTGAGGCTGAAAATGAGCATCTTGTTGGACTGTATTGAAGGCTAGCAGGAAGCTGCAGCAAGCAGTGAGTAACTTTTTACACAAGCAAAAACTTTTGTTATATTAATTTGGCGGCTTTAATGTCAGATTTCTAATTGGCTTTGCCTAAACACTCGTGCAACACGCCAGGACACACAGATTCAAAAAGTCACAATTCTTTAGCGATTTCTGCTTTCAGGCTACAGCCACAGCACAACATATCTGCACATCTGACACGCCATTTGATGCTGCACCAGCCAAATGACCACAGCAAACAATGCAATGACCACTCTACTCCATCCAAGTTTGGTGGTGCTACCTCTTGTTGACAGTCGATTTTGTTGACAGTCCATACATTCAGTCTGAAGAAATCACGATTCTATGTGGTACGTGAATGAGACAATGAGACAACAACTCCTCACTGCTGTGGCTGAATGTCTAGTTAAAAAAAACAAAAAACTCAAGAGAACTGTGAGAACAGCTTGACTCACATAACAGACCCGGGACAGTGGCCGGCTGGCAGCAGAGTCACCACTATCTCTTCTTTCTGTGACACAAACAGCAGGCAGAACGGCAAATGTTTTATATTTTTAATTGCATTGCTGCTTTGTTCAACAGTCGAGACAATGGAACCAAGAAAGAACATTAGAAATAAGTAGCAGCAGGGGTCTTGACTTTATTTGTGGCCTGTAAAGGTTGCTGTAGGATCTCATTTGACCCCTTATTCTCTCACAAAATCTAACTTACTGGCAACCTGACAAACCAAGCCTCTCCCAAAGCCTGACATCATCTGCTTTTACCTCTCCTGACGCCTCATCCACCAGGGAGATCTGAGTCGGGCTCTCCAGCTCCAAAGGAACCTACAACAGATCATTCAGCAGGACAGAGAAGCAAAATTATGTAAAAGTGGCTACCAGGTAAATTTCACATCAGATCCTACATAACATCATGTTAATATTGTCAGTTAAGAAGCATACACTCCAGGTGTTGAGGAGGCATTGACGATATGTCAACATGCATCTTATGTCACGTTGCAGTGCATGTCTGATGTGGTTTTCTCCATGTGCTGACACTGAGCATCCGACTTGCACAGGTTTATGTGTTTTTGGGTTAGAGATGAAAACACAGATGGCGGTGATGAAGCATCTGATCTGCTGAGTACTTGTAGTGGGTGATTTACTCAATTTTCACCATGTATGAAAGTACTCGAGATTGGATGTTTCTCCTGTTAACTATATTAAGGATTACAACAGTTATTCAGAAAATAATTGTCCAAATAAATCAAGCAAAAGGCTTTCATATTTTGTGTTATGATGGGGTAAAGAGTTGTCCTGAACTGCTGAGACATTTCAGAGTCATATTCTGTTGAGAAGTGAGTGCCAGTCATCATTCTACACCACATCATAAGAAAGTGGGTTGCCCTCCAATTGGAATCTGCACAATCACCAACACACATAACAGGGACTTACAATGTGTTCCTCCCAGAAGGCATACTTGGGATTGCTCAGCAACAGCTCTTTGGTCACATAGGAGCAGTACAGCTTGACTGTCCGACTGGATCCACGACGATACACAACATAAACACAAGCACACACACAAAGTCACACAAGCAAAGTCAGTGCATGGTGAATAATATCACTATTGACTGTGTTTAGAGCCATCCTCACCTGAAGTTCAGCTTTCTCCTCAACAGAGGTCCTTTCAGTCCTTTCATATGATCTGTTGACGGTAATGACAGAGCATCACACAGGGGGAAGAGACACATGTCAAACCTACAGGGCTCTATATATAGTGAAAGTAGCTTATTTTGTTTGACATTATGCTAGCACTAGTGTGTGGAGAGCTATTCATGCTGTAACGTTAGCTAGCTAGCAGGCTAACTCACCTTTATGACAGTGGGACAGAAAATATGCCCGGGCATGTAAATTCTCCCGGTCGAAGCGGTCCAGCGAAATGGTAGGATACTCCTTCATACGCCCTGCAAACGAACTCATTTTATCAACTTTGTGTTTTTTTTTTTCGCTATGTAATAAGAAACATTACTTTCTAAATGACACTTCGGCGGCGGAGCATCTTCTAACAACAACAAGGATGGTTTGAAAGCCCTCCTCTTTTCTTGCTCTTTCCAAAAAGCCACTTCCGTATTTGACGTCTGTTTACTAGTTCGGGTGCCAAGATGTTCAGCGCCATCTACCGTCCGCGGCTGTAACAGCCTCCACCGCAGAAGAAGAAAGCTTGTGGTTACCTGGCAACCAAGCACGAGCGACGCGGCGCACAGGAAAAACAGTTAGCGCTAGCTGCTTAGATAGCTGGAAACCCGTGTGAAGTAGAGTCCAGAAGAGTGTGAGTACCTTTAACTTTCTGTCTGGAATGAATATGGAAATTTGTTGTAAATAATGTATGTATTACATTTACTTTCAAGTTAGAAAAAGCAGGGGAACTGCAGCCTCTCGTATGGAGAATGCGTGGCGCTCAGTTTAAAAAATGCCTGCTGGAGTGTCTTTGCTGAACTACAAATGCAAATGTACCCATACAATTTGAATTTAGAGCTTTTACTATGTATTTGCGTTGACTCTTCAGCTTGGCCTACATCCCATACAGCAAGCAGAATCAAGTTTCACCTTTTAACCGGTAACGTTACAACTCCCTCACTTCCTCCAAAATACACAAATGTTACTAGCAAGCACAGTGAACCAATTATGAAGGCTAACATTTTATTGAAATAAAGTGCTGCTTGGTCAATCACTTATGTACGAGCGTACCTCAACCATTTATGAAAGCCCTATGTTATGTTAATCATGCTATGCACAGTTGCAGATATACAAGGAAACATTTTTTTTTTTTTTTTTTTTTTTAAGTAGATGGAGCTTGGCTTTCCTGTTCTTTATAGGAGAGCTAACGTCTAGAGGCTGTTTGTGTAATCCACCAGCGAGCTAACCAAATAAGATAAACAAAGTTAAAAAATCAACAATACATTTATGTGACACACCTTTGACGAACTCTAAACTCATATGGATAGTTTATTGCTCTTGCTCCATCCATCAGATTAGGAGTTTTGTAGGTGTAAGTGCAGAGCCTGTCTGATGAAAACACAACAGTTCTGGTCACGTCAGCACTAAATACACTGTCAGAAACACATTAGGAGGGCATGTCTGTATCCCAACGTACAATTTACATAAATGTACCCCCTGTAGGGCTAATTACTGGAGCTCAAGGTAATTATGTGAACCTTTTTCAGAGCCAAAAGGTACATATCTGTTGAGTAGCCTTGAAATGAAATATGTTTTGTAGATTTGTGAATATGAAAAATAGTTAATACAGACATCCAGTCAATATTGTAGTTATAATACAGGAACAAGACTGGTCTCTATAAAGTACACACCACAAGGAAACAACACATTTACACAAGAAATAAGTTCCCAATGTCAAGGGTGCAAAGGCTGGACCTTAGAGGCCCCAGTGACAAGCCGCTCTACCCCTAAAGGTACAATTATGTGCTTTATTTTCTGGGAGAGTAGAAACCAATCTGCTCTTCATTTTAGGCTCTCGTGAACCAGTGACTTTCTGTGACAGCCTCCCAGCAGCACTGCTATGTCTTGGGCCTCCTGTGACAGCAACACCAGGCCAAAGTCCATGAGCAGAGCCAAAGTTTGGACAGCCGAGGTGGAAAACCTGTACAGGTTCCAACAGGCTGGCTACAGAGATGAACTGGAGTACAGACAAGTCAAACTAGTGGCCTTGGTAAACATACTAACGTGGTTTATAGTGTGTTAGAATCGTCTTCATCCAGCACAGTGTTGTTAGGCTAGTGTACACACTGATGACAGCTGGATGTAAAAGGAACTCTCATTCATCGAATCACTTAATTATCATGTCTGTTTCTGTTTTTGTCTCAGATCGACAAATGGCCAGAGACTGGGTTTGTAAAGAAGCTCCAGCGTCGAGACAACACGTTTTATTACTTCAACAGGAAAAGGGAATGTCAGGACCAAGATGTCCATAAAGTCAAGATCTATGCGTATTGACGTGAGCAGGACTCTGTGCTCCCGTCAACAGAGGATGGAGCTTAGTTGTGATGATACAGCCACTGTCTGTCAGCTCAAACACAGCAGACACGCACACAGCTTCCTCAGTGAACCAGTGAATAAAGGGAACTGGAACTTGAAATCTGAGTTGGATTTCACAGTTTCTTTTACATTTAATCAGAATTGAGCGTAATCTCGCTGCTCAAACTCCACACCTCTCCATTTTTACAAAGGAATAGGACACCCTGAAATAAAAAAAAATAAAAAAAAATCTGTCATTATCTACCAAATCCCAAGTCATTTATAACTCAACTAAAGTTAGCAGGACCTTCAAATACAGTAAATTATTCCTGCATGTGCAACTGGTGTATTATCAGAGAGGATAATATAATATTTGAGATCCACAGTGCAGTCATGACATGCTACACCACACTTGAATCATGCAGCACAAACTGTTTGGAGAAACTTGATGGACATTTTCTGTTTTTTTGTTTTTTGTTGACGCTGTAAAAAAAGAGGAGCCATCTCGTATTTCACTTTGGCACAAACTATTTCAATAAACTGGTTTTGGGAACTCACTCGTAAGTGAACAATGGAATGAGTATTGAATTGAATAAAAAGAACCATGGAACAATTTTTAAATGAGATCAATTGCAAGAATATCCAAAATCCTCTGAGTTCATGATGTTATGGCAATAACAAAGAGTGTTATTTTCCTCTGCATTACAGGATTTTTCTCTGTAGTGCTTTAACGCCTGTGGCATTTATGAGTTGTTCAAGAAATATGACTGAAAATTTCTTTTGGGATTTAGAAGTGGGCCTGCATGTCACACTCCCCTCATGTGATGGTGAGGGATTACGTTAAGCTACATCATCCAAAGTATGACCCCCTGCGTGCTCTCACATCTGAGGGCCTTTCCCATGGATCAAGAACACAGCTTGGTATTTAGCAGCCTCGGTTAATAAGAGATATTCTTTTTGTCATTATAATGCCATTCTGTAACTCTAGAGCTTTGGGTAAACCCATGTGGCTGTCTGAGTAAGGAAATGATCCCATGCTACTGAACAGAGATTTCAAAGCTGCTATGACTGCACCTCACACCATAGCCCTGATATAGGAAATAAGCAGGTAGGTGAAACAGTTTTGTATTTAATTTTTATTGTCTAATTGCATGTCATTGCATTTGTTCATTAGGTATGGGTGAGGCAGAGTAACTAGTTGGGCTGGGATGACTTGCTTGCCTCCTGATTTGATACTATGACAATACTTGGGTGCCGATTCAATATGCATTGTGATTTTTGTGTTTTGAATTCTCCTCTAGTTTGTGGTTGTAAAGTTTCATGAGGCTGTGATTATCCTAGAGGTCACAATAGGTCATTTTATACAGTGACGCACAGTTTCAGGGGTCAGGAAAACAAGAACCAAGAAAAAGGATTCAGCAAAGTGATGCAATGTGGTTCCTTTACAAAAACAAAAAAGTTAAACTATTTAGTTTTTTTTTTTTTTCATGAATTTGTGACTTAACTAACTCAGGATTTGAAAGGTGTTTTTATAAATGTGTGATTTTTTTTTCCCCACATAAATTTACCATTTTAATCTCAGAGAATATCCAAGTTTTTTCTTGGAATATTGCCTGGCAGTGGGCTCCATAACATGGCCCAAATACTCCGTTTTAGTACCTCCTCCCACAAAACTTTATGTTTCACACACACACACACACACACACACACACACACACAGTGCACGCCTGCCACTCTCGGCTCAGCAGTAATTGAACTCGCCTTTAAGTGCCTGAAGCTGCCCCGCTCACTCCCTTTAACAGATACTTGACCCTGTCCTCTGTGCTCCAGTCATGTTTCCAGCGGACGGCAGGACAGTGTGGCGGGTTAGGAAGTGAAGCCGGACACTCCGCTCGGGTGAGTGAGCTCAGACAACGGTTTGCCAGCCACCTCAGTCAGGCAGAGAGTACCGCTGTGTCCTCTCGGCCATTGCTGGAGTTGTCTGGATGGTTAGCTTAGCGACGCTAGCAGCCCAACCTGGTTTACTAGTGCTGGCCTTATAACGGGTGAACCAAAGTAACACAGTCAAGTGAATTCGGCTGACAAATGGTATCGCTAGCTATAATTAGTCAAATAACCTTCCCTAGTAACGTCTGCACAGTTAAAGTACAGTTGAAACACAAGACTGGCATTATTATTTGACTCGCCAAAGGTTGGTTAAATTGTCTTTTCCCGTGGTATACACAGCTAACTAGCTAACGTTAGCTGTTTGGGTAAAGTTAATGTTATTTAGCCAAGGGTAGCTAACGTCAGCAAAGATACTGTATATTTGTGAGAGCAGCTGGATAACGTTACTGTAGATAGCTCGTTTTATTTTCTCCATGCTGTCGTGTTGGTCATAAGCAGTCAGCTGTTAAGCTGTTGAGCTGTGAGAAATGTTAGCCCGAGGTCTGTGCGGTATTTATGTTGAGGTGCTGCTGGCTCTGACATGAACAGTTAAAAGCTTGTTAAAAACGTGCCGGGATGTAACATTTTATGAGTGGTTCGCTGAGCATGTCACGGACAGGAACACGTAAACACACAGCAGCTTCTCCTGCAGACAGAATACTTTTAACCAAAGTCCAGTTGAATGCTGCTTTTTGTCGGCTAAGGCACCTAGTAGGGCATGACCTTTGACATTCAGCGATTTGTCTTAGGCATTTTCTGAGAATTTCGGCGTAGAAATAGTTCAGTAAAAGGTCACATTTAAGGTTTTATTAGTGCCTGACACTGCTCGCTACCACGTCCGTTGTGTATGCAGGTGGGAGAACATTGTAAGAATAAACTCTAACACCAGGGAGAGAATTTAAACTAAAATGTCATTCGAATAAATGCTGCTTTTTGTCGGCTAACGCACGCAGCTGGTAGGGCATGACCTTTGACATTCAGCAATTTGTCTTAGGCTCTTTCTGATAATTTCTGGAAAGTTTTAATTCTGTTTATCTCACCTCAGTCATTTTCATTGCAGCAAAATGGGACTGTCAATCAGACAGGCTGTCCAACTCTGTCCTAATAAACTGTCAGAAATGTTCGACTGATACGTCGATTCTCGGTGATGCAATATCGATACTTGGCGACCATGTAACAATACAGTAAATTTTGCTATACAAAGTATCGTGATACTATACTGTATCACCCCCCTCCATATAAAACTATATATTTTATTGAAATTCTTACAGTTTGCTGAATTACATAAGCTGGTAATACAGTAAGACATTAAACGCTTCATTAAAGTTGTGTTCTCCCAGGTGTTCCACCTGGCCAAGTGGTTCAGTGGGTACAGCACGGATCGGCACTTTGACACTGTGTAAATGTGTTGTTGGCTCACATGTGAACATATTTTTCCTCTTAGCTTGGATAAGTCCTGGGGTCGTTTTTTAAAGAAGCCTAGTGCATCACAAGGCTACAGAGGAATGTAGCTTTTGGCCAGGTTTATGCTAACTATAATGAGGCTGTTGTTTCCCCACTGTGTTTTCTGCTGAGAAAGCTCTGTGAGGGTTTTATTTCCCTTCCTGCTGCCTTCTGACCTAGAAAGGAAGCAGCAGCTACAGCTGCTCTCTCTCTCTGGAAATGGTTGGTTAACTCTGCACAGCATGATGTTGTGAAATTGAGATTTGAGAAAAGCATTTTTTCCCCCCAATCCTCTCTTGATTTCTGTTTTTCCTCCCTGATTTCACTTTTCTTTGGTGCTGCCCCCCCTGGAAAGTTGGTGCCCACTGCAAGAGAAAAAAAAATGTTGAATGTCACAAGTCTCATTTAAGACTTTGGATTATAGTGGCAATTATGCCACCATTATAAATCCAAAGATGAGCTGATCAAATGTCTGAAGCTCGACTGTAGCTGCTGATTATTGTTTATTATTATTATTATTATTATTGTTAATATTTAACTGTCAATAACTGTTTCTACAGTCTCATGGGAAGGTGACAGAGCCCAAAGGGATGTATTCAAATTAGTACCTTGGTTGCTTAGTGAAGCTGTTGTTAGTAAATATTTGAAGTATTTCAAATATTGAAATGTTTTAATATTTGCAGTTTATTTACATATGCTTCAGGATGGTTACACACATGACAAGCAAATTTTGCCGCAGCTCTCTTGTCTTGTGACCTTGTTTTAACCACTTTTTATAGCTGACTTAGTTTTTACTGGCTTTAAATATGTAGACCAGGTGGTTACAACCCATGTTTGGTTCCACAAGAGGACAGTGGGTTCAGGCTGGGCTTGCTTTAATGACTGACTGATGTGATTTTGCATAATCATAATCATCCAAACACCAAGGGGATTTTTTAGCAGGTGTTAACAATTTCACAGAAATAGGGGTATTTCCATTTGTTTACCCGAGGAAATGCTTTTTTTCCCCCCTCTTGATGCTCACCTACACAGTAAAGAGGTGATTGTAAGCTCTGCTGGCCTTGAGAATTACTGATTTGTTGGGCTTTATTTTTTCTCATGAATTTGAAAAGGCTTTGGCTATCAAACCAAAGACCAAAGAGACTTTAAAGAAGAGTGTGGCTGCTCTAATATGGAGAAATTTGGCTTTGTTGTGATTTGAGCTTCTTGTTATCACACACTGTTGTCATCATTTACACCCTCTGTTGAAAGACTTGCCTTTCTGTGGTGGCATTACACTTGAAACAGAGGAAGTGAAGCTGAAGACACGAGTGTGAAAATCGCAACTGTTTTCCAAGTTTTGTTCAGCTTTAGTGAGAAACCGCAGCAGGAGAACCACCAGCAGTGCTTGAGAAACTGTGAATTTAAAAAAAAAAAAAAAAGAGAAGCTATTTCTGTCAATATTCAGTTCTTATTTTGAACTTTTTCAGCAAAGTTAAATTCCATATAAGCTTACTTGTACACTAACAGTAGCATAGTAAGTGCAGGGGAGAGGGCAGTGCATGGTTTGCAAGAGCATGAAGGAAATTATTTGAGTTATAACTTGTTAACAGAGTTAGATGCCAAATGTTTCACTCAGGTTATGCTGATAATATGGCTTTGACAATTGGACTAACTGAGACAGTGTGATGCTCCTGAACTCTTCTCAGTGCAGTGATACTTTTGGACAGTAAGTTTTGTTTGCTGGATGCTTGACTACAGGGAGTTCTGTCCATCAGCATTAGCAGTATCACTTATTGAAGTGGCCATTACAAATAAAGGGCCACTGCTGCACCATGGGCATGATTTATGCTGGCAAAAGAGTGTATTGTATTCCCAGTTTCCATGTTTTAAACGGTTTATTTTACAAAGGCAAGGAAACAAACAGAGAACAAAGAAATCCCGCTCTCTCCCTGTCTCTCTCACTCTGGTAAAAAACCATACACCCACCCAGGTGCATACTGGTCCTATACCTGCCCTTACCTATATAGTCTTCGTGCCCAGTGTTAACAAACCCAAAATACACAAAACTAATTCTACAAACTACATATGCCAAACAAAACAGCAAAACATAAACAAATAATTAACAAAAGAAAAAGATATGATCAAAATCTAACCAAAATATAGCAATTATCTAAAATAATCAAACACTAATGGCTCCTACACTTATAATCCTCTGTTTCATTATAGGTAAAGGAAGTAGCCTCCCTGGCCGGCAGGTCCCTTCACCATAATGCCCCCGGCAGGATGTTGACACAGATACCTTCCCCGAGACTGTGGATGGAGGTACCTGGATGCTAGCTGGCTGGCATGCCGCAACTGCTAGCTAGCTAGTTGTCCATGAGGTAGCGCTGTTGAGAGGGGTGTGGTGGGTGCTGTCTGTATGTCTGCCAAACCGGCCATGGATGACTTCACCAGCAGGACTTATGGCACCAGCGGCCTGGACAACAGACCTTTGTTTGGAGAGACCTCGGCACGGGTAAGTGCTTCAAGTGTTTCTGAGCGAAGTTCAGGCCTGTGTGTATGACTTTTTAGTATGAAGTTCTCCAGTGTAATGCCAGACATTCACCCCCCTGTCACACTGAGTTGGGTCCAGAAATTTATTGATATGTCTAACTTCTCTCCTCTTTTCTATTTAGGACCGAATCATCAACTTTGCTGTGGGGGGAATTGCGTCTCTGGTTGTTCTGGTAAGTGCTGAACAACAGCTGGGCACAGTTCTCCCCTGACAGATACAGTGTTAGCCGTGATGTGTCTGCAGGTTTCACTGTGGCAGCTGATGTCACTGACGTGCTCCTCCTCTGTGGCTGAAGGTGTGCAGATTACCGGAATGAACTGCTGTACTGTTGACTCTTCATGTTGACTCATATCACTGAATTGCACCCCTACTGACAGAATCTAATATATTCCTATTTCTTAAAATATGGGCAACTTGCTCAGATAACCCAGCAAACATTTGATGATAGAATGGCTAGCAACAATATTGGAAACCCACATGGCTTTATTAGTTAACAGCTGTCTTAGTACATATATGTCTGCAATGTTATGATACTGTGAAAATTCCTTGTTTGTTAGGGTTGATGTTGGCCACCCCCTACAAGTTTCTGTCTGTCAAATGCCATCTAAGTCAATTTTTCTTTCAGATCATAATCAGCATAGGGTATAATGTCAAGGTAATGTTTACCCTTACTGAACTAAACCGACAGCCAGCTGGAAACTCATTTTTTAAAAACCCTCCACCATCCCCTCCATTTCACTGACATCTCTCTTTCATGACTAAAGTTTTTTTTTTTTTTTGACCTGGATTGACATGGTCGTTATATTTTATGGAGAGAACAGGCAGCCATAAATTCAGTGTACACTTTGGACACTGAATTTATGATTGAGCAGGACCACTAGCAAATACAGTGAGCTGCTGGATAAGTTCTGAACTGGATTAACAGAGGAAAATGTGATTGTACACTCCTTATTTTGTTTTTTTCTGCATACCACTTTGACGCAATGTTTCAGCTCTGTCAAAAGTTTTTTTTTTTTTTAATGACAGGTTTCACTCAAATCAAATTTATAAAGTTGTAAAATGTCTTGATGTCTTACAGTAATTGGCCTGATTTATACTGCCAATACAGCTTTATTTTTTTTTTAATTTTGATTTTGGATGTTAAAAGGGTCTTGAATACAGTTCGATACATACTTGAACTATTTCTCAGATATCTGAAACCTGTAGGTAACCTGATTTGGGTCAAATCTCCCATCACAGCTGCAAATTGCTGACCTTCATTGAGGTTCCAAGGAAACAGATACTAAAGGGTGACGTGCAAACACTGCAGACTGTTGGCCTGTCAGAGAGAAACTGAACAGTGAGGGCCTGCTGGTGGCTGCATGCAACAAAGAAATACAAAGAGGGACTTTTGTCTTTGTCATTGTTGATCATTTATCCATGTTAAAAAAAAATTCTCAGTGAATCTCTTAGTTACACTAATATTGTACATGTGAAGCAGCTGTTTCCAGTTGGTCTGGTTGATTTATTTATTTATTTATTTTGAAAATAAAGCACTCATGGGGCTCTGGTAGAGATGGGAGGAAGAACTAGTCAACACGCCTACAAGTGAGCAACAGAGCTTCACCATGAGAGGGTACTGTACTATCTGCAGCAGAAAATGAAAGCAAGTGGAGCCTATTGGAAAAGAGCCATTAGCTTGGCTCCCAGCCTAAGAGGAACAGGGCGCTGGCAGCTGAAACACTAACTGTGTTTGTTGTCACTTTTCCTTGAACACTGGGACTGTCTCAGCCTGTGTCACTGGCATTACACGCTTGATTTCCTTGTCACAGATTCCTCATTGACCTAATTTATTAAATCAGCAAGCAAAACGAAAGAAGAATTAAGAAAAGAGATGAACAGCGCTTTTGTGGAGATATTCTGAAGAAATCTAGTCAGCTTCTGTACTGAATGTAATGATTTTAAAAAAGCGAAAAAGAAAGAGAATGATGTAGAATCTGTAAGATTTTTAAAGGAGTTTTACTATGTTTTATCAGCCGAAATCACAGAATGGGGCTCCAACAGAGAGTGTCCATCTTTCTTATTGAGATTCATGCTATTTCCTCAAATGAAATTCTTGCTCATGTATGGGCACAAAAAGGAAATTTTCCTCACACACACACAAAGTGATAAATGGAAACTTCAGAGAGGAATCAAGATGAAATCCAAACTGTCACCTAAACAACAGTCAGAGATTCTCAGTGATTTAAAACATTTTCAAGAACCAGCTATAGGTTGAATCAGTTATGTAGTAAAATGGACAATTAAGACAATCCAGAACCTTAAGAGCTTTTTAAGAGCAGATGTAGGATAACTAGAATGAATTTGTGACGTAGTCTCGCATGTTTGTCCTGCGGTGTCTTCTAGGTGACTGTGATCAGTTCCTTTGTGTTCCCCTCGTTGTCTCCAAGACCGCTCAACGTCTTCTTCGCTGTGTGTATCCTGCTAACCTGTGGATCAACTTTAGTGCTGGTACAACACACACACGCACAACATACACACACATACACAGTAGATATATGGGGCTGATACTGCCCCTTTTATAAAAAAACAGATGAGGTCCAGTCATTGTTGTCTACATGATATGGTGCATTTTCATTGATCACATATACAGAATATCAAGGTTTTTTGGATTCCATACAAGCATGTGTGTCCTGTGGTCTAAATGCTTTCTCAGGAACTTGTCCTCAATGACAGAAATCAAACTAAATACTTGAAAGTTTAGGGGATGAAAGTGATCATTTCAGCAGCTGTAAATATAATATCAGTGTCAGCCTTTAACCCTTTGAAACCTGAGCAGATTCACTTGATTTCCTTAAAAAACATGGGCAAAAGGCAGCGAGCAACTAAACAAGGAATGACCCAAAAATTAGTGAGAAATGGGTAAAAAGTTACAAGAAAATCAGCTGACAGTTTTCTCTCTTATTTTCTCCATCTCTTCATCTTGCTCTCCTCCTCTAGATATTCTGGTACCGGCAGGGCGACCTGGAGCCCAAGTTCAGGAATCTGATCTACTACATGCTGGTGTCCATCGTGCTGCTGTGCATATGTGCCAACCTCTACTTCCACGATGTCACGTAGAGGCAGGGAGGAGGAGGAGAGGAAGAAGAAGGGAAGACATGGCCTTGACAGATGGAAGCGCGCACACACACACACACACACACACACACACATGCACACACAAAGGAAGACATGGAGGAAGGAACATGACAATGGAAGAAACACACCCCTTCACCAACAGTGACCAAAACAAAAAAGACTGACCAACTTGACTGTTTTTTTTTCTGTACCCACTTGAGCTGCATCGTACCAAGGATTTCCCTCCAGCTGGACCAAACCAAATGAGACTTAACGGTTCCAGCGGGAGAAGAACATGACGGACTTGTTGGTGCTGAGTGGAATGCACTGCACACATGACATACTGGCATAGAAATCTGTCCTACAGTGTCTTGGCTTGTGGACACACTGCTGGATAGGGCTGAAGTGGAAGACGTGTGTTTACATGCACATACGTATGATATACAGTCATATCCTGTTTACAAAACAAACTCATATCCATATTATGAGAAATCCAAACCCGACAGCGTTCTCTGTGTTTACTAAGGTTAGGACGCACGTAAACACCATCATGTTTACTGGTGATTTTCACAATCATTGGGAAGCTCTGCTGTGATATTTGTAATGTTTTTAGTTGTGTTAAGTTAAATTGGGATATGAAGATGATGATGTGGAGTTCAGCCTTAAATGAGCATACCAGTGATTCTGCATGTTTTTTAGTGTCATATCTGCAAAATGTATACACTTCATGTCTCTGCTAATCTTTTTCCAAAGTAAGCAGTTGTATTTTAGAACTCCCATATCTGTATTCCTACTTTTTTATCCAGCTGTTGGTTTTCTATTCACTCCACTATGATATGAAAATGAACTTTCAGAAACCTCAAACCTCACACCAGTATTCCTTCACTGTGATACAGTCTTCCACATTAGCTTTCTTTAAAGCAGCAGCACTGTTGTATTTTGATGTCTAGGAACTGGGAAAAATGAAATCCTTCCACCAGAAAATAGGCCCTGGGGAAACATTTGCTCTACACAGGGAATTATCAGCTCTGTGTTTGTGTTGAGAACTTTGTTAGCTGCAGAAGCACAACATAAGGTGGATGTTTCAAACAAAAAAATCAAAATAAAAATGGAGGGATTTTGACTGTATGTAATGAAATCTTTAGCACCCCCGTATGATTTGCAAAATAGTTAGTTACAATATAGAATGTGGGTAAACTGTAGCAAACGAGTCAAACTTTGAAAATCACTGGTATGGTCCTTTAAAGTAAAAGCTGCCTCAGATACTCTGTCACGGCTCCAGCTCATCAGTTTGTCACGTTGAATATATTCCAGGAATTACTTGGTGAGGAAATTTTGCAGTTTACTCTTTTTGGTCAGCTGATTGTTGAACGCTGATGCAAAATGCTCTCTAAGTTCTCACTGATTTTGAATGACTGACACCAAAACCTGATGTTTACTGTTGTTTTCGATTGCTGAAAGAATTTCTGTTGTCAAACCCAGTTGTAGCTGCTGGAAATGGGTAGAAATGTCCCAGTTCCTACAGGATCACCAAAGTATTTTTCAGAAATGTAGAGAACATCTTCAGTAGCTGCAGGGTTGTTTTTTTGTTTAAGCAGGATGTGAGTTATTAGCTAGAATATTGTGCATGTAAACACACTGAGGAAAGCCCGGGGGGAGGAAATGGAGAGCTTGAACTAGCTTCATCCCTCCCCTTCCCTCCAGTACTGTAGGCAGCATTACACACTAGCACACACAGCAATAGCACAAGCAGCTTCAGGGTTTTGTGGCAAACGTATGCAACAGTTTTTCTCCTTTCTTTCTGTCACCACCTCTTTTCTGCTCTATCTGATTATCCTGGTTGAAGATTAATTAATTTTCCAGATCAAGTCAAGCCAAGAGGATTTTTACAGTAATCACCCAAACTGATTTAAATGTGGACTTAATACTGACTGCCAGCGCTTGCACAAAGCAGAGCTGAATTCCAGGTTCGTCTAAAGCCATACACGCTTGCACACACACTCAGGCCAGCTGCAGCACCAATGAACATGAATGGGAGCATTCCATGTGGCTTACACTGAAGCTGCACCACAGCAGATCCTCCTGCGGATCTGTGTAGATCTCTATATCATATTGATGTGTCCACAATCTAAATTTTGCACTTAGCCTGCCACTTAAAGATCCGAGCAATGTTTGTAGCACCAAGTGTCTCGTTAGCTTGATTCCACAATGTTCTGACATCAGAAATGAGAATCATGAGTACAATGTTTGGTACAAGGCCTGTTTAGATCAACACATTCAATATGTTTAACAAGATTGTGTGAATTGAGGATAGGAAGTGCAGGTTTGCAGCCTCTTGTTCATGTATTGTTCCTCAATTGTAGCCAATTTGGAACACACCCACAACATGCCAATTGTGGAGGAAGGGGAGAGCCCGGCTTGTTTTCCACAAGTGTCTTAGCTCTAAGTTTGGGGGAGGTTGTTTTGATAACCAACGTGTTTTCTCATCATGTCCCCGTGTTCTGATAAATTAATCAAGCTCTGCTGCAGCCGTGCTTCCACAGCAGGGCCTCAGGCCAGGAGGCAGCACTGCCTACAGGCAATGGTTGGGGCAAAAATTGGCCTAAATGTGACCTAACTCCACTAATTGAGACGCTGAAAACGAATCAGATTTGTCAGAATGGAATCGTGGTGTCACTCATGGATGCTCCTCCACACTCAGGACCTGATGCTTCCAAACAAGAGCTGCTTGATCAGTAAACATGTGCAGTTTACTGACATCATGTTGGAGTGAGTTTTGGCCAGTTGCCTCTCGGTGCCCGTTAGAGCCTACACTGTGAGAAACTGCAACTTTAAAATGTAAACCATAAGCTGAAGCCCTGATCACAAATCAGTTGCGTAATGTCAGGCGGTGATGTGTGCGAAATCAGGCTGTGGTGAACAAAGTGATCAAGACCTTAGTGCTAAGAGACACTGGGAAACCAAGCCCCGCCTTCCACGAGACGTGATAACCTCGCCACGACCTTTGGATTGTCAAAGCCATGTGTTACTTTTTTATTTAATTATATTTTATGGAATAAACAATTGTGTACCCTGTCTTCTGCCCTTTGCACTTCTGTCCAGTGTGACAAACTGAAACAAACCAGCTCCTCAGACTGTACATGATGAAGAGAGCAGCTCATAATCTGCTGCTTTATTCTACATGACCTCAAAACAGATCACAGAATTACTGGAGTCGTCCTGAGACAAATGTAGCGAGACGTTTTCATTACCAAAGGAACACTCACGCTTCAGTAATTAGTCATTTTTATTATAAGCCCTATAGATTAGTATTTTTCTTAAGTAACAATAATGATAACAATAATAATAATGTTAATCTTACTATGAACAGTGCCAGACTCTGCGATATTTGATTGGACAAAGGAAAACAATTTGCTTTTCCAGTGTGACCACAGAATTCTTGGTCATTTTATTGACAGGTTTTTTCGTTTATAGCACATGATGACATAACATAACATGCCGGGAAGAGAAAGGGGTTTGTATCTATAGTTTCCAACGTAAGCTGGGTGTACAGTGTGGTGTAAACTGAACCGACAACTGTCAAAAGTGCAGCCATCATTTTTAAAGTGAGGGACGGAATCATAACATTTTTTTTTTTTTTTACATAAAAATAAATCAACAGGTTTGTGGGACTATATTAACCCTTAAAACCCAGGAGTCTGTGGGCAGGCTTTATTTTGTTTTTGGGGTGATTATGTAATAATTTGCTTGTAATTTAATTGTAAATATGCTGTATATTCGCAATAATTACAAATAGTTTTCTTTAGTTTTTTTTTCTGCTTATTTTATTTTTTACTATACTTATTTTCCAGTTGGTCATTTTATTGTATTTCTTATAATTTCTTGGTAATTTTCCGGTCATTTTTGCTCATTTGCTTTTTGGCTTTTTTTGTGAATTTGCTCAGGCTTCAAAGGGCTAAAAGGATCTCTGAGGCCTTTCAGGAGCATTAAAGAAAAAGGTGCCTGGACTAACTGGAACAGTGTGTAGCAGCAGGAAGGTGTGGGGGACAGCACCATGGCTAGGCGAGCTGCGCTGAATGAACAATGATAATAGACCAGGTAGTATAAAAATAAAAAAGTTCATGTTCTCAAGAGCAGCTTCAAAAATTCAGTTTATCTCACATGAACAAGGTAGTGGAGTTTGGTGTGGGGCTTAAGATGCTAACTTCAGGACCAGTGGAATCCAGAGTGGCTCTTTTTTTTTTTTTTTTTTAAACATCTTAGAAATCACAGTAATTTTGATACGTCATTGTGTGTTTTATGTGCAAACCAAACCCCTTTAGCTGTCACTTCTCCTCACCACAAAAGACAAACATGGAACAGGAAGATGAAACATCATTGGCAACAAGGAATCAGCTTGAGTTACAGTTTGTGTTGCCGAGTGTCGCGTGCGGACACACAGGGTGAGGTAATGACACGACGCAGCAGAGCAGCGACATGCAGCCTCTGACGTGCCACTGAGCCTTCACACTGCCGGCAACACCGTCAAGTCACTTCAAGTCTGTTCATGAGCACAGCTGGACAATTCATTGAAATCGCAATATGGCCAAATCCAATATCCAAAGTGCAGGAGCAGCAGTTTTTTAATGAAGGTAAAATGGAACAAGGCGTAGTAAATCAAGTGTTATGGTGCAATAGAAATACCCTGCTCTACAAATAGTATTTTACACATGTCAAAATGCATGGATTGTTTAGTGCAGACGTGGGCAAAAATCATTTCAAAGTCATTTTTTTCTGTGAAAATTAACTACCAATCACATTGCAATATTAGTAAAATTAATAGCAATGTTTTTTTCCCCTATGAGGATGTCAACAAGCTTGTTGCTGCGGCTGAACTTTGCACACATTTCCTCACTTCCTCATTTCCCTGGAGGAGCAGATTTATTCCATGAAGTGCACCAAAGCCTCTGGAAGCTTCCCAGGTCAACGCTGAGCTGCCCGGTTACTTTGTTCAACTTTCTGGGTTCTGTTCCCACACTAAGACACAGGTAGTGCTGCTGGCAACTTAGGTCTCATCAACGCAATGTAACGCGAGAGGCGGCAAAGGATTCTTGATTTGCCTGTAATTCATATGTGCAACATCATCATCAAGGAGCAAGGAGCAAGAAAAAGAATGCAGATAGGACAGTGAGCTTATAGGAAGTGTGTTGGACCAATGTGACTAATATGGGCTTTTGAGGCATGACACCAGTATATGTGCCTCAGCATGGTGCGGCTCCATCACAGCCTCCAGAGTCTCTCAGGCTGCAGGAGTGGGAGGAAGGTGCGGTGTTAGCCAAGCTACGTCTAATAAATTAGCGTCGGCCGTGCTCGTGCCGAGAGTCCTTCACATTTCATCCAGGGGCTTAGTAGAAAGCAGGCAACACAACACATAACCTTCAGGACGATTCCAAACTAGCCAAAGAACTCTGGTTCATCTGGGACCAGGGTCCAGAGTTCCGGGTTTTTGTAAAGTTCAGAAAAAGTGTTTATCAGGGTCTGGAAGGAGAGCCTGGAGGAGCCGTGCTGACGGGAGGGAGGGAGGCCTCGGCTCCCACAGGATCTCCACACGGAAAAGTCAGACGGGATGACAAGAGTTGCTGTAGCTGCTTTTGGGTGTGTATGTGTGTGTGTGTGAGATCAGGTTGACAAATGAGGGTCCAGTTCAGTCTGAGCCGTCCTGGTTCTCCAGGATCGGATCTGAGGAAAAAAACAGAGAATAGGCCAGACTGAGTGTGTGAACAAAACACAGAATGTATGTATGTGAGTGTGTGTGTGTGTGTGTGTGTGTGTGTGTGTGTGTGTGTGTGTGTTACCTGTTAGTGTGCTGCTGATGTTGGGAGGAGAGACGATCAGCACAGCACTGCCAGTCGCTATCTCAGCATCCACCACCGGTGCCTCCACTGAGGGGGAGCTCAGAGACTGACACACACACACACACAATTTTATTGAAAGGACACACAACATAATATATGAGCTATAAGAAGGCTGATTACATTTTTGTACTGAAGCTGCTGATAATTTGATGAATTTTTACTATGAATTTCACAAATTTTCCCCAGAAATGTCCTCTAACCAGGGTAAAACACTCTGTAACAGCATCATCTACATGTGTATGTGCAGAATATGTAGGCAAGGGACTAATTTGTATTGTCATATTCTGGTTTCCATTTGTCTTCCAAGTGGTTTTATAAAAGTTAACAGTCCATGTGGAGAGTAAAAGAGGCGGAACACATTGGCCAAAACGTTGCCTGAACTTTTAACACCTACAAAAAGTGTTGATGTTTGTTTATTTTATGGAAGGGAAGTGAGCAGCTCCACCGGAAGCCCCTGCAACACAGACCGCTGGGCCAACGGTCACTGCTGGGACTAAATCCTCGTCAGATGATAGCTGGTCACTTCCAAGATTGCACCATCATGATACTACAACTCTCATGATTATAGTTGAAAAAGTTCAAGAGCTTCCCCCAGCAGAGTGTTGACTAAATGTACAAAATGTAATCAGATAAACTTCAACATATCCACCAGACTGGAGGCTGAAAAACAAACACAAGCCTCTAGTTTGCACAAGTCTGAAGTTTGCTCTTGTAAACAGGATTGTTATGGCAAATTATCCTTTACATGGTCCAGTCTGACTATTGCCTTCATCATTTGTGGACAATATTTAGCATGTGTTACCATGGCAACTGACTGGACCATAGCTCAACGGCCTGATACTGGAAGCTCAACAGATCCACCATGTTTTACCTTATCAGTGAAGCCATCTGCCATTGGTTCCTGTGTTTCCGTGGCAACGTTCTCCGAACCAACCAGGAGACTCGTGGCGTCTAGCCTGTCTTCCTGGTCCGGCCCCTGCGTCTCCACAACGAGCTGCGATTGGCTGAGAGGATCCGAGGAGGCGGGGTCAGAGGTGACGGTTTGGATGATGACGCCGTCGCTGGAGCAGAGGCCGTCCGTCTGAGACCAAAACACACACGTGACGCCCCGCGCTTGTGGAAACACAACTCTACAACCCATCACAGTAAAAATGCTTGGCACTTTAAACTATCAGATTTTTCTCTGATTTCTCCCCCATCAGCACATCTGCACGTGGGAGCAGAAATGATATTTACTATTAAAATAAAATCAATAAAACTAACTCAGTTCTACGCTTTTGTTCCATACACACTCTCAGCACTGGAGAGTGTGCAGGAAACTGCACCACTCACCGACAGGCTGTGCAGGATGATGTGTTCAGGAGAGGAGGGCGAGGAGCTTGTCGTCAAGGTAACCGTGCTGTTATTGGCCAAGCTGAGGGGAAGGCCCTGACTGGTGGAGAGGCTGAGCGGCAGGCCCTGATTGGATGTGGTCTGGAGGTAGTAGGTCCCAGGGGTGCCGGTGGGCTGCAGGTGGAAGGACTGGAAGAGAGAGAAAAGGCCTGGATATGACGATGATGATGATGGTATTACATGGAAACAACCAGCTGAACCAGTATCAGTGCTGCTGGTTTTAATCTGAACCTGCGCTGATGCTTAAACACCACCAACTTGCTATGTTTCAATCAAAACACACGGCTGATATTGACCTTTTATTAAAAATCAGAGATGGTCCTATAACTATAATAACTATAACATACCACTTGTTTGTGTACATGTTTTAACTATAGACTTGATCCAGCACTAGTTGCCTGTAGTAAGACTTTAACCTAAATTGATAAGTTATGAGATGTAACAAGTGTATTCATATGTGTTATTATTATGATTATCATGGGTTTCAGTGTGCCAGAGGCTTCTGCAGACTGATAAGCAGAATGATATTGAGGGAACACTGAGCTGAGTGACCCATATCAGTCAAACTGTGTGTGTGTGTGTGTGTGTGAGAGAGAGAGAGAGAGAGAGTGTGCTGGGCTCACAGGTAAGATCTCGAAAGTCTGCAGGGCTCCTGTGTTCAGTGTGATGGTCTCACTTTCACTGGCTGCAGCAGAGGAGTCTGAGGCTGGAACACACACAGACACACACACACACACAGGGGAGAGTGTGAGCTGCAGGGCAGCAGAGGGAGGCGTGGCAGCCTGACAGCTTCCTGCTGGCTGGAAGGAAGAGTGCCAGTTTCCTGGTGGAGCCTTCATCTTCCCAGGTCTTTGTCTGTGCAGCCATGATGGCTATCACTCACTAGCACTCTGAGCTTGTGCTAACAGGCAGTTATTTACATCAAAATATTGAGGATTATTATGGTTCTTTTTACTGAAGAGCTCAGAGGAATCATCCCTTTAAACTTTCCAGATGTTATTAACACATCTGGTTGTGACAGTAAGCTCCTGGCCTTCCTGGTGTCTCTCTGTGTAAACTAGATAAAGAGCAGAGAGCTCCAGCAGAGGGTCTCACCCAGATGTGTGATCTGCAGTGGGATCTGGACAGGAATCTGCAGCGCCGCAACCGAGCTGGGGGCGGGGCTACTGCCACTCTCCTCCAGGCGCGTGACCCTGATCTGGAGAGAGGACGAGGAGGGACTTCCTGATCCCGCTGCTGTCTGAGAGGACTCCATCAGCTCCTGGAGACCTTTCAGCAAGACTGGACACACACACACACACACACACACACACACACACTTTGTTAATGTCATCAGTTACATGGATTACAGGATTCAGATTATACATTGCCTTCAGCCCTTTAAACTTCCTTGTTAGCATACTGCAATGAATTCAACTTCTCATATGACTTTATTCTGGTTGTATCAATGCTTATCTTTCTATCACGGGAGGAATCGCTCTGAAAAGTGAGAGGAATGGTACCTCCTGCTGTGTCAAATTACACCACATTCACTTGCACTTGGACAGATGATTTTCAGTCATGTAATTTTTCGACCAGTGACATTAAAATGTTTTTTTTCTACTAGATTGCCCAAACTGGGGTGGCAGCTGGAGAGGCAAGGCCTATTTTTAGAGCAGCAGCTGCCACACTCTGCCACCCTGGTAGATCTGTTTCTGATATATATACATACACACACTTTTTATAACTGAAAGAAAAGTGAGGGTTTATAAATCTTAAATGATACTGTATCCTTAGGGAAGCAGACCTTTCTTATATTTTTCACAACAGGCTTCGCTGTAATGTGAATATGTTGAAGCAGAGACTGTTTCTCAGTTTTAAAGAGAAGTGGTCAAATGATGTATGGCTGAAGCCCAAGCTCAGATCATATGTTCAGATGAAAGATTGTTTTGCTCCTGAACCCTATGTCACCTCTTTTCTAACCAGAAGCCAGAGGTCACTGTGTGCCCAGCTGAGGAGTGGTACCCTGCCCCTGGCCATTGAAGGAGGGCGGTTCACAGCCATCCCTGAAGAGAATAGGATCTGTAATGTCTGTGATTTAAAAGATGTTGAAAATGAATTTCATTTTATGTTTTATTGCACCCTGTATGATGATTTGAGGGTCCCTTTATTTGAGGCCATGCAAAACCAAAAACCTGAGCTATTTTGGGTAGATGATGGCCATAAATTGAAATGGCTCTTTAATGCTGAAGTATTTAAGACTGCAAATTTTATTGCCAAGGCTTGGAATAGAAGGCAGCATATTTTGTTTAACTGATGCTTTGATGGGTACATTTTGGATTTGACTTTGTATGCCTGATTTATTCTAATGCGTATTTTGTTGTTGCTGTTGTTGTATGTTTGAGTATGGTTTTGTAATGTGTGTAACAGTGTCTTGTAAGCCCATATGGGCTGGGCTTCTGAGTGAAGTATGACACTTAGAAAAAAGAAATCAATCAATCATGTAAAACCCTTTCTCCTGAATGTGGAAGATGTCTGGGGAAGAAAACAAAATGGGTTTTCCTTGCTCTAGTTTCAACAGTTTTAGTGCCCCAGGGTCTAATGGCTACTTCAGATGATTTTCCTCCCTGACAAAAATACAATTCTGGGAAAAACTCTGAATATTTGGGCAACTGTTTTGCATAAATACAGTCATTTCTTTTTGACTTTCTTCATTTTGTTTTTGTTGTCATTTTTAGAGACTGAACCAGAAATGAGAGGGTTGGAATGACATGAGGAAGGTCTTGGTGTGATCTGTAACCCTCAACATCACAACCACATGGTCCACACACCTCAGCCAAGTTACAGACACTCACTGCTGGCACACCATATCCACTATCAGCAGCTCCAGTTCAATACATGGCAATATTTGCCTTCAAATGCCCAGACAGGAAAACTCTGTTAAAAAGTATCCGCTAAAGAAGAGGGAAGACATGGACTAGAAAACACCAGAAAGAAACGAAAACAATGTATGTGTTTGTGTGTGTGTACCGCTGAAGGGGATCTCCTTGTGATTGGCTACTTGTCTCTTGATGCTCCACCACTTGGATCGCAGCCACTGGGGGGATCGAACGCTGCTCCACCCACCTGCAAGCTCCTCCCACTTTATGTCATTCTCATCCTCCACCTCCAGCTCTGATATCCTGAACACACACCCAAGTTCAGTTTTATCAAGTTCAGGCAACACAGATATGTAGGTGTGAATTTGCATGATCTTTCGTTATCATTCCCATTCTATTTGCATGCGCACACACACACACACACACACTCTCCTCCCTGTGTACCTGCGGATTAGGTTCAGGTCGTCTTCCTTCGTCCACTCTGTTCCTCCGCTGTGTTTCCAGTTCAGGTAGTTGAGCCATTTGGAGCGACACTGTTTCTCTGAGCGCGTGCGGACCTGGTCGGCAACCGACGCCCACGAGACGCCCCCGGTGACGGCCACGCCCGGCGACACGCCCGCCATCTCGTACACCACCTCGGCGAGGCGTCTCTCCTCTTCTTCGCTCCATTTACCTGTCACACAGAAAGACGGAGGAAACAAACGCATGAGATGAGCAAACCGAAAAGTTACAAAACTTTAAAGACCTGTCACAGAAATGATGACTGCTGGACAACGCCGCTGCAGAGAGAGCACTTGAAAACCTAGAGAAACATTTAAATATGTAATCACAGCCCAACTTTATCATTTTTTAGCGTCTTTCTGATATTTCCAGGTCGTTTTTGTCAGTTTGGGAATTTTCCAGGTGTTCTTCATGCGTGGCAACACACACTCTTCTCTGTACCTGTGTTGCATGTGTCCTTCATGAGTCGGCAGCGGTCCTTGACAGAGGAGGCGCTGCGGCCCAGAGCTGCTCCTATCGTTGCCCAGTCGTTCCCGTGCTTCTGCCTCAGCCTGAGCACACACACAACACACACACACCGAGTGTAAAGGGTAAAATAATACACAACAGAGGATTTTTTATCCTGACAGAAGATGAACAGGGGTTTTACTTACGCTTTTAGTTTCTCAATCTCTTCAGGAGTGTACCTATAAAAGGAGAACGAACAAATTGTCACTGGAGAGAAGAAAAACCATAGAGCTGAACAACAGGTTTACATCAAGAAAAATAACATCCTAACCTCCATTATATATATATCATAGGTGGATCATAAAAGGAGTTAGGCCCATGTACAATTTTCCATTCCATACAGCAGGTTAAATATGAAGGCTGTAATTGGGTAGAATTGAATAACATCAGGAAATGACAAAAAGATGGATATTAATGATGAATTTAAGACTTCATTAATTCAAACTTAGGGCTACTTTTGTCAGACTTTGAAGGCCTAATATTTGTGTAATTATCTGAAGACATACTGACATATTTACAGCTTTGTGTACTCACTTCCCCACGTGGTTGCGGTTGTCGTACATGCGCAGCACCCGTCTGTACACGGCAAACAGCGGCCTGTTTAGACCCCAGGCGACGCTGCGGTAGAAATCCTTCCTCTCCTCTTTGGACATCTCGAATATGATCTCTGCTGGGTCCTCCATGCCGCGGCCCTGACACACACACATACAAACATTTACAGAGAATGTGCATGGCGAGTGGTGTGCTGTATGTGGCATGGAGAGTGACAGGACTGAGTTACAGTGAGAGCAAAAACAAGAACACCTACCTTCACATAGCGCTCAATGTTGTTCATGAGAATGTCTATCTCCTCCTTGGACCACATGCCCTGCTTCCACTTATGACCTAAACACAGATATTATACCCCACATTATATGTTTTTTTTAAGCAAGTAGCCTCATGTTTACAGTATGTACAATGTAATAACATAAGTAATAACATAAGCCACAGCTCATACTGCCCTCTGTTCTCCTCTTTATTATGTTAGGTAAGAAAAATCATCTTGTACAGTTGACAACATCTCTTGTGTGTGTGTGTGTACCTTTGTTAGCCAGTGTGTCCTTGTCTTCTTTGGTGGTGAACCAGGCCTGGCTGACAGGAGAAACCTCCTCTGTCTTCTGATGTGAAGACAGAGAGTCCTCATCCTCCTGTAAGATCTGCACACACAACAAGGACACTGAGCGCTGATCTGGGAATTTTCCCCGCAAAAACGGGCCTGAATGGAGTTTTCGTTTTCTGGCCAAAGGTTGGATGTACAGAGGCTGTGTGTGCACCTGAATCTGGGCGACTCCCTCCTCGGAGAGCTCGCTGTCTGCCGTGGCGGTCATCGTCACCTCGAAGCTCTCCTCGCTCTCCGACACTGGGGAAGACGAAAAAAGAGAGTGAAGTAATGAAAACGTTGAGTTTTTTTCTGCAGTATGCTTCTTTTTCCACATTAAAATAAGAATATATAAACCATCAGGCTGTGTTTGTCTGTGATTCTGTCAAGTCTAGTAAATGTCTGCATCACTACTGTTTATGTCTGAAAGAGGGATAAAAATGAATTCATTCAGGGTGTGTGTGTGTGTGTGTGTGTGTCTCACTTGGTAAGGTAACCACTGAGAACTGTGGCGGTGCATCTGGGTCTTCTTGTCCTTCTGTAGTGAGACGCAGCTTCTTCTGGAGAGGTTCTGAGTCCTCATCTGCACACACACACACACACACACACACACACACTTCAATAAGCTGACTTAAGTCTATAATGTGTTCAAATACATTCTGCCAGAAAACTGAAACAGCCTCCTGCATGTTTTTCCCTGTATTTTGCCTGTCAGTGTGAATGAATATAAACAAGTGAACATGGTTCAAGAAGGAAATAACCACACACAGGCAGAGACAGTCAGAGGGAAGTGTGTGTGTGTGTGTGTGTGATAACCCACCATTAGGAGGGCAGTGTAGTATGATGCTGCCGTCACTGTCCTGAGTGAGTGTGACTGAGTTGACGGTCTCTAGCGTCACAGCCTCCTCCTCCTCGGCGCCTGTGCTCATGATGCACCTGGCAAACAGCAGATCATTGGTGTAAAACTTCCTTGATTGATTTTCTGTTACAACGGGATGCCAGGGCAGGACGTGGCATAGGGAGGGATCGATCAAAAGGGGTCATTCAAAAGCTTGATTGGATAAGTGGCTGAGTAGGATTGTTCAAAAATGTGGGACTGTTTCATTGGGTGAAAATTTTATTTACTAATACATGAGGTTGCCTTAAAATTTATTGTTTTCCACAAAACTGAAGTTATGGAAGTTCATTTTATGGTGTCTTAATTATTTATGCCCATGGGTTTCATTTATAAAAGCTGCTCACAGAGCTTTTGAATGTCAGTGTTAGGTATGAGTCTGCTTTAAAAGACCTCTGATAATCACCAGTGTAGTATGTGTTGTCACTGCCATGTGAGCCCATTCTGCAGCACCAGGAGCACCCGAGGGTGTTAAACGCTGCCTCATGATGTTCTCATGTTCCACAGGGATCATGCCTTCATACACACTTAAAGCGAAAAGGGACGAAACCTCTCCCATGTTCCTCACAGACCTGATTGCTGAACCTTTATGTCAAGTCTCAAAAACTGTTGGCTTCTCTCCTGAGGGAAGCTCCAGTATCCACCACATGTTCAGGATGTCTGCCAGCATGACTGAAGCTGTTCAGCAACTCATTGACGACTTATATACACTCAGTGGCCACCTGTACAGTCTAATGCAGTTCAGGTCAGCAGCTCTGCCATAAATTCTGCCTTTTCACAAAGTTTATAATGTTCAGTTTGTATTGACATTGCGGAGAGTGTATACATTTAATTCTGTGTTTATTAGTGAGGTTGTAGTTTACAGAGGTCTTGTACTGGACTGCATTACATTGAGAGGTGTTTATAATTTTTTGTCCTTCATATTTATATACGAGGGCGGACAAAATAGTAGAAACACCCTTCAATGAAATGCAGTCCAGTCCAACAGCAGCACTAACTATGAGCTCAATGCCAAACATAGAAGTGAATAAACACCTCTATTACTGTGACAAAGAGAAAAGCTGAGCATTACAGGCATCACAACAGTAACCTTTGCAGTAGAACAGCTGTGCTGGATTGTATTGCACAGGTGGGGCTAATAAAGTGTATACTGAGTATGTGTATGTAAAATGTTGGCTATTTCTGTTATTTTGTCCATGCCTGAAATTGCTCTGTATTTGTTCGCATGTGGTTACATTTGGCACACGGTATGAGTTTTCATTCTCTTTATGTTTTCACATTTGACATGAAATTATAAGTATGAGACCTAATCTTTTATTACTTGCCTCTAGAAAATACCTGAGCATTTTTATGAGTATGGTGATAAACTCGGAATATTGATGCTATACCACGCATCCCGTTACTTCAGTAACAGATGCGGCTTGACGCTGGTCCCTAGCACCGCTGCCGGTGTGGTTTTCAGTGAAGAAATGTGCAGCAATAACAGATGAAGAGCTGGTTTCCTCCCTCACCGGTTACTTCTAATTATGTTGGACATAAGCCGGATTGAAGAGTGGACTTAAATTATTTCAAGGAGCTCTTAATTAATATTCAAGCAAACATGGGGGTTTGCCGAATATCCCAGCAACATTAAACTGAAGCATATTCAATGAAGTCTGGTCATAACGGCAAACAACGTCAAGGGACTGATGCCCGACTAACTCAGCTAACTGAAGTCAAAACATTCAGCTATTCACCGACTTAACCAGGCTGTAGACTGGTGACAGGGTGAATAACGTAGGGAGAACGAGTGTACACACCGACACACACACACACACACACACACACACACACACACTAAACAAGCTGTTCATGTTGTCATGCTTCCAGTGTCTGCTACGAGTTCAGATAGCACACGATGCTAACCGTTAGCATCCAGCAGGCTAGCCAGCTAAATGAAAGAAGACGAAAAATCTCAGGCGCCATGTTAGTTGACAAGGTGAAGCTTATGGCGTCTGTGTCGTCTGGCGTTATTCTGGGGCTTTGCTCTGAGTTCTCGGGTGTTTTTTTCCAATCTGCACGGTCTTTGCGATGTCCCTCGCCCCCAACAACCAAACAGAAGGTGAATTTTACTTTTGATTTGGCTACTTACTTCCTGTTTTTGGTCCGGGGACTTCGGAGTTACCAGGATGAAGGCAAATACCAGGATGGAAGCTGGGCCGTGCGGAGGCCACGGGTTGCCAGATAAGTAAATAACCTGCAAGTAAGTCTCTCTCTCTCTCTCTCTCTCTCTCTCTCTCTCTCTCTCTCTCTCTCTCTCTCTCTCTCTCTCTCTCTCTCTCTCTCTCTCTCTCTCAAATTCAATTTCCTAAGTGCTTTATTGACATCACACTTAGGACAAGAAATCAGTAGATATTCATAGAATCAACAAATCAAAACATGATTACAATGTATGTAGTTATAATGTATCTGATGTAGTAGTCAGAAAAATGCAAACATGCAGGAAAAGACCTCAGTGCATACACCAAGTATAGAAATACTTTATGTACATACAATCAAAGCATGTGCAGATGTAATTATAATATTAATTACAATAACAACAACAACAACAACAACAGTAATAATAATAATAATGTTACACTGTCTGTGATGTTGCATATTAATTGGTAATGTTAATTTTATCTTATGGGTATTGTAATATGAAAGTCAAGATGAATTCTGTTGTGTTCGATTAATTGCAACAACAACAGCACCATCTATCAACATCAAAAAGCAAAATCTTTGGCGTTATGTATTTATTTATCTAATTTTTATTTATTTATGACTGTTTCTTCCAGCCTATTTGGAAATCATGCAACACTGCTCATAGCTCATTCTTTATCTTGTAGCCTACTCACTAAAATCACGTATACAATTGTTATCAGTGGTAGCCAGTGTTGTAATGTAACGAAGTACAAATACTTCGTTACTGTACTTAAGTAGAATTTTCACATATCTGTACTTTACTTCGTTATTTATATTTCTGACAACTTTTACTTTTACTCCACTACATTTCCGAAATAAAATGTGTACTTTTACTCCGATACATTTCTCTTAACCACCTTCGTTACTCGTTACTTCAAAATAAAAGTTGAGTTGGTGACGTAATTCCCGTTTGTTATCGTTTCAACCGCGGCCGCCAAGTGCGAAGAAGAAGCTCCGCCACCGGACACAGTGGGTAACCGGCTGCCCATATATGAATCGCCGCAGGCTTTCTATGTTTTTTCGGCAGCATCTTTGTGATTTTTTGTGCATTCGTTCGTGAGTGCTGAAGGAGTCGGTCTTTAATTTGCGGTTGCCCTCGTTCGCCCTGCGTCCCATATGAAGCTGCACGTCAAACCAGACTTTACAGACAAGCCCCCAAGGTGTGTTTGAACTTTGTGCCTGAAAGTGCTTCATCTTCTGGCAGTCTGCCTCGGTTATGGCTTGGTGGTGGGAAGATTTGTCACGTCCTTCTCAGCGGAGTTTCTTTACCACACCGGCGAAAACACTGTTGCTGGTAGTGAATTCAGCATCATTTAACAGACACCAAGCACCTCCTCCAACCACTCATCCAGGCTCAGGCCACCCAGGAAATCAAAATTCACTACAAAGTCTGACATTTTGTACACAAAAGTCTAGAAACAAATGTGACCTAACGAGTAAGTGGAGCGCAGAGTAGTTGGTTGCTAGGCAACGCTATGTCCGTTTACACTGGCGCAGGGATATTTTGTGCTGCGGTCTGCCAGTGGGTTACCCTGATTTTACAACGGCATGGAACGCGGCTCAGCCAATCACATTTAAGGATGGGAAGCACCCGTTTATAATTTCAAATAATAACTCGCTCTCATCATGACAGTTGTTGCCAGTTGCCAAGTTCAGTTTGTCCAAACAGGGAGGCTGAGAGACAGAGAGCTGTTGATGGTGACAGAAGTTTAACGGTAATGTTAAAAAGTTGAAGCTTTTTTCTCCTGTACCCGGATTGCTTTTACTGTAAGGAAGCCACAATAAATTCATTATCAAAATTCTAACCGCTCACTTTGTTTAAATACTTTTACTTTTACTTCTAATACTTAAGTACAGAAAATATCAGAAAATTACTTTTGATACTTAAGTACAATAAATGTCAGGTACTTTAAGACTTTTACTCAAGTAATATTCTAAAAGGTGACTTTAACTTCTACCAAAGTCATTTTCTGATGAGATACTTGTACTTTTACTCAAGTATCGCTTTCAAATACTTTATACAAGACTGGTGGTAGCAGGATTAGTCTTAAAAGTATTAACATGATCTTGACTAGAAATCAATTCAATTAGCGTTTAGTAACCAAACCTGGCAACCAGCATGTCCACTCTCAAATCGTCCCGTGTGAAAACCTCAGTTGGCTTACTTTTCAAAAACTAAAACAACCTGATGTAGAAGCAATAGAACCGTCAGCAAATGACTAAAATTATAAATCTATATTAATTCCCCAGAGAGTAGTTGTGGTCGTCATATGACGTCATATTTAGTGAGAGTGATGATTGATCATTAGTTCCACAGTTACATCGAGGGGACCCATATCAAAGACGTACACAGCCTGCAAGTCGCAAAAATCCAAATTACAAACCGTTGGCAGTTATTAGCTGTAATTTCGCCACGACATGGGAGAGCAGCCTCTGAGAGTGTGAGTTAGAGTCTGGAGTTATTTCACCTGTGAATTTTAACACGTAAATGATCTTTATGGTTGAATTCCACGCTGGTTTTCCTTTTTTGAACGCTCTTTTCTGTCTCAACACAGTTAGCTACACAGCACGCCTCAAACTGTTTATGGTTTTCAACAGGAAACTGGTTTGGGAAACTTTTTCAGCACCAAGTTAACATTCAGTAGAATGAGTCGTACACCGAAAGTCGTTCAAAAATAGAGTAATTTCATTTCCCCTCGTCTGCTGGCAACGTAAGTGGAACATGACGAACTGTGTGCCAAAGCTTAAATATGACCAGCGACTTCGGCATAAAAATAGTCCACTAAAATTCACTCATTAAAAAAAAAAATCAACTTTAATAACTGTTGACTGACACTGTTCACTACCGCCCTCAACGGTGTGTGTTAGTGGAGGAAAAATGTGAGAATAACTGTGTGTGTGTGTGTGTGTGTGTGTGTGTGTGTGTGTGTGTGTGTGTGTGTGTGTGTTGCAGCCTGGCATGTGGTGATGTTGAGGGCAGGGTGAATGCTCTGTTCAACCGAGTGCAGACCATCCAGAAGAAGAGTGGCCAGTTTGATGTGAGTCCAGTCAACATGTCAGCTATATACAGTATTATACAAACATGCACGTGCTATGTCATTAGCTTTTTCAAGTTATTACATTAGTAGCATTGTTATTATTGGTCAGTTATGACATGATCAGGTCTTATGTGCTGTTGCTGTTGTCTGTGTGCAGCTCCTGCTGTGTGTTGGGGAGTTTTTTGGAGTCACACCGGAGGCCGAGGCCGAGTGGCACCAGTACAAATCTGGAGCCAAGAAAGGTGGGCACAACTGCATCATCAGTCACAGTCTTAAAGGGATAGTTCATGCATTTATAGAAATGTGATATTATTTGAGATTGCAATCATTTGTTGTCTTTAAATACATGTGCACATGTTGGAGGACAAAAAAAAGAAGTTGAGTTGAGTGGATCAAGGCGGTTATTTATTTATTCAACAGTTTACATGTGCTGCAATTATGTACGTTAATGCAAAGATGTGAATAGACGCCAATGGGTGACTTGAATGGATTTCCACAGCATGAAATTTGTGCGAGTTGAAAATTTTCAGCTCAAGCAAAAATTTTGTGGCTGTTTCCGCAACACAAGTTTGCAACGCAACAAATTCACTTGGTGTTTGGTCTGAACATGCCATACCAGTTGGCATTTTGAGCATTTTTTCCCCCCTTGTTTTATTTGGTTTATTGGTTTATTCCTCTGTTTTATTCTTCAGTAAAAACCTACAGCCTAATCTATGAACCTACAGATTCACCTGTAATTGAACGTCCATTTCATAAGAAAAAATAAACAAGTAGGACTCCAGACACTTTCACTGGCAGATGAGTAAACCAGTTTCCTTGGTGGCGTTCATTTCTTTAATATCTTTGGGTTGTTTTGTGGTTCCTCAGCTCCCATCCACACTTACATCCTTGGAGCAGCCAGCCAGGAGACAGTCAAGTATTTCCCCAGTGCAGATGGCTGTGAGCTGGCTGAAAACATCACCTACCTAGGTAAGGCAGGGCTGTAGAGCTCCCAGCTTTGGTTTATGTGTGTATGTGTATGTGTTTGCATTTTAATTTATGATGTCAGACATATTTGAACTGAAAATGACACTGGACTAATTCTTAACAAGCCCTTCATGTGTACATCATGTACAGACATTGTGAGAATGGACACACTGAGTGTTCAGAGGTGTGTTAATCTGAAGACATTTGTGTGTGTGTGTGTGTGGGTGTGTGTCAGGTCGTCGGGGTGTGTTCACAGGGGCATCAGGCCTGCAGATAGCCTACGTTAGCGGTAGAGAGGCCCTCCAGGAGCCGGCCCCTGCCCACTGCTTCACACCCAAAGACCTGCTGACCCTGGTGGAGTCGCTGACCAACAACTCCAAGTTCAGAGGAGTGGACATCCTGCTGACGTCTCAGTGGCCCCGAGGAGTGTGGCAGTACGCCAATAACCCGGTAAGGGTGTGTGTGTGAGAGGGAGACAGCTAGGAATGATATGTGGCATCACTTGCAACATCTGCATGTGCAGAGTATGCCAGTTTCCACACGAGCTCCGCTTAAAGGGAGACCAAACACACCTCTGACCTCGGGTTTCCAGCTGCGACTTATTCCCATTAAACCTTCCTCAGGTTGAACCGTGTATGTGGTATTACCAATCAATTTGAAAAAGAATGCTAATAATTACAATTACAGTTAGAATTCACATTTGGCAGATGCTTTTATCCAAAGCCACGTACAAATGAGATTTTTATACACCAACAAACAAAGATCAGTTCAGGAGAAAAGTTTGATTTAACTTGTAAATCATGCTGGGTTTTTTTCTGGGTTTATTTATTTTAACTCTTTGAAACCTTGGATCCCATGGGAGGCCTTTTATTTTGGAAGGTTTTATTTCACCATGTAATGTTTTCCACATATTTTTGCTTTTATTTTGCAGTTTTGTTGTGATTTAATTCTAAATATATATTGCTGGTTTGCTCTTTGCCCTTTTCCCATGTTTTGAAACAAATCAAGTGAATTAGCTCCCGTTTCAAAGGGTTAAACTAAGGCTGAACTTAGTTAAACAAAACTGTCCAGGTCTCATCTCTAAATTAGCTGCTGTTTGAGCCAGACCCAGGGCCGGTCACATGGTCTCGTGGTGAAAGCTGCTGATATGGTGTGTCTCTGTTTCAGGAAGTGAACACTAAGTTCTGTGGGACGAGCTCTGTCGCCAGACTGGCTGAGAAACTGAAGCCACGCTACCACTTTGCTGCACTAGAGGGCGCTCATTACGAACGACTGCCATACAGGTCTGTCATTTTCAAAAAAAAAAAAAAGGGTGAAAGGAGTGCAAGTGTGAAAGGCAGCTGTGTGTGTGCACTGATATTATAACCATGCAAGTGTGTGTCTCCATCCTCAGGAACCACATGGTCCTTCAGGAGAATGCGCAGCATGTCAGCCGCTTCATCGCCTTAGCAACTGTCAACAACCCTGCCAAGAAGAAGGTGTGTGTGTGTGTGTCCTGTCCTGCCAGAGTGTTTTGTAATATCACCGTATGATTAATTATACTTTATTAAGACACTGAATCAATACAAGCACTCATCTTAGTTCAGTAACAGTAGATCGATGGTGAGTGAGGAGTTAACCCAGTTTAAGCCTGTTGATAATGACTCTCCCCCGTCTCCCCAGTATCTGTATGCCTTCAACATAATTCCCATGAAGACTATGGATCCGTCAGAGCTGGTGAAGCAGCCTCAGGACGTCACAGAAAACCCATACAGACGCTCTGGGAAAGACGAGGCCGAGCTGCACAAACACACCAGCGGCTTCCAAAGTGCAGGGGCCGAGGTAAGCTGTGTGTGTCCTGTGAATCAGCTCTGTCTGTGTTAGCCACTAATACATCAGAATAGCACCGCGTGATACAGACCAAATGAAACATCACAACGTATCGACTGAATACCTGAGTATCCATGTTATGGCAGTGTTGTAGGGATTTCTGTTGGTGCTTGCACAAAATATTCCTGATAGTAAAATTCATGATAAATATGATGGATATGATGGTGGATATGAAGACCAATCTCTGCAGTTACAGTGTTTTTCATCCTCATACTACATTTATCTTTTATACCCTCCTGATAAATGTTCTGCAGGGTAATCTTTTTCTTCGGTTGACTTTGCAACAAAGCCTTTCTCTCTGTTTGCCTCTCCCCCTTTCAGGAGCCAGCCTGCCAGTTTTTCTTTGACCTGAGCAAAAAGCAGGGCGGGGGTGGCCGCGGCAGGAAGAGGCACTCAGAGGGGGACAGGCATCAGCAGGGACAGCCGCATGATGGAGACAGGCACCACCAGGGACAGCCCAAACAGCCTCGCAGGCCCCGTGAGTCCAGCCGCTGTGCTTTCACATGGAGTATTGTTACTGGTGACAGACTGACACATGGCTCTGATAATGGCCTGTTATCAATAGAAATCAGATCTGATCCAGTTAATATTGTCCACGTCTACAGTAAATATACTACAGTTTGATTGATTACACATGACTAAACCCATGCTTTATTTATTGGTATACTTATAAACACTAAAAATGACCGCAGTGTGTATTCAAAAAAGCTCCGTTACTCAAAGGATCTACTTGATGACCGTAACTTGTCTTATGTTCTCTCTCTCTCTCTCTCTCTCTCTCTCTCTCTCTCTCTCTCTGTGTGTGTGTGTGTGTGTGTGTGTGTGTGTGTGTGTGTGTGTGTGTGTGTGTGTGTGTGTGTGTGTGTGTGTGTGTGTGTGTGTGTGTGTGTGTGCGCGCGAGCAGCTCAGCCCACTGGGCCCTGTTGGTTCTGTCTGGCCAGTCCTCAGGTGGAGAAACACCTGGTCATCAGCATAGGAACACATGTGAGTTTAACACACACTTGTCACATACACAAATATATGTATATATGGTATATACTTCTTCTTCTCATTATTATTCTCATTATTGTTATATAAATTGCCCTTTGTGTTCCTTGATGTATCTTGTTATGGCACAAAGAAACCCCAAAAAATAAAGAAAAAAAGAAAATGCATCCTCAGACTGAGCCTCGCTCCCAGATATCCAGGGTTCCAGGGTCAAGGCATTTTGGGAAAGTCAAGGAATTTTGAAAAGTTTATTCCAGACAGGAGAAGGAATTAAATGAATTCTTGGTACAAGTCATGGAATAGCATGGAGTTTTTTTTTGTTTGTTTGTTTGTTTTTTTTTTCATTTTAAATAAAAAAAAATCAGTAATTAGCTTCTCACCAAATGTAACCAAACTTATTTTCCTTTTGTTTTCACATTATGTTCTCTTCCATGGAACAATGAAACAGAATGATAAACTTACTAAGACAACTGAGTTTGAAATGAGTTTAAAATTTTGGTTAACGGAAAGGAAAGTTATATATAAATCAACATTATAGTCATAGAAAAGTCAGGGAATTTGATATTTGACAAAAATTATGTATATAATATTACATATACATTGTCTTCTGGAAGTACTCAATTTACCCAATAACCCATAATGTGAAAAAGGATTTTCTTTTTTACAGTTTTTATCAGAGTTGGTATCACAGGGACTGTCGGGGTTTCGGTGATGTGTTGTCCCGTCCCACTACTCATTATGTAGCAGTCAGTGTCACAAGTAAAGCTGAAAAGAAACACTGAGTGGTGGTGCTGTGTTTGTGTTGGCAGTGTTACCTGGCTCTGGCTAAAGGGGGTCTGACCCCCCAGCACCTGCTGATCCTCCCCATCGGACACTACCAGTCTGTGGTGGAGCTGAGCTCCGACGTGGTGGAGGAGATGAACAGGTACAAAGCTGCCCTGAGGAGCTTCTACAAGAGCAGAGGGCAGCGCTGTGTGCTGTTCGAGAGGAACTACAGGAGCCAGCATCTGCAGCTGCAGGTACACACACACACACACACACACACATGATGTGTAGATTTATGTGTAGGGCATCTGAGTCAGAAAATGATAATAATATTAAACTTTATTTACATAGCACCTTTCATGCAAAGACTGCAGCCCAAAGTGCTTTACAGCAATAAAATTCACATAGAATAAGCATTTACACAAACAGAGTACAGAATAAAGCAAGTAGGAATAGTGCAGTCCACATAAGCAACGATAGAAAATATAGTAAAATTACAATAGAACTAAAATACAAGGGGATGCAGGGGATAAAAACAGTAAAAAGATAAAAAATAAAATATACAGTTGTGCAGGCAATAAAACAGTAAAAAGGTAAAAAATAAAATATGAATATGAAAATAAAAGTAAATTGATAACTTTAGTAGAATTAAAATACAGTCAAATACTAAAATCGTTTAGCTGTGATAAAAACTGTAGGCTGCATTAAAAGGCCATGGTGAAGAGGTATGTTTTCAGTTTGCTTTTAAAAATGTTTAGTGAGCTTGCTTCCCTAATTTCCCTCAGTCATTTTCTATGGAAAGGTAGGAACACAATACCTTTCCATAGAAAATGACTTCATTGCTGTTCTGGCTAACCCTGTACACAGTTCTGTCAGATTTTTCTCCAAACCGTGGAGTCACTGGTGAACATGTTGAATATGGTGGAAAGCTCTGTATTTATCTTTTTTTTTTTTTTTTTTTTTTTTAACTTTGTGATACTTTTGTGATATGGATCCCCTGGGTCTGAAATAAAGGAATAACTAACTAACTAACATACACACACACACTGTCAGCCTTCTTCTTTCCTGCTGGCAGATGGATGATGATTGTGCTGAAAACACTAAAGATGCTTTCATTGTCCCAAGTCTCTCCGGTTTTACTTCATTTTGATTCTAAAAAGCTGAACGGAAGGTTCACTGTTCTCAAAGCATTTTATTTATCATACCAGGACATCACAGAGACGTAAATGTTGAGATAGTATCAAATTACAGAACTTAACTATTAGAGACTATGTTAGATTATTTTGCTGTTATTGGTAAAAAGAAACTTAGTCTACTTGTATTGATGCAGAATGAAAATTAAAAGGAATAGTACAGTTAAAAGTTGATTAAAGTAGTTTGACAAATGAAACCAAACCATCAGTTTTTCCTTTTCACAAATCACCGCTGGAGCTTTCATCAAATGGAGAGAAGTAAGAAAATCTGCTACGTTTTGAAACATTGTGTTGTATTTTTTCTCTTATTTCCACACGTGTGCCTTTGTTCCATTTCAAGGGTGTGATCGCCAAGTTTCAGTTCAGATGACAGTGTTTCGTTGGGTTTGTGGGTAGTCCGCCAGTTTGCCTGTTTAATGTGACGGGAAGCTTTGAACTGCGCCTCTCTCCGGCCCTCCAGGTCGTCCCGGTGCCATTAAGTCACTGCACCACTGAGGACATCAAAGAGGCCTTCATGGTCCAGGCCCAGGAACAGCAGATGGAGCTGATGGAGATTCCTGAACACACAGACCTCAAACAGGTCTCTCTCTCTCACACGTGCGCACACACACACACACACACACACACACACACACACACACACACACACAAAACAGGCTTTGTGGGGGGAAAAAAAGAAACCACGAGGCTGCACTAAGAACTGTTCAGATTTAGCATGACAGAGTAATTATTCTGTTGTTTTTCTACATTCTTTGTCTCACTCTCTGTGTGTGTCTGTGTGTGTGTTCAGATTGCTCCTCCAGGGACTCCATACTTCTATGTGGAGTTGGACTCGGGGGAGAAACTCTACTACCGCATCCAGAAGCATTTCCCTCTGCAGTTTGGCAGGTCAGTGATGTCAGTGCACTGTCATCAGTAATGTACTGGTAAATACAAAGGAAGGTCAAGTGTGACCTTCAGTCAGTCATCATCATATGACAAACATGTGGAATGCAGGAAATAGCATGCAAACATGGGCCTGCTAATCACCCAAACTACCCCAAAGTGCCCCAAGGCTTCAGTTACACAAAAATACCTCAGCTCAGTCAGCTCAGTCTCAGCCTCAGTCTCAGTAGACTCAATAGTATCCAAAAGTGTGTAGTTACCCAAAATAATTTGCATACCCAAATGTACTCCAAAATACAACAAAGGCCTCAAACAGCTACTTGAACATACCCAAACATGTAAATAGTGACTCTAAAGTACCATTTTTGGTCATAATATCCTAATTAAATAATAGAATAATATCCACATACATACATACAATGTATTTATGCAAAAGATTCACACATGGGATGTTTATTACTGCAGTCATTCACATCCAGGAGACACAATGTCCAGTAAAAACCAAAAACATAAATTAGAGTATATTCAGAGAAGCATTAACATATGCATTTTTCATTTAAAAGACACTAAGTACTCACATAGCAAACATCAGTTTGATACTACTTAATGTAACTTTTACCACAAAATAACTTATGTCAGTCTAAGACAGGTGGTAAGGTTGTGTGTGTGTGTGTGTGTGTGTGTGTGTGTGTGTGTGTGTGTGTGTGTGTGTGTGTGCGCGCGCGTGCGTGCGTGTGTTTGCCTGCAGGGAGGTGCTGGCCAGCGAGGCGGTGCTGAACATCCCGACCCGTGCAGACTGGAAGGAGTGTAAGCAGAGCAGAGAGGAGGAGGAGGAGTGCAGCAGGCGACTACGAGACGAATTCCAACCATATGACTTCGCCTTGGACGACTAACACACACACACACACACACACACACACACACACAGATATAGTGACTCCCACACACAGAACAGCAGGGTTGTTGATGTTAATTTGTTTTTGTTTTGTTTATGTTTTTTTGTATGCACACACACACACTGTTGTAGGCCTTGAGGATTAATGTGCAGAATACAGCCCAGTAAAGAAGAGACCCGCTTATTATGCTGTAAAAACAGTCATTGGTAATATGCAGAACTTTGCATTTCTGGATCCATTTGGGCCAAAATTGCATGAGGTGCAAGCCATTCTGTGTTTCTTTCCAGAGCCGCCATTTTGCAGTGCAATACAGTGTGCACTCTGGGAAACCACAAACTTAAGTAGAAGTAGATAAAGCAGGTTGAAGCTCACTAAGAAATGGTAAGTTATAACACTTTGATTACCAAATAACGGCTGAAATGAACTGGACATCACAAACTTACATGGAAGAGGATCTCTAAATGGATTTTTTTCCCCTAGGAAATAGTGAATGTTTAGAACAGCAAATGTAAAAGCATTCATCAACTGACTACAGCTGGAATCACTATTATGGCATATCAGTCGGATATGGAGGATAGTAAAAGGGCCACTTTGTTATGAATGTGTATCAAGTATTATTTTAAGAAACAAGTGTAAAAAAAAAAAAAAAGCTTGGGACCATTCTAAATTTTTAGTCCGTTCCACTCAGTTCATTTCAGTTCAGTGTCTCCAGGCTTAAACATGTTTTTATTCTCTTCTCAGCCTGTCTCATGTCTGTCTTCACTGAAGTGCCACTGCTAAAAGTGTTTCTTTGGGTCATGTTTTGCCACGCAATTAAGGTGAATGGTATTTAAAATGTGTCATTTATGTGGTCTCTTGAAGAGCTGTGTATGGAAAAAGTCAGTTCGGGCAGAGTGGCGATGCTACAGATTGCCAGAAGTCCATTTAAGCCACTGTTTTTATACACTGAATCCACTTCCAGCAGCGCAGTTGTTAAATGACTGCTTCACAATTTATTTTAGATCCACGCAGATTGAGGAGAAACTGATCCCTGCACCTCAGTGTCACAACTTTTATAGGTCCAACACTTAGACCCAGTCACTTTAAACACAGATGGTCAACAGCGCTTTTCTATCAACATTTTTACAGGGACTCTTATTTGGTTTTTACTTTTAATTCAAAGAAAAATGTTTTTAAAGCTATTTCTGTCAAGATCCTCTGTGTACAGATTTACTTTATTTTGTATGTGGATTATAATTAAAGTCTCATTTTGTATTTCTGCTGTCAGTATTTTATACCACAGTTATGGGCACTTGATGTCTGGTAGAAATTCAATAACTCCACAGGTAAGCATGACGTAAACATTTCAGTATGGAACAGCTAACATCAAAATGAAGTTTAACAGCATCTTACTTTGTCCTCAAGTCTACAAGCTGACTCTTTGGTTTGTCTCAGGGTCTTATTTATAGGAAGGTTTTCTTTCCCTTTGGGGAAAATCACAGAGTAGTTAATCAAACATAAATATAATTACAAAGTGTAATTATATTGAAGAGTCTGCCTGCAGTACACAATGGTGCTCAACAAAAACCATGGAAAACAAAAAATATACAGGCAAGTCTGAGTTAAATGAACCAAATCAACAGCAAAGGCCTCCTTGTTTATTAGTTCTTTTATTTGGCATCTCAAAGATATACATGAACTGTATTCATCAAAATATTTGCATAAAAGTCAATGGTTCTGTATTTATAAAAATCAAGCATCTCTTCAAAAGGTAACATTAAAACAGGTAGCTTCAGGAAAGAGCAAAATAAAACAAACTAAATGTTGTTAGCTTCAAAAAGCCTGTTAGATCAAAATTCATCACAGGCAGACTTGAAGGCATTGTTGCCTAAACTAAACTTATCCATCAGAGGAGCCAACAAGGAAAACAAGGTTCAAGACATTTAGAGTATTTTCAGTCATCCAAAGATACCTTCAGAACATTATACACTTCTATCAAGGCCCTCTAGAGGGCAGCAAACTCAAGACTGCTATGTATTGTAAATGCCACAGTGCCACTACCACTGAAGCTGCCTTCTGCCTTGATGTTACTCACTCATGACAACAGGTACAAGAAGTCAGATATCACCCAAACACAGGCTGCCACAGTTTCTGACAGGCTGTGATATGACTAGAGCTCTGGGATGGTTTCTTTGGGTCCCAAGAATATGATTTCCAAATTTGGGGATCAGACTTAGAAGTGTTTCATACGCTTGTTGCAGACCAAGCCAGTACATTCACGTTTAATGAAAAGGTAATCGTTTTACAAGTTTCTAAGTGGGGCTTGGATTTGTTCCTAGTTTTCTTAGGATCCAAAATGATTCCCTGTTGGATAGTTGTGGGAAGACAGGCCACGCTATGGGACGATGGGAGAAGAAGCGTCACACAGGCTCCATGCTCTCACAGGTGACTTTGTTCATCCAGTATGGAACCAAGGAGTAAACTAACAGATTATTATTACATGATCAAGATTGAGTTTATTTCTCCCAAACGGGCAACTGGAGTTGCAGCATAGCACTAAAACAATAAAGACAACAATGCTACAACAAAGATGATGGATTACTAACGTGATATTATAAACTTGGCAGGGAAATCTAAAGCAGGGATCTAGAGGGTATAGACATAAGGGTGGAGGCTTTTCTGTTTGTGTGGTGTTTAGACAAAGTCCCTGGACCTTTTGATGGCACAGCAGAGCAGCATGCTGAAGATCATCCCAAAGATCTGTTGGGGGAAGAAGAGAGGCATATCACATGGGCAAAGCTGCAAAAATACATTCATAGATCAAGCAAAATCACAGCGGACCTGCAAGAGAAGAATCAACCCATAGATTTGTACAGATTAAATTTTGGTGTCAGGTATGTGCACTTGTCTGAAAATGTTTTTGATTATTGCTTTAAATGACTGCAAGGATCATATCAGTGTGTCGACTTGATGTTTTAGCGTTATCATGGTCTGTGACTCAGTCTAGCAGCCTTGTGCTGGAAATAAATGAACGCACCATGATGACTCCGATGCCAATGCCCACCCCGCCGATGATGTGAAGTTTGTTGTTGAACATCTCGTCGATGGCAGCAGGACAGCTCTGACAGAAAACACATAAAAGAGACATCATTTTCCCATAATACAGTGCACTGTAGAAAAGAGGAGCAACTCAAGGGGTAAAAGTAAACAAGAAGTGCATTACAACCAGCCGGGATACATTTTTTGTAATTCAGCACTAGTTGTTTTTGAAATTTGAAGTTGGAAGGCAGCACGGGATGCAGGTCACATGACATGTTACATAAAAAAAGGTGTCCTATGCTGAAGTTCTATCAAACTAACAGCAAAAACAGTATACTATGGAAATGTGGGTACTGTAGGTGCTGTATGGTGTTGGGATACAGTGTACTGCTGGAGTGCAGCTCATGATTAAGACCAGGACTGGAACTTTTGAATTTCTGAACACTTCTGCCCACATCACATCCTGCTCCAACAGGAAATATGTCAAATTATGAAAGCCAAACAATGTCAACATGCTGTTTATCTGTGACTTTGGACATGTGTGAAAACACTGTTGTGTTACCGTGGTGATGAAAGCCTCCAGCCCCTCCTTCTTGGGGCAGGTATCTTTGGCGGCGTCAATCACCGTTCCTGTGGGACCGCAGCAGCTCAGCTGTGGAGAGGAAGCAAAGACAATGCAGCTTCAGTTCCACAGGAGCTGACATCACACAATGGAAAAAGTATATAGCTGCATCGCGTGTGGATCAAAGTCCCTGTTTTACTACATGGAGGAAACAAGGAGACAAAACTTTATTCTTGCCATGCCAGTTCAGTTGACATGATAAAAATCAGATCAGACATTTAAAAAAAATAAATAAATACAGATGAACTCAAGGTTCAAAGATTGGGGCTACAAGACATATCCAATGAGTAAGACTAACATTACTATAGACTATATGAATTTAGAATAAATACTTCATAATATTTGTATTTATATTGTTTACATTATGAATTAACTGAACTGACTTGAATGAGAGAGAGAGAGAGAGAGAGAGACAGAGAGAGAGAGAGAGAGAGAGAGAGAGAGAGAGAGAGAGAGAGAGACTTACTTGCAGGTTATTTACTTATCTGGCAACCCTCTGAGAAATCAGAGTCAGAAACCGGTTACAGCCTTACAGGACTTTTTAATAGAGACACACAGCCTACATGGAAACCGCAGCAAAAGTCCTGGTTATTATTACATGTGTCAGTTTATATGGTGTCAATCTCTACTAACCTACATGAGCAGGCGCACATCAATCCTCCCAAATCATCCACAAAACAGGATGTCAGGGTATACCCATGTTCTCACTAAGGTCCCACCAAGGAGTGTGTGTGTAGACCATTCCTGGCACTAGGGTCTTGTGCACCTGCTCCTGTTTCCTGTTCTTTGGGTCCACTGGTTCAGGCCTTACACAATTTCTGTCTAACACAATGATATTAATCCAACGGTGTGCATATATATCATATTATGCAACATTTTGATCTTACCCCAAAATGGATGAGGCGGAGAGTCTCCTTCAGTGCCTCCTGTCTGGTGTCTCTGTAGTTGTTGTACGTCTGCTTGTAAAACTCTGTGACGTCCTCCACCACCTTGACAGATGGACAGAGAAAAAAAGAGGGAGAGAGAAAGAGAGAGGAATGAAGACAGAGAGAAAGAACAAAACTTGTTTAGAAGTGATTTCAGACTGTGACACCATCTCCCAACAGCTACATTCACTGTGTGTGTGTGTGAGTGTGTGTGTTCTGTACCCTGTCCTTGTTGGAGAGGCCCCAGATCCCTGCAGCCACTTCTACAGCAAAGATGACGAGCAAGCAGAAGAAAAACTAGACAAGAAAAATGAAAATTTTATAAACATCAAACCCTCTAAGCTGTGTCATATTTGACTTACTAGTTAATTTCCAGAACTTAATATAATCCACAACCAGTGTTCCAAACATTATTTACATGCATAAAATGCAGAAGTGTAAAATTAGTTTAATATTTTGTCAATATCCTCTTTGAGTAACAGTTAAACACAATGATTGGCTTACCAATCCCAGCATGCATGGCGACTCCTTGATGGCTCCACAGCATCCCAGGAAGCCCACAACCATCATCAGAGCCCCTGCTGCAATCAGGATGTATACACCTGCAACACACATATACACACATAAACACAGAGTAAAATATACATACACACAGTCAGACATATGGACAAATGATGCATGGCTCTCAAGAGAAACTTGTGTACTATGTTTATTCACTGGTCATCCTAGTCTGTTTCTGTAAAAAGACTACTTGGTGAGAGAAACACACAGAAGCATACAGTTTTCACTGCAGCTTCGTTTGTTTGTTTATTTATCAAGAGTGCTACTGAGGTGAAAACCCTGGAAGTCCAACATGATGGTTAAAACAGAAAACGGCAGATGGTCCACACCACCGAATCAAGAGCTGGTGCTTTTGTTATTGGCTCTGGATGGGTTTATAAATCACACTGAGCAAAACATCTCATCAACAAGACTTAATTACACTGCGGTGAGCACAGAGAAATCTGCTATGTGGATTTCCAAACAGCCATAAAACAATAAGATGCACAAGTAAAGCCCTTCTGCCTAGATGTGGCTTTCAGAAGTATGAGTCATAATGTTGTGCATAATTCCTCCAAACATAAAAGAGATGAACACAGATGTGGGATAACAATAACTACAATACTGATGTCACTGGTGCATTAGAGCAACACACACAAACAGTCCTCCCCCAGCGCTTTCCTCTGAGCTGTTATTAAGATGTTTGTCATTTCAAAGCAGGCCTCTGTTGCCTGACTGCCCACTTCACTTATCAGTTTGATGGAACCAAACACAGACAAAGAACCAAGGGAGGGAAGGAGTCTTTCTTTCTCTGACAGTTCTTCAGAGAATAAGGGAGGAAAACAAAAGTCAAGAAACAAAGGCATCCCTGTCCACAAATGAAGAATGAAAGCTGTGTGTGTGTGTGTGTGTGTGTGTGTGTGTGTAAGGCCCTGCCAGGCTAGAGAAATGGCCTTGCTATGGACAAACTTCAGTCTCCTGCTTTCTGCACAGTACCACTATTATACTGTCTCTTTCTCTCCCTCTCACAGTAAAATGACTAGTTCCGCTGGATTGGACTTTCAGAGAGCCACAAACAAACTGAGGGTGAGCAACCCCTCATTGCTGAGACCAAGTCTGCTTTACACTGGTAATTGTAAAAGCCAGTGCAAACCAGGGGTTAACGTCATTTAGGCCAATCACTTTCATTGCCACCCCTGCATGGCACATGAGAAGACTTTATCAGTGTGCATTGTCTCTGCAAAACAAAATCATGTCTCAAAAAAAGTGTATTCTACTTTCCAAATGATTTACGCAATAACAAACTTGTTACTTCATGCTGAAAGAAATTGTTTAAGATATTAATACTTATTCAAAGACATTTTCAGACCCACAGATACTCCCTCCCCCAAATCAAAAAACACTGGTTAGGTAGTAATCTTCCCCATAGCAACAACTCAGTCAAAACATAATATCCATGTTCATGGAGTCAAAGCCCTTGAAAACAGAGCTTTATAGTGTTGACTAAATCCCTACAGGACCTTCACATCAGTTGGGATTTAAATGATATTTGGGGAAACTTTCTTTCCTCCTACACTGTGCATGCTATCAAGAAATCAAATTAACTAGTAAACTAGATTTCTTCTTATTGTACATTCATGTGCTGTTGAATTTCTTTAGACATACAACCTCAATCCATCAGGAATTACAAGTTGATTATCTGAAAGACATTTAAGTCTGTGGAATCAGGAATCTAGATGGTGGTTACCTTTGTAACTAAACAGATAGGGGGCTCTATGGCGTTTTAACAGGCATTTCTCACAGCAGGCATGTTGACGTGATAACAGGGTGAACACAGGTGTTACCAATGACATTAATGAAAGTTCTGCTCCATTTAGGTCTAACTACAGTGCTGGTGGTGTTTATGCAGGTTCCTTTTAAATGGAACAGAGCCTTAATCAAAGTCACTAATGACACCTCTGGTTACTATTTCATGTCCAAATCACTGCTGTGGAAAAGGGTTATTAAGGTAGATGGGATGTGTTTCGTAAGGTGTGGCAGAAGTTTTGTACACCACATAATATGAATGTAAAGGCAGTACAGTGATGTCAGAGACATTACCAGTGAAGAAGACTGAAGGCGAGTCCTCTCCTTCAAACAGTCCCGCTGTCCTGGAGTCAAAACGCAGCCACAGTCCCACAGCCAGCACCCCAGTGCCTGCCAGCTGGACACACACACACACACACACACACACACACAGGAAGAAAGATTACGTCTAAAACAGGTATAAACTATATTTTGGCAGTCTAAACACTGGAGCTAACACCCTTTATTGTTGCGGCTGTAAAAGGTATTAAATAGTCTTGTGATAATGGCTTTTAGTCAGGACACATCCTGATTTGTCAAGGACATCCCTTGTATAAAAAAAACTGCCACAAAGCAACACTTGGAAGTGAGCAGCAAGTTACATTTGTTTGTTTTTCTTTGCCATGTGCATGTGCCGCATTATGATGACCACAACAGTCATCACAGAGGAATGAAGCTTAGCAAACCATTAAAAAAAGCTTCTTAAGAATGCACATTCCCACCCGTCCAGTAGAACCTGACAAACCAGAAGGGATGTTCAATATATTCCAGGAGCTGAGAGAAGTAACTGGGTGCTCAATAGCTCAAAGTAGTACTTCAAATAAAGAGGGGGCGCTTGCCTTGGAAACGGCAAAACAAAGCCATAATAAATGGGAAGGCATTCCACACATTCCAAAATTGTGTGGAAAAAAAAACAGGGTAAACTACAAAGTTTTTATTTTAGGAGCTATACCAGGGGCTGTAAATCCAACCTCTTTTGACTAATGCTAGGTCTTTGTTTCTTATTTGTTTTTGTTTTTTTTACTTTTGGAATGCTGTTTCTAAGGTCTTTTGCAATCACCATAAAACTGATCAACATTATCTTTCTGCTCTTTAAAAAGTGCTTTACAATTAGTAATTGTAGAGGTGGTAATCTTTAGAGCAGATAACCACATCTTGTGTAGCTTCTATGTCCAATGCTGCTCATGATAGAGACAATCCACCAATATGACTCAGTCTCTCATCAGCGACCATAAGTCAGTTTACCTGACCCAAACACTTTCATAACCTCATACAAGGTGATGAGTTCATCCACAGTTTGCTGTGCAACAGTGATGTGTGTGTGAGATAAAGCCCCTGGCTACCTGGCAGCATCATGCCCCAACATGCATTGGGTATCCCTCCTGCTACAGTCTGCTGACTATGAATCACCGCGATATGTGCACGCATGCACAGACGTTATCTTAGTAACAACAATCTACGCCTACCTCAGAAAAGGTGGAGGAAAAAATGTTATCATCCAAGAAAAATATTCATCTATGACACACAAGCATGTCACTGTTTTGCTAATCTTGTTTTTTGTTTTTCCAGTCTATCACAATCTCAATATGTGAAACACTTTAAGAGGAAAGACGTCAAGCAGTCAGACAAACAACTGTCCAATGATAGTTTTTACCAAGTGTGTGTTCGCAATCATCTCAGCACAAGCACGAGGCCAACAATAACAACTGTTCATTTTAACCATCCTGTAAGCTTCTACTGTAGAATTTATGTGAAAGTACCAACACACTGCTTTATAGTTGCAACATAGTGTCTTCAAACCATAATGAAGCCCCCACACTTCCTGTATGTCAAGCACAATGTCACTGTTGGGGAGGAAAAACTTTGCTGTCTGACCTGACAGCCCACTGACCAGCAGATAGTGTGAAGCTGCAAATAATGACAGTGTGAATCAGCATGCCCACATGGATTAGGGACTGCTAAAACTGCCTTAGGGATATTTATACAGTCTGTGGTCCAGTCTGGGGAGTCATAGCGCATTCACAATATATGGGAAACAGGAAGCTAATAACATGAGGAGAGTTGTTTCCATGAGGGTGAACTGGTTTCAACATCCCACCTCAGAGTCTGTTCTTGCTGGTTATCACCAAATCAAAAAACTAATCCTATCTCCGTCTAGTAAAAGTCACTGAGAGTCATTCAGAGGCAGATTCAACAAAAATCTCTCTAATCCAACGTACTACTCTGATGGAAAGTTACTCACCACACCTAGTGATTTGCATGTACCCTATGACATAAGCTGTGATTGAACTCAGGACATATTTGTCAATGTCTAACTACATCATACCAACACACTTACAGGTCTAGAGGCTTTCCATACTGGGTGTGACTAGAATAGAAGTGTAAAATTGTTAGAGGCCACCGTATCACAACAATGATGCTCACAAGTTATGTGCCGACTGTAGCCAAACTCAGGATCAGTTTTTCAGAGTTTCGGTCATTGAGGTTCAAGATATCCCCTCATACAATACATACCTAAGTCAATCTACTAGAAATACCTGTCAGTGCAGTAACTTAGGGCCTGTGGTTCACAGACACATCTGATGAAAGACATCTTTGCATAGTCCAGCATTCCAAAGCTCTTAGTCTGCACTTATAGCCCAACTTCGTACAGTATAGACCGGCCAAATCTCTTACTTCTAGCTTGGCATTGTCAAACCAATTCACAAATGTGAATCAGAGCAAATCCAACATGAGTCTGCAGAATTCCCGGGCTAAGCTCTTGTTAAGGAACTCAGAGTGAATAAATTCAGAATGAAAATAGCCCTGTATTCCTGTGTTTTGGGATGTGGGACTACCTCTGGATCACAGATGGCAGCATTTACTGTTTTCCATGTCCATGGTATCATTACACACACACTGAAACTGTACACCCCAAATATCAAAACCTTGATTACGGGAAGAGCCAAAAGTCATAGTGTAGCCACAGTGTGTGTGTGTGTGTGTGTTTTTTTAAAGGGGACAGTCATGTAATCAGACTAATAACATAGCAGGTAACATGGACATTTGAGTGCAAGTCTCCCTGTGAAACACAATCAGATCTAAATGAAGAAAGTGATACTGACTTTCTCTTGTCATCTAAAACAAACTCACTCTTATGAAATTATGATTAACATGTGAGCACCTACACACACACACACACACACACACACACACACACACACACACACACACACACACACACACCTGTAGTTGTCAGCTAGCAAGGACAGTTTACCCTTTGCCTGAGGAGACAAACATTAGACTAACTTTAGCTAATCTTCATTGCTCAGGCTTTGAAAATACAACCCCAGACCCTTTCATTCTCCATAGATTTAACAGCAACGACTCATGCAGACCAACAAGGCACTTTGCTTTGCTTCATTTCACTAACAAAACTCATTATCTGTCGATGGTTATCTGAGTGTGTTTAAGTTTCACTTGTTCCATTCACCAACCTAACCCTAATACTTGCTTTATTCTTCTTTTCACCTTTTGGTATAGAAGAGTCACATCCAGCAGCACTTGCTTCAACAAAAAGTCAACATAGGAAACTTTAAACTTAGAGTCATAAAATTGCAATTTCTGTAACTGCACCTAAGCGTCCAATTGTAACCCACGCTGTGCATTAGTTTATGACAGTCGTCATTTTGTCATGCGAGTGTCACTTTTTTCAAGTGGTGAATATCAATTCATCTGTGACCATACACACCTGAACAGTCCAGATTAATTTGCTCTGCTGATCCAGCTCAATTTTCAGCAGATATATTTATGTGGTGAGAATAGGAGTAAAAATGTAGCTAAATTTGCAAGCTGTGGTTGTGGCCTTGAGAGCATAATGTGTCAAAAAAAGTTTTGTCCATTCAGAGGTATATTTTTCAAACAATTTAGCTACCTGAAAGGTTTTGGAAACCAGGTGACTCAGCGTTAAAGGATTTTTCAAAAACACATTCCACAGAGAGGCTGAACACTTTTTTAAACTGATCATAAACTTGCTTCAGTTTGACATGTAATGTCTTTTCCAAAGTCCCTTTCTTTCAGAAAGGCACCCAACCATGCGCCCAACATATTCTAATATTTTAAATTCTAACAAATTTAACATTTCAATCCAGAATTTCAGAGCCTCGTCTTTATCAAAAAAAAAAAAAAGGAAACAAATTACCCAAACAAAGACTAAAGGATTGAAAGTGTATTTTCGCAGCCTGTGAATTTTTCTCTTTTGAAATCACGGAAACCTGTTTTCAGTCCAAGATTTAACTGACCAAACCACTTTTAAACATCAGCTACATTATCATACAAGCTCTTTCTTTTCAACCAAACTAACATTGTTTAACTGACAACATACCCAGAAGAGAAAGTTGAAGATAAACATCAGGTACTTGATGCACTGCAGTCCTCCCATGATGTCTAGTGTCTAGTGAAGGGTATATATATTTCTTAAATACAACACAAACTTTTTAGTTTTAATTCCAAAAAAACCCCAGCTCTGTGTCAAATCACTTGTTAACACCGTGGGAAGAAGTGAAGGACAGAGTGAACTGAAGAAAGAGCTGGGGGATTATTTTTGTGAACCACACCCTCCCGTGGCTCACCTGCGTTTTGTGAGGAAGACAGGGGGTGGGACCCAAACGGAAAATAGCTGGAGGGGGGCTGGGAGTCTGGGTTGAGAACAAGAGGTGTGTGTTGGATTACAATTGAGTTAGTGAGGCTTACTGCCATGGTCTTCAATCCTGATCGTCAGGAGGACCCACAGCCACTGGTTTTCATTCACACCTCACTGACACCAGCTGAATGCAATTATCCAGTTTGTGGAACAGAAAACCAACAGCACTTTGGGCCCTAAACATATTTTAGCACTATTCTGGGATGCAAGAACACTGCCATAGCTAACAACTGCAATTTTACTGTTGTCTTATGGTACATGTTAAAGAATATGACAGAGACACAGACTGAGCTACAGTGACACTGAGACAAACAAAGGGGGAAAGGGAGGGGAGGAAAGTGGAGGGAGTGGTCAAAGAGCAAGAGATGTTTGGGTTTTTTGTAGCCTGAGTCTTAGCAAACTAGAAATGTGGGCCACACTCAGTTCAGAAAAACAATATTCTTGACTTTGTTTGAATAGACATATAAAGGCTTCACAGATAAACACACACACATACACCTCCTGGGAGTGGGGCTCAAAGTTGCTTGCTAGGTAACTGAAGCTGTTCTCCCAGTAGACCCAGTGAAACCAACAACGCTAGCTTTGTTTCCAAGCTGTTGGAGCCTCCCTCAGCTCTCTTCCCGCTCTCTTCAGAAAATGCCCCCACTATGCGGACAATCTATTTCTGACAAGCGTCTTACTGCCCAAACTGCCACCTGTTTGATTAGTGTGCATTTTCTACCTGGATCTGCATGTTAAAGACTGTTTACACATCTCCTACATGTGAACTAGAGACTAGGGCTGGGCAATATCGACAAAATCAAATATCACAATATGTCAGTAAGACCAAACCCCTATTGACATTGTGATGATTACTATTGGTGTTTTCATAAGATATTTAAACACCAGAGATTTTTGATAAACAATCATTATTGATGTAAATATGATGACCAAGCAGTTGGTAGACCGTTGTAAATGCTCAGTTATTTGCCTCTAAGTTGAGAAAATGCCATCACTTCACGAAGTTGCAGGCTTTAAAATCAGGACAAGACAAAACTTAGCTAGAGAAATAGACAGATAGATGGATTATTGTCGCTGCACAGTGTACAACGAAATTGAGTAGCAATCGTTTGACAGTGCATTCTCACATAACAAATTACACATAATAAACACACATAACAAATTAAGGCAATAAACCCGGACACAAGTGGTCAGCTAAGCCATTTTCGAGACGCATGGTAAGGCAGGTGTGAAGAGCGATGTGTCTCAGTTGTCCACCACAGGGTCGATAAGGCACCGGTCACATTGCAGGGCAGCGGAATTAAAAGTAAGTTTGGTTTCAGTTTGAGCTTTTCTCCACCTACTGAATGATACTGAAAAATGCAGCAAGTGAATGACCTGAATAGCTGGTCAGACAGAGGGGTTTGGGGTTCGGTCAGTAGTGAGTAGTGTCTCAAATTTACCTTAAAACTTAATTATTCCTAAGCAGGGTCAGAAACAAACACATTCATGCCTATGGGCAATTTAGAGTTAATTCACCTGCAGTACGTTCTGCAAATGATGTGCACTGTTTTGCTACAGTTTCTGGGTTGAACGTGTGTCTTTGAACCAGTGTGAAACAGGGGCGTATTCAATGCAGACATACCGCTATGTAACGTCAAGCTAACAGAAACGATGAAGCTCTGAACAACCTGTTGCATTGCGCAAGCGTTGCAAGTATGGAAGCCGAGAGGACAATTCTCCTCACGATTGTAGCTGAAGAACTGTCTGAGCAGGAAATTACTTTACATGGATCATTAATTATAGGGGTACTGCAATACATTCAATGTCCACTATGAAAAAAACAGTTATTGTTAAACATTGTTTCCAAGATTTGTACCATAGGCCTACACAAATGTGTCTTAAGTTTTAAGTTGAATAAAAGTTGCTATATTATTGAGAAAAACAATAATCTATGTCTGATCTATCATCATACTTACCACATACATGTGCTTTTACCTCTTCAAATGATGGGTAACATTTTAAACATACGCTGCACTAATATAGCGACTTGGAAGCCATAATGGAACACTAGTGTTGTTGTCATTGTATAATTCACAGTAGTACTGTCTAAAGATGTTGTTTATGGTTTGTGGGTCGCTGGTGATGTTCCCTGTTGAATCTTTAATTGTTGTGATGAGTGATTTTTCCTTATTGCATTTGAGTTGATTCGCTAAGTATTTACCAGATTTGTCATTATGTTCAAAGTGGTTGTAACGTAGTCTTTGTAGTATGAATTGTGTCTTTTTATTGATGATGTTATCTAGCTGGAATTTGGTTTCTCTGATTTCTTTTAGTGTTTGTTCTGTGGGGTTGGTTGCATGGGAATTGTGTAATTGTTTGATTTTAGTGTTTTAAATCGCGGAGGCTTAAATACAGACTGATGCTGATTGGATAACACCTGTGACACACCCACAAAACGGAGGAAAACTACCTGTGCGGCATGTTGCTCTCTGTTACAAAACGTTACAACCAAACAGATCATTCAATGAGACAACGTCACATAGTGTTACGTATCGTAACGTCGTTGAATACACCCCAGGCTTTGAGGTCCTTTTGCTCGTTTGGTAGGTGTGTCAAAGATGTTACCCAATCAGCAGCAACACTTATATAAACCCTGCGGTATGTAAAAGGCAGTGTTATGTTCTGTCAGGGCTGAACGCGGTGTGGACCTCACCCGCGGTCAAAGAGCCTTTTTTGCTGAGGAAGCTTCCTAACTGAGTGAAATGACCCAGAAGTATCTAAGTGTCAGCCATGATAAGAGCTGGTCCAGTTCTCTAAATGTTAAGTAAATATGCTTCAGTGTTTCCTATCTCCTTTAGGGTACACCGCACCATCCATTATGAAAGGTACAGAGATCATGCTGTTCCACAATTCCTTGCAGCAGCAACATTTAATATGACGCACCATTGGGCTGTTCACATTTCAAGGTGCTTGCTGAGTTTTGTAGCGGCTCTTAAGGCTTAGAATCATCACAATCTGAATATTAACCACAGCACAGAAGTCTGTCTTTCAACAAAATGGCCGTAAGATGTTTTTGGCAAGGTGTTTAATTTGACATGTTTGAAACTTGAGAGTGATGGCATGTACAGTGGTAGATTTGTGCATGTTACATCTATCTTGCAGGAATCTAAAAATTATTTTCATACAATCAAACAAACTGGGATTCAGATGGATAAATATGAGTGGACAGGACAGTGAGCGAGAGCAGCCATTCTTTTTTTTTTTTAGACTATTTTTTGGTGTTTCTGCTTTAATTGACAGTCACAGCAGAGAGAGATGGGAAAGGCAGGGGAGAGAGAGGGGATGACATGCAGCAATTCTTAAAGCAACAACCATTTGTTTTCACGTTTGTGACTGGCAGCATATATTCTTTTTTAAATTTCAGTTCCAACCTTGGAAATGAAGTAATAGTTTTCACTGTGTTGTTAATGTTTATATAGTTGACATGAGACAGCGCGATGAGAGTGCACAGGGAGAGGTATCTAAGATGCACTTTCTGTAGTCTATTTTCACCTCAGCAGACTCATGTCAAAATCATCCACCATTGCATAATTACATAGCCTAATGGAAGTGCAGTGGGATTCTCTCAGCACGGTGGTCATCCTTTTCTTAAGTCTTTATAAATTCTCCTTCACATCTTTCCTTGACATCATGAAATTTTCCATCAAGGACACGGAAAAATGGCCAGGAAAGGAAACAGGACTTTTTTTTTTGACTATTCAACCACAGCCTTACATGGCCCGTGGGAGGAAACTGGAGTAAAGAAAGAAAGTCATGCAAATATAAGAACAATGTTCAAATGCTACAAAGACAGACTCAAAGCAAGGATTCACACTCAGGACGTACTTGCTGGGAGACAACAGTGCTATCCTCTGAGCCACTGTGTCGCATATTTCCTTAATAAGTAACATGTATGTTAAGACGCTGGAACAACACTGCATCTCCAACTGAACAGCAGCTGCTGACTTTGACCTCTTAGTGTTATTCTCAAAACATAAACTATTTATATCCAAATGCATCAGCACTACTGACTTGATTTACATACTTCTGGTGAGATGACACAGCATACAGAGAAAACAGAGAGTGGAGTGTGGGAGAGTGAGGGAGAGAGGGGGAGAGAAAGATGTAGGGAGGGACAGTTCGAGATGGAGAGAAGAGAGACAGAGAGAGAAGTGGAGAGAGAACAAAGCATGAGACAGATAAGAGCAAAACAGGAAACTCAATTTTCACACCTCTCTCTCTATCTCTCTCTCTCTCTCTCTCTCTCTCTCTCTAATTGGTTCACTGCCCCCTGCTGGAATTATTCTGCAAGTACAGGACTAATGCAAGTGCACAACCTGTGATCATCAGTACAGTGATTCTATGTAGCTCAGCAGGGCCAGCAAAGTATTTTGCTCATACCTTGTGGGCTTTTTGGGCTACTTATCAACAACATATAGCCTGGCTGTGTCAGTATGTTATTAACAGTGCACTCTGGGTGTGTGGGGGGGGAAAAAACGCACTCCCTAAATTCCAATTCCCTAAATCATCATGCTCCGAGCTGTGCGGTCTCCCGCCAGAGCTGAGAAACATACCAAACTCCGTCCAAATATGTGGGAATTTACGGTTTCCTTGTATTGTCTACAAAATACGTCATATTACCACACAAGTTTTACTCAAAATCTTTGCAAAACACTGTGAGCCTAATTCGGCTTACATAAAACGTCAATTGATGAACACTGAAAAGCTAAAAGCGATACAAAGCATCAGAAAGTACAAGGTGGGCTTCAGAATTTGAATCTGTTATCTGTTATCTTTAAGTAACGTTAGACACAATTAGCTACTTTTCCTCATGAATATGAAGCACTGGGCGGTTACAAGGCGCGTGAAGCAGATGAAATTTTACTAATTACGCCGAATTTAAGAGTGTCTCCTAAGATTCATAGAACTGTAAGACATTTTATACGATAACTTTTATAATGCACTACTCTCGCAGATAAGACATTAAATTAACTGATTTTAAATTGAGTTCAAGAGGCAGTTTCTTAGCTATAGCTCACCTGGTAAAAAGCCTGACAAAATGTCACATTTGCTGAATACTGTGACTCACCCAGAAGATGAAATTAAAGATGAATAGGACGTATTTGGCGCACAACTCTCCTCCGGTTAGAGCGGCCATTCCTGCTGTAGTTATTGTTGGAATAAAGTGACAGATATTCCTCAGTTGCTTTCTTCGTTTTTGTTTTGGTACAGTTTGGGCTTAATATTGGGCTGAGTGGGCAGCTGGACGCAGCGCGCGCTCAACAGATGCGGCTCTGTTGCTCTGCGCGCCACTGCTGGGCGGCCACAGGGCGCGCGACGTTCAAGTACTCCCACACAGAAGTGACAGAAATAGATTCTTTCTTTCTTTTTTTCTTTTTCTTTCTTTCTTTCTTTCTTTCTTTCTTTCTTTCTTTCTTTCTTTCTTTCTTTCTTTCTTTTGTTTATTGTTTGTTGTCTTTCATCCTTTCGGTCCGATAGACTTTCGATTTTTTTCATAGTAAAAAAAAAAAAAAAAAAAAAAAAAGCATGGTCCAAATTGTCCCGAATTCTTAAATCATAGAAATTTAATTTCTATGGATAGAATAGAATATATACTGTAAAACGCCCATCCTAACAAGTCGTTTAATTTAGTCGTAGTGGTTTTAAGTACACATTTTTTTTTCTACATTCTGACTTTTTTCAATATGTTGACAACTGTTTCTAAAATACCAGAAAAGCTAATTTACAGTAACTGGTAGATTTTTTATTTTATTTTATTTTATTTTATTTTTTTTAAGACAAATAAAAGGCTTACATGAATCACTTTAGGTGTATATTTTATGCACCCTGATACAATAGGCCTACACTCATGCCTACACTACATCTCTGGGGCTGCAATGAGTCATGACTGACAAGGTATTATTATTTGGTGCTAAATTATAATTATAAGTAACAAGCTATCAAGCAGTATTGGTCCCATATCCTGTTTTATAATTTTTATGATTTTGCTTCCAAATAGATTTGGCTGATAGAAACCAGAAGTTCACATTTGGACTTGTTTTGGCTTAAGTATGGTGAGTGCCACACTGCACTGACCCATGTTGTTTCCCCTCTCACCCTGCATTTGTGTGTTCAAGGGGTCAAATCAGTTCAGCCGATCAGGAAGAACAGGGTTTCTATTCACTGAGGTGGACAGTTGTCCACTGCTGATAAGGCTCCTACATACTGGAATTCATACTGGTCAGGCCTCAAACAGCTCTTTGTCAGACTGGGCGGGCCAAAGCAAACACACCATAAACTAGGATATGACTGGAAGCGGCCAAATGGCCTTAAAATCTGATCTAATGCAGTCAGTGTCATCCACATCTGATGTGATGGATATAACGTAGTTTGACTGATTACATATGTATTGTGGAATTCATTGATGGCTGAATTGACATAAATGTTAAATTATAATTTCATGCCACACTATGGATCATGATGTAATTTTTGTTCTTATTCTTCTTACTTCTAGAACTTTTGTGCATGACACAAAAGTCCAAATTAAAGGCAGTGAATTTAAACATTAAAAAATGACATTGTTATAGGTATCAGCCTTTGAGATCCCATATGGCTCACCTCACACCATAAACATACTGTACGTTGTATGACTTTTTTCTTTGTTGGGTGATGCTAACCACAAAACATGCACATTGAATTGAATTCCATGGTTTTTGGCTTGAGGCTATGGTTCAAACTTTATGTTTCTCTTTCTGGTGGGAACGTGACCCTGTTTTCTCCCTCTGCCAAACAAAGACAACAGTGTGACTGGTCAGCCCACTACTGTTGTTTGCAGCTGCACGCGCGCGCGCACACACACACACACACACACACAAACACACACACACACATGCATAATGATGATGGTACAGTGCAACCCAGCTGACCAGAAGGAATCATAACCATGGGAATATAATTACACACTTTGTCCAGCAACACTGGAAAAACCTGACAGCTTAAAAATTTTGGGGTTAGATACTTATAGCTGATATTGACTTTTTGGTTTTGGTTTATAGTTTGTGTGTATGTGTGTGTGTGTGTGTGTGTGTGTGTGTGTGTGTGTGTGTGTGTGTTACATTGTCACCCCATTTTCAGAGGCTCAAAAGTCATTGGACAAACTATACATAACACACATAACTACAATTATAAGGATTATATTCAATATTTGGAGGAAAATCCTTTGCAGTCTATGACTGCCTGAAGTCTTGAACCAATGGTTATTACTGCAGCTGCCTTCAGGTGCTGCTTGTTTGTGGGTCTTTCTGCCCTCAGTTTGGTCTTCAGCAGGTGAAAAGCAGCTCAGTTGGGTTGAGGTCTGAGGACTGACTTGGCCATTGAAGAATATTCCACTTCTTTGCTTTCAGAAACTCTTGGGTTGCTTTTCAGTGGGAATGATGAGATGTGGGTGATCAGATCCAATAAGAACAAGTGGCTGTACTGTGTTGTCGGATTGGTTTGGATACTCAGGAAGTGTTTTGTGTATGAAGTGTTTTGTTGTTGCTATACAGCACAACTGGGACAACCTTCAAGATGACTCGAGAGGATCGGTTGGGATGGCCAAGGTAGAATTGTGCAGCAGGGGTACTGACCATCATGCACGTGCTGTCCGTTGAGGAAATGGTGTCATGGAGAATGGTCAAATGGAGCTTTTTTCAGGCTGCACATGGCTTCTTCAGTGTATATGCATCTGGGGAATGAGTCCTACAACATTTCCAACAACATGTATTTTCCTTTATGGATTTAAGTAAACCAACCAAGGACTGAACAGACAAGGAAAAGTTGTGAAAGGCATCAGCATCTCCACTTTTCACTGGTTGGGAGTTAAGGATAAGGCCAATTTCACTCTGAATAGGTTGATGTGGTTGACCATATCTTGAGTCCAAAGCTCTCATAGCAGAAGTTTTATGGTTGGTTATCATAAACATAAGCTCTAGCAAGTTTGAAAGCATGGGGATGTTTCAGACGTTCTGAAACGAATGAATTCAACCATATATTTAGTAGAATTCATCATTAGTAGGGAAATTTTGGTCTGAACTGATTAGATTAGATTGATTAGATTCCGCATAAATATGTGTTATGTGGCTAATTCTTTTCCCAATCCTTTTACTTCTTCCTGTTCTCCATCTTATCCTGTTTCACAGGCAAGAGTTTCAGTTTCTACCCTGACAAGAGCAGCATTTTTAGGTGAAATGTTGAAGGCATGTTGTTTTTGTGGGGCATGAGAGTGAGAAAGAGGTCAAAATTTAACATACTGAATGTCAACATAATATCTCAGTTTTCAGCAGTCTCAGTATATTACAGTAGGTATATTGCCACAGTAAAACCCTACTTTGTCTGTGGATTTGTCTCAGTGTTCTGACTGCGTCGGGATGAAAGGCTGTGTGTGTTCCTCTCTAGAACAACACCGCCTTCATCTCTGCACTCCTTCATGGTGTGTGTGTGTCTTGCTTTCCAAAACAACCCAGCGTTCAATTTTGCACCCTTTTACAAAGCCACCCTTCAGAGCTTGTGTGTGTGTATGTGTGTGTGTCCCTGACAGGGTCACTGAGAGGGAGATGGGGCAGAGGAGGAGATGGCATCACATTCTCAGCCACCGCACAGAGAAATGAGCAACATTTTTCCTGGTTTACATCAGCCCAAAATGTCAGTGACCCTCTGTCAGTGACCCTCTCTTCTTTTATAATAACATTGTGTATTTTTCCAGCTCTGATAAAAAAAAGTCTGTCACCAGATAGGAGTTTGTTGATACAATGGCTACACGTAATATCAGCACATCCTGAAGGTTTGATATAGAAATATAACATTGGCACACTTATACACAAGATTTGATTTGCTCTCTTTTATGTCAGTGTGATTGTATTGATGTTAGATATTTTTTTATGTCTTTTTTATGGCTTGAACTATATTTTGACATTATGTTCTTGGTGTGCAACCTTTATTTATGTCTTGATGTAACTATTTTGGCCCCTGCAAATGGGATTCTTAATTTCAGTGGATAAATACAGGTTAAATAATACTGAGCAGCTGTTATATTACTTTATTAAAGCCACAGTAGCAGTTTCTTTTTTTTTTTTTGTCTCAGAAACATAAAAACAATGTATAGTGTAGTACGCATACTGGGCAAATACAATAACACCACCATCTACAGGCAGAGCGAGGAATGCACACACAACAGATTGGAACAGACTCACAACATTGAACAGGCTTGTTGTTATTTAATTGATTTCTCAGGTAGTTTTATTATCCACTATTGTATCATACTCTGTTGTTTACTTGACTACAGAAGCTAAAACAACCAGGTGGCACATCAGACTTGTAGAGGAAGTGAGAGGTGTCTGCACTGTAAAGAAAAGATTTGACACAAGAGGTTTGGTGTTAGGTAACAGGGTTCATGAGACAAAAACTGCAACTGATTCAGAAAAAAAGACTGAAAATTATTTACTAAAGGGCAAATGTGAGTAAAGGTACAATAATGACGAAAATACACAACTGAAATGGTCTTTCCTTAATAGGGAAATGAAGATTGGTAAAAAAAAAAAAAAAAAAAAAACCTTATGTTTTTTCAAGGGCATCATCCAGACATTTTTTAAAGATATAAACATGGTGAACAACTGCTATAGTTTTGGCCTCGATGTCAGAGCCACTAGGATGTGCTTTAATTTGAGGAATTGGGAGTGCGGATGCAAGGTGGAAATTCCACCCATGAGGGCTGGAATATTAGGAGCCGTGGAGGTTCAAGTGAGTGTTTCCTGAGCATTTTCTGTGCTTTGTGCCAGAGACTCAGTAATGAATGACAATTTTGAGCATTTATGGAGTCTCAGAAAATGAGAGAAACTGTTTTACTAGGGTTCAGCACCAAGGACAGCAGCCATTTCCCCACAGAGGATGGCTGGATCTGAGTGTGGGACACACATTTCTGACATATTAATTTACAAGTCCATGTGCCGAATTAATTATATGGACAGATAGCTAGGGAAGCCATCCGCTGAGCATCCCAGGTCTCTACTTTGTGGTTGTAAAGTTTCATGAGGCTGTGATTATCTTAGAGATAACACTGGCTCATTTCATACAGTGAAGTCAAATTTTTAAAAATGGTCTCACTACATTGAAATGGCTCCTGTGGGGGCTAACATCATCACACATGAATCAAATGTGGCTCATTGAATCCACAGGAGTCTCGGCTTTCCAGTCAAACACAAATACACCATTTTACAACAGGCCAGAAGAACACATTTGGACTGCATGGTTTGTGGCCCAAACTGCATGGGATTAGCAGAAGGTGGGCCTGTCTCTAAAAAGGGGTCCCCATAAGAGCCCATTTTCATTCAGATATCTGGAGGTCAGAGGTTAAGGGACCCCATGGAAAATGGCCATGCTTGGCACCAATTCCTTTGGTCGTCTAGTTTCATAGTCCAACTTTAAACACATGGATGGACATTACAATGGATATTTCTAAAATGGAGAAATAACAACATCTGTTAATCATAAGTTTGAACAGGCTGCTTTATATTTGGATAACTGGGTTAGCTATGTGAAGCCCCTTGGGACCAATTTGTTTTTCTGTTTGTTTGTTTTTTGCCAAATTCATAATTATTATTGTAAAGAAGCATTAATAGTCCAGCAGCTTCGCGCAATATTTTGATGGAATCGTGCACTTCACGATACAAGCATGAAATTTGGCACACTGTTAGAGCATGCCCTAAGGATCATTTTTGGCTATAGGGCCATCGCAGATTTGTCCCGTGGTAACCGTGGCAACCATTTTTCAAAATGGCTGAAACCTGCTGTGATTTTACCTGTAACTCAGCTTCTTGACCACCTAGGATCTTGATCCTGGTGGCTAATCCTACATTTTCAAGGATGAGGAATACAATGGTACTATTTACAACATGCTAGCAACTACCTAACTACATATTTCCAGCATTCAGTTAATTAAATAATAGTAAAAACCATCAAAATATGTATTTCGGTATAGAGTATACTGTACATGTTTTCTAAGATGTTGACAGATATGCCATGAAATGCATGTGTGTTATGGCAATGGCCAAAGTGGAACTATACAGCAGTACAGAGACAGGATACCATTTAGCCTAAAGGCATTTTTAATAAAGCCAAAGAGGAAAGAAAGTGTGACAACACAAAGTTGCGTATGATGACACAGTCCACCACAGTAGCAAAGGGCAGTGCACTGAAGTGCTGCCTTGGCACATTTGCATCTTCCACAACATCCCTTTTTGCATCCCTCTCTTGCTGCATGTTTCAGCCTTCAGCATTTCTAGTTAACTAGACAATACCCCACAAAATTTCCCATCAAGAGAAAAAAAACCTGCCAGCTGTTCTCCTTCCTGGCAACTTGTGTTACATCCGTTGCCACTGAGAAACAGGCAATCAGCACTCATCATGCTGAAGTCATCTGTACTCAGCCCCAAGATACATCAGGTTTTGCACCATGCACACATGTGGAAGCTGATACATGTATCATACTACACCTGGAAGATGCTGTGAAGGAAGGGTATGACAACCTCTCTATATGCACAGTTGACACAGATGTGCTGGTACTGGCAGTGATGGCAGCCCAACACCTCAACATTGCCCATTTGTGGGTTGCCTTTGGAGCTGGGAAGAGTTTCCGGCATTTAGCAACTCATGAGATGGCGAGGGCATTAGGCCCAGATCGATGTGTAGCCTTGCCAATGTTCCTTGCCTTTACTGGTTGTGAGACTGTGTCGTCATTTGGAGGCAGGGGCAAGAAGACGACATGGGATACATGGAAAAACTTCAGTGATGTGACTCGTGCCTTCTGTGCCTTGGCTACCACAGGAATGATGACCTGGACAGTGGGAATGGATGCTTTTTCATGTGAAGGAACCAGGTCCATCAAACAGCCCACCAAATTCGACTTGGTACCAGTTCTCAGCTTGCCCATTTGTGACAGTGCTGGTGGACATGCCTGGTTTTCATGCTCAAAGAACTCAACCAGATTTCCATCACATTCTGTGATGCAATGTTGAGCCTCGAGAACAAGGAACAGTCATTCTTCAGTCATTTCTTGTTGAGACTTGGATTTTTCTTGGACTGGAGGCCAGCCAATTAGAGGCAGGTTTTTTTTCTCTTGATGGGAAATTTTGAGGGGTATTGTCTGGTTAACTAGAAACGCTGAAGGCTGAAAACATGCAGCAAGAGAGGGAAGGGAATTCGTTGACACATAGCTGAGCTGTTCTCCTTCCTGGCAACTTACATGTCGCAACCTCCTCCACTGTGGTTGCAAAAAGGGATGTTGTGGAAGATGCAAATGTGCCAAGGCAGCACTTCAGTGCACTGCCCTTTGCTACTGTGGTGGACTGTGTCATCATACGCAACTTTGTGTTGTCACTCTTTCTTTCCTCTTTGGCTTTATTAAAATGCCTTTAGGCTAAATGGTATCCTGTCTCTGTACTGCTGTATAGTTCCACTTTGGCCATTGCCATAACACACATGCATTTCATGGCATATCTGTCAACATCTTAGAAAACATGTACAGTAGATAGATAGATAGATAGATAGATAGATAGATAGATAGATAGATAGATAGATAGATACTTTATTCATCCCGCAGGAAATTCACAGTTTTTCAGCAGTATCCACAGATTACAGATTAAATAAAATAAAAAAGATGAAAAAAAAAATAAAGAATAAGATCTAAGTACAACAGAATAAGATCTAAGTACAAGCCAGTGTGCAAAAAGCAATGTGCAACAAAAAAAACAGAAAAAAACGTGTGCATGGGTGTATAAAATGTGCATAGAGGTAGGTCAATGTGCAAATTTAGAAAAAATATACAGTATACACATGATAAATAGCAGAAGCAATATAAACACTATAAACAAGGATTATAAAAAAAAAAATAGAAATATGAACAATTTAAACAGAAGTATTAACAATTTAAACAGCAGTGGAAAATAACCTAACCTGAGGAACACACGCTCCGACCGAGGTTCAGAGTTAGTGTGAAACCATGAGACCAAGACCGTCGACAGAACCTGACGCCCGGTACTGGGAATTCAGGAACTGTCAGACTTGATCCAGCCTCATGGAATCACCCCTTCCCCTCCAGTCTTTGCGTGTTATCTACCAGTAATGCAGAGTGTGTATAATGAGTTATTTCCTCCGGGTGGAGTTAAAAAGCCGCATGGCGTGGGGGAGGAATGATTTCCTCAGTCTGTCGGTGGAGCAGGACAGTGACAGCAGCCTGTCACTGAAGCTGCTCCTCTGCCTGGTGGTGGCGCTGTGCAGTGGATGCAGTGGGTTGTCCATGATTGACAGGAGCCTGCTCAGCGCCCGTTGCTCTGCCACAGATGTCAGGCTCTCAAGTTGTGTGCCCACAACAGAGCCCGCTTTCCTCACCAGTTTGTCCAGTCGTGAGGCGTCCCTCTTCTTGATGCTGCCTCCCCAGCACACCACCGCATAGAAGAGGGCGCTCGCCACAACAGACTGGTAGAACATCAGCAGCAGTTTTTTGCAGATGTTGAAGGATGCCAGCCTCCTGAGGAAGTACAGTCGGCTCTGTCCTTTCCTGCACAGAGCCTCAGTGTTGGCCGTCCAGTCCAGTCTATCATCCAGCTGCACTCCCAGGTATTTGTAGGTCTGCACCATTTCCACACAGGCACCGTTGATGCTGATGGGCTCCGGGTGAGGCCTGGTCCTCCTGAAGTCCACCACCATTTCTTTTGTCTTGGAGGTGTTCAGGTGGAGGTGGTTGGAACCACACCATGCTACGAAGTCCTGGATGAGTTTCCTGTACTCCTCCTCCTGTCCACCGCTGATACATCCCACGATGGCTGTGTCGTCCGCGAACTTCTGCACGTGGCAGGACTCCGAGTTGTACTGGAAGTCCGACGTGTACAGGGTGAACAGGACTGGAGAGAGCACAGTCCCCTGCGGCGCTCCTGTGCTGCTGATCACAGTGTCTGACCTGCAGTCCCCCAGTCGCACATACTGAGGTCTGCCTGTCAGATAGTCCATGATCCATGCCGTCAGGTGTGAGCCTACTCCCATATCAGTCAGTTTGTGACCAAGCAGCTGGGGCTGGATGGTATTGAAGGCGCTGGAGAAATCCAGAAATGTGATTCTCACAGCACCACTGCCCCTGTCCAGGTGAGAGAGGGATCGGTGTAGCATGTAGACGATGGCGTCCTCCACTCTCACCTTCTCCTGGTATGCAAACTGCAGAGGGTCGAGGGCATGGCTCACCTGCGGTCTCAGATGGTGTAGCAGCAGCTGCTCCATGGTCTTCATCACATGTGACGTCAGGGTGACCGGCCTGAAGTCATTCAGCTCTGCAGGACGTGGCTTCTTTGGGACTGGGACGATTCATGATGTTTTCCACCGCAGTGGGACCCTCCCCTGCTCCAGGCTCAGATTGAAGATGTACTGCAGAGGGTCTCCCAGCTCTGACGCGCAGGCCTTCAGCAGTCGTGGGGATACTCCATCTGGACCTGCAGCTTTGCCGGGGCGAAGCCTCCTCAGCTCTCTACACACCTGGGCTGCTGTGATTGTAGGCAGGGAGGTGGTCTCCTCATCGCATCTGTCCACTTGTAGCGGGGGGAGGGGAGCAGATGAGGGTGTGGGGGGCAGGGTGATCAGAGGTGAGAGTGAGATGGGGTGGTCAAACCTGTTGAAAAAGTTGTTCAACTCGTTCGCCCTCCCCCCATCCCCCTCAATGGTGGCCCCCTGCCTGGATCTGCAGCCGGTGATGATCTTCATGCCGTCCCACACCTCCCTCATGCTGTTGTTCTGCATCTTCTGCTCCAACTTCCCTCTGTATTGCTCCTTTGCCTCCCTGAGCTGGACTCTGAGTTCCTGCTGCACGCGTTTCAGCTCCTGCTTATCACCGTCTTTGAAGGCCTTCTTCTTCTGGTTCAGGAGGCCTTTAATGTGACTCGTGATCCAGGGCTTGTTGTTCGCATAGCAGCGCACCGTTCTTACAGGAACAACAACGTCCATACAGAAGTTAATGTAGTCAGTGGTGCAGTCTACAACCCCCTCGATGTTCCCGCTGTGCGACCCCTGCAGTACATCCCAGTCAGTAGTGCCAAAGCAGTCTCTCAGAGCGTGCTCTGCCTCAGGAGACCACTTTCTGAATGACCGTGTGGTTGTGGGTAGCCTCCTCACCTTTGGTTTGTAGTGAGGCTGCAGCAGAACTAGATTATGGTCAGCTTTTCCCAGTGCAGGCAGTGGGGTGGCCCTGTATGCATCCTTTACATTTGCATACAGCAGGTCAATAGTCTTATTTCCCCTGGTGTTACAGTCCACATACTGGAAAAAAGCAGGAAGTGTCTTGTCTAGGGTCACATTATTGAAGTCCCCGGAGATCAACACAAGCGCCTCTGGATGTTGTGTTGAGAGTTTATCAACAGCGGAGTGGATGACGTCACACGCGACTTCCGCGTCGGCTCGGGGCGGAATGTAAACAATGACCACAATGGCGTGTCCAAACTCTCTGGGCAAGTAATAGGGACGTAAACTTGCGGCCAGAAGTTCGATGTCCCTGCAGCAGATGCAGATCTTCACACTTACATGCCCAGGGTTACACCACCTTGTGTTCACGTACACCGCGAGCCCCCCCTCCTTTCTGCTTCCCGCAGGCTTTGTTGTCTCGGTCCGACCTGACTGTGCTGAAGCCGGGTAGCTCCACGTTAGCGTCTGGGATGCTAGTCGTTAGCCACGTTTCAGCAAAGCACAACAAACTGCACTCTCTGTAGGTATTGACATTTTTCACCAGCGCAGCCAGCTTGTCGATCTTGTTGGGCAGTGAGTTCACATTCCCCATGATTACCACAGGTACCGTAGGTTTGTATCGCCACTTCTTCTCCAGCCAGCTTAGCGCCGGCTCTACAGCCTCGGAACGGTCTCCTCACCTCGTCAGGTAAATGTGGAACCATGCCGACATGGGACTTGGTTTTCAGAGAAAGTAGTTGTTTTCTCAAGTAAACGAGTTTCACCGGGTGAAGATCCATAGTCAGGTAGCACACGGAGGTACAAAAATAAAAAACGGAACAACTCAACAAAAAAGTAAACAACAAACACGGACATACACGGAGCTGCTGAAAAGGCTGCCACTCGCGAGTACAGAAGTAAAGAAAGAAAGAAACATGTAAATCTCTAATACATATTTTGATGGTTTTTACTATTATTTAATTAACTGAATGCTGGAAATATGTAGTTAGGTAGTTGCTAGCATGTTGTAAATAGTACCATTGTATTCCTCATCCTTGAAAATGTAGGATTAGCCACCAGGATCAAGATCCTAGGTGGTCTAGAAGCTGAGTTACAGGTAAAATCACCGCAGGTGGCAGCCGTTTTGAAAAATGGTTGTCACGGTTACCACGGGACAAATCTGTGATGGCCCTATAGCCAAAAATGAACCTTAGGGCATGCTCTAACAGTGTGCCAAATTTCATGCTTGTATCGTGAAGTGCACGATTTTTCGCATAGCCGCTGGACTATAATCCCTAATTGTATAGTTCACCACTTCTCCTTCCTTCTTTCCCTCTTTCTTTTTTGTTGTTGTTGTTCTATTCTTTTTTTATATTTTATATAACTTTTGTTTCATTTTTGTATTATTATTTTACTTTATTTATACATAATTGTTTTTATATGTTCTGAACAGCACTACTTTTAAATTGGTGTTTCATATATACCTATCATATACACATACTGCCAGAAGTGCATTATGTAGAATTGCTTGTTGGATACTAAATGCATATAAAAAATAAATTACAAAAAAAAAAAAAAAAGAGAGAGAGAAAAGGTCTTGCCAGATGTCAAGATGCAAAACTTTGTGAATGTAGAGAGCAGAGAGATGAATGCAGGTTTGTGGTAACACCTCACAGCTGCTCAGGCAGGTAACATGTGGCCCACTGGAACTGAAATATCTGATGAAGATACCGTCAACTGTGAAAATGAAAGATGTATTTTTGAATGTCAGAGAGCAGATCACCCACACATGGTTGTTGATATGATGAATAACACAGCAACAACACTGGAGGAGCAGCTCTTTTCCTGTGATCATAGGTATTAACATGTTCATAGCCAGTTTAAGAAGGGTGGATATGGAGCTCTCTGATTACACATGAGCAGCTGCTGTTTGCTGTGGTTTTTCTTCAAGGCCTTTTAAGTGTTTTGTCACTAGATTTTTGCTTTTGCTCTTATTTACTATGTCATATTGACTGATAAAATATCATCATAATGCTTTAATTTATTGGTCTTCTCAGTCCTGCTGAAAGTTTCACAAGCAGTGTGACATTACTATCATAACAGGTGACAACAATAGAAACTGTTCATTTATAATTTCCACCTCTGTAATCACCACTAAATGTACCACTGGGTTGTGCTGCTTCCCTTGTTTACTGTCCCATTTCAGGATGCTTGTTTAGTTTGGTGACAAATCTGGTTTAAGCTGCTGATCTCTGATTTTTAGCTTCTAAGTAAAAAACTAATAATAACTTCTTTTTTTTTTTTTTTTTTTTTAAATCTAGATTTTACATTACATTCTCATTCTGCATCTGATGGTTGCAGTGCTTCACTGAAACTATGCTTAGTGAAATATTCAAACCCAAGATGTCATTGTTTTGTGGCTACATAATCACACGAAACAGAACATATCAAGATGTCTTGTGCATCATTTTATACATATTTTAAAGTAATTCAGCAGGACATATTTGCTGCCTTTGGAAACCTTGGGATCCTCACTAAAATTTCAAATAAAGCCCTGAGGCTTTGAACAAAGCTCTGCTGGGCAGCATGCATTTGTAATGAACCCACTGATGGGACTGCCTGAGTTGAATAGGTGGGTCTCAGCCTGTTGTGTGAAACGAAAGAATGCCTCATTGCATATGTAACAGGGTCAATCGTGCAGCAGAAATATGTATATGTATAAAATATTATGTACAGTAGTTATTGTTATTATTGTTATAATTACACAAAATCTGTGTACTGTTTTTTCACATTTATTTTATTTTTATTCATTTAGTACCTGACAGGTTGGGCCTCCGAGTCAGTTCATAGGGACCGGAACATAAATTTGTGTCTGTACCCCCAACGTTCTTATATTGTGTGGCACCGCCCCTATATATTGTGTTTTTCGCGCCCTTACCGCCCCTTTTGTTATTGATCTCCATGGGAGAGGGGCACAGTGTTTTGGGGGAGCTGACTGGAGGGAAATATTTTTTATATGCCTTTTGTCAGGTGTGAAATAAACGGAGACTGCCTCCAAAGGTGTAATCGTCTCAGACCCTTCCTACAACGCAGAGTCGCATCCAACCGGTTACACATATTCACATTAATTTCTGCAAAGTCTTTCAAACATGTGCTGTCTGGATCTGTGTGTTGTGACAGGTGTTTGTGTCTGCTTTTGAACCCCTTTGATCCCCATGACTTAAAGCACTGACTAAAGTGTAGCATACAGAATAGACTTGAAAATCTTATCATCTGTCTACAAATTGTCTTGGGCCTTGATACAGCTCTGATTTACTCATACCTTACAAGGCATTCAGACCCCTAACATTATCTGGGAGAGGTTTCCTCACCGTTCCCAGAACCAGACGCAAACAAGTTGAAGCAGCTTTTAGTTACATGCTCCACATCTGAGGACTGCTACAACAGCTAGTTCAAACTTTTCATGTTTTCTCAATGTTTTATTTTTCTTAATGTATTTCTATGCCTCTGTAAAGCACTTTGAATTGCTTTGTGTATGACTGGTGCAATACAAATCAAGTGTGTCCCTGCGTTCCAATGCCCATACTACCATACTATTTAGTAGGGAAAAAAAGAATTAGTATGTCCCAATACATACTAAACTACATACTTTTTAAGGGCAGCTGCAGTACATACTAAAAGTAAAAAGTATAAGTATGCGATTTGGAACGCAGGGTGTGTCTTAATTGGCTGCTGCTCTCCTCATTAGGTCACCTGGACACTGATGAGGAGTCACTTCACTGACCCGACCTCAGCTCTGCCAGCCAATGAGAACCCCTTAGCCAATCAGCACCGTTCCCGTTGGCTGGGCTAACCAATGAGAGGGCTGTGTGCGCTCGGGACGGACAGATGAAGCCGCTCAACAGTGAAGTCTCGAGCCCAAGAGGTGCACAACGGCTGCCTCTCCCGTCTCGAGCGCGGGGTTCACCCCTCATTAACAACATGGAGTTCTGTAACAGCAGCATGAAGGCGTCAGCAGCTGCCCTCTGCCTGTCACCCGTTATTTCTCCGGTGAGAGTGGCAGCAGCTCTTCAGTAACGGTGCCGCCGGTATGACTGGCCCCGGGAACCTGCTCTGCCGTCGGAACAGCAAACTGGAGTCTTTCCTGAAGCGGAACACGGACCGGGCCGTGTACGACCGGATACGCGCCTACGAGCCGTGCGTGGTGGTCTCGGAGAGCGTCAACAAGGTGTACATGCACGTGGTGCTGACCGACGAGTGCGTGTACCTGACCCAGTACCCGCCGCGCACGCTCACCGCAGCCGTCAGCCTCAGCCGCGTGCGCGAAATCTCCCTGGTGAGTCAGCCGTTCACAGTGATTGACAGGTGACTGATTTCAGTGAGGACCCTTTACACTCAGCTGACAGTAAAACATGGAATAAGCGCGTGATTCCACTGTTGAGACTACATGGTTCTCATCATATCCTGTACAATTTTCCCGGTGCACCTAAAGTGACCAGATGCTGTGCTGCGCGCGCGTCTCTCAGCAGGTTTATGTGTATACTTGATGTTAGTGAGGAAATAATAAAATAGCTTAAATGCATCTGGCAATAATGTAGTAGAACACAATCATCATAATACAATGATAGCCTATAGTCTAATGAGTAACAGGCATAATGTTAATATATACGAATAACAGAAAAAAGTGTTTCTCAGTTATGGTGTATCTAAGAAATTATGTAGAGCTTGTGTGTGTGTGTGTGTGTGTGTACATTAATAGAGGCTCCACTGGCTGATCCATATTAAGCTTCTTACAGTCAATCTGATCTGCTGATCTGATCTGATCTGCCTTTTTTCTCTAAATTGAAGAGGGAGGCAGATCAGATCAGAGAGACTGACTTCCAGTTTCCAGGGTTAATTCATGCTTTCATTTAGGGCTGGAAACATGGAGTCAATGGTGGTGGTGGTGGTGGTGCTGGGTCAAAATTTTAAAACTCATTTTAAAACTCTAATACTACACATTCATTTTTTCCTCGCTCCTACCCTACTCTACCTCCCTCACCCATACGAAATAACAAATATATTTTATGCAGCAATTCTTCAGAATTAGCCAATACTAGGACCGAAATGTCACATGTCATGTGTATGACCAAAAGTGAGATTTCTGGATTCAAATAGTTCCCCCAGATCATATTCAAACTCTTAACATTTATTTTCAACAGAAGATGTCAGACTTTGTGGCTCTGTTACCAGAAATGGGTTGCAAACAGTTTCTGATCTGAATGATTATTAGCCCATTTCAAGAAACGATGATTCACTCATTCATCTGTCGGTCGTAGAGGTACAGGTGAACTGTTCCTTCAGAGTTTCAAAATAATGTGTGAAAAACAAACTGCCAGTGGGATGAGATCTTTTTTTTCCCCAACAGAAGTCGACTTCTCGAGAATTTTCCTTGAATCAAATGTCGCTTTTCTCTTATATCTAAAGTGATAACATGAATTCTCATTGTTCATCTTATATTAAAAATAGTTTTGCCAGTCTTCCATGGATTTCTCAGTATTAAGATAAAAAACATGTGCTGTTGTTAGCCAGCTTCTCCCTCATGTTGGTTCCTGCTCTTGGCTTTTTCTGCAGAGCAGGACCACCTGAAAGTTCACCTTTGGGTCAAAATATATCTCCGTAGTCATCCATAGATGGATGCATCGATAAGATTTGTTTTGAACGATAAACTGAGGCTCACAGGAGTCTCAGTCATTCTCTATGGACTGTTTTGATTCGACTAAATTTTGCTGCTGAGCTGTATGGAAAATGTAGGAGAGAGAGAAACAGCATTAATTGAGGGGCTGATATTTAATCATCTAAAAGGCATCCATTTAGCTCTGCAGCCTGTCATTCACCTTCTACCTGTGTGGCTGCCATTTCCTTTCCACTGTCATATATGGGGGGATATGAGTCTCCATAGCACTGTAACATAAAACACATGCAAAAGATTTTTCCTGCAAAACTGAGGTTTTCAGTAAGTAAGTTTGTAAGATACAGAACCACAGAAAATTATTTAAATTAACATGTTAGAATTTTGATGTTCAGTGCCAACACATTCGTCTGATTTTTCTCCACTGACATCATTATAAAAGTAATACTCTGACCTTTTTTGCTGCTAAGGATGCAATGTGAAGACATCTCTCTGGGCTATGTTAAAATCTCATGAGCATTTATCATTAATTTAATAATTAAGTTGTTTTTTGTCATTTGTTATTTTTGACAAAATAATTGATACATTAAATAAATTAGTCAGCAATCGAAATAGATATGAATTACAACTTACACATATTCATCCATGGGATATCATATCAGCTTCATAACAAATTCACCAAACAAGAGCATTTTCTCCTGCCAACTTGTTGCATAAATGTGAAGGGAAGCTCATTATCTCCACAACACTTACAAAGTTTGATCCTGTAGGCGAGAATGGGGTGAAGTATGTATTTAAATTTGCATAACATCTCAATGCAAATGACATCATCCCCTGTCAGTTCAAGTCATTTCTTTACTAATTTGGAAACCATCATCCCTAGAATACTGCTCACCCAGATTGACCCAGACTACTGGGACTTAAATAGATTGAAGCCCCAGGTCTACATAATGTGTATTATCCGGATACAGCGATGGCAGCTAGAGCTGCTGGGCTTGGTGTAGTACTGTTAACTCTCAACTACTAGTCCTCTATCATGTTATGTCACATGGTTCAGGGGTCACAGCTTCTTCCTCTTCCTCACAGAGCTAATCCTGTCTGAACAGCAGATTAATGCCTGGTATCGAGCTTCACTCCAGCAGAGCTCAGTCATGCTCACACCTTGGTTCCAGCAAGTGTTTATTCCTAATTGGGTTTTCACACAGAATAGATGCAAACATTTACAAGCATTCAGTATTTACCTCTAAAATTTACTCTTGTCAGGATGGAGAAGCCTCTTAAACAGTACGGCCACAATGGGACAGTAAAACTCTCCACTGAAACCCAGGATAATAAAAATATCTCATTTTATGGTTTTGTATTATAATCAGTTAATGGAAGAGGTTTTCCCATTGACAACCAGTCTGGTGTTGATCTGTTCTACAATACATGTGCAGTCAGTCAGACTGCATCATATCAGAGGTGGATGATGCTGACTGGACCTTTTTTCACTTTTTTCAAAATGCACACTGATCACCAGTGATGGCTGGTGGTGATATTGGGTGGGTGGGCTAACAAATGCATTGTACCCATCAATAGTTCATGCTGAAGCACCCCACCACAGAGTCACAGCAAGGACATTATACCTATAGAAAATGTTGTACAACAGCACTGTTTCAAATCTAAGCAAGCATAGAAAACAGAAAAGTGTATGCTCTCCAGTCCTTAATCCCCAGTCTCTTTACTTCCAATTTTTCCTCCAAAGACATCAAAGAAACTGGATGATTAAGTAAATAATTCACCTTTTTTTTGCGAACACCCTCCATTGTTACACTGACACCCACCTTCTCATCTCCACCTCCTCACTCTCTCACAAGCAGAACCTCGCTGTACGCACAGTTACTCCAGAAGTCTGCTGTCTTCTTTCAAAAGTCAGAGGCCTGAGGGCTGAATAAATTTTGCCCAAATGATAAGCAAATCAAGGGGGTGTGTCATGACACCTGTCACTCACTTAACACTGAAGATGACTCAAAGCTGATGCTACTGTGTTTTGGCTGTAAAAAAAAATAAAAAATAAGCCCATTTCCCTGTTTTTTTTTTTTTCCTGTGATTATTTGGTGCTGTTGTTGGTTCCACCTAGATCTGTTCTAAGGTTTTTAACAATCATTTTTCTTGTCTTTATTGTAAAAGATAGGGAGAGCTTAGCTCTGTAAGCCCATTTATACCAGCCATCCCTGCTGAACAAGTCATTGTTGTATAAAGAGAAGATTGACAGTGTTTCAACCCTGTGTTCATGAAGTATGCCACAGCTCTTTAAAGAAAATGCAGCACCACATGTTTCTCTCTTTCATTTGTGATGTACTGCATACACTCAGTTGATTTTCTAAGTAATTTTCACAGTCTGTCTGTTCCTTTGCAGATCAATGACCTTCCAGATTTCCTCACTGGGAAGGAAAGGGAACGCTCTCAGCACATAAGAATTGTCTACGCTGCCACAAAGCCCACTGGGAGGGGAGATGATTGGCAGTGGAGGAGCAAGAAGGAGGGACGTCCTCCTTCACCCCAGCCTTCTCAGAGAGCCCATCTCCTGACAGTCCCACCCGCCTTAGACGGTAAACTCATAGACATGACTGCCAGTCAGAAACAGTCTTACCAACGGAGCCAAAATCCAGCAAAGAGTCTGTCCAATTATACCTTGTGGGCATGATAATTTAAGTTTGAAAACATAAACTATACAATAATACATAACCAGTATCTATATTAATTGATCAGTTCCAGTTACAAATCAGACACTAGCAACCATTGTGTGTAGGATGAAGTATGTATTTAAATTTGCATAACACCTCAATGCAACCGTTTCTTTTTCTTCTTGTTTATATTTACACTTTTGTTGCGTCATTTGTCTGTTGCTAGGTTACAACCTGTGTATTCAAAAAATACCTTGTAAAAGCTGCTTACAGGTCAAGCAGGCGTGTGTGTGTGTGTGTGTGTGTTTGAGAGAAAGAGAGAGAGAGAGAGAACCAGAGCAGTAATGACCTGTATGTGAGAGTGTTTGTGTAAGTGTGACACATCATCACCTCCTGGCTATCCAACATTTACTCCGTTGTCCTTGACCCAAATATGGGACCCCGGATGGCGCCCCCCTATCAGGCTAATGTGACAATGAACAGAAGTGTAAAATGACTGCATTCAGCTGCAATGAAATAAAAAAATAAAAAAATAAAAATCACTGGTCTAACATTCTACCATTTTGGGAAGCGAGGATGACACCAACTGTAACGCGACATCCGCCCTGTGGATGTTGCATCACTCACATCTCTACTCACATGATTTCACTCGTTTTACAAACAAAATAATACCTTATTTCTCTCTACCTCTCCTTGTCCAGGGGTTGCCTCTCTATTTTCGGAGAACAGATGGAGGATATCTCCAACAGCACCCCAACAGAGGTGAGCACACACACACACACACACACACACACATACACGATTTTGTCTGAACCTGACCTGAGCCTGACAGGCATCCTTTTTTTGTGTCTGAACCTGACCTGAGCACCAGATTTTGCTTGTTCTTCATCACTACGTTACATTAACCACCTGAAATAGCCTACATGTTGCCTTCAGCATCATCATGTAAACTCTAGCACTGTACAGGAAGTTGCCCAGAACAGACAGTTGGTCCATCATTTCTCACTAAAATAGTCACTGACGTGACTGAACCCGACTCTAACCTGAACATAATTTCTAAATTTTTGTCCAAACCCGATGTGGCCTGGGTCAGGTATCCACACTGAAAGTCAAAGTCATACACTCAAAGCCGACCTTTCTAATGACATAAATCCTGTTGTGTTTAAACATAGCAGCTTAAAACCCTGTGGACTAATTGCTGATTGTATTAGAGAGGTTAGAGCAGGTCACACACACACTTTCACTCTCCCACACACACACACACACACACACACACACACACACACACACACAAATGATACTGGTCTGAACTGCAGTTGTGGTTACTTCCCTAGCTGAATGAATCAGCAGACACAGGATTAAACCACAGTCAAGGTATCATTGATTTCCAGAGTTATGTTAAGGAAGCATCAGTCCTACTATTCACAGAAACTGTCAGTCCAGCATTACTCATTCATTCACTCAGGTCTTATCTCTGTGTGCCAGGCAGGCCAATATGATGCTATCAAACACAGTTAACCTGGTTTCTGGTTTCCTACCCATTTGGCCACATGGCAGCTTTTCTATGGCAGGGAAGTAGGTTTGTTACATGGTGGAAACTGACAAAACAAGTATTCTGAAAGTGCGTTTTGTTGGACGCTGCTTTTCAACCTTTTGATGCGGTAATCATTGAGTTTCTTCTTCACCATTATGCCTACACCCCGTCGCCCCTCCAGTACACACATACATTCAGGTACATAAGCTCCTAAAACTTCTTCCCATCCCCTTCCTTGTAGAAAACAGAACAACAGCTGTAAAGGTTTTATAGGTAAGAGTTTGTCTGTCTCCGTGACTCCCGCAGACAGAGCATGTCTAGAGCAGAATTTGGACAATAGAAAACTACATAAACAACCTGCACCATGAAGAGCTTTTGAAAGACTGAAATGTCAAAAAAAAAAAAAAAAAAACATTCCTAACTGCTTTAGTACTGAGGAAGAATAGTGATCCATGACTGAAAAAAATGGATCAGTGCTCTAAGCTCAAAAGTATGTCCTGCTCTTGTCCTACAATTACCACACATTCATAACATGAAGAGCATTATTCACTCCCCTTTGGTTCCCTTTGCTTCAAAATGAAATTGCTTTACATCTTTTGAGCTTTGAAATCAGTTCAAAGCATCTGCTAAAGCGAGCTGTTTTTTTCTACCAAATGGAGTGGTGCTTTGAGGGCTTGACTTTTCCTGCCTTGATCAGGATTTGACCATTTCTGAGTTTGTTACAACATCTGACAAGAAAAAAGGTGCACCTTAAGTAGTAGCAGTCACAACTGGTTCAAATCATAATTACATTTTTGTCTCTGGTATCAGCTGATGACCAGAAAAACAACAACAAAAACACTGTTGAAGAGCACTATAGTTGCAAGTTTGTTTTTATTTATAGAGCATTTCATAGAGAAAATTTAATTTTTTATAGTATTTTATACAAAAAGCATCATATTGCCTTCAGAACAATGAAAAAGGAGCACAGAACAAAAAGGAATAAATGAGAGAAACAGCTGTGTGACCACATATGTGGTCAAATAGAGCTGTGAAAAGACATGTTGTCAAATCGTGTTTCAAACAGATTCGTGTTGAGGCATTTTTAGATCACCGGGCAGGTGAGTCCATTCGGAGGGGGCATAAAAATAAAAGCAGCTTCACCTGCTTTTAAATGGAAATTAATATCCAGGAGGATGCTGTTTGATGATCTAAGGCTGTGTTGTGGCTGTGATTTGAAAAGCATTCAGTTTATATAACATGGCACCAGGCCAGTAAGAGCTGTCTAAACAAACAGTAACATTTAAAATCGATTCTTCTGCGAGCTAGACACCAGTGAAGGACCTTACCAGGGATTTTCAATCTTTGGCCCCTTTACTACAGTTTACCCACATTTTGCAACATCCATTTTGCAAATCATGTGGGGGCATTAAAGATTTCACAACACATAATCAAAATTGCCTGCTGGTTGCCTGCAAGTAGGAGGCCAGTATCTTCTGTCTTTGGTGTATGATGTGAACGCAGGCAGCCTCTCTGGCTGTCGGGGTGGAGGTGGTGGACATGTGAGCCCTGCTGGAGCTCGGCAGTGTCTCAGGTAGCTCGTGACTTAATCAGGAGAGAGGAGGGAGAGTTTCAGATCAGCTTACTCCCTGCTCATTGTGCTTAGCCACTGAGCAGCTCTACTGGAGGACCTGGGCGTAAGTGACATGCTCAAGGACACCTAAGCAGTCAGTATTCACTAAGAGTCATTTTACATTACTTAAAGGGATATTTCGCCCATTTAGAAAAAACTGATTATTTCATTCCCCCCAAGCTGTTCTGTAGGACAGTAGTGGTGCTATCTTGCACTCTTTGTTACTGAGTGCTGGATACTGGCTGGATGCACCTAATGCTAACTGTTTGCCTCCAGCCATTGAGGTGGACGTCCCCCCAGCTAAAATTCTTAAAAATAACCACCTTAATCTACTCCAAGAAAGTTTAACATCACTTTCATTTGTTTGGGATTGCCCCAGTTTCAAGCTGGGTGTCCCAACAAATATCTGTAAAACACTAAAACGTTCTGGCTTTCAATATTCACTAACAAATTGTCCATTTTTTTTTCACCATTCACACCTGCAATTCAAACCAAACAAACATGCATTATTTGCCAAAAATAAAAAGCGTTTTCTGATCAATCTAATGGTGCTGGGTCGAAGCAATCTGTCCTCTGACGCTACAACCGTCAGAAGCTGGCAATGTCAAGGTCAACACAGATGCTGGTAGATCTCACAGAAACATTTTTCTCTGCAAGCATTTATGGATGTCTTTGTTCTCACATTTTTAAACATGGACATGCTATACATAAAAAATGTTCATTGTTTTCTGCTGAATCTAATGATGCCAGGGTCAAAGCAGTTGTAAAAATTAATGACAGAATGTGTCACAGTCAGCTACACACTGACAAATACTTTTTAGATTCAGGTCAATACAAGGTCAATACATGTTGCATTGCACCATTGCAGCCCTTGTCTTTTGTGCTCACTGGTGTTATAAAGTCTTCAGATAACCCAGAGGAACAGTAGTCACCACAGAGACAGAAGTAGATTGCTTTAGATTGCTGTCATTAGTTTTCTTCATTGAATACATGTATGCATGTTAGAGGACACAAATAACAACTTTCTTCAGATAGCTGGTAAAAGATAGCTGGTAATGAGAGGAAGATGGCACCACTACTGTTCTACATTACAGCTAGGGAGGAAGTGTTTAGTTGGTTGACTCTTCTGGGATCAGATTCCTCCGTTTCCTCTTTGTGTTTACGTCTGTAGGGAAAGTGTGTGTGTGTGTGTGTGTGTGTGTGTGTGTGTGTGTGTGTGTGTGTGTGTGTGTGTGTGTGTGTGTGTGTGGAATATGAAGAGATGAGAGGAGGTACTGCCACTGAACTGTTGCCAGGGTACAAAAAGGCATACTGCCATAAAATGCATACTGTGAATGTGTGTTTGTGTGTGTGTGATGTAAATACCCCAGAGTGTAAATGTTATCTTATGCTTTTGTGTCTGGCTGCTCAAGTGTTGTCCACTCCTGGGAGGTCATTAAAAATGCATACACACACACACACACACCCACAAGTTAGAAAGGTAATGGTCTTAAGGGACATGAATGCAGCTTACAGCCATCATGTCCTTGCATTCAAATTACTGAGCAGCCTGCTGGTTCACTTTGAAAATAATGGTTGCTGATGTTCAGAGGACACATCAGCTGTTTGTGGATCCTCCAATGAATCAAAATTAATGTTGAACAGAACCTCAGTGTAAATCATGGAAATTATAAGGGATGTTATTGGCTAGAGTGCCACAATAACCAAATTTTCAATACTCGAGAGACACTGCAGAAGACTGAATTCAGTATGGAAATATTTTGCTTGTAGAGCTGACAGATATGAACAGCCAAAAGACAAACGATGTTGCAGAGCTCTCAGAGTCAAACTGTTTATGTGTGTGGACTATTAGTGTATGCACAAATGGCAAATGAAAATTCTTCTTCTCATTTGTAACACACAGTGTAATATAAGCAGTGATGCTGTGGTAAATGATTGGCAAATGATAAATATTGAAAAGGTCAAACTATGACATCCAATAGATGGTTAACCACCACCAATATCATAAAAAAAATTAATTTATTATAATTTGTAATCACCTTTCACCTATGCAACTTCTTCTTAAAAGACCATACCCATACATAACTCTTTACCATGAATTTATGTCATTAACTTTTATATCAGCCTTGAAAAGCAAAACCCTCTTCCATAATATTCAAATAAAAGTGAGGGAGACGTGAGTTTAGGTGGGTCAACTTCACTATATCCTTTATTATATAAATCCTATAACCAGGAGGCTGAAGAGGCTATAATACATGTTGGAACAATGTGTGGTGGTAAGAACACAGTTAAGGAGCATTATAGTGGAAGAACAGTGTGTATACGCTCATTATACATTTGGAATGAACAGAGGAAGGCTCAGAGGTCACACCAAGAGAAGTGTTACCAAAACTTTCCACAGACAGTGAGGTCAGAGCCAGAGATCTAGGTGCTGCTGAGGTTCTTTCCGCAGGATATACACAGAGGATCAGACACATCAGCATCTGATGAAAGCAGCCACCGCTCCACCGCCTCCTCCTCTTCCTCCTGCTGCTGCCAAGCTGTCCATGTGAATTACACTTTGTTATTAAGCAGCTCGCCTGGTTAAATAAAGGTTAAACAGGCATGTCACCCTTGCTTTCTCAGTCCCTTCCTCCTGGTCTTGTATGAGCACTTGTTAGGAGGTTCTCCTAAGTTCAGTAACACAGCCTTGTCAGGCATCATTCTGTAAACATTTGACTTTTGTAGAGTTTGTGCTGTTGCTGATGTCAGGCCCACAGGGCAAGAGAACTTACCCTTTGAAAATAAAAGAACTGAATCTAAAACTATTTTTTCTTCTTAATAAAAAAGATAAAGGTAAAAATGAACTGCCACACATGCACATACTCTCTCCCTATCATTTCCTCTCCTCCCACTCTCCATCTCTTGATATTTTTATTTTTTTAATCTTTGTACTTATGTTTGCCACATCTTCATATTGCACCTCCTTTGCCTTCATGTTTTCCTTGTCACAGTATGTTCTGCTGCTGTTATATTGCACTCTGCCTTCTTTCAGTTCAGACTGGTTTAAATACTGCCATTTGCTGTATTCCATATTTCCCCTGTATACTATTTGCTGTTGCGGCAACCTGATTTTCCCACAGTAGAGTTTAATTTCATCTCTCTTGTTTTCTTCCTCCCTCCTCTCCCTCACTCCATCAGGAACCAGAGGGAGGTGGAAGGAGAGGACATACACATGATAAGGCCTGTGCGCTCTGCATCCTGTCCCAACCCGGAGACTCTGGGCCTCCCGCGCTTCCCGCGGCCTCCTGCCCAGCCTCCCTCTCCGTCTCCCTCATTCCACTCCTCTGTCTCCCCTCTCGTCTCTCCCACCTCCCCTTTGTCACCTTCAGACCGAAGCCTGACGTCCCCCAAGCCTGGCCAGGTATGGACAGACAGACGGATCTGTCAATTGGACTGCTCATGAAATCAAAGTGCTGCTATTTTGGGTGCTATATGTGAGGCTTAATTAGCATGTTTTCATTGGATATTAGCTGGACTTTAGTAGAGAAAAGACAGAAGTAATGTGGCAGTGTGATGTTCCAGGTGTCCAGGAGGAGAGCGTCAGTGCTTGCTCGCCTGCTGAGGAGGGAGAGGGTCAGAAGTGGAGAGAGGGATGCAGAGGAGAGAGAGCGAGAGGCCGAGCTGCATCTCTACGCCGTGTCCCGGACGTCCCGCATCTACCTGCATCTGCAGAGCTCCTGGAACAGTTACATTATTGTGAGAGATGCCGGTGACTTACTCCCAATTATTTGCCATCATGATGCTTGTTCATTTTCATTGTGTTCATTTCAGTTTTGTCACTTAGTTCACTGTTCCCACACACAAAGTACTGTTGATATTTATATTTATTTCAAAAAAAGTGTTAAGTTGTTACTTTATAAACAAGACAGTCTGATTTAATTTTTTTCTTTCTTTCTATGTCTCTTTCTAAATCTTTTGTATTTATTTATTTACTTTTATTGCTTTTTCTTTTTCTTTCTCTCTTTTTACATTTATTTCTTGCTTTAATTTGTCTATATTCTGATTATTTAATGGGGCCACATGATAAGGCCCTTGGGGTTTATTTGGTCTTACTTGTACATTTTCTTTTCTTTTAAATTGCCCCTTTTTTGTTAAATCTAATTTTATTGTATGAAATTGTGCCACTAAAAAAAGTAAAGCATATAGTGCAGTGCAGTCTCCCAACAGCTGAACCGAAAAGGCGATGACTTTAAAACACAATAACACTCACGCTGCCATGGGACCTACCAGCTGTTGATTTTCCCATTATCCATTCCTTGAAACCTACATATATTATCTTGTTAGAGGTGTTATTTTAACTAGTGTTAATGCAACACTTTCAAGCTGAAGTAACAGTAAGTATCTAACAATTATAACTCAAATGTGGTGATGCATATTCAATGCCAGCTATTTAAAAATCCTCCTGCAGTGTGTTTTTGTGTTGAAAGGGTGTCTTGTGATCACTATTTGGGCTCAGTTGTTGGAGAGTATCTGCTAGCTCGGTGTGTGTGAATTTGTGTCGTCATCTAGAGATTTGAAAACTCTACAGTGAACTTTGCAACAGAATTCACAATCAGTTCTCATGATGGAAAATACTAATACTAAAAAAGTCCCAACTATAAAATAACCAGAATTCTCCTTCAGTCTTAGTTTTTTTCTTTATTTTTTTTCTTCCCAGTGACTCAGTTTTGTCATCTCTTAGCCATGACTGTAATCTGTGTGTGTGTGTGTGTGTGTGTGTGTGTGTGTGTCCTCAGAGGTCCACGCTGCTGTTAGACCCTCTCTACAGGAGGAGGTGTAGTGCTTTGTCCAGCTCGTCTCCTCACAGACCCCCTTCTGCCATCAGGTACACAAACTACTGTCACTTAGACTGAAAAGAGATGAACATTTCAACACACTGGGAATTGCCATGATTTCTTTGTGTGTGTGTGTGTGTGTGTGTGTGTGTAGCTGGGAGCGGACAGCCCACCTGTTTTGTCAGCTGAGTGCGGAGCTCCTCCAGGAGGGAATCAGCCTGGAGAGTCTCTATGTGTTACTGCAAGAACTAAGAACTGCTGCCCACCGCAATACAACACTACGCAAACTATTCTGGAGGGTGAGATGCACACACACACACACACACACACACACACACAATTATGAACGAATGAGTCAATGGTCTACATGATTAGTGGTATCGTTATTGCCACATTTCTTATAAACCCTGATGCTTCTTGTCAAAAGATGCTGTGCTGGAATGACAGCACTCTCTTCCTGTTGTGTGCCGTAAAGCAATCCAAAAGCACTTCCTGCCAAATCTGATGGCGACAAATTTTGGTCACTACTTTATCAGCTCCACATGTACAGTCTAATGCAGTTCAGTACAACAGCTCTGCCATAAATTCTGCCTTTTAAAAAGTTTATAATGTTCAGTTTTTGCTGACATTGTGGAGAATTTGTACATTTAATTGTGTTTCTTATTGAGGCTGTAGTTTACAGAGGTCTTGTACTGGACTACATTATACTGAGAGGTGTTTCTCATTTTTTGTCCTCCATATTTGTATACATGAGGGGACAGAATATTGGAAACAGCTGCCAATAAAATGCAGTCCAGTCCAACAGCAGCACTAACTATGAGCTCAGTGCCAAACACAGAAGTGAATGTGCACCTCTATTACTGTGACAAAGAGAAAACCTGAGCATTACAGGCATAACAACAGTAATCTTTACAGCAGCACAGCTGTACTGGATTGTACAGGTGGAGCTGATAAAATGGACACTGAGTGTGTATGTGATGAAAATGCTTGAACTGAAATCAGCAGGGATGAAAAATAGGGGTGGGAGTCACCGGGTAATTGGTGATATGACACTATCATGAAATTTTACTCAAGATAATGATGGTATCACTATACAAAATACCTTGGAAAGGCAAAATAATTTTTCAGTAAGGAAAAATCAGTTGTGTTTTTCAGTGTTTTAATCTGCACAGCGACTGCAACATGAACATGACAGAACAAGTGATTTGTTAAATCCAGCGAGTTTGGTCAGTTTGATTAAAACTGATGGAAATAACTCCATTTTCATGGAACTGTTCCATTTTCACAACTGCTCTCATTCATTCATCATTTGCCAGTTAAACAATTTCAATTTTAAATGCATTATTAATAAAAGATAATCACATAACATCAAATGGTGAGAGTGCTTTGGGAAATGTTTTATTAAGAAGAGGCTGCTCTGGCCATCTTAAGCATGAGGCCTGACCTCATCTCAAATGCTTCAAAACTGATTCCACTCTCCAGCTACACGCATGTTTTCCAACTCTTGCTCTGTGTTTGTGCTCCAGTCCAGTGAAATGGCTGTGTTCCTGGTTCAGACTCTGGAGAATTCCCTCCAGAACCCTAAGGGAGTTTACACTGCAGATCAACTACTGTAAGCCTCAGTGTGTGTGTGTGTGTGTGTGTGTGTGTGTGTGTGTATGTCAAACTATGTGTCACCTCTAACCTCTGTAATCCAATCAGAGAGTGGAGTTTTAAGCTGCTTTGTATTTACACAACAGGCTTAACACTGTCAGAGCAACAGGCTTTGGTGTGTGCACTTTGTGTGTGTGTGTGTGTGTGTGTGTGTGTGTGTGTGTGTGTGTGTGTGTGTGTGTGTGTGTGTGTGTGTTTTCTTAATGTTTCCTCTGTCCATCTGTCTATCCTTCCTACCAGTTTGTTTTAATACCTGTGTGCACTACAAACTCAAATTTGCCCTGTTGATGTGTTTTAGGGTCTTCTGCATCTTTTTACCTATAGATTCCCATTACTGTCAGCTGACTGGACAAATACATTGGGGATTGGTGGAATGGATCTGCTTATTTAAAGTCCCCCTCCATTCACTTATTAAGCCCTTAAAAAGCACTTAAAATAATCTCTGGTCATCAATATTACATTTTTTTTCCACGACAGTCACAAAACTGGTGCCATATTGAAAATCAAACTGTGACAATGATAAAGAGTCTGACCTAACATCACCATCTCTCTTTTCAGACTGAGCACTGTGATCGTCCAGACCCTGGCTATCATGTTCAGAGAGATGGAGGTGGAACCAGGCAGACTCAGCCTGCTGACTGCCAAAAAGTAAGAAAAAAAACCCTCACCTTTCTTTGTCTATTTAATAAGATTATTAATAACAGACTGAGTAAAGTGGTTACTCACCTTTGTGCCATGTCCCTTTCTAATGTATAAACCCAATAAAGCCAGAATGCTACTGAAAGTACTACCAAAATGACCAGAGAATATGCTCAGAAGTGCTTCTCTCCCTGTAGAGGAGCCCTGACAGCCAGGATGCTGCTAGCCTTGGTGTGTGACCCAGAGATACAAACACGCAGCCCGGGATCCCCCACTGATCCTGAGGTCAGTAGATACCTACAGCAGGGGTCTCCTCAAACTCACAGTCCACTTAACAATCTCATAAATATACACAGCAGACACAGGAGGTGCCCGAAAAGTACATGAAATGTGTGTGATAGAGGGGAGCGGAGGAAAAGAAGAAGCTAGCTACATCATCACTTGCCTGTTATCTTTTAGTAGTCTGGAGAAACAGTTTGTTTGTATTCCTTACATGTGTTCTCCCCTCCCTCGACGTTTCAGCTTCAGGCCTTATTAGCTGAGTACCTGGATGCTGCCAACTCTCTGCTCTTTGAGCTTCTGCTTTTAGGCCAAGAGGTGAGTCCCAACTGATGGAATAGAATGAGCTTGTATCACAGCTACTCCTGCTGGAGAGAGGGAGAGAGAGAGGGAGAGTCCATGAGACGAGTGGTTTTGCCTCCACAATTACAGCCATTAGATCCCACATCCTGCTTCTACTTTACAGCTGCACCCACTGCCTTCTCTCTCAGATGTGCTAAAGTAGACAAAAAGCTGCATTTTGGTAATATTTTTTCTAAAACTTGTTAATGCTGTGGAGGATAATTGTAATTTGTCAGCAAGATTCTTTTTCATTTTGTGTGTGTTTCAGGCCAGCAGGTGCTCGTCTGCAGAGAACTTCCTGACTGTCGGCTGGATCCTCCGAGTCCTGCAGCCTCATCCTCACCTGGTACACCTCCTCCCTCTCACTGTTCACTTCACTTCACTATAGAGACTCTGAGAGCAAGTGTGCATGGATATTGACTCATAATATTTCACTGCCACCAGACAGAAGCACACATGCAGAAGGTTACTTGGTCAAATAATATTGTCTCCCCACACAGCCTTTTTAGTTGGCTTTAAACATCACAGTCCGGCATTTAAATCACACAACACGTGGGGAGGAAATTATCATATTGTCACTAAGGTCAAGTGACGTGCAGTTTTTATTGACAAATTAAAACAATCCAAAATGTATCTTCAGGCAAAGTTTAAAAGACCAATGAATTCATGAAAAACTCATAATGAAAGATCTTGTGGCAAACTCACTAACCAGCTGTCATCACCTTGGGTAATCATGATTTCAGCAGGTTTGGCCCATTCTTGCCTCTTTTTTATGGTGGCATCTGTAGGAATACACTGTGGAGCACTGTCTGCATAAGTCTACATATTAATGATCAAACACTGATATTACTGAAACCACTATGACTCCTCAGTGTTAGTTCATCACTACAAAAACAAAAACAAAAAAATGTATGTCTATGTTAATGACACAATTATGCCAGTTCTAATTAAGATTGCACAGAATCTGTTTTTTCTTACCAGATTTTTTTCTCATTATTTCTACTGTTACCTATCCATTCACCCAGGCAGCCCTCTCTCTCTCTCTGTCTATCCTGCATCATGTAATAAAGCAGACTCTGTCTCTCCAGTTGTCCTTCATGGATCATCAGGCCCAGCAGGTGGTGTTGGTTCTGTCAGACGTGCAGCGCTCGGCTCTGACCCCGATGCAGTCCGTCCTGCTTTTCCAGCGCTGTCGCCTCCTGCTGGCCTGTCTGCAGTACAGCCAGCAGCTGAGCCAGCACCTCCGCTCCCTCTACAGCGAGGAGTTCAGGTTGGTTTGGCTGTCTCCTCGCTCTGCTGGCTGACTTGGCAGAGCTGTGAGAGGAAGTGAACACAGTTCCACCACTGTGGGATTTTGACTCTTTGGACTGAAAATGTCCTTCACTCATCTGCGTGTCTGATATTGACCTTTTATTAAAAATCAAATCTGCTCCAATTGCATGACCCTAAAGGACCATACCAGTGATTTTCAATGTTTGTTTCATTTACTGCAGTTTATTCACATTTTACTCGCATTTTCCAATCATGTAGGGTTAAAGATTTCACAACATGTAATCAAAATCCTTCCATTTACAAATGTGAAATTTTGCTTCTGCAGCTAATAAAGTTGTCACCATTCATAAATCACAGGACTGATAATTGGCTGTGTAAAGCAAACCTTTCCAAAGGGACTATTTTCCCTGGTGGAGAGACCGTTTCCTTCAATTGCACCCAATTTCAGGTCATCAAAACACAACAGTGCTGCTGCTTGAGGAAAACTAATGCTGATACTTTATTACAGTGATGGAATAGAGGTGTGAAAAGGTTTGATCATTTTCTCTGAAAGTTCATTTTCATATTGGAGTGGAATGAATGGAAAGTATTCAAGTATTGAATACTTTAATGATCTTTTATAATTATGCGATGGAGAATATCAGTGTCCCTCCACATGCTCTTTCAGAGGCTAATAATAAAATTCAGGGGAAACACTGAATTATTGAAGAACAGGCAAATTCATGTGTTCAATCTCAGCCGTTTCAGTCCAAAGATTTCAGTATTGGTATCAGTCTCTTTGAAACCCAGGAGGCCATGGGCAGCCTTTTATTTCACCCTCTGAACAAATTCTTTCACTTTATTTTTCACTTAAATTTTCTTGCAATTTGCAATAATTTTAAATGTTTTTGAAAGAGACGAGGAAGCGATCAATGAAGACCGTTAACAAGTCATGTTCAGTGCAGCTTAAGAACTGAGTTAACAGGTTTTTCCACATCATTTGAACGGAGAACGTTTGTTTCCTCCCTGCAGGTACTATGTGAGGCTGCCGTGTGCTGAGGAAAAGCTGCCGTCTCACTACCCCATCAGCCAACCAGCTCTGCGTCTGCTCAGGCAGCTGCTGGCCCTCATCCTGCACAGATGATCACACACTGAGCATTTTCACCCATATTACAAATAAACACAGGCACCAACATAGCACAGTACAGGAAGTGTGTGCCTTTATCGTCTCAGCAAGTGATTTTGTATAACATTTTACTGTCAGTTGCTTTGTTTACATGTATGGAGTAACTTGGCTTTGATTGAGGTCTTTTTCTACCTGGGCCTTGCATACCCACCGATTGAGTCTCCTCGTTTCCATGAATACAATAAATTCACAAGATAATCCTGCTCAACACCACTTTTTTTCTGACCACAAAATGAGCCAAGTGAAAAAAACAAAAGTGAGCAGTAAGATATTTCCAGCTTCAGTAAACAGTTCAAAGTAAACCAGGTTTGTCATCATCACACTATGAGCCTAACCAGGTTTTTCTACATCACTTGCATATTGATCTAAAACTAGGCTGTTTGAGTAACCAGGTTAGGAAGGGAATTCTCTATCCATGTAAACATAGTTGGTCTTCCATTGAAACCAGATCTTAGATCTTTATTAGTGGAACCTTTCAGATACTGAGGGGCAATGTGATATATATTTATTTGTGTCTTAACCTTCCAGAAAGAATAACACTGACTTTTCTTTCCTGTGTCATGCCTAAGGCAGTTCTGTATTCAGGTTTATCACAATCCATTAATTAATGCTGAAGTATACTGTTCAAACCCAATATCTGAATTATATATATATATATATATATATATACACACACACACACACACACACACACACACATATATATAATGCAGTAACATCTGTTATATCCATGAATTATAAGTTTGATTAGAATTAATGCACATCTCACTTTAGCACTGGTCCTTCTGACTCAGCTGGGAGGCTCATCACAAATCTTATGCTGTTACTTCCTAAATCAGCTGTTGCACCTTATTACTAGTTGGTGCTAATGTGCTGACCCACTGGTGCAACTGATACAAGTTACCAACAAGTACGAGGACTGCACTGTTTCCAACTTGCAGATGATGTCTCACCAGCATATTTTGGTAGTATGCCTTCATTTGATATTACATTAGGTACAAGATATTTACCACATGTCAAAATACATGTGAGCACAGCCAGGTTGTTATGGAATGATCACTTTGCATTGTACGTGATGTTATTTTGATCTAATGATTGTAAAGGAACTCATTCAATGTGTTTCAGTTGTTGAACTTTTGATTAAAGATACAGTTTCCTCTACATCATGTGTTTTGGGGTCTATTTTAAGACCAAATTGGAATAGGTTCAAAAACAGAATGGAGGAGAACAGAATGAAGATCAGAAATTAATAGTCATAAATTACTGACACATCAGCTAGAAAAAAAGTCAAAAAAGGCCACAAAATTAAAAAACAACAACAGTGCAGTGTTCTTAGCTGTACTTTAATACTATACTTTAGTGTTTTATTATATTTGTTGTGTAACTGCCAAATACAGGAAGATCATCAATGATCTAACCCCTGTGGCTTTATAATCACAATAATAGTTATTATTGTTGTTGTTAGTAGTAGTAGTAGTAGTAGTACAGGTATTTTGAAGATATATTATGAGCAACATCATCATCTTTATTATGGCATTAATTCTCTTTTTAACCTGTTCTTTCAAGACCATATATGTTGCGGGTAAATGTGTGACTGTGTTTGCCATTGACATTCTTATACTGCCCCCTGATGGTGATTATAGTATAGAATATTATAGTATAGAAGTAATAGCTACAACTTAGGACAGCAAATCAAACATAAAACAACATGCACTTGGCCAATCATATAGTTCACACTTTGGTGCAAATAATTGAGCTGATACAAAATCTTCTGACATTTAAACTGCGGTGGAGAGGGGTGGATAAGATTTGGGGGCAAAGGTCAGAGAACTAAATGTCCTGTTCATGGTGCAGGATTTCAACACGCCAACAAACTGCAACCTGAACGCTCCCTGGCAATAATCATGGTAATTACGAAGGCACCAAGTTGTAGTGTGATTTATTATAGAGACACTGTCTTTTTTTAAATGTCTTTCATGTTTTTCTCACTGTGAAACAGTCCTGGTTCTCAGTTCTGATTGGCTGAGTGATGTTCAAAGCTGTTATATAATAAACTGATAAATGCAATCCCACAACCAATAGTTAAACATTCATGATAAATTATGGTTTTATTGTTCAATGTTTGAATACACTGCTACATACAACATGGATGAATTCTGAAATTTGACTTACTTGGGGGACTGTGCACAAAAAATGATGTTAATAAATGAGAAACTGAGAAGTTGGAAAAATAGAATTGATACTTTGTTCTGGGTGTAGCAGAGTATTCACAATAGGGAATTTAAGCAGGACGGTTTTCAGGACGGCTCCACTAGGCGGAAGTACGGCTGCAATGACGTAATCGCCGTAGCAGTCAAAATCGTTAAGCAAACAGCCGTCGGCAACAGGTACCCACCCCTTTCACTGAACTCTTGGTTCCCATGGTGACGCGTCTATGCACGTCTCACCTGTTCGCGGCGTTGTGTGGCTACATCAAAGTGTGCTTTGTGCCGTAGTAGAATGGACTGCTACGGCAGGCAGGTTTATATGTCGAGCGCCAATCCGTTTCCGGTTACCGTAGCGGGCTGCCGTAGCGGCCCATGCTTAAATTCTGTAATATGTCAAAAACATTATTTCACTAGGTTCACAGACTTATTAGATAGTCATTAGAAAAATAGAATTTTCACACAAAACTTATTCAACATATGCATTCCTTTCATTACAATGTATTGTTGCTATTTTTTAAGTGCAAGCATGAATGACTCATTGAGTCAATGAAGCTTATTTCCAACATGGTTTTTGGTAAATGGACCACAATTATCTCAAAGTATCTTAAAAGCTATAGGCCACCAAGTCCTGCTGGAATTCATTAGTGTGGAAAAATGCAGCCCCTAAAGCTCCAATTTATGACAGTGACTTTCAAAAACTCTTGAATCTTGGTGGACGATAAAGATAACACTGAAGCTGTTGCTCTCCTCCGTGTGTTGTTTCTGCTCTTATGTACTTGGAGTACAGCTTCATAGTTTGGCCTGGGGGATGCTGGACGAGGGACAGGGGTACAGATGCTCCCGCAGAAAAGACAAGATCTTCTGCCAAGAGTCTTCCTGAGCGTCTGCATGGGGTTTGGTCTTTCCTCCCCATAGTACCAAAACTAAAAAAAAAAAAAAAAGCATTAAGTGTCTTTGTAAGTTGCTGGGCCACCACAGGCCACCAGAAAAGCTTCAGTGCTCCTTGGCATACATTGCATAAGTCTATGAGCTCTCCTGGAGGGATGGTGCTCCTCTCTTCCCAATACTCAGAATCTTTAAAGGTGACAAATTTTACAGCAAAAAAGTGTTTCCCCCCAGTGTTATTCTTGCTAGGGTGGAAGAGCCACTCCAACAGTATTTAATTCAGACCATCATGCAAGATTGTAACCCAGACTAATGAACTATTTTCTTGTAAAGCACTTTGTAAAGAAATTTGTACATTGATAAAGTGTATCATTACCTTTCTGTTGTAGGTGTTGTATTATGAAATTGCTGGCTCTGAAGTGGGGTGTGTATGGAGGCTCGATAAGATGTCCAGCATCGTGGTAGTTGAGTGTGGTGAGCAGATGCTCGTTGCCGGCTGCGCGCATCATCTTGGCTATCTGAGGGCAGAGGTCAGCAACGGGAGTTCACCCACACATTCAACAAAAAATGATCAAATTACACCCTGACCAATGAGGCGATGTGCTAAGCTCCAACAGCAGACGGTCTGCAAATGTAAAACAACGTACTGTACAACAGTTTTGCTCAACATCAAGAACAGTTTCTCATTCATGTTTATTTCTCAGTTGATGTGTCTTATTCAAAAATATATTATTTGGAATGTACACTACAGATCTTTGAGAAATGCTCATATCAAAATGAAATATATCTGAATAAGTTGTGTGGATATGATTTGCTATCCACACAAGTTACGTCACTCATTGGCAACATGATTATGAGGATAATTTTAATGCACAATAAACCTACGGACAGCAAGAATACATTTTCAAACTGGACACAGTATTTTGCCTCTTTTTCTTTGCATTGAGATCATTTGACAAGATTTTATTTTCATTTGGGAGTTCTCCTTGCATCTATGCTCTCAGAATCAGGTCAAGTGTGTATGTGTGTGTGCGAGAGTGTGTGCTCACATCCTCAGCAGACTCCACTGTGGCCTTGCTCTGGTCATCATCACCATTGACCAGCAACAGTGGACATTTTATCCTTCCCATCTAGCAGAGATTTAAAATGAGAAACAATGTTAATGTGTGGAGGCCAAGACTGATATTGTTGGGTAGAGGCTACACTCAAAATCGGTCTGAATATTGGCCCATTGTCATAAGATCCCACGACATCTCAAGTGTAGCAGTGTGCAAGGTAAGAATATGTGCACTTACATCCAGCTTCTCGTCTGGGTTAGTGGTGATGGGAAGAATTGCGTGACGCCACACCATGCGGTTCTGCTCATCCACAAGCAGCTTGTCCATATGTCTGCCGAGACAAGTGGTTAATCCCATCACCTCTGCTGCAAAACACTATGTGCTGTATTTATGTGACTGTGAAGCAAGACACCTACTTGTACCCATCATTTATCACATAAGAGAGGGACTTGGCAGCTGGAAGGACGTGGCTCCCACTGATACAAACACAGCATCGAGGCTGGAAGACCACACAGTGATGCAGAGTCAGTCCACCAGTTGCCTTCAAGTTCAGAGCCCAATAGTCTACAGGTTTTCCTTCCAACAAACACAACAGCAGCAGATTTCACTGGCTGACACCTTCAACCACCTAACTAGTCGATGAAATCTGCTGCTGTTGTGTTTGGTTAGGCTGAACGACTGCAGACTACAGACGTGGCACGTGGTTGAAAAGCACTTATACTGATGAGGTCAAGAAAAAAAAAAAAAAGAAGAAGAATACCATGATATTTGTGATGTACTTACACTGACAGACTCGGAGTAAGCTGCCACATTAAGAGTCACTGACGCCCCCAAGCAAAGACCGCAAATCCCAACTCTGTCCTTGATCACTTGCGGATGCTGCTGGATGATATTAAACGCTTTCTGCATGGAGGCAGATGATGACAGGGAAGGGAAGGACACAAAACATTACATCATGGTTCCAGCAGTTTTAACAAAGCTAAATGTAAACCTTCTAAATGCCTGTAAATGTCTGTAACTAGCAATGACAAACACAATTTGATAATTAAGAATGGGGACACAATTCAAATAAATTATATGCACTTTGATCACTTCCATATAATTCAGCCTATTCTACCATTACTGTTTAACAGAGGAGTTAAAACCAATCCCACTGCCAGTCCCATTCACATGAATTCGCTGTATTGCCTCATTTTGTCTTACTAAATCTGGTAACTAAATCCCACTGAATTTAAACAGTCTGTAAATACCTTAATCAGAATTCATAACAGCATCAATATGAAACATCCTTAAAAATTAACTTAAATATGGTGAAAAAAAGAAGCAATCAATATCTATATTTAAGACATTTTATGCTTTTTCAGGGCCTTCTACTGTGAGATTGAAGGCCCTTTGAGGGATTCTGTGCCCTCATATTTCAAAACGATAAGATGCCTGACAGCCTACACACAGACAGAAAATGACGAGGTGGAAAAGTAGGAGGTAAGAAATAAACACCTCAAAATAAACGAGGGACTGATCATCTGCCACGGCCACCTTGGGGGACAGATAATCCAGTGCCAGAGAAACAAAACCGTGGGATGCCAGCAGGGCAGAACGATACTCCACCAGCCCTCCACCCCCTCCCCACATATCCAACACCCCAGGGAAGGGTCCTGGACCTGAGGCAAAGCAAAAGAAAAGGAGATTATGAACTTACTGTGAAATACGAAGGCACTCAGTAGGGCACAGAGCTCTGTCAAGGTGGCAGCTGGTGGTTACAGTCCTGTTTCTGCTAAGCCACACACCCCTTCAGCAAGGCTGTGGTCCTAGGACACGCCCCTTTTAGACAGGTTGGTCAGCAGTGCCTTAGGCCATGACCAGCCTTCCAGCTGGGTATTGAGGATGTGTTTGGAAACCCACCCACTGCTGCACCCCTTGAGACAGGTCGGCCCAAAAGTCAATCACTTCTTTGCTCACCCATGACAAACCATAGCTCCAAGTTTTGAGCAAATCCCTTCAGTCATTTTTTTAATTATCCTGCAGTCGGACACAGACTAACCTAGACCCTGGGTCAAAACACCCTTTTGAGAATTTTGAGGATTTTCTGGTCTACCAAGTGCGATCAGCAAACACAGCTCATGAAATAAAGTTAAGCTGAGAAAGAGTGCAAATGTGTCTTTGGGGATGCTGTAGGTGTACCTGGAGGTATAAAGATGGTTCCTATGACTCCTCCCTCTCTGATGTCTATCCTCTGTACGCCTGGTGCCATGTACCATCTCTCTGTGAGTGCTGAGGCCAATGGAGGCTGCTCCCTGAAGCCCTCAAAAGCATGTCCTTTGTACGCTGAGATCAACACCACCATGGGGCTTTGTACATCCATCTTTCTCAACCTGAGAGGCAGAAAGGCAGAACAAATAAGCTTTTTTAACCAGCAGTATGCAGATGTCAATTTTCTACAATCCAGATTACAGTTTAATGATTTCTTCACCCACATAGCTTTTTTTAGCGCATATTAGTTGCAATAGTGTGCACTTGGATGCATATTCATTTGCCCTTAATTGAGCACCAAATAGACATGCTGATAACAGTGATGTATCAAGAACTGGCAAGATGTTACGTTATGTTCGTTTAGTGTGCCTAATTATCTAGTGTGACCTTCTTTATGATCAAGAGACAAAAGTTAGTGGTAGTTTATTTTCAAATCATAGTGGAATGAATGGAAACCAATGGCTGGATAAAAGGTCGGAAAAATTATATTGGAGCTCTAAACTATGACAATTTACCTTGGGAAAAGATTGGCAGAAACATGAAGTATATACATTTTATGGATGTTGTGCTAAATGCAACGGGCAAAATCACCAGTCTGGTCCTTTAATGTGTTACCTGAGGCCGGTCCGGCTGCCTGGAACAGGGTGCATGCTCCACAGCAAACCCATGGGTTCTACTCCTTTGTATGTTCCCCCAAGACTCGCATCCTCAGAAACTACAAAAGTAAAAAGTGATGACAAAACTCAAAAGTAGGCTATGGCGTCCATGTTTCATTTTCAATCTGGCTTCACACAACAGAGACAACCATAACTGTCATGAAATGTCCTTAAATCAGACCAATCAAATCAACTGAGGATTTTCACCTGAAGGAATTTTACCTTGCACAACAAGTCCAAGTAAAGATTACAGTTTAACTTCTTGTTGAAAAAAAACTAAACCTACCAGTCACTCTGCCTCTGTCATCACTGACATAGTAGCCAAAGGCCTCCCAGTAGTCCTTGTCCTCGGACTGATGAAGGGAATGCAGCGTCACTGGAAATCTAGGAGGCAGATTCTCCAGCGCCACCTTGAACTTCTCATCCACAAGACCCCGTGTGGGGAGAACAGACAGAATTGGGGTCACAGTCTGAGCCATTGTTGATGATGGTCTGTGGAAATGTGCAAAAAAACAAAGAACGGATACAGTTTAATTAGATGGTTGATTATAGTATAAGTATACTGGCATAGATAAGAACAAAACAATGGACAGGAAAGAATGAGCATTTCACTACATTTATTTTTTCACACTGTAGCATTTCAGCCAGGACACCTCACAATTTGAAATGCACTTACTGATGTGACATGACCTTAAGTTTGACTTGCATGTGCTCACCTCCACCTCCAAAATCCACCTTTAAATATGTGCGATGGTCAGTGCACTGCAGGATAGATCATTATGGTGCGTCCACTTCCCCTCACTAAATCACCAACTTCAGTTAGTGATTTACACACAAATCCTCTGGTTTAGGACACTAATTCAAAGACGTGTATTTCAAACACACGATACACTGTGAAAATAAGACAGCTGTGGAGTTGCTGTAAGATTTATTTTTTTCACTTTGACTGAGCCAGGCTAACGACTCCCATAGACTTCAAGTATTTATGCTAAGCTAACACAAAATGCTACCCACAGAGACTGAACCACTGGGTGCACAGAGGTGAAAATCTTGTCTCCGTCTGGGTAAATTGGAAAAAGGGTCTTTTTTTTCGGGTATTCATCTAAATTAACCCATGTTTTAGTCAACATATTTGTGTATTTAGTAGGGGTATAACGGTACATGTATTCGTATTGAAATTTTTTGATACAGGGCGTTCGGTTCGGTACAAGACGTTGGGTTTGGTACAGAGGTGTGCAGCATGGGTGAGTTACCACACCAGGGTTAGGGGAAAAGAAACTAGAACTTGAACTTGAAGAGCGTCCCTTGTCATTAAAACCTCCTGTTTGGGAACACTTCGGCTTCCTGGTCAAATGTTGCAACGCACAAAGACAAGTGGACAAAACGAAGGCAGTGTGCCGACATTGCTCAGCTGTCATCTGAGTGTGAATATCTCTGGTACAAGAAAAAAAAAAAAAAACACCCTAGTGCAAACACAGCTGACTACGGCATTCAAGCAGCTTCTCCCTAGCAATTCAGATCAGGCCAAAGCTATAACAACTGCCAACTGGAGTTTTTATAAATATATATTTTATATATATTTTGTTTATTTTATTTATTGGAAAACTTATTTTATTTATTTTTTTGTTTATTTGAGAATTTTTTTTTACCTATTGGAAAACTTATTTTATATATGTTTATAATGAGAATATTTTTTTTATTGGAAAACTTATTACCAGCACTTGGCAGCAGTATTCTATTTTTTTCTCCCTATATTTTGTATGTTACAATAAAGTTCCTAACAAACATAAAATTTCTTGTTTAAAGCAATTTTATGTTTTGCGTTTTGTTCCCATACTGTACAGTTTGTTTTTCAACAGCCAAGTCACCATGTATCCACAGCTGATGAGGACACTTCCAGGATCTTTATCTGCCCTGCATTCTTCCACTGTCTGTTTTGGATTATGCTGCTCGGTCAAGCACAACAAAGAGAAGGCACAAGAATGCAATCATGGCGGCCAAGACTGTGAGCAGAAACCTTTAAAAGCAAACTCAAGACCTACCTTTTTAGTATGGCTTTTAATTAAATGTTATTTTAGGAATTTTTTATTTATTTATTATTTTTTGACCTTTTAGCCTGGTTTTTAACTGAATTTTATTTATTTTATTTACTTGTCTGTTTATTTATTTTACTTTTTTTTAGACTGGTTTTCAATTGAATTTTATTTATTTGATTATTTTACCATTTTAGTCTGGCCTTCAACTGAATTGTATTTATTTTATTTACTTTTATTTATTTATTTATTTTTATTGATATTTACTGAATATAAATTTTTAATATGGATTATCTTGTCTCTAGTGTTTCCTCACTTCGAAGTGGCGAGTGTAGGATAGCGTTTCCTCAGTGTTTTTTAATTCCTTAGTGTTTTTAAATTTGTGTGTGTGCGTGTGTGTATTTATGTGGTGGGGGGGTGGGGGGGGGGGGAGGTATCTTGTGTCTATTGTTCGTTGTATTGTTTTTATGTGTTGCATTGTTTTTATTGTTTTTATGTGTTTTTATGTAAAGCACTTTGGGCTGCTCCTTTGGCATGAAAAGTGCTCTATAAATAAAGTTTGATTGATTGATTGATTAAATACTGATCCAACATGTCAGAGTGACTGTAATACCTGATTGTGCATGCTTAAGCCAAATTAGAAACCAGACGTGTAATCTCAATGCTTATCAAGACCTGTCACTAACACTAGAACCATCATCAGTTCTCAAACAGAAATGTACTAAGGCTTTTATTGCCCTATTACACCAGTCAGTCATTGCACAGTCAGGCATTAGATACCAGCAGCAGGACACAAAGAAAACTTCTGATATCATTTAAGAAACAACTCCAGAAATGAACTCTGTGCCTCAGATTTGTTCAGTAAGAAACAGACAAAAAAAAAAAAAAAAAGCCTTGCACAAAAAGATTATAACCCTAATACGCAAAATATCAAAGGCATTGCTAAAGAACAAGCTCCACCCACGGTTATTATAATTTTGTATTTTTATTAGTTTAAATTTTTCAGTGTTGCTGTCAATTCAGTTCAGTTTCAGATAGTTTCCACAGTGGGTTTGCTCATCAAATTACTTTTTACTGGTTTAGGCTTAGTTTAGTTTTTATTAGCTTCAGTATTCGTTTTAGGGTTATTATTAAGTATCATTATTATTATTATTATTATTATTATTATTATTGTGATATGGCTGGTATTTGTCAGGGTCTAGACTTAAGAAGTTCAGAGCAGGTATTTCAGTACAAAGCTTTGTGAAGGCAGCTGACTCCCAAAAACGACATTTTCTCTCTATTAAATTATGTTTTTTGTGAATGGATTTCTTCGGATAAAGGGGCAGATTAAATAAGATTATTCTTCTTTCTGCTCCCTTTCATTCAAGATCTGGGAACGTTTGTATTTATATTAAATTGTTCTTTTCTTTTATGAAGGAATGCAATAAAGAATAAATAAATAAATAAATATTTCATTCCAGTTCATTTTGTGAGTACACAACATCGTTTCAGTTAGTTTTCGTTTTTCCCTGAAATCTAGGTTTATTTTTTATTTCAGTTAACTAAAATGTCTTTTTCAGGTTTTAGTTTAGTTTTGTCTAACATAACCTTGGCTACACCCAGAACACTGTGTACCGTGTACAGAACATGTAACCGGTCAAACTCACTTTAGAGGAGCTTTTAATGAGTATTAGCTCCCCTACGTGATTTTTAATGTGTTCTGTGGCATAAATGACACACGGTTACCATTACTGAAGGACAAAAAGCAAACAGCAGCTGCCACGGTGCCGGTGGCGTTGAGGTTTGTTTACCTAGAGCTGTGCCGCCGTCCCGGCCTCAGGTGCGGAGCTGGCGGCGCGGACTGATCCGTGTGCAGGCCGGTCGCTAGCTGGACAGGAGCCCTCAACACTCTCACGTCTAACGCCACTCGCTGTATCCTGCCACGGAACATGTAGAGAGCAGGCGACGAGCCGCCGGGTTATTAAAAACACATTCGTCGATAATTTATCCTCTCTATGCCGAAGGAAGAGAGGCTAGCAGCACAAGTGGAGAGCTTGCCTGAGGACAACATCACGTTACCTTCAGGTCCTATTTTAACTCAACTTCCGCATGCATTTCTGGGGGCCGTTCCTGTGTCCGCAGGGTCCTAAGCTCCCCTGATTTAAATAGGGGGAACATGTTTGCCCCCATGTCCTACTGTTGTTTGTTCGTTTGTTTGTAAATATTTATTTCTAGTCATGAACAAAGACGATACTAACACTGCTTAAACAAAGTAGTGCAAAGTAGAGAAATATTTTAAAAACATCACAAACTAACAGAAGAAAGCAAAAGATAAGTAATAAAACACGGCTGTATGACAATAAACTTACTTAGAATCTCTTCAGCGTCGACATTAATTCATCCATTTCCATCATGCCTGCATAGAATTGAGTTTTTTTTGTTTGAAAATTTGGACAAAGCTTGGCTGGATTTTTTTTTTTTTTGGCTGAGTCAAATATTGATTTAAGATAATTTAAGCTCATTTATGGAATGAGGAAGCTTAGTATTTGCATTGCATCACTAAATCAGTGTCAGTTATTGTTTTTTGTTGTACCATACTTTGATTTTTTTTTTTTTTTTACCTATTTTAAATAATTCAATAATATTATAACTGTTAACATAGGCAAAGTTAAATCTGGTAAGTCGAAGTAACCTTGCTTATAGGCAATGGTAAGTTGTTGAGCAAGCCAGCTGTAACTACCTGCTGGCTTGCTCAACAACTCAATTTGAAATTTCACTTAATTATTTAGTTAAGCCTTGGTTAGCATTTGGATTTTAAAAAGGTGGCTTTCAAAATTGTTGACTTTGTTGTTTTTATATGACAAAATAACTTTTCACAATTGTTTACAAAAACTTGTAGTCTTACAAAGCTGTTTAACTGCTAACTTGTTCGCCACCAGACAATTACATCCCACAACTCTGCCAATTATCAATAAGCTACATACAAAAAATAGATTTTAGACACTTTTTGTCAGTTTCTTAATGGCAAGTAAGAGGTAGACAAAAAAAATCAGCAAAATGAAATAAACCAATGTCTTTATTGAGGCCCTCCTCTAATGACAGTGTGAAGCTACACGAGATGCCACGATTACATTCTGTAGAACACACAACAGTACCACATTTGTGAGAAAAGACAGAAAAGCTGCTCATGATTGCGATAGTGTCCATAATTCATAACATACTATTTATTTGGGGTGAATATAAAATGCTCTCTGCACTGTAAGTCATAATGTGACTTTCATTCATACATTTTTTCTCTCAGAGTGACAGGGGTATGTAGCCTTGCCCTGCAGCAGTGGGAACAAGGCAGTGAAAGACCCTGGACAGATGGCCAAGTCCATCAGTGGACAAACATGGGAACCCCACAAACACAGGGAGAGTTCCTTTCATCTTCATCTTAGAACCAAGAGCACAAGATGGAGTGTACTGATCATGATCCAAAAGCATGGCAAAGACTGAGCACACCTGCTAGATCAAACTGTAGTCCAAACTGAGGATTTCAATTTATTCAACTCATAATTATTGAAGCTGGCCTGCAAATGAAATGCTCAATTAATCAAAGAAAAACATACTAGATGTGTACAAGTTTTTAAAATGAGGAAAAGCTTAATTAGCCAAGGGATACTTAAAATTTTATTCAATATTTGTTCCTATTTTGTTACCATATATCATAAAAAATACATTCCTAGTAATCAAATGTATTTCTTGCTAAAAGTTAACAAAAATGCTTGTACAGTTAGGTCCATAGGTATTTGGACAGTGACACAATATTCATAATTTTGTCCTTGTACACCACCAACAGTGGATTTGAACTGGAGCAATCAATATGTGATTGAAGTGCAGACTTTCAGCTTTAAGTTAAGGGATTGAACAAAAATACGGTATTAACCTTTTATGAATTACAGCCAGTTCCTCTGAAAATGGAGTGACAATGTATAAAACTGGCTGTAACTCCTAAAGAGCTGATGTCATATTTTTGTTCAACTCCTTAAATTAAAGCTGAAAGTCTGCACTTCAATCACTTCTTGATTACTCCATTTCAAATCCACTGTGGTGGTGTACAAGGGCAAAATTATGAATATTGTGTCACTGTCTAAATACTTATGGAACTAACTGTATTTGCAAGTCAATTTTAAGTTAATGGCAAGCTGGTCAGTGCTTATATATACTGTATAAAAGATTTATATGGGCCTGGTGTGACCACGTCGCAAAGAAAATGTATTTCATGGCAATGAGCTACTCATTTGCAAGCTTCAACACCACGATTCAGTCAGGTCAGAGGATCAGAGGATTGTGACGCTGTTTAAGGCACAGCTGAAGCTGAGCCTGAACACCATCCTGGAGGGATGAGTTTCCATGGTGACTTAGGTCAGGCTAATAAATAAGGCTAACTTGGCAAAATAAGCCTGTCTTAACCAGTAATGTTGCTTTGTGGAACAGCCCTCCGGGCTCGGCTCTGTATGTTTGTGTACAGCTTCATAGTTTGGCCTGGGGGAGGCTGGATGAGGGACAGGGGTACAGATGCTGCCGCAGAAATGCCAAGATCTTCTCCCAGGAGTCTTCCTGAGCGTCTGCATGGGGTTTGGTCTGTCCTCCCCACAGCATCACCACTGAAAAACAGACACACACACACACACACAACGTCCTGACTGGGGCCGATGAAACATACATACTAATGTAGTAAGACAAAAGCAACTGGGCTTGTGGTTCGTCTTGAAGACGTTTCACCTCTCATCCAAGAAGCTTCATCAGTTCAAGTGGGGAAGTCCTAGGAACTTAAACCCTAGAGGTTCACACCTTGGTGCACATGTGAGCTGTTACGGTCACTCCATATATGGCCGTAGTGTCCAAGAAGCTGAGGATGATCCTCAATACACCACAACACCACATCCTTGTGTTAGTCAAACCCAGCAACACGCTAAGACAAAAACTTGCCTTCCCTAAAGACCCTACACCCAAACACAAGCAGTGAAATGCAATATATGTAGTTCAATACACTGAGCACACAAAACTGCTAAACAGACCCAAGGAGGGCCAGCTCCTTGGGTCAAGAGTCAGCAGTGTGCCTGCATCTAAAGGACAAGAATACTCCTTTGAGGACAAAAATAATGTATTCATTCTGGACAAAGAGAAGAGATGGTTTGAGTGAGGAGTGAAGGAGGCCGTCTATGTCAAGCTAGAAATATCTCTGAACATAGGAGGACATTGAAACACCACCCAGCAGCAACTTACAATGCTATCCTGACACCATTTCCCAGGCGGTTTTACACCCACTGATTCCTCTATCCATGTGACTCTCACATGAGAGTTGTCAGTGGTCTGAAGACTCACATGTGAGCTGAACGTCCCTCATGTCACATCCAGGTGTGAACAACTCTCAAAGGTTTAAATTCCTGGGACTCCCCACAAGTCATTAGAACTGATAAAGCCCTTAGATGAGTGGCAAAACATCCTCAAGACAAAAAGTCTGGCTGTCTTTGCGTAGGACCTGTTTCCATCTGGCATTAACATGCGCCCTGGGCCTGAGTGACCGGATCTCAAGATGCATTATGGACACACTGGCTGCTGTTTACACCTGTACTTATTGCTGTCCACTTGTGATCGGATCAACCAGGATACAGGTTAATGCCACAGCAAACAGGGCTTTAGTGTGTTAGTGGATAAATCATCCTTGAGCTACAGGACAACGGGTTACATTTTAGTGGTGGTTGAGAGCTGGGATATCCACCACTGAAGGCTTATTGTCTTTTTTCTTTTTTCCCCCCAGGATTTTATTGTCGTTAGCGTTGAGAAGTCTCTGAAACTGCACCAACCAGATCAATATGCCGGGCCACGACTCTTTTTCCGGGATGGGCAGCTTTTGATAGGTAATTGTAGGTGTGTGTAAACAGACCTACACACACACACACACACAATCTAAACTATGATATAAGCTGGTGGTATTTCAGCTCCTCTACTATTAAAAAACTCAAGTCAGGTGATGTAGGACTTTATTTGATTGTGTGTGGTCCTCACAGTGTTAGCAGGACAGGGACACACACTGGAGGGAAGTCTTCCACAATTAGAGCACCAGTTGCCCCACTTGTGGAATACCTTCTAGTACGTGTGTGTATGTCTATTTTAACTTTACCTTTCTGTTTTGAGTGCTGTACTATGAAATTGCTGGCTCTGAAGTGGGGTGTGTATGGCGGTTCGATGAGATGTCCAGCATCGTGGTAAGTGAGTGTGGTCAGCAGATGGTCATTGCCAGCTGCACGCATCATCTTAGCCATCTGCGGGTCAAAGGTCAGAGGTCATCATTCATTATTATCATTATTAATGCTTTCAATTGAATCATTCACCACTTTTAAGGGATATTACTTCACATAAACTTCAGATCAGAACTGCATGACAAATGGCAACAAGCTTGCAGTGCTGAGATTTGAATTTTGTAATGGAATCAGCTAATGGTAATCCCTTTAATAAACAAAAAACCTCCACTAATATTTTTACCCTCTCTGTACAGCTAATTTATTACAGGTAAACAAGTTTGTCCATATATGCATTTTTATTTAGTTTTTAGTTGAATCCGTGTCAGCTTGAATCTTTGATATGCAGCCCAGCAATCAGACATACAAAGATACGGTGAAAATGGACATGGTGTATCAGGTAGGGATGCTTGTCATGTATTTACACAATTAGTAGGCCTATGCTTTACAAGACTGTACATGTTTAGTAGATGCAAGAGTGGCAGAGTTAGCCAAAATGGCCAGCTTTCATCAACAGTTCTTTGTAGCACATAATTTAAGAAAAACCATTTTCCCAGTCAGTCAGGGGTGTGTGCTTCAGTAGGTCCTATAAGGTGAGGAAACACCCCTGGTGTGTGTGTGCGTGCGTGCGTGCGTGCGTGCGTGCGTGCGTGCGTGCGTGCGTGCGTGCGTGCGTGCGTGCGTGCGTACTCACATCCTCAGCAGATTCCACTGTGGCCCAGTTCTGGTCATCATCACCATTGACCAGCAACAGTGGACATTTTATCCTCCCCATCTAGCAGAGCATTTACAATGAAGAATAGCATTAATGTGTGTTGCTGATATTCTTGTTTGCAAACTGTAGATTTTTGGTGTAGGTATCGAAAAACTTCAAATTTGACCATTTTGATATATCACATCTGAGTATTCAGGTCCAAATTGACTGATGGTGCTCAGACAGAGCCTTCACTGTTCTATTGATGAGGAGTTCAAACACAATATAACACCTACTGCTCAGTTTTGTCATTATACTTTTTGACTGCATGTTGTCATTTTCCATTTCACTGTTATTAACAGTATGACTGTCCACAGAATTTATGAGAATAAACTAAGCAGATTCTTGGAATTTTGGAAATGGATATGCTTTATGGTAACTTATCTTTATTATTTTACACACAGTGCCAAAACAGGCTATAGTCAATATTTTGCTGCTGTATTTCTCTATGAAAATTATCTGGCCACGTTGACCCTGTAATTTGTGCATCCCACCTGCCCTCAGTTGTGTAGTGTGTGCACCATAATGAAGGACTTTTGGAAAAATAACGACAGAGTGCACTAACCAAGGAGGAGCAAGGGGTGTTTAAAGCCCACTCAAAGTGGAAAAACAAAATATTATTAGGAACAAAGAATAATAACAATAAGAAGAAGAAGAGGAAGAAGAACAACAACAACAATAATAACAAAAATAATAATTATTACATTAAGTTGTATTTTTGTATTGTAGCCAACAACAACAACAACAACAACAACAACAAAAGGAATTCCAGCTGAACTCTTGTTTTTTGTTTATGGATTGGAAAAAACTCAGTTTTGATCCAGAAACAAATGTTTGCACTGATCGGCAACAGCACTTATATGGATCTTACAATGAACCCCAATAATTTGGTGGAGCTGGTGTTGCTGTGGTTTTCAATCCTGATCCTAAGCGCCAGAGCCTGATTGGTTTTTATTATTCTGTCCATCTTTGGACTGAAAAACATCTGGGATGGCAGCTGAATGCAATTACCTTGCTGGTAGGACAGAAAAGCAGAAGGAAGCTTAGTTTGCATGGCCTTGCATGCAAACCTGGACAGCATTTTACGGATCAGTTCTACAATAAATATCCAATCAAACTGCATCATATCCACCATTACAGAGGTGGATGACAATGACTGGTTGATATCCGGTTTTAAACATCAAGATTGGCCTGATATGTTAGCAACCTAATTTAACATTTACCCTTGGATGTATGTGTTAAGGGTACTTACAGCCACTTTCCTTTGGGGGTCAGTGGGAATTGGCAGAATCATGTCACGCCATATAACACGTTTCTGCTCATCCAGACGTGCCTTGCCCATATCCCTGCAAATAAAATTGGTTGCTCCCATCATTCCTGCTGTAAAACACTGTGTGTTGTATACATTTTACCATGAGGCAGGGCACCTACATTTCCTTGAACTGAAATACTTCAGCAAATGACACGCCGGATGGAAAGACATGGCTCCCGCTGATACACACACAACAACGAGGCTGGAACACCACACAGTGATACACTATGAGTCAGAGGAGCGACCGACTCTGCAGATTTTCATTCCAAAAACACTACAACTGTGGTGGACGGTGTGTTAGTCAATGAAATCAGCTGCTGTAGTGTTTGGTTCAGCTGAAAGCCTGTACACATGGCCCATGGTTGAGAACCATTGTTACAAGGACTAAAAAGTTACTTACACTGATAGACTTGCAGTACGCTGCCATAGTAAGAGTCACTGTCGCACCTAAGGAAAGACCACAAATCCCAACTCTGTCTTTGATCACTTGTGGATGCTGCTGGATGATACTAAACACTTTCTGGAGGCAGATGATGACAGGACAGGGAAGGTATAAAAACATTACAATGATTGCTAAGCAGGTTATGTAAAGCCAAACATGAAACTTGTGCATTGATTTTTCCATAGAAAGTTTGATATTTAGGGGAAATGACATAAGGAAAATCAAATTTAAGGGACATGATGTTTGTCATTTTTCAAGACTAATATCCAATACCAAAACTTTTCCTGAGTATTGCATTTTTGGCACACAAAGGACCCTATTTCTCTAACAGAAGGAATTTATACAGTGGTCCCTCGTTAATCGCGGGAGTTACGTTCTAAAAATAACCCGCAATAGGCGAAATCCACGAAGTAGTCAGCTTTATTTTTTACAATTATTATCGATGTTTTAAGGCTGTAAAACCCCTCACTAAACACTTCATACACTTTTCTCAAACAGGCATTAACATTTTCTCACTTTTCTCTCTTGTTTAAACACTCTCAAAGTTCAAACCTTCATAGAAAAATAAGTCCAGTATTATAGAATGAAACCAAAGATCAAAACCTCCCAGCATGGAGGAGATTGATGGACAATGGTCTACAGTCCCTTAGCCAATCAGGACACAGAACACAATGCGCGGGCTCTCCCTTAGCCAATCAGGAAACAGAATACAATGCGCGGGCTCTCCCTTAGCCAATCAGGACGCAGAACACAATGCACTGTAAAAAAAAAAAATAAATAAATAAAAATAAATAAATAAATACATAAAAAAGCATGCAAAATTGCACTAAAAAAAATCTGCGAAGCTGTGAGGCCGCGAAAGGTGAATCGCGTTATAGCGAGGGACAACTGTATATCAATTATTATTCCAATCGACCAAAGTAATTTTCAAAGCCTACATTGTTCAGTGAATGTAACAGATTGCATCAGTACTAAGTATTGGTCAATATTTAAAGTTTCGTGCTCAGTATTGACATTGAATAAGTGCCATCAGTGAATAGCTATTACTGACCAGGTTCCACATTAATCAAAGATTGTGTGGAGGTCAAACTTCGTCTCTTCTGCCTCTCTCTTCCTACTTTATGATTTTCAAAAGTTCAAGAAAGTACAAAAGAAAAACAAGAGAAAAGAGGGAAATTTAGGGTTGGGCTTGATGGGTGAGAAGACAAACAGCATGTCATTTTTATGCCGCCTGCCACTGTCATATAATAAAAATATTATTATTCTATCTAATTATTGACTTTCAGTCTGTGGAATCGCCGTGCATTGTGTATCTGTCGTACGACAAATTATAACTCAGGCTTTAGTGTTTGATGTTACAGTGCGATGACAGGAGGACTCAATCATGGCCAATTCCACACCAAACGAAAAGGAAGATAGAAGTGTCACATATCACTGTTCACATTTTGTGAATGAAGCCTGTTTATTTTATGATGTTCCAAGGGAGTGTGATATGGCCTAATTTCAGTATTAACCTCTGAGCAAGCTGCCCATTCTGTCCACATTTTGGGAATGAAGCCTCATTTTGTTGTAACTTGATCATTTCATCATTAATCATTGCATGACAATCTTTTATTCAGTGAGGTTTGGCCTTGGATGGAAATGTAGCTGTTTTCTGTATGTTTCAGTAATTTTTAGACTAGTCATGTAGCCTGTGACAAAATTATTGTTTAAATGTCCAAAATAGGGTAGACATTTTTAGCTTGCAGCCCTTGGACACAGCTGAATTTTGCTGAGTGGCCCCTAAGCCATCTTAAGTTGAGTAGCCCTGCTCTAAAATCTACCTTTACATGACGGGTAGTAAGATTTGTTACCAAATTATATATCGTATGACAAATTTTTTGATCATGACTGCATCTCATTTTTATCAGCTGAAAGTGAACTGAGCCAGGTTTAGTGATCTAAATACAGCACGTGTTTTTAAGCCCTTCAGCCATGAGGCAGAGGTGCTTCATCTCCAGCAGTACTAGGTGAGAGTTCACACACCTGGACTCTGTACCAACATAACTTCAGAACAATAAAACATTTGACACACTACACACGGGGAAACACGCTGGGAATGACGGTGTAAAAGATGTAAAGAGGTAAGAGCTCAAAAAAAGCCACACACCTCAAAATAGCTGAGGCATTCATTATGTGTCTTGAACGTCTCAAAGGACAGATAATCCAGTGCCATAGAAACAAAACCGTGAGACGCCAGCAGGGCAGAACGATACTCCACCAGCCCTCCACCCCCTCCCCACATATCCAACACCCCAGGGAAGGGTCCTGGACCTGAGGCAAAGCAAACGAGATGATTAGAAGCTTATTCTGATATCAGATATCATCATATGAATAAAATGAGGATGCCCACCACAACACAATGACTGTTACACTGCCTCCCATAAGTAAGTCAGATCACTCCTGTTTTTCAAAGGAGTGAACACTCTGGGTCTAATGCAATGAATGTATCAAACATGCTGTGAAACACACTTTGCCGTGTTCATGGTAAAGCGACTTATTAGCAAGATTCCCTGAAAGAAATTGCAGTCTGTGGTTTTCCCCATCTGAAATACGCATCTCACAAATTCCATAAAATATCTGACATATCCCACTTTGAAACAGAACAACACACAAAGTGACCATGGCTACTGAATTGGTGATATGTCCCCTTTAAGAAATATTACTGGATGTAGAAAAATATTGAATGGCCAAAAGGAAAAAAAAATCTATGGACAAATCAGCAGTTAATTATTTTTAACAGCCATCCAACTCTTATAGAGGGGACACTACTGAATCATGGCTGTGCTTTGTTCTACCCTGGGCACTAGGCAGGGGCATCTCCCAAAACATAGGCCCTTTTGAGGATTTGCTGATCTGGGTGGGAATGCTTTAGAAGTCTTAGAAATAAATTGAGAGAGTGGAAATGTGTCTTTGGGGATGCTGTAGGTGTACCTTGAGGTATAAAGATGGTTCCTTTGACTCCTCTCTCTCTGATGTCTATCCTCTGTACGCCTGGTGCCATGTACCATCTCTCTGTGACTGCTGAGGCCATGGGAGGCTGCTCCCTGAAGCCCTCAAAAACATGTCCTTTGTACGCTGAGATCAACACCACCATGGGGCTTTGTACGTCCATCTTTCTCAACCTGAGAGGCAGAAAACAGTATACAAACATCAGTGCTGACAAAGGTGGGATTATTCGGTGCATGTAAATGTAGCTAAGTAAAAATACATGGAAACACCCTGTTTTTACCAGCGTTTGGCTTGAATCTGCCTTCAACTTTCCCAGTTATCTAACTAGCTAGCCTAAGTACAAAGAAATGACAAGACAAGTCAGACAGTAAGACAGTAAACCGTAATACAATCGCTGTTAATACTGCTACTGAATAAGCGGTAAATTCTGTTATCCATGACTGAATGCAATCCAGCACATCCGTACATACAAGCTAACACTCATGCCAAACAATAAACCAGATGAAGTACAACTCAAATGATGCTGAGCCAAAGTTAATTCAGGAAGACTGTCTCTTTGTGCATGCTTTCCAAATCACAAGCTCAGTTTCCCTTGACCTCCTAAGTTCCACAACCTGGTTCCTGTCTTCAGACAATCACAACCTGACACACTCACCATCAGCCAATCATTTGTAAGTTAGTTAAGTTAGTAAGTGTTCTCTCTCTCTCTCTCTGCTGTCATTCAGCTGTCATTTCAGCACTTTGGCTGCTTCATGACCCACCTCACCCCTTAACCACTTCAACCATGAACACCTGGCCCTTCTCCAACCAATCCCTCCAATTAGAAGTTTCCTTCATCTTAGGACATCCCAACAGTGAATTCTCCATTCCTTATCACCACCACCACCAGTGTCTATCGAAGAACTTAATTCATGGGATCACCTCCATGGAGATTTACTTGATCCACCTGATAGACAGGCTTAGTTAGACATTCAGTATTCTTATCCAGCCCTGTTCAGAGGAGGTCTGCCAAAAAATGAACATGAACATTGTTTCGACTCTACCGCTGTCTCAACAGTCTGTTTAATAAACAAAGACACTGCTCCATGAAAGGATAGTTACACAAGGTTAACATAGTAAGTACATATTGAGGCTAACATAACAATTTCTCTATCAGTTTGATTGTAGTGAATAATTTCCAGTGAGAAACATTTTGTCTTCACTTAGTGACAATTTTTACAGGAGAACAGAGGACTGATGGAAAGCTTCATCACATGGTGCAACGATAATCACCTACAGCTCAATATCAGTAAAATCAATGAGCTTGTGGTGAACTACCAAAGGAACATGAGTCCATCTGTCCTGGTTGTCATCCAGGGAGAGGAAGTTGAGTGAAAATGATGACTCATGGTGTTGAACAAAGGCCAGTGTTTTTGGAGAACAATATGTCACAGTGAATTGACCTTTGGATATAAAATGTCATAACTTCATTTTATCCTATTTAACATTTGCAGTCTGCTTGAAGAAGGGTCCAGTGTGCTTTGGTCCTGCTCTGGAGATGGTTCATCTCAGGTGAGGCTCAGCACAACTTGTAAATGAACAGAATGACACATTTACATGCATTTTCAAGTCTTCCAGTGTGTCTGCAGCTTTCGAGAAAGCTGTAATGTTAACAAGTTACCTGAGGCCGGTCCGGCTGCCTGGAACAGGGCGCATACTCCACAGCAAACCCATGGGTTCTGCTCCCGTGTATGTTCCCCCAAGACTCGCATCCTGAGAAACTACAAAATGGCATGCATGCTTTATATTCAATCTTACTTCACACAGCAGAGATGAACTTAAGTGTTCCCAAAAGTCATGAAATGTCCTTAAATCAGACCAATCAAATCAACTGAGGATTTTTTGCCTGAAGGAATTTTACCTTGCACAAGTCCAAGTAAAGATTACAGTTTAACTTCTTGTTGAAGAAAAACTAAACCTACCAGTCACTCTGCCTCTGTCATCACTGACATAGTAGCCAAAGGCCTCCCAGTAGTCCTTGTCCTCGGACTGATGAAGGGAATGCAGCGTTACTGGAAATCTAGGAGGCAGATTCTCCAGCGCCACCTTGAACTTCTCATCCACAAGACCCCGTGTGGGGAGAACAGACAGAATTGGAGTCACAGTCTGAGCCATTGTTGATGATGGTCTGTGGAAATTGCACATGAAAAATTTGCAAATTATGCTATTGTAATGGGAAATTACTAGGGGTGTAATGGTACATGTATTGGTATTGAAAATTTTCGATACAGGATGTTGAGTTCGGTACAGAGTGTGCAGCATGGGTGAGTTACCACACGAGTATAATAGGTGGCGGAACATAAGTTTCATTTTCATTTATCCATATCCACCTGCAGCTACACGTGTGAAACAGTAGAGGGCAGCAGTATGCCGGGGAAGCGTCTAGTCTCTCGAAGAAGAGGCATAATAAGCTACACCTGAAGCATGACCTGAAGCCTGAGCACTGATGTCATGGCTACGGCTAATGCTACCGAAACCGGCACCAGCGAGAAACTAGAGCTTGAAGAGCGTCCCTTGTCATTAAAATCTCCTGTTTGGGAACACTTCCGCTTCCTGGTCAAATGTTGACCAGACCCCTAGAAATTACTGATGTGGCACAAAATGAACTATTTTTATCTGCTAATGCATAAGGTTACTTAACCTTTCTAATAAAATACTCAAGGACAACTTTATTTCTCAATCTTTAATTCAGATTTTGATCACACTGAATATCCCAACTACATCCTAAATTTGCATTTGGGATGTAGCTTGAGCAGGTGGTTCATTTGTGAGTGGCACATAGACATATATATTATTAGAAAACAAAATAATGAGAAAAGCAGCAAGGGCTTTCACTAAAGTTTGCATATATGGCTGGTAATGGCAAATGTCATTACCACGGCAAATAGAGCCATTCTCTTATATGAAAAATGTCATGATCAACTGCATGGTTTGTTCTCAATATTTGTGCTCAACCAAGGTCTGTTCCTCAGATGCTGATACGTCATATTGCGGTATTTGTGATCTCTACCTGTAACTTTAAGTTTAAATTGTGATGATCTTCATGTCTGTCACTCAACATGGATAAAACTCATCACAAACATGGGAAGGGTGCTATTTTTAAAAGTGCTAATAGTAATAGCTGAGGATAATTTAGACTGCGATGCAAATGATCTCGACTCACCCTAGTGGTAATTAGTTAACTCCTACCCTGAAGTAAAATTCTCTTAAGAACGAAACTGACAACATTGAATGAGAATGAGAGCAGAAACTATAGTGGCCATCTGGGTTCTCACATCACAGTCACTAACAGCTCATGAGAAAGCTGTCAAAATCACTTACACCAAATTTGAATGCTCGTGAAATCTCTCTCAGTCATTGTGCAATGACTCATGTATAAGACTAAATCCCACTGCATGAATGTACTTTGTAATTCAGTGCCTGAAGCAGAGCCTTGATCTGAAAAGCACGATTACAAAAGCTCAAGACTGCAGCTGTAACTGGAATTTTAAAGGCACATGGAATCATAGAATAGATATTTCCAGAATTTGCTTCGAGCCTAGAACTCAAAGTTCCTTGTCAAGAACAACCTTAGGTCAGAGAAGTTCTCATTCCCTTTGACTGTTCCTTGTCTTGAAGAGGGTGACTGGTGAGTAAAAAATGGTCACATGTCAAAGTCCCTTTGCTTTTAGTGATAAAGACATATTACGATGCAAAAGATTTCTCACGACCTTTAGTGTTTTATCTGCCTAAAGGCTGAACCTTTGCACCTGGTTCCAGCACTCAGGCACCTTCTCTGTTTATCTATTTCTGTTTCTTAACTCTTTCTGTTGATCCACTGTGAACTTGAAAATTGTCTAAAAGCAACACAAACAATCTGTGTCACATGCCCCTTTTCCACCAAAAAGAACCTGGTGCTAGTTCAGTGCTGGTGCTAGAGCCGGTGCTTAACTGGTTCCAACAAAGAACCGGTTTGCTTTTCCACTGGCCAAGAGCCAACCAGAGCCAAGTCAGAGCCACGTCATTACGTCAGCGGAAAACGTGATGACGTGGGTGCGCCAGACGCTCGCTCGGAATCACAATAACTAACATGAATGAATGAATGATTATTAATCCTTTGCAGGAAATTACATTGTCACGGCAGCTTCATCACTTCAACACATATAAAATTGCACACTCATACAATACAGTGGTTGCAGCGTCTCTGTCTCTGTCCGCCCGTACTGTCCTGAAGCCGGTGAAACTGATCAGCAAGTCAGGGATGATGTTCATGAGCCACATCTCAGTCAAGCATATAATGCTGCTTTCCCGATACAGTTTCTGGCCCCAGGTGTAGCAGTATCTGGATTTATTAGCGATGCAAATACTGCTTGTGTTTTTACAAGCCTACACCGCAATCCAGAGGCGAAAAACGCAATTATTGCCGGCTACCCGTCGTATTCATGGTCGGAACGAATGACAACTATGTTTAGTTATAAAACGGGTGCTTCCCATCCTTAAATGTGATTGGCTGAGCCATGTTCCATGCCGTTGTAAAATCAGTGTAACCCACGGCTTCCCGGGGCTTATTGCTTAATGTTTATAGCGTTCGCAGTTCCTGTTTTGTTTTGTAACCCCGCCCACCAATGACATGGTGGGTCGCGTCATCGGTTCTTTCTCTGGCTCCTGTTTAGCCCCTGCTCTGAGTTGGTGCTTGCTTGGAACCAGTTTGGCCCGTGCTTGGGCAGTGGAAAACCAAAGAACTGGTGCTAAGTCAGCCACCGGCTCCGAACCAGCCCTGGAACCGCTTTGGTGGAAAAGGGGTAACAAGCTCCAGCCTCGTGCCACATGGCTGGCACAGGAGCTGGTGCCAAATTGTAAACTTTGTTTGCATTTCCACAGCAAAAAGACTGATGCTCAGCCCAGGAAATTCGTCTCTGATCGGCTGAATTGGCTCATAGAGCTGATTTTGAAGCTTCATGAATGTGCTAGTGGGAAAACAGGGACACAGTGCTGAACATGGCCAAATGGTGGGTAATGTTAACATGAACTGAACTGCAAAAATCATCCTCATTTTCAAGTTTTTTTAGTTAAAATGAAAATTATGATGCAAAAATCATCACTCCCACTTAAATCACCACAATTTCAATATCTGTCAAAATAATCACTTTTTTAAAAATATGTCCATACCAAATCTTTTTCTCATATTCTACGCCCTAATAAAAATATGTAAGAATTTATCTGTATATGAACCAATGCCTCAGCCGTGATGCTCACTCTACTGAATTGTATTTACACTTGTGCCACTGTCTTCAATGTTTACACAAACGATAAAAAATGGAGCACTAACTTGAAAAAAGTTGTGCTCTTTTTGTTTTCTGAACAACGCACCCTTAGGATATTAAAGGCTAATTATTTTACTGAGCTATTATCATAAATAAATGGCTAGATAAAGATGCAATATTATTCTAGAGCAGGGGTGTCAAACTTGTGCCATGGAGGGCCGAGAGGCTGCAGGTTTTCATTCCAACCGAAAACTCCACCAGGTGATTTCACTGATCACCCCACCTCCAAGCAGAGAGAATGAACTAATCAGTGAAATCACCTGGTGGAGTTTTCGGTTGGAATGAAAACCTGCAGCCTCTCGGCCCTCCATGGCACCAGTTTGACACCCCTGTTCTAGAGGGATAATGATCAAATCAGAGATGCATTACATTCTTTCACCTGGTTTAATGTTTAAACAAATGTGAGGCAGTGAATTTATATATGCATCTAGTGAGGATAAAATTCATAATAGTCTGAAAAAGTTAAACATTTCTGGATCCATTTATCTAAAAATGATTTGCGTGATCCAAGGTCAGGCTGCTGAAGCTTTACTATGTAGCAATATTTAACAGCTGCCTGCAGAGAGAGAGGATACAATTTAAAAGGGTCCTTTTGTCTTATCTGCTAATCATCTGTTGTTTCTACAATTATTGATATCACTAAAACTTTTAGGATTTCTTCACCTATTGGCAGTGGTGTTAACCATTTCAAGACAATCTGGTTAAATCAGTGATTTTAAAACTATGGGTCGGGGCCCAGTGGTCTCAGCACAGAGACAGGTGGCATCAATGCATTCTTTTCTCTTTAATAAAGGACAGAATTATTTCAATCATGCAGCATGGACACATGGTCAGTATTATGTGTCATGCTGTCATACACCAATGGCCATGCTTTGCATACGCAACTAGGCCTACAAAAGAGTAGCAGCTTTCTTAGCTTTCTGACAACATGGACAACCCTGTCTAAAAACAATGATAAAGATCGCATTCCAAAAACTAAGGGTGCCACGTAGCAAACATAATGACTGATACACTGATTTTGGTTCTGTAGCCTGTCAAGGACCTGCTGCTGTGTTATTCGCCTGGAAAAGCTGGCATGCGGAAACACTGGATTGACTAGAAATGTAAATATGTGGTGTCCAACAAACTGCATTTTAATGGTTTTGCTCACAATGAATGTAAGAGTGATTTACAGTGAAACAGATACATATAGTACACCATAATCGATAAGTATCATCAGATAAGTAAGTTAAAGGGATGCAGTTTTCTGAACTTATTACTGTTCTAGCCATTCTAGTATTTGTCTCTACCTGTTGATCATAATATCCAAATGACTAACGACTGTTTATCACAAAGCTCATTCGAAAATAAATATGAAAGCACTCGTGGTCATCCCTACAACACTGTCACAATATCAATATTAAGGTATTCAGTCAAAAATATTATATTTGTTTTTTCCACATCGCCCATAATGTTTACATGATGCTTTCCAGTCAAAAGTAGAAATAAGAGGGAAAAAAAGAATAGCCTACAATGTAAGCTATAGCCTGCATCAACAGCTTAGGTCACATTGAATTGAACTTGTAGCTTTTCCACTGAGAAACATTTCTGAATAGTCACATGTCCACACTGCAGCCAGCGGCGCGTCAAAGCGCCTGGCTAGTTTGTTAACAGCTTGACCCATGAGTCCACAGGTAGTGTTACACTACTTGGGGCTGAATAGCTCCAGTTAGCGGAAAGGGATAACAAAATGCGAGGGTCAAAACATGCAGGTACCAGCCTTGGCTTACCTCCAAGTGTGAAACTGGATCCTACCTGATGCCGGAGCGGCCCAATAAGCCTAACTGCTCTTGTAAAGTGTACAATGTCTTGTGTGCAGCCCGCAAAAAGTAAAAGCAACTCCGCCAACTCATGTCGTGCAGGCGAGAGCGGAAAACGAGGCAGTTTCAGTCCCTGTCGGCATTGAGCCCCTTTACGTCGAGGTGATAAAGGTTGCCTCTTCTCAGTTAATGAATAGTCAAGCGGATACAGCCTGTAGTGACTACAAAAATGACTTTCTTTCTGCCGATACACCGAAGTAGCTGAGAGCCAACAGGTCAGGCGGAGAGACCAGCGGAGGGAAGCGGCCACCACGTCACTCCCCTTACGGTGCCTTCACGAACCATATAAAAGACCGTATTTTTGACAATACTGTTTATCCCAGCCCTCAGGGTATAATTTTATGCAAGGAAGCTGCCGTCACGCCAGCTTATAGACTGGATAAAAACTGACGCTAAAAGTTCTCTATAGTTCTGTAACTTTCAAACCAAATAGTGTAATTTTGTTTAATTACATTTGGTGATTATAGCGAGACACAAGCTGTTGTACTTTTTTTAATCACTTTTTGATTTGCTGAAGGATAAAGCATGACCTCAGGTGTATTAGAGGCTGCCCCGATGTCATCGCCATTTTCCCACGCAACTATGAATGCATCACTCAACTGGGACGCTTTTGGTGAAGTAAAACGAGTAAGTCGGCTTTTCAGAACAATTAAATCACAGCCTCCTCTCTGAAACTAAACCCTGGTTACTAGCAATTTGTCCAAAGAAAAATGTGAGCCTGATTAAAAATTAAAGATCAGATTAAATGCATACGAATATTTTAAAAGTACAACACAATGGTAGAGATTTTGTTTGAAATTAAATATCTATGTTTTAGACTTTAATAAGTGGTCAGAGTATTTATGACAGATAAATATCAAATGAGTATATTAGACTGGAAAGTTCCGTTAAAGCTTCGTCCAGTCCTAAACTGTCAGGTAGTGTGCTGATGAATTAGTATAGGTTACATTTATAAATGCCAGATACGCCTGCATCGTCCTCTTTGGTGAGCAATTAATTTGATGTAAATAAAAGTTTATTGTTTTGGAGGTGGGCACTGAATGAGTTCAATGGATTGTCTGCGTTAAAATGACAAAGTGATGATTATTAGAATACCCCGGGTTTTCAGAGCTAAAACAGTTTCATTTTAGGTATCAGCCACCAGAGGATGCTGCACCCCCTCATATACAGCCCTTCCCCAGAAATCAGAAGCATCATAGGTACACAGCATAATCTGTTAGGAGCCACTAAGTATGGACTATTAAATGGATCCAAGGCTATAGATATGTGTGCATATTTTTAGTATTTTAGCTATACAGTCACTTACAGAATTTCCATACTGTGTATTTGTCATGGTAACTGGGTATTGCCACATGTGTGTGCAGTGCAGCCTACACCTGTTTGGTGGACTATAACACAGATTGTTGGGGTGTCTTGTGCTGATGACTGGAGGTATTTCACTATACACTCCTGATTTTGATCAAGAGTGTACAGCGGGGAAATTACTAAAATAGAAAAGAAAGAAAAGAAAACGTTGTTGTCCACAAGGCATATACACCCAACTCGCAGCTAAAGCACGTAAATATGCAGATCAAGGGTCACAAAATTGCAAGTACAAATTACACAAATAAAATAAAGGTATGAGGCATGAATAAAGGCCATCAGATAAACTAAAATCAGTGTCCAAACCTGAAAGTCAGTGTCCTTATTTACAAGTTAAGTAAACTTTGGAACAAGAACTTTCTGTCTGGATGTTTTTAGACTCTTGGCACCCTGAATTGCCTAATCTGATGGGAGCTGCTCAGACTCTGAGGACAGAGGATCAAGATTTATGGCGGACAAATTTATCTGCCTTTCTCATGGTGCAGGGACGGTGAAGCGGGTTTGGATCCCCTCAACATGTCTGACATGTCAAATAAAGCCAGATAGAGTTTTGGAGCATCTAAAGCACCGTGGCTGCTGATCCTGTGGCAGCTACAGTGGAGCTCACGACGGGGTGGTTTTCTGAAACGTGATGTTTAAACCCTGAACCCTGATGAAAGCTATTATCACATGTTATTGTTTAAAGGAAATCATTAAACATTATTAGTGATGTAGTTTGCATTTCTGGATCCACTTTATGGGATGCTGGTGTATTTTTCTTGTTCCTGTGGATAACTGGTGATGTCACATTGTACTATGTAGCAATGTAATTGAATAGGAGGAAATGTTTCAGCCGACCAAAGCCACAACTATATACATGTCAGGTTTTGGTGTCGATGATCCAAAATCAAAGAGAAAAAGCTTCTTTTAGGTTCACTATTTTGCAATGGTGTTGAGCAATCAGACAAGGAGAAGTCCGTCATAGCAGAGGGACAGAGATACCAAATTTTTCACAGACAGGACCTTCAGTAGACCAGAATGCAATGCAGCCACACACCACCTATGCATAGAACCCACAACTGGATGCAATTAATTTACGCTCCTTTTTTCATGTTGTTGAGGGGCATTCTGGGAATTGTAGGAAATCATTACCTGAAGTCGAGGCAGATTGAGGGCAAGCGAGTATGCAAAAAAAGTAAATTCCAACACTGTACCGACCAAATTTTCACAAAGATTTATGATCCAACCGTGTAAGAGGATCCAGGTGGAAGTGGATTTCTCCTTTAATATCTAAGCTGGAAAAAGAAAAGTTTAACCATTTTAATGTCTTTGACTTTTTTTAATTTATGCACCTTGGAGGAGCAATGATGGTCTTTCCGATTTTTGATATGGATGATATTTATAACATACATGCCGAGAGCCTGCGTGCTGAGAAAATTACCCAACATGATAGATGCCCTCAGTGAAGCCACAGACTTGCCATTTTAGTGTTTGGCGCCCACACAGGATGTAATCATCTCAGATCACCTTGGTTTGATCCAATTATGTGGGGGTGTCTTTCCCCTGGAATCAATAATTACTGTCACATAAGGTTCTGGTTCAGAGCTGGTTGCCATATATGACTGATTGAGCAGGATATCTAATATAATGGATGTTTTCCAGTAGTCTCTTCTGCATCCTTTGTGGAGTTAAAATGATACATTGGGCTGATGTTGATCGCTCATTAGAAATAAGAATATTGTGCTGTCAGTGCTTTGCTTTTCTGGTATGATTTTTTTAAAATTTGATTTAGGAAATAGAACGTAACTTCAGCATATGGAACAGAAGTTGTGTTTCAGAAGTTTTTCCACCATAACAAGAAGACAGTTCTGGAGAATCAGCTGAATACTTGTTATTATTTTTGAATCAAATTCAAAGGCTAAGAAAGTAAATATCATCACATTAAAACAGGCATTTGCAAGTCAGTCCAAAAAAATATCAGCATTACCCTGGTATTTTTTTGGTTGAACTCTAATCCGCAGTGGGATCTTTCTTAGAACAGTTGTGGAAAAATGACGGGAAATCTTTTATGATATTCAAAAGAAAGTTCAGTGCGAAGGTTACTGACATATAACTCCCACCTCTGTGGCATGTCCCCAGCCAAAACTAGTTCAGATTATCTGCCCCCCTGCCTCTCTCATTGTTTTACAAGGAACTTGCATGTGGGATATGTGTCCCACTCTCACTCTGACACAAACATGCACACACCCTTGTTCACACTCATTCATCAATATGTCTGCCAGATGTGAAACTCTCACTCAGTCTCAGCTAGTCATTCCACTCACCAGGCCCCATGCATAGCTGTTATTTGTTCTCCTTTAATGCCTTTCTGCATTTTAATATCCTGAATATATAACTTTGTCTTGTAAGCCCAAACATTTATGTGAACCGCTCACAGATATCCTGCTTTAACTGTCATAAAATGCAGGGCTGTAACTCCTAATTGTAAAAGTGTGTTCCCATACATGTCTTTGGATGAAAGTTTACATAACATGGAGAAGGCATGATGAGTGGTGTGTATAAAATTACTGTTTTAAAGGTATGTAAGATATTGTAAATAATATCCTTATACCTCATAAGTCATACTGTCATCTCTTAAAGGGATAGTGCCCCTGTGTTGGAATAGTGATATAACTTCAAATCTCCATTAGCTGTTTTGAAAATAAAAATAACTTTTTGGTTATTTTTAAGAGTGTTAGCTGGGGGGAAGTTCACCTCAATGGCAGGAGGCTAACAGTTAGCATTTGGAGCATCCAGCCAGTATCCAGCACTCAGTAACAATGAGAGGAAGATAGCACCACTACTGTCCTACAGAACAGCTGGGGGGGGGAGTTATATAACCTTATCTTTTGAAATGGGTGAACTCCCCTTTTGATATCAAGGGGCACTAGCATTTGCAGGTCTTGTTCCTCTTCCAAAAGGCATGTGGTGCAGGATGTAAGGCGTGAGAACAGGACTGTACCAGTTACAGGAAATTATCCCAAAACAAAAGTTTTTGTGGGGTACAGGGAACAAGAGAGACGCTGCCAAAATCTCTGCCCTGGTGGGATGGCAGGTTATCACATGCCTGTCCAGTAAACAAGTTACATATGTGTCCGTGAGACTCTTGTTTACAAGCCAGTGTTCACTTGTAAATAGGAAGTGTGAACCTCAGTGAACCATATAAAAAACAGAGTTGGTAGTCAGCTTTTCCACAGTAGTTCAGACCAAAGAAAACCAAGCGGAGCTGTGATCGCTGCTCTTGTTACGGCGGAGATATTTGTCTTGGCCACTCGCTTACCTCTTCCTTATTCATGAAACACCATGTGAAAAGGGATGCCAAAAGCAAGCCAAATTTTACATAACCAAAACCCAGTGAATTGGAGGAAAGAGGAGAAGTGGGCGGTTTAAAAAAATGAGGGGGGCTGCCAGCAGATGGATAGACAGATTCAATGCAAATGAAGGAAAAGGAGTTCGAGTGATGTATAGTAAGATAGAGGCCACTTAAATCCTTGGCACAGGATGAGACTCCACCCAAGGTCTTTAGGATGAAAGCTTTTCCCTTTTAAAAGATTTGGGTCTTTCCCTTTGCCACATTTATCTGCACTTCCCGTCTTAAGGACAATGTGCTTCCTCTTCCTGATCTGCCTCATTTTTAACATGGGGTTTCATTCAGCTCCGTGCTGTAATGACCCTGCAGCAAATGTGAGCGGATTCAAAATGGAAATGGCTTTCAAACACACAGGATGCTTCTTAGCTTGTGTTAAAGATTGCAGGGTCGGATGCATTCTGGATGAAATATATGGACCTCTGCTAACCAAGTGGGGGAAAGAGAGATCCAAAGCACCACCATAAATTAGTTTAAAGCCTAAATTCAATTTGGGAAATCATAATTTAAGGTTTAAAATTGTCCCCATGGGAGCTTTTGTGTAGTGTGTCATGACAGGATAGGAGAAATCATTGCTCTGGTTGTTTCTCCCCTTTTTTTATTGAATGCAGCAATCTGAGAATTATATTACACCAAGATGATTCATGAAATTGTGATTACTGCAGAAGGCTGGACCTTAGGAGTAGGGTCCTGTTTGCTGTCAAGGACAGCAAAGATACTGAGATGTGCGATTGGAGTGTATTTACAGTGGGTAAGTATGTGTATATTTATGGGTGTGCAGTCGCTGTGTACTGTTTTTGTGTCCTTTCAGCTGTTTTGCATCAAGTCAGCCTGGATCTGACCAAAGTCTTGATGCAGCATGCTGCAGCGATGATGTAGATCTGCTGTGTGTCAGTGTGAGCCATGTGTTTTTCTGTTTAGATTCACACCAAAGAAGAACAAAGCACACGTCAAGTGAATGTGGCATTGACCTTACACATGCACATACACACACATTACAAACACACACCTCGTGTAACGGGGTTAAGCGAGGCCACGGAGAACTGGTTGAACTTCGGGGCCGGTGGCTTGGAGGCACTTTCAAACTAATCAAGCCAGTTAATACACAAAATTATAGGCCCCCTTCGACACCCACCCCACTCTCTCCTTCAGCTTCAATTTCATATGCAGTTCAAGCTTGTGGCTCTTTATTAGCCTATAGGGAGCCCAAACATAATGAAATGCGTGTGTTGCTTACACAACAGCCTCCACCATACAAATGTTCCAGTGTCTGATTATTGCTGTGGCTATTAGCATATATAGGACATCACTGCGTCATCAAATTAAGATTCCTGCACCCGTCAACCTTTGTGGTTATCTCTTCTCTATCCCACACATTTCTTTGCGATTGCAGCTATAGCAGCGTTTGATTTCCCTTCTCATTTCAGCAAGATCAGTGTGAGCCAGCTGAAGTCTGCAGCTCCTCAACCGGAGATGAGAAGGATGCATCCTAAACCCAGAATATGGCAACTGTGCATGTCTTGCACACTTGCCATGTCTATCCAGATGGAGGGGATCTTTTCCTAACAACTCTTGTTTCCCAGTGTAAGGGGAAAAGCAGAAACCTTATATGGATGTGGTTTTGGAATGAAGACAGTTAAGCCAAGGTGTAAACAGTTCAGTCACTATACTGCAAGGTCAGTTTCTCTGAGAGTTACACAGGCCTCACAGTGCTGTGGTTGGAAGGAGACTCAGCAGGGATTCCTTGCCTCATGCTGTGCTGAGGAAATGTTTTGAGCGTATGTGCATACTGTTGTCTCATGGTCCTGGGTTCAGATCTTGGCCATGGTGTGTTTCTGTGTGAAGTCTGTGTGGGTTTTCTCTGGGTGCTCTGGTTTCCTCCCACATCCAAAGATATGCAATGAAGGTGAAGTGGAGCCTTTTTCACAGCAGCCATTTAGACGTGAAATAGCAGGCAAACACAGGTGTTGCTCAAAACATGAATTATGGTTCTGTTCCACTTAGGTCTGACAGAGCCGGGATCCTTGTGGTGTTCATGCTGGATCACCTGGAGAGACGCTTGTGCACTTAAATAGAACACAACCCTAATTAATGTCATCAGTGACACCTGTGTTTACCTGCGATTTCATGTGAATGTTCCTCCTGTGGGAAAGGTTTTGCCTGTGTGTGTAGCTCGCTGCCTTCAAATTAAACTTGAGCTCGTGGTTACCACATGGGAAGCCACGTGCATGACTCGTGAACACTTCCAGAAAACTTCCACTTCCACAGTCAGGAATACCGCAAAAGCAGGGCCTTCATATAGATTCCTCTTGTGAACACAGTAAACATAACCCTTTTGGAAGGCAGCACACATCTATGTGTTTTAGCAGCGTGACTGGCAGCCGGCCCCCACTGTTTTTGTGCTTCCAAATGCATGCTGAGACAGACTTCACATCCACCATGACCCTGAATATGAGTAGGTATGGAAAACTAATGATGCAGTTGCAATGCAAATCTCTCAGCAACCAATGATGCCATTGCTGGGGGTCCAGGGGAGAACTGGATGTATGCAAAACAACCAGGTTAGAAAAATGAAAGATAGCTGAGGTGGACTGTTTTTTTTTCTCCCTCTGAATATGTTACGGCGACAGTGCACTCTATGTCGCGCTGGTCATGCCACTGCTGATGATTGACAGCTGCTTTCTCCTATAACCGCGCAAACACTTACCTAGCTGCACCTGATTGGACGAACTCTTCACCAGTGGGCCGTCCTCTCCCGGATTTCAAAGCCAACCAACACGGCGGCTCTTTGGAAACTTTCTTTGATATTATGAAAATAGTTCACTGAAATGTGTTTCTGAGAACATTCAAGACAAGAAATAAAGCCTGCAGCTGCTGAATCTGTCTTCAGTGGTTAGTCTAAGTTTCCAGATGCGGTGAGTCATGCTGGATGCCCCTAATTTAAATAAAGTAGCCTAGACCTCAACTTTATGCAAATAAGGAGACACCAACAAGATGCCCCATGTCTTGAAATGCAACGCAGTGCTACCAGAATGCATTGCACAGCCAATCAGTCAATGAATGGGAAGCATGGAAATGACTGATCCTGAGGACATTTGCCATCAATAAACAATGGGGAAATTTAAATTGTTAAAGATGGGGACATGTCAGCATAAGACACACTATCAGCCAATGACACTTTGAGAATTTGTGTTGATGCATGTGGCAGCCACTCTCTGGACAACAATGCTGCAAGCCCAATGTGACTATTTACTGCTACCACGGTAATGACACCAGCTGCTGCAACGCAAAAAGTAGAAATCTAGCTGTTTCTTGGCTGTGCAGCTCATGCATATAAGCTGCAGTGTGTGAAAACTATGGTTTTTCTGTCATGCCTGTGTCCTTCAAAACAAAATTTTATGACTGTGTTGTTTACAATTTGAGCTTAAATTCCAGGCATCATTCATCAGTGCACCTTTAAATGGAGTTCTAGCGCAAGTTTGGAGCAAAAACCAGTCGCACACCATGTGAGGATACAATGAATTAAATTTATCTCTCTTTACAATGTACTTTATGCAATACATCTTAGATCAATATAGCCTGTAGGTAACAGAACCTTTCCAGAAGAACATGTACACACCAAGTTTCATAGGTAAGATCAAACTTTTTACAACAGCAATACGCAGGTGTAGGAATGGTTTGAGAATTGCAGAGCGAGTCCCTACACAAACTAACAACCCCAAGTTCAGCAGACTCAGACGACATGCAAAATATAATGTAAAAGAATCACATCATCACAGTCACCTAGTATTAAACAAAGTGCAATTGCTATTACCACAAACATGATTGCTATATCGAACGTGCAATCCTTATTACTTTATGCCATTTAATGACCAATGTAATTAATGGTAATATCCATTCATTGGTAAAGTTCACTGTTTACCCCATTAGCTTTAATATGACTTTATGTGGCAATAAAAATAATTGCGTTTACTGATATTTAAATCCCTCAGGCCACGGAAATGATGTGATGCTAAAGAGAGGATTGCAATAAATTAAGGATTGTACCTTTACATTAGTGCGCGTGCATGTGTGTGTGTGTGTGTGTGCGCTTTAACACTTGCGATGAGTGATAACAATGTTGTCCTTGTTGACAATTTCATACCATGAGTTTAGGGTTCAAAATCTCTATAATAGTCCCAAATACATAAACTTGTCTCAAACATATTAGATAATCATCATAGCTCTCCAAGAAAAAAGAAAATCATGTACTATTATGTTGTGCAGCACAGATAACCTAAATCAAAGTCAGTTATGCTGATGCTATACTAATACTTCCATTATGCTAAAATTGTGCACATCCAAGCCAAAATGTAAACCATGTCTGCAGATGGTCCTGCAGGGTGACCATTCATATTTTCAATGCCATATCCAACATGCACTGTGTCAGTGTGCATTCACACCGAGCATGTTTGGGGCAGTTTATTTCAACTCTAGAACATTTACTCCCTCAGTTTGGCTTGTTTTGCCTGATAAGATCGATGCCATTCAAACTCTGGTGGCACAAAAAAAAAAAAAAAAAAAAAAAAACTGGACAGAGATGCCTGAAAATACAAGTCTCGGTCCTCTCCCAAGAGAAATGTGTTTTCCTAGGAGTGAGAATGTTATCCGAGCCAGCAACAGGAAAGGACGCCAAAAGGCAAGGTTTTATGGGTTTAAGGAGACGGATGTTGACTTGTGATAGCCAGCAGTTCCTCATGCTTGAAAAGCTGAGCGCAACAGTGTGAAGTCTGGGCTGATGCTCGTATCCAGCTCATTCTTCATGTGTTCTGAAGTGGCATGAACACTGGAGAGGACAAATTACAGCAAGGAGCGCAAGCAAGTCAATCATGCTTAACTAAAATACAGGTACTGGTTGTCAGACCAGTCAAAAACAAAGACAAAGTAAACTTCTCCTTCGTGAATTAGACCAAAGAAAATGCCTGCAGGATCATGGCTTCCCTCAGTGCCACAAACTCTCCATCAACGAACAAGCAGAGATTGTCGCTTCTCTCATTAAGACTAATCTCCTGCTAGCATACAGTAGCCGCAGTGTGGGATTTAACCATTTGCACATGGGTAGCATGTCCGGGGGCAGCGGGTCAGGACGTCGACGGGATGGACGGACAGTGTCTGGGGGCGGGGTCCAGGTCTCTAAATGGCTCAGACAGGCGTGGGCCCTGCAGGCGGGACAGGAGCGTGGTTCTGCGGATGCTGCTGTCCGAATCCTGGCGGCCAAACTTGTTGCGCAGCCTGTGGCAACACGGGAGGCAGTGCACGAAGTCTGAGAGGAGATGACCGCTGAAGATCATGTAGATCCAGGGGTTACAACAGCTGTTGAGACTGGCCAGCAGTGCAGAGAGAGTCACCACTGTGTTCTCTGAGTCTACAGGAGACAGAAAGAGAGAGGAAACAGGTGAAACAGAGACACACTCACTGATGTCTATTTCATCTGAGGTGTTTACATATTCTCGCCAGGACACTATAGAGACAGTGAAAGGACCGCACCAATGATATTCAGTGTTTGGCCCATTTACTACCCACATTTTACATCGCAACAAAGCATTTTGCAAATAATGTGGGGGTACTGAAGATTTCACGACAATTAAAATTTTCACGATAATTAAAATCCCTCAATCTCTCAATTTTTAAATTTGAAGTTTTGGTTCAAACACCTTATAATGACATGCATCTAATTTGTTGCCATTCATAAAGCACACAGCTTCTAGGCGACAAACAAACCCTTTTCTCGTCTAAAGGGAGAAGGGGAAATACTGAGGCACTGCCTGTATCTCCTCTTCTCCAGGTGCACGGCAAAAAACAAGCTGAGGAGTTAGCATTCAATCGCAGTATGAAACAGTTTTTTCAAAGGTTTTGAATGACTGCAACCAGGAGATGCACTTGATCATACGGTCATCACTGTGCACAAAAAAACATTTTAGCCTGACAGGACCATTAGTATCTGAGATAAACCAAACCCAATATTTGGTGAAGATAATACTTGGCTGTGTAAAGCAAATGTTTCCCCAGGGACTATTTTCCCTGGTGGAAGGACTGTTTCACCTCAATTTCAAGCCGCACAACACCACAGTGCTGCTGCTTTTAGAAAAACTAATGTGGACGACTTTATTACAGTGATGGAATACTGGTGTGAAGAGAGTTTGAAGTCTGAAAGTTGTAGTTGTAGTTGTAGTTTCATATTGTAGTGGAATGAATGGAAATCAATGGCTGGATAAAAGGGAATAAGAATGATATGGGAGCTCTAAAATACAGCTGCTTGCTCTAATATGTACATCGATTTGGATAAAACTGTCTGCCAAATACGAACTGTGTAAGTTATAAACTGCTTGCTTTGTGAAAAAATAAGCAGAAACATGAAGTATATACATTTTGTAGATATTACGCTAAATATGCAATTTCACTGGTATGATCCTTTAAGCTGGACTGTGCATAAAAGGTCTAACCTGGCTGATATGAGCTAATATGAAGGCTGATACTAATAGTTTTAGACTGAGTAAGCTTTGTCTGTATTCAGCTATTCACTGCTCCCCCCCAGACTTTTATTCTTTTCAGAGTGGAAAAGTGTATGAAACAGCATTAGATTCTAAAACTCTTCACTAATTAAATTCTTTTATGGTTATCAGTTTTTTAAAAAGCATATGACTCAGCCCGCCTATTCAGTCGTACAGGAAACAGTGAGTTACATGAGGGCTTTATGTAGAATTAATTTACGGTTGACTTTGCTGAGATTTTAAATAGATAAATAAAACATGCAGTTTCTTTATGTGGCTGTGAGGGGAAACCACTGTCATTTCAGAGGTATAGGCAATATCTGATTTTTAGTTACACGTCATTATTCTCTCCATATAAATCAGACAAAACCAAATCAGAACAGTCAAAATTTCATGTAAAGCATGCCCAGGAACAGCAAATGACAGATTTACAGTCAAAAACAAACAAACAAACAAATAAATAAAATCTGTTTCTGAATAGTTACATATTGGTGAAACTCCCACATCATCCATGCATAATGCCCCTATAGGTTCATTAGGGCTGAGTGGAATTAATCACATTAGAATCACATGATCTGCTGCCTGGTAATTAAGGCATTTTCATTTGAGCTGATCAGTCAGGTTTCAAAAAAAGCACTTGCTTTAAAGGCAAAATGCAAGGGAGCATGAACTTTGACCAAGATATTTTGTTTTGCTGTCATAACGAAACGGACGAGAATGATTCAGACTCCTTAAAAGAAAACTGATCTAGTTTTCTTTCTTAACGAGTTTAATAAGATCTTTGCGTTTTATAAGTCATTGGAGTGGATGAAATGATCATACAATCTAAGTTGACGCATTTTTTTTTATGCTGAATGACTTGGTGTGGTGAAGTGATAGCAGTCTGGTAACGTTCAGCTGCCTGGATCGGTGATTTCAAAGTCAGAGTTTGTCCAACTAGATGACCTACCGTCCCAAGAGAAGCTGTTATCCCACACTGACCACATCTGCACGGTGAAGAAGGGAGCCCAGCACACCACGTAGGCCAGGACGATCACGAAAGTCATCTTCACCGTGCGTAATTTGGCCCGGGAGATGGTGCTGACGCTGCTGACCGATGCTCTCCCCAGGAGCCCGTTTTTGGTGGCCTCGGCCATGGCGCCGACACCTTTCCTTTGAGTTTTGTATTTCAGGTTCCTCCAGATGGTGCGGCAGATGAAACCGTAGCAGAGCACCAGGACGGCCACGGGTACGAGGAAGATCCCGGCCGTGATCCACGTGATGTAAGCGCGCACGCCCCAAGGCTGGATGAAGTGTCCCCAGCAGTCGTAGACGGCCGAGCCGGGGTGCACCTCGCTCAGGGAGAAGATGAAGTACTGCGGGGTGCTGAGGACCAGGCTGCACACCCAGGTGGACACGATCATCACGTAGGCGCGCTTGGTGGGCTGATGGAGCGTTTGCAGTGGGTGGCAGATGGCGATGTACCGGTCCAGCGTCATCATCACCATCATGTACGTGGAGGCGAACATGCCCAGGACCTGCAGGTGCTTCACGATACGGCACAGAAAGTCTGGCCCGTAGAAACGGAAGGTGATCTCCCAGCAGAGCTGCGGCAGGACCTGGAAGAAGGCCACCACCAGGTCCGCCAGGCTCAGGTGCTTCATGAACAGGTGCATGCGGGACGGCTTCCGGCGGGTTTTGTACATGGCCAGCAGCACGCTGACGTTCCCCAACACGGCTACTAGGAACGTGACGCTCAGAACCGTGATCTCGATCTTGGCGACCTCCTCGTTCCGTCCAAACGGGTCGCTGTCATTGTGCGCAGCGCTGGCATTCCCCTTAGTACCCGTGTCCAGCTGCCGCGTTACATTGAAACCCTCCGTGCAGTTTCTGTCTGTGAAGTTGCAGAAGTGCATGGTGCCCGCTTCACCGCCGTGCGTAACCGGTTGGAGCGTAACCGACTTTGGTTGCCACACTCTGCTCGATTATTCCAGCGCGCTCGGGGCGCTCACCGGGTTGCGCACGGATGCATGGAGAGCTGATTGAAATCTACGGTGGTGAAGCAGTCCATGCGCAGGGCAGCACAGCCGCATAACTCACACTGTGAATCCACAGCAGTGGGTTCCTGCCTCTTTTAAAGGCTCGCACCCCTGAGACCAATCCCCCTCCACACACGCACACACACACACGCACACACACACACACACACACACACACACACACACACACACACACACACACACACACACACACACACATATATACATACACACACGCTGTCTCCCTCTTCCACTCACACAAAACAGCATAATGTGGTGCATGCCAAGACATCCCCGCTGAATCTCAGCCATGACAGAGTGTCAGTGGATGTTGGAGGATATGGAACTCACCATTTCTGAGTTTCTTTCTCCAATCACTGTAATGAATCTTAAAGCTAAAGGAAAGTTGCCACAGACATATTTGGAAATCCCACAGAAATTAAATCACATGATGGGAGCATCCAGGGATAATGTTCCTCCTAAATGAATAAGTGACCCACATCTGGTCATATCTGGCATCAATCAGTTACTAATATCTCGCCAATCTTTGTTCCATTTGTTCCAAGATATTTAACTGACGAATTTCATTGTGATGTTGATATTTTGATAAACCCCAGAAGGGGAAAGGGGACACCCCTGCAGTAACAATGTGACAAAAAAGGTTTAACCTCATATTTTTCTTTTAATGCGTTTGAAATACTGCAGAGACACTCCTTGCAGACCAACAGCAGTTGATCTACACGCTGGAAAATGAACACCCCTTCAAGTCTCCTCGTTGGATTACAACAAAACAAACTAATGGCAGACGGGACATGATAGAAATGGATAGAATAAAGACATTTTAGGTTATTACATGTCAGGTAACTGCGATTTTTCTCTAATGGAAAATAGGACATTCTTATAAATAGAAAAGTATCTGTTAATTAGTCTAGCACTGCAGCCCAATATAGAGGCTCTGTACTGTGTTTCAAGCAACCTGCTCCAATTAATGTTAATAAAACTTTAATCATATACCTACTGACCCCCTCACTGCGCCTCCTCCTGCCTACGTGTTTAGCTTTCCATCGATTCTGACAGTGGTGTTTCTGTGAGTGTGTGTGTTTGCAGAGTGGGTCTGAGTGAGAAGGCTATAAGAAAGGTGGTAATGGTCATTGTTTTCTCAGCACTGGGCGACTTCTGGTCATTCATCACAAAGAGGCACAGTTCAGCTCGGGATGCTCAATACGGGCAGGCAGATACAGAACAGCAGGCTGGCGTTCATTCACAAAATCACACTTAGGAGGCAAGTCAAGTTGTTTATGCGGAGGTTTAAAATACAAAACAAGTTTGTACTCAAGTGCAATACAAAAAAGGGGTAAAAAGATGACAAAGCAAGGTTGAAAAGTGCCGTAAGAGCGATAGAGTGTAAAGAACAAAAGCTGATGAATAAGAATAATGTTCAAAGTGAGTTTTAAAAAACTTTTGACAGGCTTGGCTGATCTGAAGAGACTGGTGGTTCCAGAAATGTGGCTGCTGGAGATGCCAGCTTTTCTCAGTGAGTGAGACGATCCATGTGGCTTGAAACCAGCACAAAATCTGTTGTAACAGTAGTGGTGCACACTGTAACCTTTAAGTTTTTCCCCACAAATCAGTTTCATCTGTTATTTTAACTATCTTTTTACTTTGCAGTGTTTATTTAACCAGCAAGTTTAGCATAGGGTGTTGCCATGACACACAGAAGATCGAGGTGGAAAAAGCCTCAGTTGTTCTCAAAGGTTTGTGGAAAACACTTGACAGCCAAGTGAGAGGAACGGCATCTGTTGTGCAGAATTGTTTCAAGAAATCTGGTGTTCTCCACTGAAATTTGTTATTTACCATGTCCTACTAAGAGAGTAAAGTGTAAAATTATTTCTTGTACTTGTTGCCTTACAAGGCCTCAACTTAGTATCTTAATGTTCAATCTATATGCACGGAGCGCAAGTGGGGAGAGGGATTTAGAAGTCATAGAGGCCGACTGCGTTTTTCATGTCAAGTCGGGTAGTAAAAGAGCCAGATGCCGATGTAGACCATTACATAATGTGTTGTGTTAAAACAATGGTGGGTAATGGTCGGAGCTGTCAGGAATTATAGATTTATTCCACTGTGATTATGAAAGCTGTCGCGCTGCCATAGCAATAATAATAATAACACATAGCCCAGGCTAGAGTGCACCCAGATAAGACCCCAGACACAGGGAGAAGGCACATATGACACATGTTGGGCACAGGCATGTAAACACACACGCACACACGCACACACACACACACACACCCACACACACACACACACACACACACACACACACAGTCAAATACAAGCATAGATCCTGGTCACCAACTGGTCTATAAGGACCAGTTGGTGACCAGTAGGAATCACAACAGCAAATGTAGAAATTCTATACTAATCTCTGGCCAGTTTGGACAGTTCAACCCTATAATATGTCAGTGCTAACTTTACAACAAAATCTTTGACTCCCTGGAACAAAACCCTGTCAGATTGGAACTGTGACATGTAATTTGAGAAGCCCTACTGTACAATACAGAGCAGAGACGTCAGAGATACGGCCCACGGGGCAAATTCAGCCTGCAAGTACATCTCATCCAGCCAACAAATATGTTTTGGAGGGAGAGGGGAAAAAACCTATTTTTAAATTTAAAAAAACTGAAATATTTGTACCTATTTATTATCAGTTATGTGTAATACATAAAAACAGAGATTTCTCTGATAAATGGATAATTTAATGATTCATGATAAATTATGGTAAATTAATTAGCACTATAACAACACTGGCTAGAAAGAAAAAAACACAAGGCTAGATGCTGCACTGACCGCTGCTCTGTTGTGTTAGTTTAGCAAACATGTTATCAAAAAAAGGAAAAGGTTGACATGGAACATAGAATTTTTCAAGAAAGATGAAAAAATCTGTATTTAATGGTGAATGGCAAACCTGTATGTTATATATTTGTTGCATTTTTCTCTTCAGCTTCATGTAATTCTACATTAGGTGTTATTTTCATGTGCCAACATGCAATTTGTCATTGATTAACTGATTTAAAACAATAAATGAGAAAGTAGCCTTAAATATCAATGTGTCTACTCAAGTCATGTTGACATTAGCAGAAATTAATCTGGCCCCTGTGACATCTCATTTGGATAAATGCAGCCGTCTACCTAATGTAGTCTGACAGCCCTGATATAGAGTGTGTTTCATTGTCTTAATTGGTAGGATTGACACCGTCCATATGTGATGCTGTTAATTGTTTGATAGTCTGGACACATTTCTCATTTAGAGGCCAACTGTGCCACAGGAATTAGCAGCTCTCGGTTTGAGGGAGCACAGCCACAGAATACTTCCCCAGTGGAAAACGGCTATATTTAGTGATGAGCTGGTGCGGTAGGTCGGCTTTGCTGTTCATTCTGAATGTATGTGTGGATGCATGTGCGTGCATATGTGTGAGTATCCGTGTGAAGGATGTTGTGGAATGCGTGTTTTGATTGTTGAGCCCCTAATACACTTCAGGAGCTGAATGCTTCTCCCTGTGGAAAGAGCTATTTACAATGCTGATGTCACACTATTATTCCACCCTACCATCCCTGAGCCACAGAGAGATTAAATAGCATATTTAAAGCTGCCTTGCCTTTATATTTTGTCCTTGACCAAGAATAGACACTTGACCTAAATAGAATTTCAGCCAAACAATAACAAGGAAGTTTTCCAACCGCTATTTTGGTCTTTTTTTTTTTTTTTTTTTTGGCAACCCAGGAAGCCATGTTAGTAAAGTATACACATTAGCTTGCTGAGCCAACAAGACAGCCATCCATTCTGGTCTTTTATAATAACATGAACTGTGTTCCTTAACTATGTCTGAGCTCTTCACCAACAGATAATCCAAGGAGAAGCATGTCACAGTCCCACCCACACTGATTGACTGACAGGTGATCCCTGGGATGTGCAGAGCAAAAAGAGTGTAACACAGATTAATGGAAACTGTAAAATAAAAAAATGTAAAATAATAATAACAATAATAATCTCTTTATATTGTTTTGTATATATAAATAAATATATAAAACATACTAGTGGCTAGAAAAGGCAGGACTGAAAGACAGAGCAGAGGCACTGATCATGGCAGAGCAAGAACAGGCCCTGAGCACCAGATCCATAGAGGCTGGCAGAGTGTACAGGAACATCTGCGCTGAATTGGGACGGGAAGTCCCAGGGTCAAAATGGAAGACACCTCCAAAGGTGGTGGAGAATGACAGAGCCAAGATCCTGTGGGACGTTCAGATCCAGATAAGCTGATGCAGCGATCCCAAGCGACAGCAACATCAGGAAGAGGGAACACGAGAAGCGCAAAAAATAGGGCTGAGAAAGGAGCTAGAGAAGATGTGGGGAGTGAAGGCAGCAGTGGTGCCGGTGGTAATCAGAGCTCTCGGGGCTGTGACCCCCCCAAACTGGGAGAGTGGCTCCAGCAGATTCCAGGAACAACATCTGAGCACCTCTGTCCAGAAGAGCTCAGTCCTCAGAACAGCTAAGATACTGCACAGAACCCTCAGGCTCCCAGGCCTCTGGTACATACAGTATATATAACATATGCATTGCTGTAGTGAATCCTCATTTCTTTTGCATCAAAGCAACTTCATAAATTTAAATCACATGGCATGATCGAGTTCCAAAGTTACACCCAGTCAGTTCTCCAAGTCACAAAGAAGGCTGTTTGAAACTTTGCAATATGGATTTTTTCCAAGAAAGCTGGAGAAAATGAAGGTGACAGATGAAACCTGACAACCTGTTGTAATAAGAGAGGCGTCAGTCAGCTCCTACTCCTGATTCATATTTCATGTTACAATATAAGGTAGTAAACTGCGCAGGATACACTGGAGGATATACTGCCTGGAGGGAGATAAGACTGTACTTTAGTGGAGCATTGTTAACGTTATCATTTAATTTATTGGCTCTCTGCAATAAAAAAAAATGCATTGGCACAGTTTTCTTTGTGCAAATGATCAAACTGCATAAACCTACATAAGCCTAAATTCATGGTCCTTTTTCCATCAATACAATGGATACTAAACAAATAATCAAAGTGACAGAGTGTTTTTTTTTTTTGTTTGTTTGTTTGTTTTGTTTTTTTTGTTTGTTTTTTTGTTTTTTTGTATATCATCACCTACTGTTTTTAGGGCTCTTCTGTCTGTGTGTTCCACTGAGGTTATTTTGCTGTAACCCAGGAATTCCCAAAGGTTTTCATGTCTGGCTCCTGCACATTAGTACCTATTAGCTACAGACCAGTTGAACTGGACAATGTGGTGAACTGCCAATACAGTACTGTACTAGGATCAAAATAGGCCGTGCTTTAGACTGTCCTGTCATGAAATGAAATAATGGTGAAATTTGAGTTTTTCACATTTTGAACAGCAGCAGAAACAGAAGCTTCATTAATATGATTAGTAAGACCTGTGTTTACCTGCTATTCATGTCAAAATGGCTGCTGTGAAAAAGCTCTATGTTATTACTCTACAAGAGGAACTAAATCCCACTCAGCCCTGCTGGAATGGATTACTGTAGAAAATGCAGCGCATAAAAATTACAGTAATTGACCGTTAGGAATGAATAATACTAAACAGGAAAATGCCCTTCCTAGCCTGGGTGTACCATCCCTTTAAACATGCAGTACTTGTGATTGCCCATCTCTCCCCAAATCACTGGCCTGTGTGTTGCGGCAACAGATGTATCTTCCTTCACTTGCTGTCTCCTGTTTCACATGCGTAGCTCGTGATATTTTGGAAATATCTCAGGAGACTTCAGTCTTAGTTAGATTTTAAACAATGCACGCACATTGTCCAGTGGCATGCAAGGCACAACACTGCTCATCAGGAGCCGCTCAGTGATGCTTTGACATGATCCGTGGAGGAGCTTGGGACTGAACCAGACAACCACTGTACATCCTGAGCCACGCCACCCAAGCTACAGCAGCACAGACATGTCCATACTGTCCCATAACACATTTACACACAGACACACACAGACAAAGACAGAGAAGCTTACACAGCCACACAGACCTTTTTGTTTTTGCTGTGGTATGAGGTTACACCTAATAATAAAGAAAATGACCACACGGACTTAGCTGCTATCAACATGCCCTTAATTAATTCTGCTGAAATGTCAATATGCCCAAGGACATTGTAGCTCTGAATAAGTTCATCTGAAAAGTTACACGAAAGCCGATTTGTGGTCATTCTCTGTCTGAGCGCCGGAAAAAGTCACAGCTGGAATGAACACTCTGAATGTGGACACTTTTTTTTTTTCATAAAGGCCTTTAAAGTGAGTTTAATGTCATGGTGTTGTTTGAGTGTTTATGTGTGTGTGTCGGTGTCTGTGTGTTTGCGTTTATGCTTGTGTTTCTGGCGCTGTTCAGTGTTTTAATATCGAGGTTTACACGAACAACAGGTTTGGTTACATTAAAGAACACAATATCATAAAGCAGTACATAAACTATTATAAGTTGAAGTTAATGGAAGGAAGTCACAAATAAGTCCAAGTATAAATACACATATGCACTAAAACTTTAAGAAACAGGACTCATATCAATGTACACAGTTGTCTTTGGAGTAATTGTCTTGATGGAATCTTACTGAAAAAAATATTACAGAAAAATTAGAGGTATATAATAAAAAATATGCAGGTAAAGAGGATGTTTTAATGGGCTTCAGAGTATTACGTGTAAACGACTCAGCCAGAACAGATTATGGTATTTTAAAACTGCCTGTAAGACAGCAGGTGCAGATGCCAAATACCAGAAATACACTAATATTTTATTTTGGTGCCATTGTCCAGAGTGCCATTGTCCATTGTGGTGTGACTGTGCACAGGGCATTGTCCACTGTAATAGTGATGCATCGTTCAGTGGAGTCATTTAGTCTCATAATTGTTGTTCAAAATCTTGTTTTCCTTAAAACAAGTGAAACAGTTGTGCCAGTTGGATGAGATAATCTCACTTACTCTTCATTTGAGACAACATGTCCTCATGTGAACAGCACTCGGTCTTAATTTAGAAGTTCCCACAGCTTCAAATGCATCAGGACATAATTAAAGAGCAGTGCCATGATCAAGCAAATGAATCGCATGAATTGCTCGGTGACTGTAAGGCGCAGTCTGTGAGAACACCTCGCCAAGCGCTTAAAATTCAAGCTTTCTTTGGATGCACTGGTTGAAAAACAGAATGAGGATCAGCGGTTGGGCAACCCACACACCATGCAGCCCGTGGAGCCTCGTCATGTTGGTCCATATGCTGATTTTAAAGCAACGTTTTCTCCAGACGGTGGTGCAAAAAAAGTGCAGAAGAAGTGACCAAGTAAGCAGGCAACTTTTCAGTCCCTTAGCCTCTCAACAGTGAGTAGTTTTATGAACCATATAACGTCTTGAACCAGCTGGAGCTTTTTTGTCCTGACCGTGTGAGGGTTGCTTTACCTCTGATAGGCAGCTATGCTTTTTGTGGTTCGATTTGTTGGTATCTTGGCAGGCCAGCATAAAGAAAGAGGAGTGTGTGTTATTATGTGGTGTGAGGGAGGGCTGTGTGTTGTGTATTTGACCATGCAACACCACAAACAGCACAACAGGCTCATTAGTAGCTGATAAGTATGTCCAAGGATTTCATTAAGATACAGATGACAGGAAGTTTACATTCAAACTTCTATGTAAGACCAGAGTGTTATATACAAAGCCTGCCTTTTGTTCATGTTACTGTAGTGCAGCTGTGTGTTCCTGCGAGACATGGTACGACTCGCAGTGTGTGTGTGCAGTTGGCTGTGGCTGATAAGAGGTTAGGCTGGCTGGCCGTTAAGCGGTCAATCTGTCCAAACTGATCAGCCCTGGTCTCTGCCAAAACTAAATCCAATTTATGAACATACAGACTGATAGAGAGAGACTGACAGACACATGCACAGACACACAAAGTGATGATAAGCCTTTGTAACATGCACTATTAAAGGGATAGTGCACCTATTTAAAAAAAAAAAAAAAAATTTCCCCCTAGCTTTAGGACAGTAGTGGTGCTATCCCCCTCTAATTGTTACCGAGTGCTGGATACTGGCTGGATGCTCCAAATGCTAACTGTTAGCCTCCTGCCATTGAGATGGACTTCCCCCCAGCTAACACTCTGAAAAAAAAATGCACAAGAAAAATAAATAAATAAATGAATAATAGAATCTTACAGCCAATTTTACCTCATAATTTCAGGCTGTAAAAATTGTGCTGCACACCAACAAACCCAAACTTTTTTTATTTAACAGTTTCAGTGAATTTAGTCTTTTATTTTTAAGAATATTAGCTGGGGGGAAGCCCACCTCAATGGCAGGAGGCTAACAGTTAGCATTTGTTAATGTTCAGTCACTCAGGTCGCTCAGTAATGATGAAAGGAAGATAGCACCAAAAGGGGCAAACTCTCCCTTTAAAGTGAGTTTTGCTTCTATTTGTGCTTCTTTTCCGTTCCCTTTGTAGCAAAGACCTTTTGAAAACAGAAGGCTTGAACAGCAGAGACGCCCCAGGACACACTACAGCCACATCCAAATGGATGCAGATGGCTTTCAAAATGCAGCCTTATCCCTCCATTAAAAAAAAAAAGTCCACACAGGAAACTTTTGGAAAACATCTTCACACACGAGAACACAACAGTGAGTTAATGTTAGTCTCCACTATCTGAGTGTGAGCAATGACACTGAGGAGTGACTGGAGGGATTTTTTTGGTCAACCCTGAGTTACATATTTAAGAACAAATACACTTAAAATATGTCCTAATAGTGTCCAAAATTGTGAAGAAAATGAAGTCAGAATATCATGTTCATGCGGACAGAAGGCCAAAACAGAAATAAATAGTTGTCTTTTCAAAAAAAAAAAAAAAAAATCATAGCCTGTGCTGAAAATATTTAAGTCTGCTAAGTGCACAGTTTTGACTACTGGGTAATGACATTCTTCAAACTTTCAAAATTTAAACAACACTCTCTTGCCTCCACTTGCCACTGCCAAAGTAAATTGTAGCTTTATGCAGCTTTAAACCAAAGCCTATAGAGAGTTAAACCTGAACCACATCCATGTCTGTGAGACAGAAAAAAAGAATGCAATAAAGTCTTTTGGCCATCAGGGGCAGTGCTGAGCACCTGCCAAACAGAGTACAGTATATGGTGGTCAGTGGAACTAAATGCAAGAAAATGATCACAACATTTGCTTCCAAATATTTACCAGTAACTTGATTATTACTGTCATTGTTATACAGCCAAATATTTATAATGAAGACTTAATTATAAACTGATGTGAAATCCTTGGTTGTAAAATTATGTCAGTTTCAGATTGAGGCTATGTGGGCTTGATTGGTGCCATAATTTCATTCACCAAAATATATAGAAATATCGAACTACCATCTGTTAATTTTCTCAAATGCACATTTAAAAATAATTATAATATAGAAGGCTGATTTTCTGGAGAAGCCCCGTTGACTGCTGTTCATTTGAGTCTGTTTAGCAGTTTTAGTGCTCTACGTCGCCCTCTGGAGGTGGAGTATCTCAGCATGTCTGGTTTAGACTTTTGGGTAACGCTTTAAAAAATTCAAACCATATCCTCTCGCTGCCATTGGGGGTGCAAAGTGCAAAGTGCCCTTGTGCGACTTTGCTTATAGTTGCTTCATCCTCTTTTTTTCATCACTTTCTCTTCCTCTCTGTCTCTCCCTCCGTCTTTAGCATTCTCAGGAACACGGCCTTTTCAGTACAATGCTTGACATTCCCCTGGAGTTCGCTGTATAATTATGGCTCTACTATATTCCACTTAGTACTGCCCTTGATGTTATATGGCGATGAGCTGTAAACACCAGAATAAATTGGTCAGGTCACCTTGTTGAGTCTGATGCAATTAATATTTATGTGAGGTCTGTACCACAATGGAATGCATATCACTGTGTAGTGGACTGTGTGCATAATGTGACGACTCGGAGACTTCTTTCCTAAGTACCTCCACTTGCAGTCGTCTTAGACTTCTGCTGGACATTAATCAGACTTTCATGTGTTTCACTCCCCCAGCATGCCTTTTATTTTTCTTTCCCTCGATAGAACTGCTCTTATCCTGTCCATCTTCCATCTGCTTGATCCAATCTCCTATCCCGTTTCTCATCTCCCCTGTCTGCCACGGCTTGGTGACAGACACTGAATCAATGGGCTTAGAGTTGGAGGCATTAAAGATTTACTCCAGGCCTTTTACTGCTTGATCTTCTCTTATCTCTGCCCGCCCTCTCGCCTTCTCCTCAGCCTCTTTTCTTGCTGTCAGAGTGTTGACCAGCAACCGGATGTTAGAGGTCATAGCATTTGTTCGTAAAACGCTACGATAATGGATTTTAATTGAAGTCCATTTAAATGACATCAGCAGATCCTGTCGGTATTTTGCAGCATGTGGTGAATGAGATCAAGTGTTATAATATTACTATTAAAATATTACTATTTCATGCTACAATCATAAAGCAAAGGTGGGTCGCCCTGGCAGCTCACTGGATAAGAGCACATGCAGCTTGTTGGGTGCTGAGTCCTGATTGCAGCCTCCTGAGTTTGAATCAGACCTCAGGCCATTTGCTGCATGTCATCCCTTCTCTCTCTCCTGCTTCTCCTCTCTCTATCGACTGTGACTGTCAAATAAAGCAGAAATGGCAAAAAAAAAAAAAAAAAAAAAAATCTATAAAAGAAGACAAGGCAGGGGAGAGGTTATGTGGCATCACACTGTACTTTTAGGTTATAACTCAAATATTGATAAACTAGTGATATTCAAGATGCCATGTGCAGCATTTTTATGAGACCATGGCAGAAATGACTGGTGCCTCTATCTCAAAGCACAAGGGTTTGTCAAAATTTGCATTAAATTAATAAAAAAAAAAAAAAAAAAAAAAAAAGCTACAAATGAGCTGAAAAATTCCAAAGAAATAGTAAAAAAAAAAAAAATACAAAAATACAAAAAAGTGTTTGAAAATTAGCCAAAAAAGACAAGAAAATGTATAATTATTGCAAATATATATTTGAAATTAATTTTCAGGAATATTACCTTAAGTTTACCATCCCCAAAACAAACAATCCAACAATAAACGTGGCAAAAATCACCCCAAAAGTTTAAACAAATGAATAAATAAATCAGAAAATACCTCTATACCTCTACCTCTAATACCTCTTATAACAAAATGCCATCCACAGGCTCCCGGGTTTCAAAGAGTTAAAAAAAAATAAAGATAAGGGCTTGGGAAAATGAATATAAATCTGTCATTTAGCACTCCTACCTCCGGCTCCCTTGAAGCATAAAGTGATGATGGCTGATGTCGGAGGCTCAAGTTTCACTTTCACTAACTAGTTTGAGCCAGACTCACGAGGGAAGTTGTAGGCCCGAGAGATATCTACTGTAATTTATACACTCACAAGGACAACAGCCATCAATCAGCCTTGCTGCTGCAGCTTTTTTCCCTGACAGACCGAGCTTGTAACTGTGACCTTTACACCTGGCATTAATATTCCCCTCATATCCAGATTGTGTCCAGATTTGATGTGACTGGATTACAACTACCCTTGGTGTCAAAATGGGTCTCGGCTATACACAATGACGGCTGAGTTTCCATTCCCTTAACAAAATGTCATTTAAAATTGACTATAAACAACTCATCTCATTTTTTTCTCCTATCCACAATATCCTGATAATCCAGTTTTACAAACATCTTCCTGTACACCCTGCCTGCCACCTCTCTGCTTACATGCCTTCTATTTGTTGTTTGGAGGCACGCTGCGTTTACCCTGTTGTTGATGCGGCCAAAAGCATCTATGACTACCACCAGGCTGGAGGTGGTTTAGGTGATCAGATCCTCACTAAGTCTTTGATGCATTCACAACCTGGATTTTATGTGTGTCTGCACTGATTTGATTAGGTGGTGCTCGTGTGTGTGAGCACGCATGGTGTCTACATGCACACCAGTTTGTCCAGCTGCATGTTTTCCTACTTGTGCCATTCACTTCAGCCCCTCATTTAGTGCTCAAATATGAAAATGAAATTAAATCAATCAGTGCGTTGGTGTGGAGGGCTGATAACGAGCCTAGGCTAATTACCACTGACAGATTGAGTTAGGGAATGAGGGAGGAAGCAGATGATGAGGAGGGAGAAGGACACTTGGAGAGGGAAAAGATTGCACTTTGCAGTCTCTTGGGCATTTTTACGTGTTTCATTTCTGCTTCCCTCGGCTTGTCAGCAGCGCCGCAGAATCACCAAGTGTGTGAGCAAGCGAGTGTATCAGTTGGAATGGATGAGAGGTGGTCAGGTATGCCTTAAGAGCTTTACTGAGACCGGTGAGGGTGTGTGATTGGCTGTTGCAGTGCAGTCTTTCTGTAGTGTGAAGGACAGAAAAACTATTTTATATTGCAGAAAACTTCAGTAGGCTGCAAGGTTTCATCCATTATTCCACCTGCACAGCCTGAAAAGACCCGTTTCCATGGTGAACAACCAAGTTCACTGTGCTGATGAAATGTGGGGGCCGTTGAAGAAAAGGGAATATTACTTCTGCATGACCCAGACATCATGTTAATTCAGGCTGGTATGTTGTACTTCAAACACCAGCCTGCATCATGTGAGCAGTCACAACGGGGGTAAGCAAACAGACAGAGATCTAATCACCAGGGAGGGCAGTAGCCTAGAGGTTAGAGAAGCAAACTTGTGACAGGATGGTTTAAATCCCTTGGATTAAGAAAATTAGGAAGTAAGAAAATGTGTGGGGCACAGTGAGTGAGTAACTCTTTCCCTTGCCTTGACAGCTACTGCAAAGGTGCTGGTGAGCAAATAGTGCTGGACTGCTAAGGTGGCCAGCAGCTGTGAACCTGGGATGTAGTTCAGTAAAATTCAAAGCACAGTGTTAATGTAAAAAGGTCAACTTACCTGGATGAATACGCCTTGAAATAAAATAAAATAAATTAAATTAGCCAAACCTGCAAGGAGTTTTTATGCTAAGGATCAAAACAGGTATGCCATAAATGACAGGAATGTGTGTCCTCAATGTACACTGTGGAAATGACATTCCATCTAGAGGCTATACTCACTCTCAAAGATCTATTGCCACAGTACTAACAAGTAAAATGTGTCTGTACACATGCTTATTATTAAGAGTGACCTGATTTTGCCAAAAGCCTTGTTTTTTAGCCTGGAAATCCATTGCAGGGGGTGCAGTGGGATGGATCAGTAGATTTCACACTGCCTGCCCTTGTTGCCCCATGTAATCCGTGCTCTGGGAATACTGGAATGTGGGAGTAAGGCTGTTTGTTTTCAACAGGCTGCACTAGCACTCGTGGAAGTGTGGCAGCCAAAGTTGAGGAGCCGGAGGCGAGTCAGTGAACTAATATTTGTGGTCGCTTCTCGTAAACAGCCCCAACAGCCTGAGAGGCCTGAGAAATGGCATCTGCCATTGTCATATATGACCAGAATATACACAGTGGTCACTTTCTTAGGCACACATCTCCATATGCACAAACTGAGTCTTATATAAGTAAAGCTTAAGCCTGGTATGATGATTGGTGCCAGATCCATCAGTTTCATGTCAGAAATGGCATACCTCCTGGGCTTTTCATGCACCACAGTGTCTAAATTTGACCAAGAATGGTGTGAAAAAAGAAGAGAGGTCAGAATGGCACGATTTGTTCAGACTAGCAAACGGCCACAAATGTGCAAGTACCAAATCACAGTGCTGGCTTCCACTCCTGCCAGGTAAGAATTAGAATATGAAGCTGCATTAAGATCACCAAAACTCGATGAATGAAGAGTGGAAAAATTATGCCTGCTCCAACAAATCCAATTTTCCATTACAACACACTGATGCTGGCTGATAATGTGGTGTAAATAGCTTTGGATCCTGCCTGGTGTCGACAGCACAAGCTGCTGGTGGTGTAATGGTGTGGGGAAGCTTTTCTTGGCCACATTAGGTCCAACTTAGTACCAACAGAGCATCCTAAACATTGTTGATGACCAGTTACATTCCAACACAGCCACAATCCAGAGCTTGCCACATGGAAACCTGCAGCAGCATAATGCAGAATTGCCTCAAGATGGCTCAGCACCATCACCCCATCTCCACTGCTGCTTCCCTCCATTAGCTCCTGATTTAACTCAGAATTGATTCTTACCACTTCTAATGCTCTGAAAAATGGTTACATTAGAGACCTTTTGCAGTCCTATGCTCCTGAGAGCGAGCTCAGGTCCTCTGATGAAGGACTGCTGGTGGAGCCGCATACAAAATTGCCCACTAAGGGCGCCTTTTCCTGCAGGTCGGCCACCCTCTGGAACATTCCCACTCTCTGTTAGGTCTGCTGCATCTGCTGGAGGGTTTTACAAGCTCATTTTTGTAGTTTCATTATTCACATGTGATTTTACCTGTTAATTGTTTTTATGTGTGAATGTCTTCTGCTTTTACTTTAATTTGCATGTTATAAATAAATTCTTTTACCTGTTTTACCCATGTGTTCTTCTTCTTCTTCTTCTTCTTTTAATGATGGCGATGAAAGAGGCTTTATAGGTTCATTCACAGAGTCAAGTCAATAGAGACCTTTGGTTGTACATTAGTAGGGAGAAATGCATCACCACAAAATCTGCAGAAATACTGTTAGTTTTGAGAGTCAGTTTTAATTTACTTCAGTCTTAGTTTTCTGGCTAAAATGCATTTTAATTTTAGTCACATTTAAGTTATTTGAATCTTGTTACTTTTAGTTTATTTTTGTCAATCTAATTCCACTGAATAATAGTTTTTATATTCTTCAATAAGTTATTTGTTAGTGAGCAGTGCACATAGATAGATATACATTCCTCTATGAGCTTTTGTATTTTGTGTCTAGCTTTTGCTTTAATACCGCACTTCATATGAAAAATAAAGTTTGATTTTGACCTGGTAGAGGTGCATTTGAAGAATAATTTACAGAATATAGAATCCAGACCTTGAGAGGTTCAGGTTCGTCTGGAGGAAAGACTGTGTGGCACCAGGTACCACTCAGTTACATCTAATAAAACGTCCACTCAGCATCACCAGACACGAATTAGCATGAGAAAGAGTTCTTGAAGGTAAAAATAAAGCTGCCAGTGCGAGAGGCTGAAACGTGCAGTAAATCAAAGTGATGTGTGTGCGGGTACTTTAGAGAGAAAAGGGTAAGAACCTATGAGAGATGGTGCTACAGAAAGAGTGAGGCCAGCTTTGAATCACATCTATTATGATGGAGAAATAGGCCCTTGGGACTGAAGGCATGATTAATACAGAGGAGGGCTGTCATTTGGGAATTACAAAAAGAAATGCTGATGTTAATGCAGGCTTATAATGCACGTGTACATGTGCATATGCAAGCACGCATGGATCCATGTCCGTGTGCTGGCAGATGAGGTAAAGCCATGTGCATAAAGACGCAAAGAAAAATGTACAAAGTAGTACTATTTCTAGTAGATTTCACCGATGAGACAGATCCTTGTAAATCCAGGTGAAATGATTACTCTTTTATTTATAGATTTCCCTCATTAAATCTCAAGAGTCCTTCATATTTGTACATTCAGTGTATGAGCACACACAAACACATTCAAACGGCCTCAATAAAAGGTTTAGTGTATGGATACATTATGTTTCTATACAGTATTACAGTACACATTACAGGGATAATATGTGGTACTAGTATTTGGCATCAGAAAAATGGTGGGAGCGGATTTTGTGTCTCCTTCTTCGTGCTATTGCTTGTGTTTATGTGTATTTAATTGTAATTTCAATTTGTATGAGCTTTGTTTATACAGTGAAAGTCGACAACAGTGTATTTCCTCATATAGACGCAGCTGCAACTCAGCAGCTGTCTGTGGCTTTGTTTACTTTTTAAATGGCGAATCCATAGATGCCGAAGTCATGCATGTGTCCCTGGTAAATCATTTTCTACAGAGTGAAAACATGGAATTTGTTCTCATTGCTTAAAGGACCACACCAGTGATTTTGCATATTTAACCCAATATCTACAAAATGTATAAACGTTGCATTTCTGATATTCTTTTCCCAAAGCAAGCACTCATATTTTACAACTCTGATATAATATTTCCTCTCATTTATCCAGCCATTGGTTTCCATTCATTCCACTATGATAAGAAAATGAACACCACTATTCTATCACTGTAATAAAGTCGTCCATATTAGTTTTCCTAAAAGCAGCAGCACTGTTGTGTTTTCATGACTTGAAAAACAATCTTTCCACCAGAAATTAATCCCTGGGGAAACGTTTGCTTTGCACAGTCAGTGGTTCATGAATGGCAACCTCTGCGTTAAAATTGCAATAAGTCAAAATGCAAAATTGAGGATTGATTTAACTGAGGACGATTTAGACTCAGGCGACAAAAAACATGGAATAAGCACATCATTTATCCACCCTGGTCCCATCAATCTGCATACAAAGAACATGACTCAACACAGTTTTATGTTTCAGTTGATACGGCGGTCCTTCATTCAGGGAAGCGAACCCACGACGCCCATGGGAAAGTGTGTTAGTTTGACCCATCCACCACCTCACCTTCCACCTAAACTGGATTTTCTGGCCCTTGGACTGGCTTATCACCTGTATGAAAACTTGGCCTTTTGTGTATGCAAATCAAAAGCATCTAGACTCAACTATAAAATAATGGGCTTATTTCACATTCTTCTTGCATAATGCACCTTTAACGGAGAGTTGACCAACATGTTCACCGTCCACCCAAAAACTTGAACAATTTTTTTTTTTTTTTTTTTTTTAAAGTGACATGCTCAAGACAACTCAGCAGTGGTTGCTGAGTGGGAGAGTGTATTGTTTTCATTTTCCACTTGATTTACATTTTCCCAGCTCGTCCGGACATTCCCTCTGACAACCTTGCGGTCAGAAACCTAGTTCCTATATCTTATCCTTTTATAGTGTGTCTGTGTGTATATGCTCTATTTTGGATGTGTGTTTGCATAGTTTATGATATGAAAATAGTGTAGCAGAGCAGGGACATGGTATGGGATGTTTACATGTGGGAAGTTGGGGAGTTGAGGGGGCATTTGGTCACATCCTGTTCTACATTTGTCAAGACGCTCTCCCAGCCGCTGTGTAACACTGTCACGCTCTATGAGTTTAACCTCATTTTTTTATCAGCTGTTCCCACACAAACGCACGGTCTCGTGCACATGGAGGCCTGACAACAACGGTGATTTATTCACACCTTGAAATACCACGTGTACACCACAGAGAGGACATGGTGGGCTGTCAGCGTGAAAAGGCTCTGACACAGAATTTTGACCGTCATGAGGCACTCAAACTCTCCACTGAAAACCTGGATAAAAGATTTATAACAGGTTAAAGCCTTCCTACAGACAACTAGTGTAGTATTGATCAATTTGTCAGTGCATACATACTCGAAAAAACAGCATCATATCTGTCATATCACAGGTTATCAAACACAAGTATCATCTTTATCTTGAGCTATTGGAAAAATATTATTGATAAAACCCTTCATATGTGGTGTTTTTTTGGTTTTGGAAAGTTCGAAAGCTTTTTTAGGTGTGAGTCATGGCTGAACTGATATATTGGCACCATACTGATATTAAATATTATCTTTAAAAAGCAATATCAGTGTTGGAATTAGAAGTATTTTCACTGCTGAAATCAGCCAAATATATATACTTTTTTTTCCCCCAGGAGCTTGTCATTGATGCAACTGTAAAATTAACAACAGAGCAAAACAAACATGGCCTTTTGTTTAGGAAAAAAAAAATTAATTATCTTATTACAGGCCTGTCTGAAAAGCCTAACCTGTTTTGCAATTGCATTTGTAACCTGATTCTTTCAAAATTGATATTAATATAGATATGTGTTGGAGCATATTGAATCTAAAAAACCCTATCGTTCCATCCCCTGCTGTCAGTGCTACATCAGACAGTAATAATAGTGGTGCATTAATAGAAATAAAACACTGCTGACAGATTTGGACAGACTGGAGACACTGAGTCCATGGGAGCACATCTCAACTCTGTAACGTACACTGAACGAACAAAATGAGCATTTCATGAATTCCACTGATGAGGAGGATACAGGTAAAAGACATTATTCCTTATCGGTCACACTCATTAAATCTACAACAGTCACAAAGGAGGAGATGCAGATAAAGAGAAACAGATGGCCTCGAGAAGGAATTTTAAGCTCTGAGGCAACCGAGATGTGGATTGTGCAACTCATTATCAGGAAGATGTCCTTCAAGACCACAACATCGATTCTGCATCAACACACGACATCACAGATAGCAGACATGTGGCGTATGTGTGCTGTTGGTGGGCCAAAGCATTCACAAATAAAACAACAACAGGCCAAAGCCTCCCAACTCATCTGTGAATTATTTCTGTAAGTTTTTTTTAATGTGAAAGCAATCACTGCACAGTGCTTTAGTAGAACAACTTGATTATATTGGGCTACATCACACATGCATCTTTTATTCATTAGTTTCCATTCATTCCACACTTTCCTCACCCCAGTATGCCATCACCGAAATGAAGTCGTCCACATTAGTTTTCCTAAAAGCAGCAGCACTGTTGTGTTTTGGTGTCTTGGTGACTTGAAGTTGGAAAATACTGTTTTGCTTTCCACAGCCAGTTATCAGTTCTGTGGTTTATGAATGCTGACATCTTTGTTAGCTGCAGAAGCGGAACATTTTAAGGCGGCTGTTTCAGTCTAAAAACGAGGGATTTTGATGATATGTTGTGAAATATTTAGTTCTGCCACATCATTTACAAGATGGTCTGTGGCATTGTAAAATGTGGGGAAACTGTAGTAAATAGACCAAACATTCAAAATCACTGGTATAGTCCTTTAAGAAGCTTCAAAATTAGGAAAAAAAAATGTTTTCCATATTGTGGGACAATGTTGCATCCATATCATGTATCTGCTGGTTGCAGCGCTTCAGCAAAGCTACATCACATTTATATTGAGTGAAATATTCAAAGCCAAGATACCATCGTTTTATGGCTGCAGCAACATATCAGAGAGAAAACATCAAGGTGCCTTGTGCATTATTTTATATACATTTCCCTGTAACTCAGCAGGACATGTTTGTTATCTTTGGACACCTTGGCATCACCACCAGAATTTACAATGAAGTTTTGTGGGTTTGCACAAAGCTCACCTGCACAGCATGCATGTGTAATGACAGAACACAATGATGGAATGGGCAGGGTTGAGGACCTTTAAAAGCCTCTCCCTCTCTCTCTCTCTCTCTCTCTCTCTCTCTCTCTCTCTCTCTCTCCCTCTCTCTCCCTCACACACACACACATAAAGACATCAAAACAAGTGACTGTTAAGCAACCGTGGTTGTTTAACAAAGTTTACTTGCCAAGCTGTCATTTGCATTCAAGATTAAGAGGCTTAAGTTTAAAAGAAATGCATCTGTATTCTGGTTGACACGACATACAACAGATGGGCTCCAGCCTCTTGAGACTAAAGGGCCAAACTAGACAACATAAAATATCAGCATGCGAGTCAACACACGGACACACCAAGTGTTTCTTAGAAAAGTCCGACTCCACACAAGTGACTGGGCAGGGGATTTATTCTGATCCCCATCCTAACCTCTTGTGCATTTGTATCAGTGGTGAAATCCTGATGAGAAACATAAGCATAACCATCAGCATTCGGTGTCAGAGGTTTATTATCATCTCACACCATCAGAGGTTACAGCATCGCTGCTCAAAGCACTTGTAATGGACGCACAGTTTACCTGCAGAGCTGTGGCTGCACATAACCAAGTGGAGCTCTGATTTGTGCTGTTTATCATCTTCCTCATTTTTTATTGGAGGATATTTCCATGAAAGATGAACAGCTGAACAAATGTTTTCCTATGAGCTTTACTGTACTAAATGTATTGTCATGGCAGAGGCAGAAAAACAGAGGGCGGGATGAAGACTGACAGCTTACCACAAATAGCAAGACTAAGAAAGAGCCAGATAGATTGACAGATAGAGAGCCAACATCAGCTGGAGATAGAGATACAGAGGACACGGAGACAAGCTGGGAGAGAGCGATAGCAACAGTGAGACAGCATGAAAGGAAAGGAAATGTCAAGCAGCTGTCAGCAACAGTCATTTCTCATGGGCAACAAAGACGAAAAAGTCTCTGCTCTCCCGTCTGCCCTAGGGGAACCACTGGGTGCCTGAGTGTTCTACGTCTGCGCTAAACCTGTCTCATCTGATCCCGGCTGGCTTCCCCAAATTCCCACCGGGATAGTCCCAATTACAATGAAAGTCAATGGAGCGAGCATGCTGAGGAATAGTGTTGGGAAACCGGGCGCTTGTTCACTGCAATTCCCTCCAAACATCACTTGACTGGATCGCTTCATGTGGCCTCTGCTGTAACTGAAGCAGCCCTCACCTGTCTAGTCTCTGGAGTCAGGTACCACATTGTGACCATAGCAGTCAGTTTGAATGTTTGGGCCATTTATTAAAATTTACCCACATTTTACATTGAATACACCATTTTGTAAATCATGCAGGGGTAATAAAGATTTCTTAAGATAAAATCAAAATCCCTCCATTTTCCAATGTGAAGTTTTGGTTGCAACAGCCACCTTTTAATGTTTTGTTTCTGCTGCTAACAAAGTTTGCACCTTCAACAAACCACAGACCTGATAATTGGATGTGTGAATCAAATATTTCCCTGGGGACTATTTACCGGCAGAGAGGCTATTTTCTTGAAGTATTCTGGTATAAATGCTCTCCCCAATCGATTCCTCTGTGGTCTGCAGGGACCTCTGTTTCTGTACTTTTAAAATGTGGGAAAACAGATCAACAAGTTTACCACAATTTTTTATGACCACTTGAAAACTATCAAATTCATACTCTCAAAATCCTCATGGCATTGGTGCTTTTTGTCCTCTGGGTTAGGTGTGCTGATAACACAGCTCATGAATTTGAAGTTGTTCGTCGGTGGAAAATGAGGGTAGCCTGCTGTTTTCAGACGTCCCCTGAATGCACCACCAGGGGGGCTTTCAGATCTGTTCAGATCACTGCACCTGATTTCAAGTCATCAAAACACAACAGTGCTGCTGCTTTTGGGGAAACTAATGTGGACGACTGTATACCAGTGATTGAATACTGGTGTGAAGAAAATTTGAAGTCTCTGAAAGTTCATTTTCATATTGTAGTAGAATGAATGGAAACCAGTGGCTGGATAAAAGAGATTAAAAAATGATATGGGAGTTTGAAAATACAACTGCTTGCTTTGGGAAAAGTTGTGAAGTTTATGCACTTTGTAGATGTTATACTCAATATAAACTAAACATGCTAAATCACTGTTGTGGTCCTTTGAAGGAAAATTTAAGGGAAAAATGGAGTTAAAGCCTGATGTAACCCGAAATAATCAAGTTGTTCTTCTCAAGTATGAAATATGTGTTTGCTTTCAGATTAAAAGTTCACGAAATAATTCACAGATGAGCAGGGAGGCTTTTTGCCATTTATTACTTTATTTGTAAGTGTTTTGGCCCACCAACAGCATACATAAGCTACATGTTTGGTGTCTCTGATGTGGTGTGTTGATGATAAATGATTGTAACTGTGCATCTGGATATCAACCCTGCAGCAAATTGGCTCCAGACAATTATAAATAAAACAGTATACCACCCACACTCAGAACACTCTGTGCCACTTATTGCCGGCCCTGAACCTATGCACTCTCTCTCTCTCTCGTGTGTGTATGTGTGTGTGTGTCTGTGTGAGTGTTTGTTCTTCATGCTGTTTGTTGTTCAGTGTGATGTGTGTCTGTTTCAGGATGCTCTTGCCCCAGGCCTAATCCTGCTTGTCTGCCTGTTTGTTTGACCAGTAAGCCATGTAATAGCCCAGGCTTATTTGAACAGATAACATGATGATTGATACAAAATAGACGACACTAGACTCAGTTACACTTGTTAGGATAAAAGAAAATACCCAGTATTTTCCCACAATGTTTTATCTCCGTCTCCCTCCATCCAACACATTAGCAGACCTTTCCTCCCCTCTCTCCTTCTTACTTTGAACTTTCTGTGAGTCCTTTGCAAGCTATTATACTCATACGTAAATCTGTAATTCACACACATCCACAGTAGCCTGATATGCGGCGCAAAGTGCGTTTTGGGCCCCGTCCAGGTCTCTGATGGTGATTAAGTGTTTAACGTCAGCTGCGGAGGAACTGCAGGATTTTACGCGATGGATCACTGCTAATTCTCATAACCCCTTCACTCACGCTGCCTGATTCACTGATCTGACATGATCCCTGCTTGATCCCTGTTTTATTACAACGGCTCTCCTGTCAGCAGACAAAGGCAGCCGCTTCAGGGAGATTTCATACAGCAACTCCGCTGCACGCCAAGGACGCTCCAGCTGCCCTGTAGAGACGTGAAGAGCCTGAAGTGGACTGGTTGTTTAATTGAAGTGCAGTGAGGTGCATTAGAAGATGATGAGTCAATCAGAGGCAGGCATACACAAGAATATAAGAAAACTACTTTGAAAATGACATCATTTAATGTTTTTTCCTGTAATTTTAACAGTCAAAATGCACTGATAATGTAATTATAATGTGCTTATACCCTTAATGCCTTAATGCAACACTTCAAGTAATGCATTGCTCATGTTTTCTCCCTTTCTGTCTATCTAATGTTCCATCTTTCTTGCCATCTTTCCCCTCTCTCCATCCATCCATCACCACCCAATATATGCATAGTCAATTACATCTTCACTGTATTCACAGCTGATGAACTAACCTACAGAATATATTCATCCATAAAGATAACCATCCATTTACATGCCTTCATTATGGCCTGACATGTAAATTACTCCACTGCTAATGACTCATATAATTTATTGGCTTGAATTAATTTGTGCTACCCCCTGGCTCAGATTGCAATTTGTCTGTAATGTGGCAAATATTAGATCAATACGGATTTTCTGAAGGTGGATGCCAATGTTTTTTGGATTAAACTTGCCAGTGGATGCTAATTATCTTTCAATTTGATCATTTTCCTACAAGCAATTCCAAAAATATTCAGCTTTCAGTTTCTCCCACAATTTTATTCTCATCTGGGTGAAGCAGCATTTAGACCACGATGTTTGAACTCTCCACTGCGATGATAATGCAACATATTCATGCGTACTTGTGTTGAAGCCAGTTTCAATAAGAATAGAAAGGCAGGAGTTTTGCTCCAAAATAAAGTACACGCCGGAAAATGAGTTTGGAGAGGCTGAAATCGAGGAACATGGTGAAGTAATCGGTGAGTCACTGCTGTTCATCAACAACCGCATGAACCTCTCAAAAACATATCGCAATCCAAGCTATGCAATCTCTGTGCTCATGCAAGCTACCCAGGTCTTCCTCTGTTTATTCCAAGGAAACCCAAATCACAGAACATAACACTTCTCCTGTGCCAGATGCTTTGTTTTTCCCCAGGAAAGAGCTACCAGACGGTGTGTTTTTGGAACACAAAGTGTAAAGGCACTAGTTGAATCGATCAGAGACAGAGTTGCAAAACCAGCTTTTGTTTATATTAGTGTCATGGCTCATAACTTAAATGCAACTGTTGCTTGTAGTGAAACAACACAAACCACATGCACACAAGAAGAATGAACCCTGGAGTTTTTGCACCTCAGGATTCGATCATTCATGAATTCTCCTTCTGGCTCTCCAATACTATTTTGAATCTTCTTGCTGCCCTCCTCGCTTGATTCAACATCCCAACACAAAAACATTGTTTCATTCTCCCTAATCTGTACCAGACCATTTACTACAGAAGCACACACACATCTGTTTGTGTGTGTGTCTGTGTGTGTGTGTGTGTGCGTGCGTGTGTGTTAATGTGAATGGAATGTGTTTATAGAGATGTGCAACCCCGGAATGGCCCAGTTGTACTTCAGCTGTAATTTGACAGAAAGAGATTAATCATCGGTGTTTTATTTTTGTGTGTATAAGTGAGATTTGCCTCCTCTCTCCGGCTCGCTCTCTCCATCTCCTCTTCCCATATATGGAGGAATCGACATGAGGTAAAGGAATGCATAGTAATCTTATAGTCCTACTGAGGTAGAAATGATATGCGTGATCGAGAGTTTCCATTCTACAAACATTATGGAGAATAGCCAGCAGCAGGTTTTGCTTCACACACACACACACACAAACATACACACAACCATCGTCCCATTTTCTCGCCCTCCCTTCCTCAGAGGTGTTGAGTGAGTGAAAAGAGGCTGAAATGCCCCCATGCATGCCCACACACTGACTCATCTTTGAATCTGGACTGTTGGCTTTCCTGCCCCTTGGTCCCTGAGAAGAATAAGCCTTTCACACATGTTCAGACACCCTGTTTAAGTTAAGATTTTAGTTTAACAAGGACTGTTAGGCAAAATACTCCAGTGGGCAGAGCCAGAAAACTGGTAGCTCGCTTGCCAAGTTGACCAAAGGTAAGATCTAAATTCATTCGTGGCATGAGACAGAGAGATGGTGGAAGTATGTGCAAGGGCAAATATGTTGCTGACCCTTTTCCCTAAGTCACGACCACCCGCTCCTCTTCTCCACTTTAATATCCTGCAGTTGCCGCTGCACCATACCGGATTACGTCTCTTTATGCTCACGGTCTTGCAAGAAGCAAGATGAGTTTATTTTCTCACTTTTCTCTTTGTGCAGCTCATGTGTCAGAAAACACAACAGTAAAAAAGCTTTCAGACCTACAAGAGAGTGAGTGAGTGAGTAGATGGATAAAGTTATACAGCTAAAGGGCATCTATAGGGACTGAAGGATATAACGTTTTACCATTTAAATGATTTGTTATGAGCCTTTAGTAGCTTTTAATGAGCTTTAAGCAAAATGAAAATATAAGAGAATGGTGTGGAAAAAATGCCTCTCCGTTTTGATTAATATGTAATAAACTCTAATGTAGTCATGTCCTTATGGTTACACAGGCATTATCTACAGATAGCCCTCTCACAGTATCCTACTCAGAGTAGCCTATTTAAAATGAAGATGTTTGCACTTACATTTCTGTATATTTGATTGGATGATATCAATGTATTTTTTTTTGTGGCAAACATGATTACTGTTAACTAGCTAGAACTTTATGTTAGAGTAAATGCTAGGCTAAGACAGCTACACACAACCTGGATAAAACATTAAATGTTAATATAATTTAGGTTTGATGTAGGTTGATAGCTCGGTGGTTGTTGTTGTTTCACAAAGCGCCGAAAATTTGGAATAGTATTGGGCTGCACCTCTTCATCAGTGAATTCAGATGTTTCATTCAGTCCCATTGCCACAGGTGTATAAAACCCAGCAGCTAGCCATGCAGTCTGCCTTTACAAACATTTGTGAAAGAACGTCTCATTCTAAAGAGCTCACTGAGTTCCAGTGTGCTGCTGTAATAGTAATGTAATAGGATGCCACCACTGCAACAAATCAGCTGGTGAAGTTTCTTCCCTCCTTGATATTCCACCATCAACTGAAAGTGGGATTATCCAAAAGTGGAAGCTTTTAGGAACCACAGCGACTCAGCCACCAGGGGGCAGCACCATGTAAAGTTACAGAGCGGGGCCACCGAGCGCTGAGGCTCACAGTGCGTAAAAGTGGCCAACGCTCTGCTGACTCAGTACCTGCAGAGCTCCAAACCTCCTCTGGCATCAACATCAGCACAGAAACTGTGTGTCATGGGAGCTTCATGGCCGAGCAGCCGCACACAAGCCTTACATCACCAAGCACAGCACCGAGTGTTGGATGGAGCAGTGTAAAGCACACCACCACTGGACTCTGGAGCGGTGAAAACATGTTCTGTGGAGCGACCAATCATACTTCTCTACCTGGCGGCCTGATGGACGAGTCTGGATTTGGTGAATGCCAGGAGAACGTTCCCTGCCTGACTGCATTGTGCCAACTGTAAAGTTTGGTGCAGGAGGGATAATGCTAGGAGGGATAATGGGCTGTTTTTTCTGGCTCTGCCTCGGCCCCTCAGTTCCAGTGAAGAGAAATCTTAATGCTTCAGCTCACCAAGACATTTTGGGCAATTCTCTGCTTCCAGCTTTGTGGGAACAGTTTGGGGAAGGCCCTTTTTTGTTCCAGCATGACTGAGCCCCAGTACACAAAGCAAAACTTGATTGGCCCATAAAGAGCCCTGACCTCAACCCTGTCCAACACCTTTGGGATGAATTAGAGCGGAGATTGAGAGCTGGGCCCTCTGGTCCAACATCAGTGTCTGACTTCACAAATGCTCTTCTGGATGAACAGACAAAATTTCCCACAGACACACTCCAAAATCTTGTAGAAAGCCTTTCCAGAAGAGTGGAAACTGTTCCAGCTGCAAAGGGAGACCAACTCCATATTAATGCCTATTGATTTAGAACGGGATGTCATAAAGGCTCTTGTAGGTGGCCCAATATTTTTGTTCATATAGGCCTAGTGTAGCTAACCAGGACTTTGGTTTGCCAAGACACAGACATGCGTCTTGGCAAAGTCTTAAACATGTTAATTGTAGGGCTGAGTATCAAAATTCGGTACCTTATGGTACCTGAAATGCCTAGCTACTACAGTGTATTGAACAAAGGAAGTTTCTTTATATACTCTGTTGTGAAAATGGAATTTCGGATGGAAAAAGTTTTCCATACACTTATGGTCTCCTTCTGTGGGAAACACTGGTAACTTGCAGATAGTGGGAGAGGAGAAGTGTCACTGAAATAGTTGGCCAATGGCAGGCTCATACCCACAGTCTACATCCTGTGGGTCAGACTTGCACAGGTAGAGAGGTTCAAAGTGGGATTTTCTGTGTTTGTTCCATTGACCAGAATCAGTGCCAACAGAGTTTGGCACAAACGCCTATGTGGAAAGCTGTCACTATGATTTTTATGTTCCTTGACTCTATTCCAATGTTCTAATCTTTTCTCCACCAAGCATTTCACCACAATTTGGCTAACTTACAACTCCTCTGTCATAATGCCAGTTGTGTTCAATATTTTGTATGGGTGATCAGAAAAATATCAGTCTGCTGCTGTAGCCAGAGAGTCAACTTACCAGAGGGTGATGTAAATTATATAGGTATGTAAGTAAAAGCATACAGTGAAAAGCCTGTGATGTACAGAGACTGCAACAGAGGTGATTATGTGAAATTGTCATTATACTGAGAAATATGCTGCGGAACCATAAGATGATGCTGACATCACTTAGCCTATATTGGCACATATCTCAAGTTGTTTTATTTATTTATTTATTTTTCTATTGAATGTGAAATCCTTGGATGCAGTTTTTGTGGCTTGGAGGCTCAATTTACATTCCACTGCAATGCTCCTTCCATTGTCTGCTTTGAACTTCTGATATTCACATTATTTCCATGAGTGGAATGCATGCAATTTTGATAATGCACAGTATGTAGTCGGTACAAGGCACTGGTGTGGACCATGTGCTGCACTGCGCACATGGAGGAAACACGTATGCTGTTTTGAAAATAAGTTTTTTGCATTTTTTTAGTGGGTTGGACTGATAATGAGAACAACAGTAAAACCAGATTGAGAAGACTCATTCCCATGAAATGCTGTGGGACCCCTGCTGTCTGTGTCAAGCCTGCAGACCCTGGCCTGCTGTTTCTGCTCTGTGCACAGATAAGTCTGAGCAGGAAGCTGCAAAACAAACAGAGCCATCAACACCCGGGCTCCTAATAGGATCTCTAAAGTAGCATGACTTCCAACATACAACCCACAGATCATCACCACAGATATGCCACTGATACGGTCTGCTGGACTACTTAAAGCAGTGGTTATCATAGTGGTTTTGGGCACCAGCCAAAGGTCCTTGAGGAGTTCCCTTGGGTCCTAAGGAGATCCCCAACAACATGTGGAATAGCCTAAATTCACCGTAATTAAATTCACAAATTAGCACAATTACAGGATCAGAATGACTTATGTAATCATAGGCTTCCCTCCCACCATTATCTTTCTAATATGGTGTAGAAAGCTCAGCCCTACAATTCAACACAAAATCAACAACTCGGCAGACCCCATATTACCACCTAATGAGGTTTTTAACTCACCAAGGTTTTCTGACAAAGTGTAAAACAAACATGCACTCTCCTCCATCTCACTTTAATTTTCCAGACCAGGTTCAAATTAATGTCTGTTGCCTGGAAGATGTGATTAATTTTATAGTGCTCCTCTGCTACGGTGCGCAAGGGATGGAGCGGGTAGACCCAACTAAACACAGCAACCCACATGATAACACTTTTATAGCCTGACATAGATCTTTATGAGATACATTTGTAGTTTGTGTAGCATCGTAAGTAGTATCAAATTAATGTAAAGACAGTGAGGACTGCCTGTTTTAAGGGAAAAAAGCGCATGTTAATGATTTTCTGAAAATGTAGCTGATTTTTGTTTATATTTGTGTTTTTTGCCATATCTATGGAGGTCATAGTTTATCTTTATTCTTTATTTACCACTGTTCCTAGCTTAACAGCATTAAAAAATAATATCCGTTCCCCTGAGGACATAATTCATTTTACAGGGCCACTCCATCACAGGGATGTAACTACAGAGGTGGAAACTGATCGAAAACATCAGCAAATGCGAAGGTGATGGCTTCCAAATTAATACTTTTATTGCATACATGAATGTGAGCAGATCTGCAGATTATGACAATATAAAAAGCAACAAGTCCCCGTACCCATCTTGAGGAAATTAAATGGCTCTTCTCTTATCATTTTTCAATTTGAATTGGAAAGTAGATCCTGCAGGTAGCATCTGCAGGAAATTTTTGTGTAGTAGACTTCTGCCACGGATAAATGACCTGATAGGATTTTCACAAATAATTGAAATTACAAACCAAAAAGGGTACTGAAAATGAAACAAATTGGAGACTTGTTCTTTGTATTGGCATTACTGACTTTGGTTTATGTGCTAAAAAGTGTTGTTTTGGAGCCGTTTTGCTATGGAAGTGAATGGAGAGGTAGAGATACAGTGTTTTGGATTAGCACAGTGAAGCACTGAATACCTGTAGGGATATTACACCACCATGTGGACTCACATACCTCTCATTGTTTTTGTGTGTTGCTGCTCATATGACTCCAATCTCTGTGGCTGCCAGCCTCACCTTGATAGCCACAAGCCGTGCAGTGCATTATTGGCTCTGCCCACATGGCCTGCCCACAGTGAATGGTAAATGCCCCAAGAAGTCCCTGAAATCACTGACAAGCAAATTTCAGGCAAAAGGGGGGGATTTAGATAAGAACACATAGGATCACAGATAAACGCAGTGTCTACTATATCCCAGGGCTTTTCAAAATCTGAGACTGTGGGCCTCCCTCTGACAAACATTAGAAAAATGTGCTCCCTTTGGGGTAGCTCAATTCCTGGATGTCTGGGAGATCATGTTGCAGCCATTTGATCCCATCCAACAATTGAGCTATGATAGCCTAATAGTACTGCTTGTCATAACTTCACACTGCACACAAACTCACTCCAAGTTTGTACAATTCCCCAGAACTATCACTGAATTATCACTTTAACCAAATGGCAGACATTTAGGCTTTTGTACTGCATGGTTCCTTTTGATAACTGATAAAAAAAAAAATAATAATAAGTTTATTAGAAATTCTTAATGAAATTCTTCTTTTTTTTTTTTTCAATTACCCTTTGCCACTGAGCCTCCCCTGAAATTCTTTTGGTGTCCCATTGGGGAGACCCAATTTAAAAACATTCTCTGTATCCTAAGTATTTATTCTTTTAATTTGAAAAAAAAAAAGTCCCTTTGGTTTAAAATAAATTTTCATCTTGGAGGAAAACAGAGGGGAAGTGCGACATAAAGAGAGACAGAGAGAGAGAGAAAAGCCCACACTCACGAAAATCATTTTCACTGCTTCTTTAACAGCAAGCAGCAGTCAGAAACCTTTGCATTTACTTGCATTTAGCACTTACCCTTCATCAGCCTTGCTGTTGCACATAAGAAACAGAGACCTTTTGTGAGTCTGGTTACTGCCAGGTAAAAGGATTCCTGAGCTTGCATTCAGGCTGTCGTTGTAGAGCCGAGCACCCCGTCCCTTTGTACACTGAGAGAAAACAGCACAAATGAGTAAAATGCAAAGGGTGATTATGTGTGAAGAGCAGCTGGTGATGCCATTGATCTGGTTTGTTTAACCTTCTGATTCGGGTTTCATTAAACAGTGTCATTGCCATGGTAACAGACACACCACACAATTCTCAGTTATTGGCTAATGGATTGTTGCTGGTGAGTCAGGCACTACTGCAGAACACAACATGCTTAGCTCTGGCAAAGGAGGCCCTCAGGAACATGCACAGTGATATTACACTACCACCGTATCAGACAGTCCCCACGCTCAACATACATGATGCACAAATGGCATCATGACGTGATGCACTCGTTCCATCTTGTTGCCCTGCTGAGAGCAACAACCAGCACGTTGCAGCAGGTTGGGCTCTCAGTAGCACCCGCATTTCTGAGAGGAAGAGCTGCTCCGGGGCTGGAAATAATTTCATTGGTTGAGCTTAACCTCAATGGGTGGAGCCAAACAACCATGGTAGTTTGGCTAATGTATCGTCTAAATTCAGATGGTCAGCTAAACAAATTAACCAGTAGCAATCTCAACCTTTGCCTCTTGCCTTTACTTGGCATGCAGCGAATAGTTTGTCCAGATATTACAATATCTTAGACCAGATACCTCAGTACTGATAGTGTGGAGATATCGTAGGGATGATTACTCATGCTTTCATAGGGTATATACACACAGGCTGTTTTGAAAATTACCATTGAGCATTATACTTAGTAATGTGGATATGATTCACAGGTATATTAAAGGCAAATATTGTTCATTTTACATTGTATTGCAGGCTTTTAGACCTAGCAATAATACCACAATAACACTCTGCCCATGGAAATTTAACTCAAACTGAAAGATTTTCTCTGCCTCCAGAGTAGACCTGCCTGTGGGAAATGTTTGCATAAGTAACATTCCCATCTGCCACTTTGCAGGATAAACTGCAACTTACTAAACTATCAAACACTGATTTGGTGAAATTTCTGAAATGTCTTTTAAATCATATCAAACTAACACTGTCCATTGAAATCAGTGCAGATGAAACTGGAAGATGATGTAGGAGGATCACAGACTCAGTGTAGCAGTGCAGCTCAGGGTGCGCTGGCTTGCCACACAAAGATGGTCACAGTGTGTTAGTGTGTCAGACGCTGATGTGGTCCAGGCTCCTGGCTCTCAGCACCGGTGCAACCCCAGCATAGAAAACATGTTTAATGCTTAACGTCATTACCCAGACTCCAGGCCCAGGGGCCACATGGGGTGTCTGGGCCTGAGCCTGGCCTGGACAACTTATCTAGTGTATCCAGAGAGTGTTAGGACTCTTTACTTGTGAGTGAGGCACTGAGTGAGTGATTGAGAGAGAGAGAGAGGGATGGACACCCTCAGATGTCCATCAGAAGCAGTCTGCTGTCACCTAGTGGTGCTAACACACACAGCCTTTGCCTGTTGTAAAGCCTGTAAAACACACCATTTGCAATGAATTTTATCCACCACATTGTTTCAGAACCAAAGGCTGACGCTAGGTTTTTCTTTTTGACACAAGGAGGCTCTGGATGTTTCCACAGCGCGGAGGATGTTGGATGATATGGCTGTCGAACTGACCTGCAGCTTTAACACTGAATCACTAGATGGCAGAACAGGTTCTCTCTGCCTCAGCATCTCTCACATCAAGCTCTACAGATCCGCATTTGTTTACTGTTAAAATATTAAAGGAACCTGATAATTGAGGCTTCAAATGAGTTATCCAGGGGCTGCCCCAGTGGCTGAGGTGCTAATAGTCAAAATGTGGAAGGTTCAAATCTGGTTCGCAGCCTCTGTTGCTGTGGTTGTATCTCTCTTTCTCACCTAATTTTCAGTGGATGACACACTGAGAACCACCTCTGTCCTCTAGAAGGTGTGATAATCAGGAAAACAAGCTGCTGTGTCAGCTTGGAATCATAACGTGCAGACTGTTAGGCCTCCATGACTCGTGGCTGAATACTACTACTACTGAGATGCTGTTTTAGCACAATGTCCCCTAGAAAGTAGTTCGTCATGATAATGAATAAAGTTTGTGTTGCGGATTAGATGAAATAGAATATGCATTGGTTTTGTTTCTGTTTTTATTTATTGCACATATAGCCATACAATTAATAATCAGTAATAATCTTTTTTTTAAGGACATACAAATATCACAGCCAAACTTTAGGTTCCTAGAGCAATGGTGCTCAAACTGGGGTCCAGGGACCACCAGGGGTACAGAGAGCGGGGTTCCCAGAAAAGGGAGTAAGATTAATTTCACTTTCCCAGCGCATACATAAACACAACTGTTTTGATTATTTCTAGTTTGACTATACACATGCACCTGCTCAGATGGCCCTCCTCAAGTCAAACTCCTCTAAAATGGGGTTCGTAGTCTATTTTGCATTTAAGTTGGGGATTCTTCCTTGACATCAGAATGTATGAACACTCACCCCTGTCCAAGAGGAATATTATAAGAACTAGTATGATGATATAAAACAAATAAAGGTCACAACATAAACGTGTGCATCATATATGGAGCCTACTACAAATCTCTCTAGGAATATTATGGTGATTTTTTTTTTTTTCCGCCTGGGGTTTTAATTTGTCTGAAGCTGCCCTACAACCGCCCATTCAGCTGCTGGGAAGCCTCTGAGTCAGTGGTCACATCAGCTGTCAATCCTGTCCCTGATTCCGCCCCCCCGCCCAGTCACACCCATTTTGTTACCGGCGTTTGAGCTGAGCTCGTATTAATTTCCCACCCTGACTTTTATTATCCTCATTGGCTGTACCGTGTGGGATGGGAGTGTGAGAGGTTACCACCGGGTGAAGATACATCAAACACCGCGTCTTTCGCCTCAAGAGTGTGTGCCTCTCTGTGTGAGTGTGTGTGTGTGTGTGTGTGTGTGGTCCATTGCATGCTACCTAGTGGTGGGCGTGTTCCCGGTCCTCCCTGCCTGCAAACCGGTGCGTGTGTGTGTATGTGTGTGCGTGGGTGTGCCTGCATGTTTTGCACGCCGCTCCTTGCCTGAGCTTCACAGGGACGCAAGAAGATATGTAATAGTGTGTGTGTGAGTGTGTATGTGTGCATGTGTATGTGTGTGTATGTGTGCGCACGTGTGATTTTTTTTTTCCCCTCCCAGATCCACTACAGGGCATGTTATTTCTTCTCAATGCAATGGCTTTGGCGGGTCCTTGCGGCGGTCACGAGCGGGTGATTTCTTTCTGACTGTGCGTGATTCAGTTCAGGCGCGTCCCCCCCCCCTCCAACACCACCACCACCACCACCACCTCTCCTCCCCTCCTTCTGCGTGGAGGTGCGGGGCCACTACTGTGTTGTTGCGGCACTGGATGGATTTACCTAGTATGTTTGTAACTGAAGCCTCGGGCGGTGCAGACGCGCGGAAAGGAGGGAAATAAGAAAAGGAGTCTCTACCTGGTTTTGCTGATCGATCACCTATACTGTGGCGACATGTCAAACTCAAACAAAAGCAAGAAGGACAAAGAAATCCTCGCTGAATATGAGAGCCAAGTCAAAGGTAGGAGCATCATCATCATTATTATTATTATTATCATTATTATTATAATGATTGTCCTCTTATTATTAGTGGTGTTGGTCCTAACTCACTGGCCATCTGGAAGGCATTGCATAGTCACACCCACCTTTACTCACCTATGCACACACACACACATTCACAGCCACACACACACGCTCAAACGCACCTGCCAGCCTCCACTACCCATGCCTATGCGTTGAATGCAGCCCACAGAGCCCGTTTACCGGCGAGTGTGTTATGGGTGCTGACACCTCACTGTGAGACGTCAGTATTTCTGGGTTCATCCTGAGTGCTGCACGGCGCCCGAGGGTGGTGGAGGGGTAGGGGAGGAAGAGGAGGAGGAGGAGGAGGAGGATGGGTTGGGGGGGTGGGTGGTGGTGGTGGTATGAGGTGGGCGGGTGGGGGGGTTTGTCTGCGGAGCCCTTGATCTCTGCCAGCCAGTGTGTAAGTGCGGGTGTTTGCCGGCTATACATCCAGTCAAATGGGTTACGGCGGCCGTCTGAGGACCTGAGGGCAAGTGTATCCTCTCCTCCTCCTCCTCTCTCTCTCTCTCTCTCTCTCTCTCTGTCTCTCTCTAATGAGCAACATCTCCGGCCGTCTGGGAGTATCCAGCCTCTCTATTGGTATTCCTCTGAGGCTGTGACTGCAGCAGGCTCCCATGTGCGAGTGTGTGTGTGTGTGTCTGTGTATGTGTATGTGCATGTGTGGTCTCCTTAGCCTGAATCTCGTGCTCATGCATGACTGCGATGTGTGATGTGTGATGTGACAATGATGTTGGCGGCATCATCTTCACTATGGAGAAGATGATGATGATGGAGGTGGTGATGATGATGATGATGATGATGATGGGATGCCATCACGTCTGCCAAACCCCAGCCAGACCTGAGAGAAAGCAGCTGCCATGGTTACGGTGAACACAGGACCCCCGCCCTCGTCCCCCCCTCCCAGCGCCATGGTTACCCCCACACTGATGCCTCGAGGGGGTCCGGTGGCCTTTTCAGTGTGTGGCTCTAATCGGTGTCTGTTCTACATCTGCCGGCGTCGGGCCCTGTCACACTGTCTGCCCGCCCTCTCCTGCTTGTCTTCACGTTAAAGTCTGGAGCAACAAACCAGAGGTGTGACATGAGATTTCATTGTAGCTTGCCATGTGCACAGACACTCTCACCTGCTAGATGCCCACAGGCTACCAGAGCGCCTAGCCACTCAAAATGGCTGACCTTTACTATTGCAATAGCGAGGGGCTTACATGCTTTGGACACTTATTCACCTGCAGATGCCAGCACACAGAGGAGATTGCACTGCTACGCCAGGGCACGACCATATTTGATTGCAGCCCTCCTCTGCATTTTCCCAGCCGCTGATCAGACAGGCTGCATGTATGCTGAGGTTTTTGCAATTTGCTCCTGACGGAAAGTTGACATGCTGAGAGACGAAGCCTTTAGGTGTCTCTTACGTCTCGTTCTCTCCCCTCCTATACGGTCTTTGTAGCTCAGTCTCTCTCCTCTCCACATGGCTCTTCACACTTGTTCTTGCATATTCAGTTGTCACCTACGCCCACGCCATCACTTAGATTCTGAAAGGAATAGCTTTCACTATTCGCTGAAAGGCGCGCCGTACCACCGTGGGTAGATATTAAAGGCAATAACGGAAATGGAGGGATTTGTGTGTTTACTCCACAGCCGATGCCTCTTCTGATCGGTGCATTCGCATGGTTTTTCTTTCACAAACACGGGCAGAGGCTTCATTCAGGAGGAAGAATTCTGCCTGTCTTTTTTTCATGCACAATTACTCTCTCCTCTGCTTCCCTCTGCCTCATTCTTTACCTCACTGTGCTCTTTCTGTCAATGCAACACACTGGGTGACAGACTTTTCCTTAGTCCTCTTCCGTATGGCGTGCACACACATACACGCACACACACACACACACACACACACACACACAAAATGAATCGACACTGAGACTTTGAGTGATTAGATTTAATGGAGAGTAGTGGAGAGCATTAGAGCCCCCAAGTGTGCATGAGTCTGTTTGCGTGTGCTCATGCGTGTGCACGCCTCTGTGTGTGCGTGTTTGTGTGTGTGTGTGTGTGTACGTGTGTGCGTGTGCATGCGGTCCCTGCTCTGGCAGGCAGCCAAAACACACTCGGGGATGCCCTGCATTGTAATGACCACTCAGATAAAGCCCAGCTCCTCCGCTGGCCCTCTGCGTCCTATCGCCTCTTGGCAAGAGCTAAACGTATAGATCTGCATTGTAACTATGTGCTTTCCAAGTCTGCCTCTCCTCTCTGGCTCCTGATTGGTTGATGCAGTAGGTGGTGTGTAATGTATACACAGGAGGTGGCCGCGCTCTCACGATGAGCTGGGGTGCATCCGGCGAGGTGAGTTGTGCACAAGGTAGTACGGCGATTATGCATACTGCTGACAATACATATTTGTGTGCTCGATAATACTCCGGTGCACGGAACGGGCTCCTGATCTTGGCTCCCGTGGTCCGTCACCCCTCCACAGTGTGTGTGACATCTCCTCCGTTTGAATGGGTGGAGATGAGGATCGTCCTCGCCTAATGAGAAATGCAAATGAAAAGGAAAAGAAAGGGCTCTGCAGGGGGAGAGGAGATAGGGGAAGCGGCGGAGGGAGAGAGATGGAGGGTTCCAGAGGCAGAGATGAAGCGCTGTGTGAGTGAGTGTTAGCTCCGCTGCGGTTCTCTTTTTGCCTGCGTCTGCATGTAGGTGATTACTGACCTCACATCTGCATACCTGCAAGACGGAGAGGACGGAGAGAAATAAATGAACAAACAAGGGGAGGGAGGTGGAGAAATAACGAGGGATAATGAAGTGGGAGATGGTGACTCCTCGCTGAGTAAATGCTTCAGAAGGCTGTATCACAGGCCGGGTTCAGTGTGTGCGTTTCTTAATGATTATCCAGTAGTACTCTGCCCTTGTGTCCTTGGACCTGGTCGTCATGGTAACGGCCACCTCTGAAGACAGCGTGAGCTTCCTGTTCCTGTTAAAATGGTGACATCACGCACAAACACACACACACACACACAGGCAGGATGAAAGTGCCCTCATGCAACGGGAAGGTCAGGATAAGATTGGTGTGAAGAATCATTCTGGACCACTGAGCAGTAATTAATGAATTAGTCACCTACTTCATCACGAGCTGACAGCAAAAACTCCCTCTGCCAGATTGAGAGATGTGGATGATGTAAGAGAGGAAAATGGGAGGAACCCAGCTGCCCGAACCAGAAAATCACGCGGAAAATGTGACCCTTGTTGATGTCCTTGATTTTAAAGTTCATGGGTTCAAATCGGGCCTCTGACCTGTTCCCGTCTTTTTCATTCAGCCATCCTGTTCCTCTCAACTGTCGACTGCCAAAATAAAGCAGAGAGCAGTTTTTATGGTATTTTATACTCTAAAAAATTGTGAAATAACCGTGTTTGAATGTTTGAAAGACTTTTTGCCCAGTCATCTAAAAGTCTTCCTCTTCGTGTGTGGTGGGGTTGAACAGAGCCTTCACTCACTGCTGTTTAGGACAGAGGCTCTCAACCTGGGGTCCTTGAGGAGATTCCAGGAGGTCTCTGGAAAAATGGGGAATATTCTAATTTCACTATTGTTTCATAGACTAGAAGTTTAGCCCAATGAGAGAATGCATAAGAATGACTCTTCTGTTCATAGGTTTCACTGTTAATCTGCCACCCTACAGTGTAGGCATTTATCATGGAGTTATGTGAAGATCCCTGAAACTACATCTTATCAAATACTGGTTCACAGCCTGATGTGTATCAGTTTGGGCTTCCTTGACGCCAAAAAGGTTGAGAACCACTGGTGTAGGTGATACTTGTATATTTCTCTCATTAGTGTCAATTCATTCTCCTCATGTGTGTGAAGTCAATTACTCGCTGTGTCCCATAGCCAGCACCTGAATGTAAAGGGCAGGGGAACTGGAATCTGCAATGTCTTTAGCAACAGGGTCATTTGTCCCGTATTTGCATTCACAGTTGACCCTGTAGATACTTTGAAATGAGTCCCACTACAAAAATCATTAAACTCTGGCAGAGATCAGCTGGCTTTCTCTCCTGTCTAACCATAAGGTTTTTACCAGGTGGGTGTCTGAGGGGCAGCGACACATTAGCTAAGTCCCACCAACCAGCAAAATTGTTTCTATCAGTATTATTTAATTAGGTAAAATGGCCGACTTCCAGCAGTAGAGCCCCTGGCTGCAGGACAGAGGCACATTGATCCAGTAAGTGAGCCTTTGTTAAAATTTATCGGTTTGCTTATCAGACTAGCCACGAGGGTTGCCAGCTGTACGGAATTGTTTCCTAATTGAAAAGTTACAAAATGCGATGATGCGAACTCATATGGACCACTCAGTGCAGTCAGATCTCTCTCTCCCTCTCTCTCTCACACTCCCTTTCTCCCTCTTCCAGGTTTGTTTACATGCTGTCAGTGCGTCAGTGCTTTGCTGACACCAGCTAGTATAAGTTAGTCAACAGTTAAACATGAAAGGTAGGCTGTGAATATTAAGGAGTGAATGACACACATATCTGCAGATCAGGTCTTTCTCCAACCTAAGGGGTGAGACAGGCTCACCAAGGAGGCATTCAGGTATCACATCTGATGTTTACAGCCTTATTTGAATCCAGTTTCCCGCACCTTTAATCTGGACATCATTATCTGTGTCATCTCCATCAGTGGACGCAGACCTCTTGTCTTCTGCAGCTCTACTTTGATTGTGGCTGATAAGACACATGTAGAAATCATATGTAGTGCAGTTTTTTAAAAATGTAGTTTTCCATGTTTGCAAAGACCACCTAACCATCTTTAACCTTTGATTTTGTGGTAAAGTTTGAGTTTCTCATCTTAACAATCCAGTTCTTCTTAATCTTGCAACATAAAGCGCAACACCACCTGTGCGCCAGTGTATTTATTTTGCAGGACAGACAGCAAATGCTCACTGACTCAAGGTTGGATCACTATTTTGTGGCAATCAATAGAGAGAAAGAGAGGAGAGGATAGAGAGAAGAAAAATGGGCATTTATTTATGTGAAATTTTGTCGAATAGCATTGCATTCCTTCTGACCTATTTCATACTCGGGCACTGTGGCTGAACATTTGGCATTCCTTCAGAAAAAAAAAAAACCCTGAACCCTGGGGGGGCTTTCAGAAAACTGCAAAATGTTGATTTCATCAGTCAGCCAGCCAGCTGTCTATGCCTGGTAGATACTCTGCATACTCGCAGTATTTTGCCACATCATGCTGTGCTTAGGGTAGTTCCTCTGATCAAAGAGGGGAAGCGTTGTAACTGGGGTGTTATGGGGATACGAGGAGATGTGTCTAAGAAGAAGCATTTCAGACATCAAAAGGTAAAACGCAGCAGACGTCCTCCTTTCACTTTCAATTTACGCTGATCTAAGCCAAGGAGGTTCATTGAAAGGGCAAGATTTTATCTTTTTTCTGCCACAGCAAATATTTTTTGTTTTGTTTTGTTTTTTTTTTCAAATGAGGTGTTATACCTCAAACACACATGCACACACTCCTTCCTCTTTCTCTCCTCTGTCTCCTCTCTGTCTCAGCTCATGTAATTACTGATGACGAAGACTGTCCGTTTTTCTCTTACGAGTCACCTTGGACAGCATCTCCACTGACTGCAGTAACACTAAATAACACACCAACACACATGCAGCCCCACAGATGTACACTCCCACAGTCAGTCCTACAGTCAGCATGGTAATGCATGGCTGCACGCTTCACTGGTTGTGCTGTTTCAGAGAGCTGGATCTATCTGCAGAGGGAGGGAGAGGAGAGCGCTGCTAGAGAATACACAATGATAACCCCCACCTCTCTCTCTCTCTCTCTCTCTCTCTCTCTCTCCCTCTGTGGCTTTCTATTCTTTTCATTTTTCTTCTCCCTGTACCACTCGCTCTGTCTTCTGCTTTCTATCTTCATCCTTTCCTCTGCTTTCTCACATTTTCTTTTTACCAACTCTTTTCCTCTCAGTTTCTCTCTCCTCCCCTCACTGTCTGTATCTCTCTCTCTGTCTCTCTCTCTCTCTCACACACACACACACACCAATTCCCGGGGGACCCTATCCACTCCACTACCTGTTGTCTTGGCAACCACACACTGTGTGTGAACCATGTGACGAGGAAGGTGAAGACAACAGCTCAGATCTGCCGCATCGACACGCATGCACACACTCGTGCGTGTGCACGTGTCCACACACAAAGACACAAAACACATGCACAGCTGTGCGGACACACACGTGTACACACACATGCATGCACACACAGACACAAACAAACACACACTTTCTCACTGATACGGTTCATAGAGATCCCCATAGGATACTGCCATGGCCTCTAGTTCCAGCATGTCTTTGCTACTCATCCATTATTGTGTGTATGTGTGTGTGTGTGTGTGTGTGTTTCTTGCTATGTATATTTGCTCCTTGGGTTGATTCTTGCATGCTTTTGCCGTTGTTAGCTGCTCATTCAAAATGGCTGCTATTTCATGGTGTTTCTCTACAGTCACAGTAATAATGTGCAGCATTTCAATATAAATGAATGTCAGCTTTCCTATTCTTCGTCATAAACTTAATCAATAAAAAAAATTAATAATAAAATACAAGATCCAAGACTCTGTGGGAACTGCAGTGCAAAAAACACCAGACTGAAATGTTGGTCGTGGAGATATTTATTGGAAGCAGAGCGGCTGTGGAGGCAGATACCATCATACTGGTTGAATTAAAGCTCAATGGATGAAGCCAAAGAGCATATTTTTCACAGTTTTGTGAAAAAAGAGTGCAAGTTGGTTAACTGGCAAAGCTGAATGGCAAAGAAAGAACAGACATGAAATCACCACTTTTCTTTCATTCATAACCAAGGCATTGGAGGGAAAGTTGGAGGGTGAGCTGCTTGGCTAACTCACTTACAGGCTCACTAGATAAAGAGCGCCCTATATTCCCCTCAAAGTAACAGCCCTTTTCCACAGCAGCCATTTTGACATGAAATAGCCGGTAAACACAGGTGTTACTAATGACATTAATTAAGGCTGTGTTCCATTTTAAGTGTTGCTGAGTCTTTCCTGCGAGCTAGCACCCACAACAGCAGGACTCAACCAAATACAATGAAACCGTCATTCATGTCATTAGCAACACCTGTGTTTACCTGCTATGTCATGTCAAAATGGCTGCTTTGAAGCGGCTCTGTTTGGTCAGTGTGAAAACATGTTCCCTCGGTAAGATTTTTTTTTTTTTTAAACTTAAAGCAAAATTATTGACATAACTCTGTTGTATTTCAAAATTCATGGTCCGATAGTTCATGTTCGGTAAATAATTTCTGAAATGGTGTTAATGGTTGTGCTACTCCAGAGATACTCTTTAATTCAGACTTCTTATTAACAGGACAAAAAAATTAACAATGTCAGCATTAGTGTTGGCATGAACCGCAGTAGCCACATACATAACATCAAATATTAGCAACATATGCAGGCCTATGTTCCTTTCAAATATAAATATATTGGAACATACATATGTTCACATAAATTACTCAGCTAACTTTGTGTAGCTAGTTTATATTTTTCAGGGTTATTAGCAAGAGTGCTAGGGTTCATAATATTAGAGGGGTGTGTATGTTATGTTATGTTTCCAGGGTCCTAAGTTTCCAAGGTCCAATGTTCTTAGGGTCTTGAGTTCTTAGGGTCCTAAGATCCAAAGGTCCTATGTTCCCAGGATCCTACGTTCCCACTGTCTTATGTTCCAGGGGTCCAGTGTTCCCCAATATTAGTTCAATATTATGTTAACACACATTAACTCTAACAGTGTAATTAACCCTGGGAACATAAGACGTTAGCAACATAGGCCCTTGGGAGAGCACATATGTAGACCTGTGGAACATGGATATTAGCAAGAGTGCTAGGCTTCATAGCATTAGAGGGGAGTGTATCTATTCTATGTTCCCAGGGTCCTAGGTTCCCAGGGTCCTGTGTGCCCAATGTCCTTTGTTCCTAGGGACCAATGTTCCCCAGTTCAGTATTCTGTTAACACACATTAGCTCCTAGCCTTAATCAACCCTAACCTTAACACTAACAAAAACCTTAACCTGCATAGGACCCTGGGAACATTGGACCTTGGAGACTTAGGGCGCTTTGTCATGTTCCCATCATGTGCCATATAAATCAAGGGAACATATGACCTTGTGAACATAGACCCCTGGGAACATAGGACCCTGGGAACATAGGACCCTGGGAACATAGGGCTTTGGGAACATAAGAATGACTCCACATTAGAGTCATCCTCTCTCATGTCTTGCCTTTTTCACTGGACATCTGTCTGATATTACTTAACCAGAAAAAAACAAGAAATAATCACAACATTGACTGATTATTAGCACCAAAGAATGAAAGAACTAAAGAAATTCTCTCTTTGAATTACAGAATTTGCAGTGCAATAAGTATAGTTTTAATACTTCTGCTGTTGTCTCTACATAAATTAGCTAGTGTCTCTAATTTGCATCTTTGTACCATCTGTGTTTATATATATATGTGTGTGTGTGTGTGTGTGTGTGTGTGTGTGTGTGTGTGTGTGTGTGTGTGTAGATGTGCGGGCCCAGTTGGTTGAACAGCAGAGATGTCTGGAACAGCAAACAGAGATGCGGGTCCAGCTGCTCCAGGACTTGCAGGACTTCTTCAGGAAGAAGGCCGAGATTGAAACGGAATATTCTAGAAACCTAGAGAAGCTGGCTGAGAGGTTCATGGCCAAAACACGCAGCACTAAAGACCATCAGCAATACAAGTAGGGGCAAAGGAGGGCATGTGTGTGTGTGTGTATGTGGGGTTTCTATGTATTAGTAAACATGCACCCTTGTAATTCATTGAAATTAATGTCTCCTTCACTTAAAATAACCTCTTCATAGAATAGTAAGTATAACTGCTTTTGCAGGGGGTATAATTGGAAGTAATTGGTCATGCTGAGTGTGTGTGTGTGTGTGTGTGTGTGTGTGTGTGTGTGTGTGTGTGTGTGTGTGTGTGTGTGTGTGTGTGTGTGTGTGAGTGTGTGTGGAATTTATGCTTGTGTGCTTGTGTACTTGTGCTTTTGTGTGCATGTGTGCATGTCTACTTGCATGTGTGTGTGTGTGTGTGTGTGTGTGTGTGTGTGTGTGTGCGCGCACAGAGTTGTATGGAGTGTAACCTTTTCCCATCTCTCTCTCTCTCTCTCTCTTGCAGAAAGGATCAGAACCTGCTGTCTCCAGTGAACTGCTGGTACTTGCTGCTAAACCAGGTAGATTGTGTATGTGTGTGTTTACACTGGTGAGAACAAATTTCACTGGGGAGTGTGTAAACATCAAAGCTTTTGTTCCCTCTCAGGTGAGGAGGGAGAGTAAGGACCATGCCACGCTCAGTGACCTCTACCTGAACAACGTCATCACCCGGCTCACACACATCAGCGAGGACTCAGCCCGCCTGCTGAAGAGGGTGAGTCGCAAGCAGATGAGGGAAAAACATTGGCTACATGTAACCGTCCAATGTGATGTGTAGTACTAATAGGGGTGGATGGACTGACAGCTGTTTTTAGAGGCTGATAAGGATCATTTCACTTTCAAACTGCAAAAACCTTCATCTTGATATTCTTCAAATTTGATCATTTTCCTACCAGAGGAAATCAGTGTTTCCCTGCAGAGTTTTATTCTTGTGAGGATGGAAAAGCCTCTGCAAAAGCATTTAGGCCATCAAGGGACTTTTAAAGTCTCAGTTGAACCCCATGGCAGGAAAATTCGCAAGGAGCATTAGCAGTTCCTTAAAGGGATAGTTCACCCATTTTGAAAAATGTGATAATTTTTACCATAATTAGTGGATTAAAGCAGATACGATAATTTAATGGTTGATTCAACATGGTTGAATCATCAGTAGATTATGAGCTTATTCTGTTTTTATTTATTTATTTGTCAGCGTTTGTTTGAGTCTTAACATTTGTCACTTAAGTCGACCCTCTGCAGTTTTGCACAGTGCACCTTTAAGGCAGGGTGTGGCAGGTTTTATTGTAGGTTTTAAACACTGTCATCGTGATGCTGCTAAATTAAACCATATCCTCACTTCCTGTGAACAACAGAGACTGGCCCTTGTCTGATTCTTAATAAAAGGCCAGTGAATCAGTCTGATTCATCATACCTGACTGTGCTCCTAGCTGCTCCTAAAATATGTCCACTTCTTCATGTGCAGTTTCTCTCTGCCTTAAGACCGGTCACAGTCTTTAATGTTCATGCATACAGTAATGGTTTGTGAAGTCAAGCATGTATTCTGGCTACACAAGGGAAGAGGGAAGATGGAAAATCTAATAAATCCTTTCATTTTCTTTACATGTGTAATTTGTAACAAAAAAAAAAAAAATAGAGCCCTAGCTCATGAATGTGTTATTACAAAGCTTCAGGAAATCAGTATGCTGGAAGGATTCAGTGCAGATCACAAGGGGAAATGGTTTCTTGATAGGATTGAAGTGGGGAGTCGTCCTTTTGGGCCGAGCTCTAGTAACCGTAGGCCTGTGGGTTTTTTATTTTTTTAATTTTTTTATAGGGCTTCTTTAAGTATGGGGAGAGGAGGTGTATAAAGGGAGTTGATTCTAATGAAAAGTAAAGTCTACATTCCCCTGAGCTCTGTTGGGCTGCCTGGGAGTTTAGCAAATTAAACACACGCACACGTACACGCACCCCCCGCCTCCAAGTTTAGCTCAGCGCGTTCATTATTAATCTCTGTTCCGGCTCGTCTTTTATTCATGCTAACTAAAGTGCAGTAGGTGCCAGCAGCTATGTACTGTAAGGCTTCCATCGTGGTTGTGTCCCAACTCCTCCCGAAACTCTGACATGTTCTGAGGAGGGATGCTGCTGGACTGTCACTGAGGAGACAGACGTGGCTCAGTGGCCATGACAACACTGACAGCCCAGTGGCCATGGCGACGGGCTCAGCTGATCTTTCTCATCGGGCGCTATGGGAACAGGATTCATCCATTCTGGGATTCCACAGTCATTTAGCATAATGCAATATTAATGCGGCACCGCGCTGCCACATAACTCCTTCCCAAACTGGCCGGGCTGTTTAATGCATGAGACAGGAATTCAGTTTGTGTGCAGACAGCAGAGCTCAGGAGTCAGCCACGGTTTGTTTAATTTATGAATTCATTTGTTTGTGTGTGGCTTTATCCATTTATTTATCTGCTGCTATTTGGCCAGCTTGATTGATCAGCAGTGCTTATTCCCACTGACATTCTGTATGAATGGGAACTTTTATGGGTTCACCTGCTTTCCATCAAGAACTGCTGTAACTTGTGCTGATGATACTTCTCTTGTCTAATTTCTTACCTTTTTTCCTTAACTTTCCCCTGTTAGAGTAAAGAAATCACATTTCAGCTTCAGGAGGATCTGATGAAGCTTCTGAATGAGCTTTATACCGTAAGTAACACAAATTTGTGTTAAACACTAGAATGGAATTGGTCTTAACCAGGGTTTTTACATTTTTTTTCATCTTTCGGACCTCAAAGTTGACTTTCATTAAGCCAGGGACCCTCATGTGCAGTGATTCTGCCCTTTCATATGTACTTACAACATTAGAAGATAAAACTAGGACATTGGTGAATAGATTCAAAGTGGTTAGACAAAAACATGATGTTAAAATAATCACTCACACATTTGTGCAATTGCCATGACTTGATTTAAGTGAGAACCACTCGACTCAACTAAGCAAAAAGAAAAAGAAAAAAAACATAATTTGATGATTACCCACATGAGAACCACTTGGACAAAATCAGTATGCTCTTATTTCATGTTTTTATCAATTCAGTCTTGGGTCTTCACTTAAATCAACCCTTGGCAAATTTGCAAAGTAAACCTTTATACTATTCATCATTTTGCTGCTGAGGACCCCCAGGAAGCCCCTCAAGGACCTCTGATGGTCCCCACATCCCACTTTGAAAACCACTGGTTTTAACAAGGCCATCAAACCCTTCACTGGTGGGTGTAAATGTGAAGATAGAACCTTTATCTTTGAGTAATTTAGAAAGTCTAGCAGCTCTTGGTTTCTACAGAAACTGTGTCAAGGGGAAAGTCATGATAAAAATTCTGTTGACTGTGGCTTGGCCTTTTGATATTGAATTGCTGGCTCATATACCCAGAAACCCACGACAATAATGGTAAGTTTGATCCTGAGCATTTCAAATCTGGCACTCTTTAATACTTCTCTGCATCTTTCTCCCTTGCTTCTGCCTTCTAGGTCAAAGTGAGCGTGGCCACCATGGAGCTCTGTTCTTTCTCTGACAATATTTAGCATGTCTGCAAGGAGCAAAGAAGGAAAAAAGTTGCTGATTATTGGCCGGCTAATGCTAAGGTTTATTTTAGGCCTGAGTGCCAGCCTTAAAAGCCTCTTGTCTAAATAAGTAAAGACTGGAAATCAGCTTCCAGTGAACCTGATAACCTTGAGGAATAGGAAATGTAGGTCGAGTTGATCTTGGTGGCAGCATAATGTTTGTTTTTCAGTGTTTCTGGTCCATTTTGTTCAGACATGTATTATGGACTGTGGTTTCCTAGGTGATGAAGACGTACCACATGTACCACGCAGAGACGATCAATGCAGAAACCAAGCTGAGGGAGGCGGAGCGTCAGGAGGGGCGTGTCAAGGGCGTGTCTGGGACAGCCGGAGGGGTGGAGCCAGTGTTCGGCCTGCGAATAGAAGAGCGTCACCAGAGACGCAATGCCGCCCGCAAGATGGAGAAGATGAGAGAGAAGGTATGGAAACCAAAAAGGGACAAAGAAAAAAGGGGACAGTGGGCATCCATTGTAGCCATAGTCCTGGTAGAATTCTCTGTAATTTCCATGTCTTCTTTCTCTGTTTCCCTTAATCAGAGGAAGGCCAAGTACTCAGAGAATAAACTGAAGACTCTAAAAGCCAGAAATGAGTACCTCCTGACTCTGGAGGCGACCAACGCCTCAGTCTTCAAGTACTACATTCATGATCTGCCCGATATTATAGACGTGAGTATACAGGCTTGCTGCTACTAGAATGTGACCAATATGGGTTTTAGTATGAGTGAATCTGAGCATTTCATGTCCAAAATGTTAATATTTCCTGTAGAATTTTATTCTTGTCAGGGTGGAAATGCCGCTGGAACTGATTTAGATCATCATTGGACTAAAACTCTCCAGACAAACCCATTGTAGTAAAATTTTAAGGGTTTACCTTGAAGCAGAGTCAGGCAGATTTCTTTAAAGATACACTGTGCTGCCCCTGAAGTTGTTTAGTAACATCACATCCTCATCTCTATCTAATTGTCAGATGTTGGATGTTTCTTGAAAGTCCAACTTTGGTAAACTAATACATCTGTCTAACCCTAAAAACTTGACCTAATAAGCATTTATTGGTCCCATTTTTCCTATGAATATAATGATTCTTACTGAATCCTGTTTACCACCTCCCCCACTCTCCATCTCAGTGTTGTGACCTAGGGTACCACTCCAGTCTGAGTCGGGCTCTGAGGACCTACCTATCAGCTGAGCTGAGCCTGGAGGCCTCCAGGAGGGCAGGTCTGGAGGTCCTGGAGGGGGCCGTGGAGGGCCTGGACCCTGCCCGCGATAGGCAGCGCCTCCTGGGCCTCTACCCCACTGCCTTCTGCCCCCCACCACGCTTCAGCTTCCAGGCCCACATGGGCGACACAGTCAGTACATTGTATACTCAGATGTGTTTGTACACATAAAAAAATTACCACAGGTCGGGGAACTCGTAATGTGTGGAATTTAGAGAGGAAGGGAAAGTCTGGGAACTGGATGGATTCTCGAAGGAAGTCAGGGGATCGAAAAGAATTTTAAAAGTGAGCCACTTTACATAAAAATAGCAGAATGTGCAAGTTATTTATACGTGTTTTGTATGTTTAATATAAAATTATTGTTGTAATGTTACATGTAGTTATGTTTGTTTGTAAATACATAAACATACAAAGACTCTAAGGAAAATACAATCACCACTACAACAAGCTTGATAACAGTGAAAACCAGGTTCTATTAGGAATAACATGAACAAACCAAAAGGGTAAAAAGTTAGGTCACAGAAGTGCTCTGAGTTAGTTAAGCTGCTGAGAAGTCATGAATTTTACTGAATTTTATATCAGGGCCCCACAGGGAACCTTAACATACTTACAAATGCAACTGTAATCAAGTGCACTTATGTACCTCATGTACAAAAAGGATCATGTGTTGTATAAATATTTTAAAGGCAACTGTTTTATGGCATATTAGCACACATATTTATTCTAGCATATGATAGAATAAATGCAAATCTGGACTGTAACTGGCTGATTGTTTTGCTCCTCTTATCAGGTGACGCAGATTGCTGCCCAACCACAGGTCCAGGCTGAGCTCACACTCCGCCTTACTCAGCTCCAGACCCGCCTGGCATCTCTAAAGATAGAGAATGAAGAGGTAAGACACACACACACACACACACACACATGCATCAAAATATATTTCAGAAATCACCAAATGTATTGAAATAATGAGACAAACATCAGAGCTGTAGTCGAGTCCAAGTCAAGACCGAGAACAGCATATGCTATAAACAATGTCTTTCCAAAGAATTAAATAGATTTTTTTAAATATAAAGAAGAGAGAGAAAGAGAAACTTGTGGCTTACAGCTTAAAATTTATTTATGACAGATACAGCACTTGACACAAGGTTGATATGGTAATTTTTGCTGGAAGTAAATGAGGTGATAAAATACAAGATGTAGTCACTAAAAATAAATTTCTACCATCTGAAAGCAACTTCACCACACAGTTAGTCTTGTACTGTATTCTGTGAATGGTGGAGCAGATTGGAGAGTGTATGGTGCGCACAGAGGGCAGCTGTTAACTCACCCTGAAGGGCATAAAAATGCTGATAGAGTCTGGATTAATGAGCTGCATCTGCACGTCTCAGCAGCTTACAAATATACACACGCACATGCAGACAGACAAGCGCACGCTGATTATCATAAACAAATAAAAACACTTTTACGCCCATCATCCTTGTTGTAAATACAAACACACTTTGCATACCAAGTGTACTTAAACATAGACGTTGCACTTGAACACACAGCTCAGCTCATCAAACACTTTGGAAGGGAAACTTCACCCTAAAATAAACAATCACAAATTCATAGTCAAAATTTTTGAACTTATGATTCATGTGTAGTTTTGGTGAGACTTTTCCCAAAGCTGTAATTTCAAGAACTGATACTTCAATTGTTTTGATACTTTATCAAGCTGCTCATTTGATTTAATGCCAGTGAGATCCAGAAATAAATCATTGATACCCTAAGGAGGACTGTGTTGGTCCATCTGCCTCTCCATTCATTCAGCACTTTACTTCAAGGCAGAATAATGAAATCTATTGTACAGATTGCAGTGAAATTTGGTGAGCACACTCATGCTCCTCAGAGGATGAACCCTGTCAACTCTGGTGACTTCCTGATCTTTCGTCAAGTGCTACCCTCAGACTGAAATGTCAAATTTGCTGGCTCAGGATCTATTTGGCGGGTTGCTGTGACATTTGGTGAGCGCGTTCATGCTCCCTAGAGTATGAGCCCTTTCAGTTTTGGTGACTTCATGACCTTTCTAGGTGGCATCAACCCCCTGCCAAAATTTACCCACCTTTGTCGAGAAGTAATTTGGCAAAAAGCTCCTAAACTTGTCCGGGGCAGGGGGCACACATGCATATAGTCATGAGCACTCATGACACTTCTAGCCAATGGATTGCCATGATATTTGACAAGTGCATTAATACTCCCCAAAGGAAAATTCTTCTGTTTTTATGACCCCATTACCTTTCCTCTCATGTCGCCTCCTCCTTGGGTCTTTGTGAAATACTACACAAGCCACACGTTTAAGTCACTTCTTACTAATTTGAGACACTGTAACCATAGAAAAGTTACCTGCCTCAACTTGTGCATAGTCAGTAGACCACATTGCGACCACACTGAAGTAATGTTAGTCAACTTGCTTGTAGCTTTTATTTGTACCTGGAGCCGCACCGCCATGTTTTACTGTCAGCCATGATTTATTTTTTATGGATGAGGAAACAAATTAGACTCCCCATCCATAAAAAAATAGTAATCACATTTATGCTATTATGTTATTCTTTATTGTCATTGTTCAAATGAGGGAATTTGTGGCATTACTCGGTTTCTGTATAGGTTGACTTCATTCCCTGTTGAAAACATGTACGAGTTATGTTATTGTCTTACATCCTTTTGTCCTTTTTTCAGTTTTTTATATGCTTTTTCTGCATCTCTTTTCATATTCTTGTGATTCCTCTCATTGCTTGTTCAAAACTCATCTCTTCAATTGGAATGTCCATGGAGAAAATGAATATGTATTTTAGTTGTGGAACGAGGGCCACTGAAAAGGGGAGCTTGGCTCTCTAGAGCTTGTTTCAGCTCTTACAAAAGCATTTACATAAAGTGTCTCTTGATGATATCTCAAATTCACAGATCCTAAGTGCTCAAAAGCAGTTGAATGGCAGCATATCACTTGTTTCCGAGAGTTTTTTTTTAAGTGCATGTTTGCAATCCTGTGAAAATGTTCCAGGTTAAGAAGACCTGGGGTGCCACTCTGACCACCCTGCAGGACATGACGGTGCTGGATGACTTCGACGTCTCCCAGAGCTTCACTCACAGTCCGTCTTCAGAGTCGGTCAAGTCTAGCGTGTCTGACGGCTACTTGAACAAACCCAGTCTGGCCAAGAGAAGGGCAAACCAGCAGGAGACGGAGCTCTTCTATTTCACGGTGAGGATGTGGCGGCACATACAAATGACCACAAACACATTGAGAGGACAACATGACATTTCTACATTGTTGTTATATTTTCTCTTCCTCAGAAGTTTCGTGAGTATCTGGAAGGGAGTAATCTTATCTCCAAACTCCAGGCCAAACATGACATACTGAAGAAAGCCATAGCAGAGGGTAAGCCATGTCTTTCTTTCTGTTCTCCTTCCTTGTTACATGTATAAAAGAGACAGTATTCACTCTTGACTGCCTTCCTGAAGCTTGTCCTGTTTCTGTGTTTATAGGGTATAAGGCTGACATGCTGACCACCAGGTGAGACGTATAGCATTTGTTTAGGGTCTCAGTGCTTTTTTTTCTTTATTGATAAGTGTAACTTTCCCTTCCACCACTGTCTTTCGAACTCTGAGATTCATGTAACTGAGATTCTCCTTTCTCCTCTTTCCTCTCATTAAGTCGCGGGCGAAAGAACTCCCATAGCAAGCACCAGGTAGTGTTTTCCCACTATCAGGCTTCAGTTTTGGGGGTACTTGTGTGTGTGCGTGTGTGGTAATAGCTAACAGAATATTGTGTATCTCTTGGTAATGTCTATAGGACTCAACTAAAGCCATACCATTGCTTGTGGAGAGCTGCATTCGCTTCATCAATCTGCATGGTGAGTTGATATTAATGGATTTCAGCTGAAATCCCTTTGTTAAAGGAAAATACAACATTTTGGGTGACTTTGGTATGAGCTTGTAAAAAAATTCAAAGAGGAAATCTCAGGATGAGAATGGAGGCATTTCTTTTTATGTGCATCAGCTAACCATACAATATGACAGTCACAGCCCTCTTTGTTTCCAAAAGGTCTTCAGCATCAAGGCATTTTCCGGGTGTCAGGGTCACAAGTGGAGGTTAACGACATCAAGAACTCCTTTGAGAGAGGTGAGAGGTCGACTGGAAGGTCAGCTTAAGGTCACGCTGTTGACAGCCCGTCGTGGGTAACAAGATAATTGACTTAGTCTGTTTCTTATCCAGGTAATGACCCACTGATTGACGAGGAGAGCAACCATGACATCAACTCAGTGGCTGGTGTGTTGAAGCTCTACTTCAGGGGGTTGGAGAATCCCCTGTTCCCCAAGGACAGGTTTAACGACCTCATTTCCTGTGTTCGTAAGTAGCACTTCTTACTCATTGTTGATGGGCAGAAATGTCTTTTAATGGAGCTGTGTTTGATGTAGAGTAGAGTCGAGTAAAACCTTAATGTCCCTGAGGGGCAATAGGCTTTACTGACAGCAGTCCAACACAAATACAGACAATACATCATACACAAACAGCGCCAGATGCGTACCATCCACACTGTCACCATGAATCATGGGAGGAAGAAAGAGAGACACAATCAGGGATTATAATTTGTTTTAAAAAGCAACAAAGTGTGTGGTGTGAGTTAATGTTCAACTGATGCGGGCTATAGGAAGCCGGTATCCTGTAGCTGATATTTGGTGCCAATAATCGTTCAAAGTATTGAATATGTTAAAATTTGGCCATTTCATGCCACAAAAATACAAGTCCTCTGTGAGATTCTTTAGGTGAGGTAACAGGCCCTTAAAGATAGTGATGCAAGTCACCTTTTGACAGACAGGGAAACTGAAGTACAATAGGCCTCTAAATGAATGAATTAATGTGTAAAGAGCGTAATTGAATGAGCAATGACAGTTTATAAATAGTAACAGTTTATTACAGATTTCACAGGCTGTTTTCATATATCGATGCAGATTCACTATTTTGCAAGGTCAAGTTCCTGCTGTACTGCATCTATTCTGTTAAATCTCAGATCTTGCGAGTTGCTTAGCTTACTTTATCTGGTCCCTTTATCAGTCAGCCAGCCTGGATATCTGCATTAATGTATGAACTTGTTTATAATTGTTTATTTATGATTTAAGATTTAAGATTATTCTTCTTTCTGCTCCCTCTCATTCAAGATTTGGGAATGTTGTGTTGTGAGTCTATTGTTTTTGGGTTTTGTTTTTCAATGAATGAAATAAAATATTTAAAAAAATTTAAAACATTTGTAAAGTGTTTACAATCTAATTAATACCAAATAATAATTCTTAAAGCCTATAAAAGTGATTTTATTGTACAGTTGTACCCCCTAGCCTGAACCTTAAATATAACCAATGACAGTTATGCTACTGCGATGAGTGGAAATGAAAAACTCTGGGATTCTGCCTTGTCCCAGAAATAAAAAAATAATCTCTGATTATCTCTCCCACCCACACCCCACTCCCTTCCCCTTCTCCAATTTCTTTGTCTTTGTCTCTGTTTAGCGTCTTTGTGTTTCTGAAACTCACACTCATACGCTCTGTTCCACAGAGGAGATAGGGAGCCCGCTTCTTCTGGTATTTCAGGACGTGTCTGACAGTGTTACAGACACCTTGTGATAGCTTGGAGAGAGATGACAGCCTGTGTTGTGTGTGTGTGTGTTTCTTGCCGCAGGTATAGAGAATCTGTATGACAGAGCACAATGTATCCGTAAGATCCTGCTGGGTGTCCCGAGGGCGACACTTGTGGTGATGCGCTACCTGTTCGCCTTCCTCAACCAGTGAGTGTCCACTTACACAAAACCACAGACCCAGACCCGGCTAATCTCTCATTAGCCAGCTCAATACCACTTGTGGCCCCATCCTCTGCATTTTTCATGAGCGCTTGTCCACTCTCCCACACAATTTTAAAGCCGAGAATTGGTAAGAGACAGGCCAAAAATTCACTGGCGTGAGGCAGGTTAGAAGTGCTCTCTTTAAGGATATAGCGTTGATAAGGCAGAGCGGATTTCATCTCCACATCCTCTCAAACAAATATAGAATGAGACAGTGAGGGATGGAGAGGAGGGAGGTGTGAGCGCGAAGGGAAAAAGTGTGATGTGCAGGTGTGATGTACCAGCTCAGTGTATTTGTGCATTTATTAACAGGGTTATGAAGTGTGTGCAGCATCAGTGTTTTTGTGCAGCTAAACCAGGAGTTACACTGTCAAGGGGAGTCATGATATTTCATTTTGATCAGTATTTAAATTCCTGGTCCTGTGATGACTGGTGGCAGCCCTCACCCAGACTCACTGATTGACACTGTATGTTGCAAATTTTAGTTGGAACAATGTCAAAGGTACTAAATGTGGCATCAATGAATCATTACCACATTAATTTTGAAACATTAGGGTAATTACTGTAAACAAACAAGACCATTGCAGAGGAGATTGGCAGGCTTCACCAGCCTTTACGCTGCATTTTACGTTGCGTGCCACTGGGTCATGTATAGTGGGAAATCTGTTGGATTGCTTTACAGCACAAAACAGGAGGAGGGCGCTGTTCTTCCAGCACAAACCCATCTGAAATGCTCCGTTTCTGGCAACGGCAGGTGGTGAAAGGAGAGAAAGGCTGTCCAGCAGGGACGACAGATGCAAATTTGCTTGAAGCTAACGCTGGTGCAGTCTCTTTTAAACTGTGCAAGATCCCTGTAAAAAATCAACAATAAAATAAACCTGTTTATCCTTTTTAATAAAGAGAAGAGAGGGGGAAGGGCAACCACGAGTAAAAGGATTTATGAGAAAGGCAGAATTATCACAGCTAACAACATAACAGATTGACAGGCTAACAGCAAATACTAAAGCTGAATGTGTGTAAAAGTGTAGAAAAACTTCTGTAGACTGTTGAGGGACGAATAACAATTATTATTTCTGGTGACACTATCATGATGAATTCCACGCTTGTCCAAATCTTCTGTGTCGATGACATCATGTAGTGTGAAATCACGTGAAAGTTGCTAATCCAAACCCAAGTAGTAAATAGGAGCAGGGACAAGATAGCTGGTGAAGGGCTGGCAACATGGCGTTTCAAATCAAATTTAGCCAAACACCTTGCAGCAATAGCTCTGCCCTTACCTGCCTGTTACTTTTGCCCAGCCTGTCCCAGTACAGCGATGAGAACATGATGGATGCTGGGAACCTGGCCATCGTGTTTGGCCCCACCCTCCTTCCCACACCCGACACCCTGGACCAGGTGGCCTGCCAGGCGCATGTGAATGAGGTCATCAAAACGGTCATCCTCCACCATGATAACATCTTTCCTGACACCAAGGAGCTCCCTGGCCCCATTTATGAGAAGTGTATGACTGGAGACCAGTACTGGTGAGATTCACACACATCATCACGTGGGAGTGAAGCGATGCCTTTTCTTCACTCATAATCATTGATTACATTATTGTGATGTTCCAGCTCAGTGTATTTGTGCATTTATTAGCAGCGTTATAAAGTGTGTTCAGCATCAGTGTTATTTATACAGCTAAACCAGGATGAAAAGGTTATGAATTTACAGGGAAGGTAAACCTAAACACTTTTTGCACTTTGTTGCCAGCGTGAGAAAGGATAAAGAGTTTATTCAAACAAAAACAGTTATCTATTGAAGATGACTGTACAAAATTGTCTCTGCAAGGCAAAACTGAACTTTGTTAGAGTGTTGGGTTGTCTAGTTCCCTCGGTGTTATACGAGTCCACATGGTGGAGAAATATGCTCATTAGTTGCTCTGTGCTCCCCTGGGCTGCTAATAAACAGCACTGGATTTCTATCTCTCCATTCACTTCCATAGCAAAACAGTTCCCAAAAACAATGCATTTAGTGTATAACCAAATGCAAACAAAGATGGTTATGTCAACATAAACAACAAGTCCCAGTATCCATTTCTTTGATCAAATTAAACTACTCTCTTTTCCTACTTGAATTGGAAAGTAGATCTGGCAGGTAACATCTGTAGAAAACGTCCACATAGTAACTTTGCACCAGTGAGAAACAACTTAAAGTACTTTCACAAATAATTGTAATTACATTTTTTTAAACAAGGGTACCGGAACTTGTTTTTTATATTGGCATAATCTGCTTTGTTCGTGTTTGTTTATGTGCTAAAAGCGTTATTTTGGGTGTTTTGCTGTGGATGTGAATGGAGGGATAGAAATACATTATTCTGTATTAGCAGCCCAGAGGAGCACAGAGCAACTAATGATATTTCACCAGCATGTGGACTCATATGACACCCAGTTAACTGCACAACCCAACACTCCAGAGTTCAGTTGTGCTTCAAGAGTCAGACCTGTCACCTGTGTGTTGTGTTGCTCTCTCCTTGCAGCTGTAATAAACAGGAAATGTTTGTTATAAAAAAAAAAAAAAAATACTAGCTGTGAACTAAGTGCTGTGGCTGCGCTGTCACATAGACTTAGTCAGACTGTGTTAGTAGCCTTGCCTCCATCTGTGCGTGCATCCTCCTTCCTTTGTGTCCATACGGTGGTGAACGGACAGCGTGCTCATCGGCTGCTGACTGTATCGGTTTAGTTTAGTGCCTGAGCTGTGCTTGTCTCCCTCCTGCAGCGAGAGTCCGTTCAGCGAGCCGGGAGCGTTGGAGGAGGCCGAGCCCGATGGCGGCACCGAGACCCAAACCAGCGAGGAGGGTACGCGTGACCCCTGACCTTCACACAATCACCCAGCGGGCTTCTCGCCTCTCCATCCCTTCAGTCTCCAGCGGAGAGTGGTCACCATGGCAACAGCAGCCATGGAGACCGCACCCCCAACACACACACACACTCACACTCACACACCCCACCCCGCACCCCCTCCCTCTCTCTTTTCCTTCCTCCTCTTCTGTCTGTCTGTGTGTCGGGCAGGAGGGATATGGGGGCTGAATTGACAGAAAAGACTTAAGCCCTTGGTGTGTTTTTATAACCGTGTGCTCTTTTCTCATTGGTTGATCTTGAGGAAGACAATACCTCTGAGACAGGTGATTGACAGGTTCAGGTTCACCTCTATTTTCACGTCTGGCTCTTATCTTTATCTCCTCCTCCTCTCCCTCTCTGTCTCCCAGAGGGCGAGGCCGTGGAGGCAGTGGCGAGGTTCGACTACGTGGGGCGGTCGGGCCGGGAGCTCTCCTTCAAGAAGGGAGCGTCCCTGCAGCTTTTCCAGCGAGCGTCACATGACTGGTGGGAGGGGCGTCACAATGGCAACCACGGCTTGGTGCCTCACCAGTACATCGTGGTGAAGGACAGGCAAGTGCACAGCTTGAGATGCTTTGCACACACACCTACCACAATATTTATAGTCTGTATAGTTTTTATATCATTTTCAGTTCTAGCTTAGTTTAATTACTTTTGGTGTGGGTTAGCTAAGGATTATTTTTCACAAATGTTCAGTTTTAGTTTTAGGTCTAGTTTATAACAGTATGTTTTAAGGCCCGTTCTTCCTCCTTAGTTTATTCTAATAACCATGACACACACACATGCTCATGTGCACACACATACAGTCCTCACTGTAAGCGTGTAATATTTATAATGTCAACATTTTTGTTTTAGTGATACCAATCGCTACATTTGCATTTTGTCCATGTGGCTCAGCAGATGCTTACCTTTTTAATATGCTATAAACTGAACTATGTTCTAAGTCAAAGGGTTATATAATAAACTGAGAAAACAGGCACTTTTATGTCCTCGTTGCCTTCCTGAGTAGCCCATTTGATTCATTGACAAGTTGCGGTGATGGATTTGGTGCTCACTGGATTGCACACCTTGTTGATTAATGGACTAATTGACTGAAGGAGTCACTAACCGCTTGCCATTGATCAGCTAATTGATAACTGGTGTGTTTTGTTAGTTCAGCTCTGGTGTTTCCAGAGGCCGTGTCAGTGATTTGTCCTGACTGTTTGGTTAGAGCCTGTGCTCGCTGTCCTAGGGCTGATGCCATGTCAGATACACTCAGTCAGAAAGCAGACAGCGATGGAGGGAGCAGCAGCACGGACGACAAGAGGTCCAGGAGTGAGCTGAGCTCTCCCACTGACATCAGACCGCCAGAGACCTATAACAGGTCTGTCATGTAAGACACCCGCCCTCCTCACCAGAGCTCAAAGGATCATACCAGTGACTTTGAAGGCTTGGCCTGCTAACTACATTTTACATGCCAAACAAACATTCTGCAAATCATGTGGGGATATTCAAGATTTCACAATGTAGAAGAAAAATCCCCCTATTTGAAATTTTGGTTGAAACACCAAAATGCCCGATATTCATTTGTAATAATCTTTAAAATTGCAGTGTCAATATTTACAGTATTAAAAACACCAACAAAACCCTTGCTTTTATGTAACAAATGTTTTTATAATATTATATAATTTAAAAAAAAAAAATGCAAAACCAAAATGCAAGATAATTACCAGAAAATTACAAAAAAAACCAACAGAAAATTATCAATAAATAGATAAATAAATAAATAAATAACTTGAAATTTTGGGGGAAAGACGACAAGAAAATTATTACAAAAAGATATTGCTAATTATTGTAAATCCAAATTATGATGCCAATTATAGAAAAATCTAAATATCAGTCTGGAATCTCAGTGTGTAGATATTACGCTAAACATGCAAAATCACTGGTATGGTCCCTTTAAAGGAGAAGTACAGTCTCAGTGAATGTTGAGCCCGTTTTACTGAGGCTGTGCATTTTTCATGCTGTTAACACAGTTATCATGTGATTATTTCATTTTCATTCAGCTCCAAATCATCAAAAACAAATCTCTAAAATGGCAGACTATCCAAATACATTTGAACTTTTTGAATTAATATACTCATTCAAATGGCCTCCATGGGATTCACAGGGCAAGAGGCAAGGATGAAGACAAAACACATCCGCGGTGTAGCTCTATCATGGGAGCAGTGTCAGACTTTGAAAATGTAAATGAATAAATAACCAGAGAAGTGAATAAAAATAGCTCTGAAAATGCTAATGTGAATAGCTTCACCAGACAGTTTCCCCCAAAACTCTCATCACAATCTTGTATCTAGTTTGCATAACATAAAGGAAACCCTGCCTTAGACAGCTAACGTCTAACTAACGTCTGTTGTGGTTACATCCCGCCTCATTTCAAGCCTTTCAGTAGGGGAAGTTTTCCCACCTGGAGGGAATTCCTCTAAAATGGATTAAAATCAGATGCTAAGTGAGCAACCTTTATTCAAATCAGTCAGACCTCATGATAATAAAAAGCTTTTTCTCTTTATCTGCTACAAGACCCACTTCAGTTTTTTGAAAATACAGGTAAAATGTAGGGAAACTCTCTGTGAATGTAAGTTACCATCTAACATTTATCACTGCCAAATCATCCTTTAAAGCAACATGCATGTACTAGAGCCAGTCATGTCTGGATTTGTGCTAACCTCAGATAATGTTTGTACTTTTTGCTGACAGCCATCGAAGGAAGCGGACGGACGGCCTATTCCGCCGTCCCCTCGGACGCTCTAACGACAGCCACTGCCACGGTAACGGCGGTGTGTTGGAGAGGAGCTCGCCACCGGTCACAGGTCACTTCAGCCCCAGGGAGCTGCTGCTGGGACGGGGGCAGGGCTTGACTCCGCCTCTCGACAGCCCAGAGCGCCGTCGCCGCTCCGCTGCCGCCGTGACTATGACGGTGAGCCGACACGATTCACTGCGGAGGCCTGAGGACACGCCCATCCGGCGCTCAAGCAGCGGTCAGCATGGCTTCACCGACTCCCATCGCTCCAGAGCGCTGGACCCTGACACACTGGCACAGGTACACAAACACACACATAAACACACACTTGACACCGTTATTCCTCACAGACAGCATCTGCACTCTGTCTCAAAGGACAGGTTCCATATTTCTCAACCCGAGCTGTATAAAAATGTTGATACCCATTTTTAACAGACACAGCACAGCCTCACCTCTAGCTTTATTGATGAGAGACTTACTGCTCTGCTTCAGCTTCCTCTAAGCCTTCAACCCACTCCAACTGGGCACTCATGTCCTTTCTGAAAACAGGAAACTCACAGCGCAGTCCAGTGTGTCTCATCATCGTCCACCCAAAATGGTTGCAAACGGTAGGCCGCCTATATAACAGGTTTTATTTAGCATTTACACCAATACATTGCCTTTTATACATCCACACCATTCTGCATCTAATTAGGCCAATGCTGTGTTCATTTGAACTCTGATCTTGGAGTTCCATCTTAAATTTCTGACCTGTGACGGCATGCCGTTCACAGTGTCCACTCAGGAAAAATAGACATTCTTTTCTTTGGTATTGCCCACAGAGAAAAAAATCAGAGTTTGTTCTTCTAGTGATCGTTCATGTATCTTGAGATGACGTCATGGACACCATTTTCTGCAGGATAGTAATTTCAAAGTCTGAGTTGAAGTGAATGCAGCATTAGCTGACAAAGAATGTTGTAGATATATAAAAGGTCATGTGTTATGGTAAGTGCTAATTAAAGCCATTTATAAAGCAGCATTTGAACGCATTCTGGTTGGACGATTTCACAACACATTTTAATGTGCTGTTAGTTTCCTGTTTGGTTTTTGAGGCTGAAAACGAGTGCCCAGTTATCTGTGTGCAAAACTGACAAGAATCTGCAGCAGAGTGGTGAGTTTCTCCTCATTAAATCTAGCAATAAGGCAGTGCAAGGTACAATTATAAATGATGAGTACCAACATTTCAATAAAGACCGCCTTGAAAAATGCTGAAGCAAAGCTACACCAGGCAGTTTTTTATGTAAAACACTTTTCCACCCACACAATAGTTGAAACTGAGGAGCGAACTGTCTCCCAAACAGCAGTGAGAGAGAGTGAAAGCTGGACTCCTCAGCGACAGATCTTCTCCTCTCTAATGTGTTTGATAGCCTTTGGTAGAAAACATCACAGACCTGTTCAGCTGCTACTGATGTCACCTCACAGGATTTCTCACAGGATTTCTGGGTACTGAAGTTCAGATTTGTCGTACCACTCTTGCAACTGTCAGTGCAATAACTTCCCACCAATGTAGTGAACCGTTAATGTAATAACAGTTTGCTTTGAATAATGTAATAATCCAGTTAATGTAATAAATTTCCTGCAAACATAATAAAAGGTTCCTACCGTCAATGTGTTTTTTTCCTGTTAATTTAATGTGACATTAATGGGAATTACATAGGAATTACACAGTGGCATACAAATCTGTGAATGGATGAGTTATCTATTGCATTTTGACTGTTAATTAGTTATCAGTTCAGTTATTACATTTTTGAAAACTGAGAATTTCACCCCAGTAATGCCAGTAATGTTCTAATTGTGTGATAAGAAGTTTGAAGTCTGAATGAAAAGCACAAAAATCTTCAAATGAATGGAAGACAGTGCTCAAAAAATATACTTTTTCAATACTTTTTGCAGCTTAGTTATCTGCAGTAAATCTGCAGTTGGGTGACAGTTTTTTATTGAATTTTGGTTGTATTACATAGGTCAGTTATTATATTTTGAAATTGAAATGTTCAAGCTTCCTGTTGATTAATAACCCCCATTAATATAATAGCTGTTATGTTAACAGAAAAACACATATTATGTTACTGGTAGGTACCTTTTATTGTGTTTGCAGCAAATTGAATTATTATGTCACACAGTGCAAACTGTTATTACACTAATGGTTTATTACTTTGGTTGGGAGTGACTTCAGTGACAGGTGTAACATACCTCTGGATGCCATTTGCAGCTGCCAGGGTGAGGCTTTAAAATGCACTTCACCTGCATCTCTTCCCTCCTGTTTTCTGCATGTTGTCCTGCCCCCCTCCCCCAACCCTGCAGGACATCGAGGAGACGGTGAGTGTTGCTCTCGGGGAGCTGAGGCAGCTGGAGCGGCAGGGCTGCAGACCGGCTCCTGACGTGGTGCTGGACACGCTGGAGCAGGTGAAGAACGGCCCCATCACAACCTGCTCCTCTGAGTCTCCCAGCCCCCACAGCACCCCCAGCACCCCGGGCACTCCTGGAACCCCCGGCACCCCTGGGACACCGGGCACCCCCGGCACCCCGAGCCCTCTCAGCCCGCTGAGCCCCATCAGCCCCCTCCCCGGACCGCCTCCCGGACCTCCCAGGCCAGCCAACCCCTCCCCTGACACCCTGGGCTCCTTCAAGCCTGTGGCAGCTGCCCGTATGGGGGCTCCCTTGCGCCCCCCTGCCCTGAGGCCCAAACCCATGATCCCGCCCAAGAGCAGCACCCCCCCTCTGCCCCCGCCGTTGGACAAATCTTGCACCATGTGAGCCAAACGAGGCCAAAACTAGGCCGAATCAGGCCGACCCGGGCCAAAAATGGGCCAGAAGAGGAGATCAGGGTACTGCTTACTGTTTATAATCAACATGAGGGTAGAAATGGTAGGACAGACAAAAAAGGGTTTTACTGTAGTAATAAAATATAATATATGACATGATCTATGATATGATATGCCATGATATTTATGTGTCGTCAGGTTGGTGTGTACTCTCTTGGTGTGTAGGAGTTTACTTTCTCCATGTATTGAAGCATTTATCAAAGGTTAGCTAAAAGAACTGCTGATAGAGAGAGGAGGTACAGGAGAGAGCCGAGGCAGAGAATCCTGTCCTGTATAAGAGATCTAGCTGGAAAACGTGGGGAGTGTAGTTTGGCTCCAGTAAAATGTAGTTTCAGTGATGTGAACGTTGGCTGTACTGTCATAAAGATAGGCCTGCATTAGCTGAGGAGCCTATCGCGAAAGGCTGCTGTATTCTTAATCTATTATGATTGGCTGCTGTATCTGTAAAGAGTGAATTTGATTGGATAAAGCCGCTGACGGCGGATGCTGCAGAGTGAAGGCAACGGTGGTTCACACAGTTTTTTCGGGACGGGGAGGCGGATGTCTGTGTGACTCTTTTTATTTGTTTTTTCTATTTCACTTGGTTCAGCTGCTAAACTCACTATGCCTCAAACCGAGCCTCTTGAGGTGGTCAGTGACAAAAACTCATGAGTTATTTAACCAATGTCCAGCTATTTAATGAATGTTTCCAGTATTTAATGACTGTTCAGCCATCTACTGAATGTTCAGTGAGCTGTTGTGATGACATGAACGCTCACTAAACTTTAACAGCCTTCTTGTGTTCGGAGGAGACCCATACCCAGTCCAGAGTTTCAAACAGGGTGTGACGGTTTAGCGGTGGAGGGAGTTAGGAGCTTGGACAGAACTTCTTCTGGAACGGGGTGGGTGTATGATTTCCTTTCCTTTCCTGTGCGGTATGTGTGTGTGCGTGTGAGTATATGCGTGTATGTGTGCCCTGCCCCTGCCTGCCTGCCCTTGTTCTGTTTCCTTTTAAGTGCAGAGGCACTAGAATAGTGATAGAGGATAGATTATTCATGCCTGCCTTGAGTGCCAGAACATGAGCAAGTTGGGGAAGTGTGTGTGTGTATGATAGTGTAAAAAGCATGCCACTTAGTTGAGTGTGTGTATGTGTGGGTGTGTGTAAATACTGGTTTACCTGCTTGTTACACTGAAGTCACTAGTTAACCTTAAATTCACAGTAAGCTAACAGGGTGGGGCTCTGTGTGTAAATGCCCAAAAAACACTTGAACAGCACACTGAATGTGGCCTCCAACTGGGCTGGTAACTGATGTGAGTGTGATGAGCAATGGGATGTGAGTTGCTGAGATGGGCTATGGATGCACATCTGTGTGTGTGTATGTGTGTGTGTGTGTGTGTGTGTATATGTGAAAGTGCCTTTTTTTACCCTTGTCTTTTTTGGGGAGTTGTGAATCCACTCACGCATGTCCTGAACGAAGAGCAGCAGCACTCCGAATGAAATAATCATAGTGTTTAGTAGATTACTGAATTATGAATTCTAGCGTTAACCCATTGTGACATTGCACTTTGATGTATAGGATTGTGTACTTGGCATGTAGCATCATAACATGTTGGTGCATTTTAACTAAAAGGGAGGTTTCTTTGAATGTGTTTGATAATAAAGGAAATGGTTTTGTCCGTTAGTGTTGCTGTATTTGAAAACTGAGCTTCCTAAAGATGAGCTCATATAGCCAAATGGATTGTATCGATGTGTTGTATTTATATTATAAATAAACCTGAATAAATTAGCATTCAATCATTAACTGATGGAGCCTTTTTTCAAAGAATGGATACTGAATTACTGCAGCAGACTGCACACACAATGTGACTGGAAACATCAAGTCTTCGCTAAACCTCTACTGAACCTGTTAATGTGTGTATATGTTTGTTACATCACAAAAACGCACAACACACACCTCTTTCATTGGTCATGTCTGCATGTCATTTATTGATGAGGAATCAAGGGGCTACTGTGCAAACAGATTGCACAGCACTTTATTCGACTGATGTGATGCACAGCACATTATAAAGCACTGAAATTAAAAACTGAAGATGTTAAAATAGTAACTGCTGCAAAATAATTAAAATAGTTCATAAATTAAACAGAGTAAAGGCTTTTTAGTGCCAGCAGCATGCCCCTCTCAGGACTGAGTTCACGGTGTCACAGCCTAACAATCTGAGCATGTAAAATGATGTGGAGTAGTTTGTTAAGGGACGGACACACTGCATAAGCAATGCATCTCTTTGGTCTGAGAAAGGTTTGGCAAAACAAGATTCACTGCTTAATCAACAAGCAGCTAGACTGCAGGACTGTATGCTTGAAATAAAAAGCTGAACTCAAGAACAATTCTCAAAAGAAGAGATCAAAAAAATTCAAGCACATTGGTTTTCTTTAAGAAATGATTAGAGGTAACAGACTTAATCAAGTAACAAACCGTCTCACTATCTCTCAGGGAAGAGGTATGAATGCTTGGTATACTATTTAGTCTGAAAACTGTACCTCAGCCCTTGGAACCAGGCTTGAGGATACTGAAGGGTTTGGAGTTACGCAGCGACCCTGAGATCTCCTGCAGGAAGGCTGCGATGTGTGAATCCTTCTCCGACTTCCTGCCGTCGAAGATGACCACCAGAGTGAAGTGGGGCTCGGGCCGCGTCAGGTAATATGTGCTCTGCACTTTATCATCGTAGAAATGCACAACCTTGTCCAGAGTGTTCAGCTCGGAGGCACGGTCTCCCATCATCATGATAACATTGGGCCAGTGTGTGAGCGGCCGCTCCCCGGAGGGCAGCGACACCACGGCGGGGAACTGCTCCACACCCTTGGGCGCCTCACGGTAAGAGTGCGGGTGGTGATAGCCATGGCCCTGGAAGCTGTCTGAGCCGCGGTTGTCAAACACCAGAGACACGTTGTTGGCGTCGTGTTTCCGAATGAAGGAGCAGATCTTGCCGTGGTAGTCGGGTGTGGTGCGGGCGGTCAGTGCCTTCATGTCGGCCGGGGCAGTCTGGCGGCTCAGGGCTTCGTGGAAGTAGAAGCTGAACTTGGCCAGCAGCGCCGCCTGGAAGCGCTGCAGCCACACGTACAGGTGTGGAGGCTGCACGGCCTTCTGAGACTGGCCTCCAAAAAGGTGCTTGCGGGTCTCTCTCTGGCGCTGGAACAGCTGACCCCAGGCAGTGAGCTTTGAGTTGGCGCCATGAAGACTGAGCAGAGCGGGCAGGAAGCGCCACTCGGACACCTGGGCCTGGCAGCGCAGTAACTGGGTCACCACGTCTACCTCCGTCTGGAAGCCCTCCTCCACGCGGCCCAGGATGGGGTGGTGGAATCTGGGAGGGGGAGAAGGTACGAGGGTTAGTACTTAAACAGAAGCACAAAGTAACAAATGTAATGACGGTGGCTGGCCTAATTTGCAGTGACCCGAAACCAGCTGCCTCATGGCCGTGCTGAGAATACATTTGCATTTAAGTTGTGTGGCTGGTTGCCACAGCAGCAGGTCACACACATGCTCTCTCCTTGCTGATTTATCTCCTTGGGTCTGATGGCTGCTGAGGGAGAGCTTCACCTTCACCCCTCGATGCGCTGCCAAGTCAGTGGTGTGTGGCATGTCAGACTGTCACCTGCTGCAATTTACTCAGCAGCTCAACCATGCAGTTTGTATGCCTTTCACAGGGGCAGGCATTGCTTTAGTTAGAGTGTCTCTGGGGACAGCAGAGGAGTCACACATTTGTTGGATTCAGCAGAAACTCTTCCTTCTCCAACCTAAATATGTCACTCCCTCCTCTCCTGGTATCTCTTTTTATCCCTTCCCACATGCCTCACATTTTTTATATTACAGTACTTCAAAATCTATAAACACACCTGGAGCTGTATTTGTGAAGGACAGCCTCCAGGGTGGTGACCAGCTCATCTGAGTTGATGCTCTTCTGGGTGCCCAGTGAATGCATCTTCTCGTACAGGTCGGCCATCTCCATGCGGGCCTGGGTGAAGTGGCAGAGCTGCTCTGACAGGTGTGACAGCAGGTCTTCCAGGTAGGAGGCAGAGCCCGGCTGGGCGTGGCGCCCCATCGACACCACTTTCCGCAGCTCATTGTACAGGGAGGTGTAGATGGTTCGGATGGAGTCCTTGCGGCTGAAGAAGGATTGGCCACCTGCAGGGAGAGAGACATCACAGACACACACACACACACACTCCTTTATTTTGCACTTGCCACCATCACTAGATGAAAATGGTTGACTTATGTACACTGATCATACGTGGGCTGTAGCGCCATCTGTTGTTAAAAACACGTAGTAACTTATCTCAGTGCCTTTCCCACAAACTGAGGACAGAATTTCCGTGTACATTTTTAAAGCACTTTGTACATTTACACATGTATTTTCACACGTTACGTGGAAGCCAACAGAGCCACGTTTTGAAAATAATTGACTTGACCACAATGAATTTACTGTGCATATCAACAGATACGAACTTTGGCTCGAGTGTTTTTCTGAAAGCATTAATCACTGTTACGGGCTCTCAACACTTTAAAGGTCCAGTGTGAATGAACTTAGGACCCCCTGACATAAACCCTCAGAGAGGCCAGGAAAAAGCTCCCAGAAATTCCCTGAGGTAAAACAAAACAAGGGAAACTGGAAGAGACGCCCTTTCTTACAAACTGCTGATATTCAGTAGCAGACAGAGGCGAGAAGGGTCACCTAGTTTTTGTCCCAGGAATGTCATGTGGTGGTAAGCCTTCTCCGCCGCGGCCAGGTGGGCCAGGGCGGCCAGCAGGGCGGCCCAGATGGCCCCGGCGCTCTTGCTGCTGTCCTTCTCCTTCTCCACGTAGTCCTTGGCCCGGTCGAAGGAAAACATGCCGAGCTGCGTGAAGAAACTCTCCAGGATGGCTCGCTCCCGCGGGACGGGCCGCAGCTCCTCCACCTCCGTCATGATGCACAGAGCCGCTCGCTGTCCGCCACAGGACCGCCGGGTGACGCTGGCTAACGGGATATCAGCAAAAACACACTCATTCACTACCGTCAGCCCAGCGGACGGGAGAAACCCGTGTTACAGTCCAAATGCAACATTTTGAGACTCTTCATATCCAACAGACGTGATATAAAAACACAATTTTATACATATGATAGCGCCAGATCTATAGGTCCGTATTACACGATAACTTTTAAAATAATACGTGTAGCAGGGGTAGCTAGCTAAGCACCTGCCGCCATATTGATTACGCAGGATGTCAACACTACGGAGAGCCGAGAGAGCCTGAAAGCGTTTGTGCTGTTTCTCTTTTTAGCATTGATTAATGTTTTATTGTGTTAATGCTTAATCTGTTTGTACGCGATAGTGTTATTTACTGTATTTGTTCGTGACTTGAAATAAAACTTTACCTGACAAATACCTATAAATACATAAATGCATAGTAAAAAAAGAAAGCTCCCATAAGGACAGACCTTAGCAGTGTATAATGTGATGTGTAGCGCCCTCATGCGGTGACAACCCTGACTTTTCGAGGTGTCTCTTCTGGCAGAAAAGACTGTATAATATATTATTTACAGTTTCTGCAGAAAGCCATCAACCCCACTATTCCCATTCTTTGAAGGATGAGGAGTTATGGAGAGGGGAGGCACAAATAAATAAATAAATAAATAGATACCCTTCCCTACTGTCTCACCATGGTACATTGTTTCTCTTGTTGTTTCTTTTTTCATTTGAAATTCAGCTCTACCTAATCTAATCTAATCTACCTTGTATTAATCTCAGTAAAATAGAACGTTGTGGCCTGGAGATGCTGGGAGACAGCAATTATGTTTCCATCCAACTGTCACAAGAGTTTTACATGAACTTTTGAAATATTGGGGGAAAAAATCCACCAACTTGATTGGAGCAAATCAGAATCAAATACTTAATAGAAATGGCTTTAACATGATTTTTTTTTTTTTTCAACTGATGTTGGCCACACTCTACTTTCATGCAAAGATGAAAATGCAGTTTGAAACAGTCTAATCCAGCAGCTGATGGCCACAAGCACGCTGGAGGAGTCCTCATGGAAACAACAGCAGCTCTGATGTGTCTGCTGCTTTTGCTGGACAGATATTTTACAGACACTCAGAAAGTCCAAATCCAGTTTTGAACCGAGTTTTGTCAAGAAACTGAAACATTTCCCAGCCAGTCACACAAACCCTTCAACATTATTTATTACACAGTGTTAGATTCTTTATTGGAAATACATATAAGAAAAGTAAAAATCCATATCAACATAAAATTTTTATATATTATGTATGTTTACTGAATTTCATAATTCCATTCCCATACAGCTCCATTCAACAAACAAACAATGAAGAAGAAGAAGAAGAAGGAGGCTTAAAGGCTTAAAGTAATGCAGGAGAGAGATCTGCAGGAAAGAGATTGTGCAAAACAAATGCATTATTTTGCACAAATCCTTCATTGTGGAATCTACAGTGCTGCATGGAGGTGGCAGGGTTCGAGGTGTCATCAAAATGAACAACCCAGCCCTTGACTTGCTACAAGTTCTTCACTTTGAAGGTAACACTAATAATGCAGTCTGGCCAGCGTTCCCACCTCCGCCTTCTCATATGAAATTCCATGATATTTAATGACTTTCCATGAATAAGCTCAAGTCGCTTTATGACCAGAGATTTTGTTCATGGTTTGAAAATGTTTCTCTAAAAGGTTTTGGTGAGCAATCCAAGTGCAAACCTCTCTAATATGAAACAAGTCTGAAGATAATATACATATATTGTTGTACAGTGACTTTGATATTCACTCACTTCTACAGAAGATTCCCTGACTTTCTCTGTCTGGCATAATTCCATGATATTTCAGGAATTCCATGACCAGTCCATCCATGGGATACATGATTCCTGGGTGGCAAGTGGATTTCCGCTGCAGTGCCAATGATGAGAGTCAAAGTGGAGGCAAGACTGGTGGGGACAACAGAGTGAAAGCTCAGTTGAGCTTTGGTGCCATCTAGTGGTAGCGGGCGTTTCAGCAGAGTTTTAACTTCAATCCAACACATCCTTCATGCTTTCCACCCTCTGTTATCACCCTGGGCCGGGACTCATTTGAAGTCCACATCCAAGTTCATCCACCATCTCCATCAGTCTCTTCAGCGAATCAGGAGCAGTAGGGGAACTTGCTAAGGCCATTACACACAGCAAGCAGAGCTGAAACAGAGCTGAAATGGAGTTGATGTTCCTTGCAGCCCCCACATTCAAGGATGTGTTTGATCCACGGCGGCTCGTGGGATGTCTGAACGAGCACAACATGAAACTGTGTTTTTCCCACCTGAAGTCCAGAGTCCACAGAGACTAGAGGCAACAGAGGGTGAGGGTAAAGAAAGAGCTTGATTATTTGAATGCTGAATGGTTACACATGAGCATTTGATACTCACCAAGTAAAACCTCTGCAGCCTCCTGCTCATCGTCTCCAAGCTCAGGACAGTAATCCGTGTCTTTACATCCATCACAAAGTGTTCCTGCAGAAATAAAAACAGTTATTGGGCCAGCTCGTTTGTACAGTAGAACTGTCGCTGTCAGTGTTGATGGCTTCAGAAACTGATGTGGCTGGGGATGCATCTCGGTTCTGTCCTCCTGCACTTGTGGACAAAATGACTGGACCAGTCTCATGCACTGTGACAGAGCCAGCTTTCTCCTGGTACCAGAAAAATTTGGAGATTCAGTCTACAGTCCTCGTGTTGAATCCTTCCGCACAGAAAGTGGAATTCCCACAGGATGGCAGTCAGTTTCATTATTCACCATGGGACTGGGACAGGGCAGGATAAAAATCATCAGGAGCAGGTGGGGATGGGAATCATAATAACATTAGGTCAGTGTGTACATATAAATGTGATTGGGCCCAAATTACGGTGTTGAGAAGTTCAATCATAATGGCAGCCCTCCGTGGCCCCTCCCCTCCTCACTTTGATATATTTGGCAGGGACAGAGTGAAGAACTCAGCAGCAGCACTGCAAAAGCTAAGATAATGGAGAAGCAGAATAAAAAGAGAAAACATGGAGCATAAAACTAGAGAGAGACAGAAAAAAAACATGAGACCGGTATGTCTCAGAACAGAAGGAGCTGTTATTCTCCTGAAAACTGTTTGACATACAGCTCTTGCTCACATTCAGAATGCCTCATGTTTGTATGTAATGTGCCACTAAGAGGGAGCAGTGAAAATCTTTCATCATATCTATTTTGGCACTTATTTCAGCACCATGGACAGAGAATACAGATCTAATTATCATTAGTCATTTGTTTAAACTTCTCATAAAATAAAGAAATGCACTGACTTAAATGCTCATTTTTAGCAGATAATCCAGGCGAATTTGGCACAAAATAGGCAAAGTTATTGTAGTTGCAATGCACCCTGGTCCGACCACGCATGCTGATTTCCATCCGCCAACTCACCAGGGGCTTGCCTGGACTTTGTTGGGATTGCATACAGACACGTGGGGGCCATACACACTACTGTGACATGTTACAGTTAGGTCCATAAGTATTTGGACAGTGACACAATATTCATAATTTTGCCCTTGTAAACCACCACAGTGGATTTGAAATGGAGTAATCAAGATGTGGTTTAAGTGCAGAATCAGCTTTTATTTAAGGGGACGTACTATGGTGTTAACTGTTTAGGAATTTCAGCCAGTTTTATGCACAGTCACCCCATTTTCAGAGGCTTAAAAGTCATTGGACACTTGACTAAAAAGCAGTTTCATGGCCTGGTGTGGCCCATTCTCTCGTTATTCCATAACAAAAAGAAGAAAATAAAATGTCTGGAGTTCATTGCAAGTATTTGCACTTGCATTTGTTGGCTCTTTATCAGAGCCCTCAACATGCAATCCAAAGAGGTGTCTATGCAGGTGAAGGAGGCCATCATTAGGCTCAAAAAGCAAAATCAATCAATCAATCAATCAATCAATCAATCAATCAATCAATCTATCAGACAGATATCAACAACTTTAGGAGTAACCATATCAATGGTTTGGTGTATCCTTAAAAAGAAGGAATGCACTGGTGAGCTCAGCAACACCAAAAAGGCCTGATGGACCACAGAAAACATCTAAAGTGGATGACTGAAGAATTCTTTCCCTGGTGAAGCAAAACCCATTCACAACGTCTAGGGAAGTCAAAAAGACTCTCAAGGAGGCAGGCGTATCATTGTCCAAATCTACAGTCAAGAGATGTTTGTGAGAAAATAAATACAGAGGGTGTACATCAAGGTGCAAACCACTGGTGTCACTCAAGAACGGGAATGAACTTGTACCACAACGATGAGAAAAGATTCAGATTCAGCCAAATGTCACAAAACTGATAGGATGGTGCTTCATAGAGCAGATGGACAATGACCCAAAACAAACTGCAAAAGCAACCCAAGAGTTACTGAAAGCAAACAAGTGGAATATTCTTCAGTGGCCAAGTCAATCCTCAGACCTCAACCCAACTGAGCTGCTTTTCACCTGCTGAAGACCAAACTGAGGGCAGAAAGACCCACAAACCAACAGCACCTGAAGGCAGCTGCAGTAAAGGCTTCAGAGCATCTCAAGGGAGGAAACTCAGAATTTGGTGATGTTGTCCATTGGTTCAAGACTTCAGGCAGTCACAGACGGCAAAGGATTTCCCCCAAATATTGAGTATAATCCTTATAATTTTAGTTACGTTTGTAATGCATAGTTTATATATTAATATAACAAATCTATATTACTGATACTTTACATGAGTCTCATTACTGTGACCTGGGCGTCTCATTCCTGACGAGGCTTCAGAGTAGGCAGTCATGAGAAATTTGTGCAACAGTAAAGAGAAGAACTTTACAAAAAGCTACTGTCTGCTGGCATGTCAAAAAAATCCTTCTATATTTACTGATGCCATGTTTGTCTGTTCTTCTTTGATACGAATCTTTAAAGATGGAAAACTCAGTCAAAACAGTGTTTACTGACTGTAATGCACATGTGGCAGTGGTTAAATTATTATATAAACTGTATGATCTTGCATGAAAAATGATGAAACCACATTGATACAAACTTATCTTGACCAAGGAACTTACACTGGCTCTCTCCACTGTGTTCAAGGCTGAGTAAACTTCATTTGGAGATATTGGAAACAAATATGACAAGAAAAATCTGAATTTTTCAATGCATTTCCTGCAGGTCTACAAAATGCAGTACTTTCTTGAGCCCAATAAATGTAAATAGTCAAACTTAGGTAAAAAACGGTGTTGATTCAAATATAGCCTTTTGCATATTTAATATTGTGACAACTTTAAAAGCAAAACCCTGGCTTGGAAATTAGTAACTGCATTAATATGGACACACTGCTTATTCTATGTAAATGAGAAGGATAACCTGGCATTGAGGAATGAGTTCATTCATTTATTGATTTTTAGAAGAAAGGATTATAATGGATTAAAGACAAAAAGGTGAGTGAATGGCTGGCTCATTTGATTCATGTCCTCTCTCTCTCTCTCTCAATCGCTCACTTGCGCAGTTGGCCTTCATCAAAATGGCACGGTGCTGATGCGCAGTGTGCACTCTCCTTAAAGGGAAGGATAGGAGGTTAACTGACTGGCTAAGCCCTGACACACCCACTGATAATATGTTCCTCTCGATCCCACCCTGTTCCCAAATGTGCCCAAAAAATTCAGCACAACCTCTGTGAACGATGTGCACATTTCTTTCAACATGGTTCATTCTTCACGTTCATTCTAAACATTCTTTAGTGATTTTGAAGGGTAGTGTATGAGCCTGTGTCCCAGTGTCTGTTACCTGGAGGTCAGTGAGAGGTCTTGCAGGCTCTCCGTCTGCATCTGCCCGGCCCGTGTCACTGCTCCCTGGAACGGGAAGAAGGTGTGGCCTCTCAGATGGGAATTGGACTCTCTGAAGAGGGATGCTGCCTGTCCTGTCGATTCTCCTCAGCTTGCCAGGACGCGGCCCCAGTGTAGAGCTCTGGTCATCACCTCCTCTCTTACGTTTGTCCACTGGAGAAGGATGCTGGACGAGCGGGAGTCCATTTTGTGGGAGAAGATCTTGCATTCCCTGAATGTCAGGTTTGGGTTCAGAGTCATTATGGAGAGAAGGATGTGTGAGGGGCAGCATCCAAGCGGATGGTGGAGGAGTCTCAAGCAGTGCAGTCCACGCAGTAGGGCTTTTCCCCTCGTCCTTCTTCACAGCAGCAGAGTTGTGGGCATCCTCTGCTCTGCTCTTTACTTGATGCAGTGATGCATGGTGGCTGTCAGGGTCTTTGTGGTGCTTGCTGTACCTGTTTCTCTGCTTTCTCTCCCTTTTTCGACATCTGTCGAAACGCTCAGGGCCTCTAAGACTTATCTCACCACTTTGATGCTCCAGTTCATGGGGGGGCAGCTCTGGAAGAGGTGCCTTCTGGCCCACAGGGCTGCGGCTCCTGTATCGATCAGGAGAGCGAGGGCAAGACCTGGAGTGAGACTGTGGTGGGTCAGAGCGACGACACCCATAACGCCTTGAACGAGACAGAAAGAAAGACTGAGCACCTCACACATTCCACACAGTTCAAGTAAAAAATCCTATTCTTTGAAAGCGTAATAATAAATGCATAAACCCATACTTTAACCATTTTCAGACAAATAAACATGAGTTCTATCTGTGCAAAACAAACATTACATTCAATGCAAGATGTTTGGAGATTTCAACAAAAGTATCTCACTTGTCCTGATGGTGGTGCCGCTGCCTGGAGAAATTTTCCTTGGACAGCGGGGGCTGGGAGAGTGAGGCTGGCAGAGGGCCAGGAGGCAGCTGGGCACCAGGAGGAACCCAGGGTGGGTGGAGGGCAACCCACTGAGGCGGGTAACCCACTGCAGGTGGAGGGTAAAGGCCGGGGCCAGAGCAGGGAGGAGGGAAGGGCAGTGGAGGCGGTGGGTACAAGATGGGTGGTGGGCCAACAGGGCCAGGAGGCACAGCTGTCTGGAGGTAAGGAGGAGGCTGCTGTCCTCCAGGTCTGGGAGGCCCGACACAGACAAAGTCACAGGGAGAGAGAGGGAGGGGGTCACATCCCAGATTAACACGCTGCGTTTTGATCAAATTAAACTCAGAGTCATGTGGACTTACCTGTCCCAGCGTGTAGCTCTGTCTGGGTGAGTGTGATGGGGCTGAGCCTGGTGACCTGATGAGGCAAGGACACACTTTGTTTAGCTGCTGAATGCCTTCTTAAAGGTTCAACTCATCTCCTGCAACAACCTAAAGTGAACCTCTTCCATGTTGCCCACAGCTGTAAAATATACTTGGGGTCTATGGTGTGAAATATTTAAGCTCTGTGCACAAACAGTGGCATGACTGGCAATACTGAACAACAGCTCTTTACAACATGGTGCCATTTCCCTGCTTTGTGAGCACGTGTACAAAGAGGACCTGTGAGAATCACTCAAGAATATCTGAAGCACCTAAATGACCCTCTCAAAACAGAGCTTTATGCAGTCAGAGTAATAAAATGGAAGATACCAGTTATTCCTCCAAGCACTGTGTTTTTTCTGTGTCTGCATACTGCAGTGTGCTCGCTGAAGATAACAGAGCAGGCAGATCGGTGATGGAGAAACGTGTTTAAGGGAGTAGCTGTGATCAAGGGATTTGGGTTGGACCTGGACTGAACCAGACGTCTTTAAACACATCCACGTCACAACCAAATTGGGAATTGAAGTGGATAAATAAAATGTAATCATCTAAATGTGGCAAAATATACTTGGGCCATCCACGTATTGTCAATATTTAGGGAGACTGCTCTCACCTGAAGCATGAGGGGGCCTTGAAGGTGGCCCATGGTCAGTCACAGTAACAGTGCAGTCCTGGGAGACCTATCAAGGGAGAAAAGTTGAGGTAGCTCCAAGTGTTGTTCCAATAACCAAGACTCTCTGAGCAGCACGATGCTCTACAGGCAGACTTGGTGTTGTTCAGCACGTGAACAGCCTGCACTGAGTGCAAAACACAGAACAACATCCACTTCTCACCAAAAGTGGCACCCAAACCCGGATAATCATGGATCTGGTGAGTGATCACTTTAAATTTGATCAAGCATCTATGCTAGTAAGTAATTAGTAACTAATTAGGTAGTTCCAAGAAGCATTTGAATAAGCAGGACCCTCCGGTCAGCATGTTGCTTTTGATGCAGACTAGAGCTGGGTGATATGGACAAAATCAAAATCAAATGATAATCACTACAGTATTTGATTGATTGATTTTGATTGATTTTCTTTTATTTAAGTGTCAAGCTTCCATTTCAGAAGCCCAGCCCATATGGACTTACAAGACACTGTTGTACACATTACAAAACCACGCTCAAACATACAACAACAACAACAACAACAAAATACACATTAGAATAAATCAGGAATACAAAGTCAAATCCAAACCCAGGCACTAATATTATACTATCCCTAGAGCAGGGGTGGGCAATCATGTGCCATGGAGGGCCGAGAGGCTGCAGGTTTTCTTTCCAACCAAAAACTCCACCAGCTGATTTCACTGATTAGTCCCTGCTCTCTGCTTGAAGGTAAGGTAATCAGTGAAATCACCTGGTGGAGTTTTTGGTTGGAAAGAAAACCTGCAGCCTCTCGGCCCTCCATGGCACATGATTGCCCACCCCTGCCCTAGAGTGTAATAATATCCCTACAGTGTAATAATACTGTAGGGATTACTACTGGTGTTTTCATAAGATATTTAAACACAACAGATTTTTGTTAAACAGTCATTAGTGATGTGGATCTGATCTGCTAAGTTCACAAAATGTCATCTCTTTACTGTGTTGCAGCCTTTAAAACAAGGACAAGATCACAAAATTACAATATCCAAAATCTCAGATGATATCTAGCCTCATATCACATTATCAATATGATATCAATATATTGGCCAGCCGTAATGCAAACCAGCCAGATACCAAATATTCCCTTCAACTCACCTGTTGTCCACTGTCAGAGGCTGCAGAGGAGTCCAGTGGCACAGCGGGCACTGGCTCTGTCACACTAACACACAAACACACACACAAACCAGATCACCATTAACAGGGTCAGGAATCTCTGGGAGTCTTACCATCCAGTTCTGGATGTTGGAGTCACGATTCAATTCACAATAGATTCTCAATTCAAAACAGATTCTCGATTCAAAACACAGATTAAGAGCGCTCTGTCCAGACTTTTCTTCCAGTAAACGTAACATTCTCGAGGTTTTCACAATAAGAATAAATGTTTCATAAATCTGACAGCTGGTTTTCATGCATTTTCAAGGACTTAAAGTTAATATATTCATGGTTGGATCAGTCTGTATGCATTATTTTTGGTGTATACAAAGTAAACTCACCCTGGTGGAGGTGGTTCGCTCTGACAGGCTGAGTGCATAGGAGAGTCGTGGTCAAGTGCAGGTGAAGGTGCAGGTGCAGGTTCAGGTGCAACTATTGGTGCAGGTGCAAGTCCGGGTTCAGGTTCAATCTCTTGTGTGTCAACAGGGGGCGCAGTAGCAGGCTGAGCAGGCAGGTCCAGTGCTGTAGGAAGGGCACTGGTGGCAGGTGGCATGTTGGCCGCTAGCGGGTCCTGCTGCCTGGAGCCCCAAGTCTTAAGCAGCTGAGGGCGAGGCGGGGGTGGGGCTGCTTGGTGCTGCTGCTTGCCCACATCTTCAGAGTAACAGGTGCCATTCTTAAAATGTTCCACAGCCTGCAGAAGAAAGCCAGGAGTTACACATCATATGACAAAAATGACTCCACATGTGTTTGTACTGTGCAGCCGGTGTTGAACTGCTGTCTTATCCATCATCTTGTCAGAGGAACCTCACAAGACCAGTTAGCAGAGTGAGCATGTGTGAGCCGCTCACCTGGCGAAGAGCCTCGTTGGCGCTGAGGTCATCAGGTGACACGTCAGACTGTCGGCAGGTGAAGCAGATGTGCTCCTCTGAGTCCAACAAGCTGCTCCTGATACCTGAGAGCAAACACAACCTTTTGTTTCATGAACTGGGAACTCATTTACACTGACATTCTTCAAACCCTTAGCCAAACTCGCACTGTTAGATATCCACTGCTGATGTTCAAATTGTTTGTTCATTTTGTGAAGAAGAGATTTTCAACAACCCCCAGAGGATACGCAGGACTTTACTAATGTTGTAGGTGTGTTCTGTTTACAGAGTTTAAGCTCAAAACACCATCTAGTGGTCAGAAATCGTCGGTACAGCTTTACCGAACCGTCCTTCTTATGTGCTGCTTTTGGGTTCCTGTTTGCTTTTATGTTTTTATGTTTGTTCATTTCCAACACTGTTTTTAATATTCCTCTTCATCTTTTGTATTTATTTACACATTTGTACGTGTCCTGACAGCCACACAGATTCAAACGATTGCTATTCCTCTGAGAGTGTGTGTGGACTCACATTCATCGCAGTAGTTGTTTCCACAGCAGGGTGTGACCACAGCGTCAGCCATCAGCTCCTTGCAGATGGGACACAGCAGTTCATCAGGGATCGGCTTAGGCGGAGCCTTAACAGGCGACGGCTCACGAGGAGCAAACGGAGGAAGCTCCTTCTTACCTCGTCTATATGCCTCCCTGTATTTAAACAGATTTTTTGGTTTTTAATGAGAGGAGAGGCCATCACTAAAACCAAAACAAGAGCATGAGTGACAAACATTTCTGTGCCTTTGAGCATCTATCCTCATGAGCTATAAAAACAAACAAAACTGCTGTTAAAGGGCTGGAGTACAAATAGATGCAAGATTGAGGTTTACTTTTTCATATGATACTCTGGGATGAAACCTGGCCTGAATGTAACATTACAGTGTTTGTGTGAGTGTGTGAGACACTTACGAGTCTACAGCGGTAGTGACATATTCTCCAGAGCTGGTTAGCATGGCTCCCATGGTGCCAGGCTCTGCTTTAACCATGAAGCTCTTAGGAATGCCCTTACAAATCCTTATGGGCTTGGGACGCTCCCCGTTCTCATCCTGGACCCAAACAAGTGGAAACACACACAGAAAGATTCAATCAAATGCAACACAGGAGAGGAGAGCTGCACTGCCTTGTGCTGACTCAGTACATGTGGCATATTGTACACAACGTGATTACCATCTGCACGGGGCAGTCGTCTATGTAGTGGCCAGGCTTTCCACAGCGGTAGCAGATATAGTGAGGAGGTGGAGGTCCAACTTTCTTGGAGTAACTGAGGAGACAAGAGCAGGATGGATTAGCCACTCCAGCTGGATTATGAGGGTGCAGTGCCTGTCATCCTACAGATAAAACACATGGGACTACAATCATTCTTCAGTGCATGTGGGTGTGTATATACTGACTAGTTGGACTGAAACATCATGGCTTTAATCTTGTCTTCCTCTGATGCATTTGCATCAGCCAGGTTTTTAGTCTACAACACACAAGGGAGAGAAGAAAGCAGAAAAAGATAATCAACATCAAGACAAGTGAAGGAAGGGTATTTGTTTAAGAAAAAGCAAATGAAATTTTATAGAAACCTGACATCATACTGAAATATTGCCAGGATGCACGCACAGTACCTTGAGGAGTTGGGACAGTGACAAAGAGATGGATGGATCATTCTGCAGGAGAATCAAAGCACAGACATCAAGAGGTGGTTCCCCAGACAGGAATCAAGCTTAGTCCCAGATTGAAATGCACTTTCAATGAGAATAACTCTGATTAACTACTACAACTCTGATTAACTGTAATTACAAGTCCCAGCATCAGATGTCATCATCCAGATAACGTATCCACTTACAGAGATCGCATTTTGATGCAAGGTGTAACTGAGGCCTAAATGACATCTAGAGGCTGTGATCTCAACACAAATGAAGCAGGAGATACACACAACTTGGTCATCAGTGACACAACAGACGAGAAAGGTGATTTAAGAGAGAGAGAGGGGGAGAAAGACAGAGGGGAGGAGTGTTTACATACGGATGGAGAAGATCCAACCACAGTCGGGTCCAAACGATCTCTGCAGAAACACACAGGAGAGAAAGGCACCATCAGTTCACAACATGACTGACTCCTGAGCTTGAATGAGGGCTGATGAAAAACCAAGAGAACTCTGCTGCTGGAAAACTCCTCAAAGCTTTAACTCTGCCTGACTGGACCCAGCCTCTTAGGATTCAGTGTGACATTATGCAGAGCACTCATGTTCATCAGTGTGTTTGATTAATACCTCCTGTGAACAGGTTTCACTCCGAAAACCGGAATGCGTTGGACGATCACGGACGTATTTGGGGGGATGAGGGCTTCCTCATCAGCGTACTCTGCAATATAAAATAATACACGACATGACACACATGCACTATTACATACACACACTGGCACAAAGACACACTAAGTTTAGGTGAACATTACAAATTCAAAAGTACAGGGTGACCCAAAAAAACGGGAATCTTTGAAGTGCGTATTGGCAGACATGAGCAAGTGGCAGCACAATTTTTAAAAAATGAAAATTCCATCATTGTTTCTTAAATGGCATGTTTTAAGGTTTCAATTACTATGAATAAAATATTTTTCTTCCATCACTCTTGGTTTTATTGGATTGTTAAAAAGTTCCCGTTTTTTTGTGTCACCCTGTATAAATGGATCTAAATTACACAGAAGTAATTCTTTCTACCAATATGAATAGATCTAGGGCTGGGTGAAAATATTTTCTGATTAATAATCATCTTCATTTGAACAATCAGGTATGGATTCATAAAATGCTGAGATCCATTTTTAATGTGTGCCATTTTCTTCAGTGGTTGTGTGAAGATTTTTGCTGAATATTATCTGCATTGTGTTTCTGCTAAATTACTATCTAACTCAAAAGTCAGATGACAAAATTCACTGGTTTGAATCACTGAACAATCAAGTTTAAAGACAGATGGATGCCTTAATGCATTTTGAATTTAATAACTAGAACTGGATAAAAGCAAAGATACATGTAAGCTGCAGAACTGGTATTGTAACTGAATTATCCTGAACTGCATCACTTTTTGATTATTCTAGCTCTTCGTGTTTACTGTATTTTTCTACTATTTGTTGTTTGGTACATTTTCATTGCTAGAGCACAGGATTTTTATTGCACTGAAGGCATTACTGCACTTGGAATATACATCACAATAAACCTGAATCAATACAGAATCCAACCAAAGACCGTGAAAATATAAAGTTTTACTCTCAACATGATTTTACCACTCTGACCTCCTGTTCGTGACGTTTTTTCCCCTTATTTTTTATTGCAATATTATATTATTATTAATTAATCATATTATTGTTATTTTTGTTGTCATTCTTATTATTATATACTAATAAAAACAAATTAGTTATGACAGCCTACCTTTCTGAGTCTGCGCATCGAGGATCTGCAGGTCGGTCTTTGGGGACTTGAGACACTCCCGGGTCTTAATGTAGAGTTTGAGTTGGCGGAGCGACACGGTCAGCTCACTGAAAGTGGCTGTTCTGCCGTCCAGTTTGGACGAAAATCTGTAGTGAACACACGACATTTTCAACAAGCAGCCAAGTGCTAATAAACGCGGCGAGTCCCACCTTAGTTAGGACACAAAGTGACATTTCGGTGTTTCAGTGTTGTGAACAAAGCCATGACTTACCTGTTACGTGGCTGCTTCTCCAGTGTGACGGCTCCTGTCCTCCTGTGATGTCAACTGTGTCCGCATCACTGCAGGGGACAGCGGCTGCCACAAGTCAAGGCTGCACACAGAGCACACGTTTCAAGTTCAAGATCAGGTTCAACTTACTTTATTGTCCCCAATGGGGCATTTTGTTGTGCAGCAGATAGTATGGTACAAACACACACAGTCACACACGCAATAGAGACCATAGATATCTATAATAAAGGCCTTTATTACAGATATCTATGATAGAGACTGCCTACCTTGCAGGTTTCGGTGTGAGGAGCTGCCGCTTAGCCACAACATCACCTAATACACACATAACCATCACATGAAGTCCACAAGTCATAAACAGAAAGTCACTGTCAGCTATTATGCTGGATGCCCCATGACATTTTCTCTGTACAATAGCAGAACAACAGCACCAAACTAGGACAGTCAATTTTGCGGGATACGAACTTTGGCTCAAGTGTTTTGTCTGAAAGCATTAACCATTGTTACGGGCTCTCAACACGTCCAGTGTGAATGAACTTACCTAACCCTGAACTATACCCTCAGAGGTAAAACAAAACAAGGGAAACTTATAATATTATAAAATATTCTGGTGACATTCAGTAGCAGACAGAGGCGAAAAACGTCACCTGGTTTTTGTCCCAGGAATGTCATGTGGTGGTAAGCAAACATGCCGAGCTGCGTGAAGAAACTCTCCAGGATGGCTCGCTCCCGCGGGACGGGCCGCAGCTCCTCCACCTCCGTCATGATGCACAGAGCCGCTCGCTGTCCGCCACAGGACCGCCGGGTGACGCTGGCTAACGGGATATCAGCAAAAACACACTCATTCACTACCATCAGCCCAGCGGACAGGAGAAACCCGTTTTACAGTCCAAATGCAACATTTTGAGACTCTTCATATCCAACAGATGTGATATAAAAACACAATTTTACAGATATAATAGCGCCAGATCTAAAGGTTCATATTAAACTTGCCGCCATATTGATTACGCAGAATGTCAACAATACGGAGAGCCGAGAGAGACTGAAAGCGTTTGTGCTGTGTTTCTGTTTTCATCATTACTTAATGTTATATTGTCTTAATGCTTATCATGTCTTTGTACGTGATACTTTTATTTACTGTATCTATTCGTGACTTGAAATATAGCTTTACTTCATAAATAAGAACATGACTATCTAAATACATTTTAAAACGAGAGGTCCCATGAGCACAGACCTTAATGTGGTTTGTAGCGTCCTCATTCGGTGACAACCTTGACTTTTCGACGTGTAGCCTATCTTTTCAGCAGAATACCATAGACTATATGATATATTTTTTACAGTCTATGAAGAAGTGCATCAACCCTTGCTTTCATGTCTTATTAGAATGAGGAGGTATAGAGAGGCGCAAACCTGGCAGAATACTCTACCTTTTATCTAAAAAGTGAAAATGGGCTCTAGGTGATGAGATGAGATGGAAACTAAGTAAATATATGCTGCCAAGAATTTCAATACTTTATGTGATAATATATACGTAAAGCTAGTCTTCATTGCTTGGTTATATATTAATTTATACATATGAAATATGTTATACAAGAAATATAAGAATTCATGTGCTATGTACACATATAATTACAACTATGACATGTTTATAACATTTACAAAATTGTAAATATGTATTCATAGTCAAGCCAAAAATATTAAAACAGCGTTTTGTATCTGGAAATTAACGTCCATGAATGTGAAATCTGTGCCGCTGTTTTACAAGATTAATTGTGTTTGTTTGCAGAAACTGCCATTTATCTGATTTCTCTATTTCTCCATCTAAGTGTCAAAACCAAATGTTCATCAATATTTTCATATAGGACACAGTCACATAAAAGTCGTGAAGAACATCACCTGGGGGTAAACCAATTAGACATGACAGTAGTTACAGATTACATTGTAAATGCAAAGTCGCAGAATTTCAAGTTCGGCTTCCCCCACGTGGACCAAAGCGGAAACGCAGTTTCTCTAAAGCGGCAAAATATGCGTCAATTAGCAAAGGTATTCAGAAAGGAAGTTCCACTTCAGAATAAAACCAGGAAATATGTCGAAAAACAAAATCATGAAGATGGGTATTTGGTGGAAAACAGACTAGTCAGTTCTGTAACTTAGTAGTTTTGCTGTGCCTGTATTTTATTTTTATATTTTGAAGTTAGCAATTAAAATGTGTACTCCAAGAACATTTGAAGAATACTTTGTTTTTTGTTAAAGTATATTTTTACACCCACAAAAGAAAAGCAATTTGGACTTGTGAAATTCCTGAAAACGGTGCCTAGCAGTCCTATTTTTTCTCTGAGGCCAACACAAAAATAATAACACAGGTCTGACTGAGTGTCATTTGCGCATATAGATTACTCTTTATTTTGTGGGGAGGGAACAAACAAACAAAAGCAATATAATACAGCCATGCATTATACATACAATAATTTGTTTCCAGTGAAAATTTTTTGTTCAGTCAATGAAAGGTGAGCTGTTCAAAGCTTCAACTGTGGAGCCAAAAACAGCATTTTAAATGTAAAAGACGGAGACGAATCCTTTTCAATAGGAAATATTCTAACCACAGAAAATAGTGTTAGTATAATAATGAGTATTTACTCACTTGCTTAGGCACTTGCTTGCTTGCTTGCTTGCTTGCTTACTTACTTACTTACTTACTTACTTACTTACTTACTTACTTACTTGCTTGCTTGCTTACGTACTTGCTTACTTAATTTCTAGTTAGTGATATATTGAAACTTGCGGTTCAATATTTGAGCACTGATTTCTACGAATGCCTCTTACTTTGAAAAGGACACACACCGGAAGTCTCATTCTTCTTCTGTCCGGAGAATAGAAACTAACCAAATATCAGTGCAATCCACTTCCGCTTGCAATGTTTTGCTGCCAAGATGTCCAGCTACGCCAGGGTGATTCACTACGCCACGAGTGTGCTGTGCAGCAACAAAGGCGCCATGGTGCTGCTGCAGCTGCACAGGAAGGTCTTCCAGCGCTTCGACATCACCGAGGAGGAGTTCTGGTACATCGTCAAGAAGTGTCCCCGCTTCGTGGTGGTGAGGAACAGGGAGGGCACGGACGACTGGGGCTCCGACTGCACCGTGGTGGCCAAAACATCCCTGCGCCTGTGCAAAAACTACACCAAACAGCACTGTGCCGACTGCCAGGAGCTCCACCTGTGCAAGTACTTTGTCTATGGAAACTGCCGCTTCGGGAAAGGCAGGTGAGTAAGAGTCACGGAGCTTTAACTCAGGGCAGTTACAGGACAAGACCATAATAATTCTGTTTTTCATATTGCCATGAATCCCTGTAAAGCGTCTAAACCTAACCCTAGCAATGCATTACCACCGTTAGAAGTAATTTACTATGCAATCGGCTGCAGCTTTGTGCTCTCTCCACCTGTGCCTGGAATACAAGCTCCCATTGTTTCCAGCAGCTGCTTTCACTAACATGCTCCATCCATTGAAATCACTTCATAAATTTATTTTTTATTTTTTCCCTAACATGACCTGACCACTATTGTGTTTAAAAGCCCCACTCTGTATTTTGCCATCACTGCCTGCTGATACATACTTGTGCTGGCAGTGAGGAGGCGAAATGAAACTTAACCCAGATGATGTGGGTTAAGTTTCAAGTGCTGGCAAAATGAAACCTATAGACACAGCTGCAGTTGCAAACAGGACAAGGGCGTCACTACAACTGGGGCGTTACGAGAGTCATGTTGGCCGATGGGGTCCACTGGAATTATAGTCTTGACTGGACTGGAAAAAACAAATACAGGATGTTTTGAGTCATTGTCATCACGTGGGCAAATGAATTTCAGTCCTTTTATCATCATTTGGCCTGTTTGGGATTGTGAAGTGTTATTCAGCATGGATGAAATATCTTTTTTGCATTGTGTGCATTGTGTGCTTGATAGTGTAGGTTTGGATTCAGGAGGTATGATTGAGATAATGAGCACTCCAGGCAAGTGTTAAGAGAAGATGATGATTTTGCTGGCTTGTGTTTGTTGCAGGAAACAGTGTAAGTTCTCCCATGATATAGGATCAGAGCACAACCACCCTCTGCTGAGAGAGTGCACCCTGCATGAGCTCACCGAGGATGACCTGTTTCTGCTACTGCTTCAGAACGACCCCTCCCTGCTGCCCGAGGTAACACACACACTCACACACACACACACACACTCACTCACTCACACACACACACACACTCACACACTGCACTGCACCTGTTCTCCATATCCTCACATCTAAAACCTTTGCTGCTAGTTTTCTAGTTTAGGGCCCTATGAAATCTGTTTTATTTTTTCCCAATTCTGTGTTTTCCGTTTTCATTTTTCTGTGCCTAATCATGCAGTGGATGAATAATATTTCAACATTTCGATTGGAAAAGATTCAAAATTTAATGAGCATCAGTGAATTCATAACACTACACTGCAGTATTTTTTAAAATGGAAGAAAGTGCTTCAGTAGTTATAAAACTGCTGATGTGTTTGCACTGCTGAGAGTTTGTTGAAACAATGAGCTCTTCTCGCTAGTGCATTGCCTCTGTGTGTGTGTGTGTGTGTGTGTGTGTGTGTGTGTATGAGAGTGTGAGTGTGTGTAAAAGAGGTGCTTGGGTGCTTGTAAATGACATCAAAAGAGAGAGTCTCTCAATATAGTTTTTTTTCTGTTCATTTAGCATAGGCACAGTGAAAAACATGACAAAATGATTCTGCTTTCATTATGAAATTTTGAGATTCCATCTGTGTTTTCTGCATCACAGAAATCATAGGGCCCTAATGGTTGTTTCCATTGCTGGTCAGGTTATGGCTACATTTACATGCACACAAGAAACAACATTGTAGTGAATAACGTGGTCAAGGCAGGAAATTTGAATATTCAAAAACCCCAGTTTACATGCGCTAGGAATAATCGGGTTCCCCCCCACTCACGATGTTGCATGGACTGTTTTCTCTGCCGACTGTGGTTCTACAGCCTGCAGAGCCACTGAAACACACCAGAGAGTCGGTCTCTCGTGTTTAGGGACCTTTGCCCTTGTGCTCAGTCGGACAGTTGGACTAGCAAGTGAAGCAGGCGGCAGCAGATGTTTTTGACATAAATTTATTGAGCACTTTTTGACAGACAGCTTAGTTTTTACTCTCCTGAGCATTGTCGAGTGCATGGTTACTGTGCTTATGGTGTCAGTTCTCTTTTCCACTCTCCTTTCCTGCACATGCGCATAAAAAGCTATTCAAAAATCTGATTAAGCGTTTTCATGGCCTGTTAATTGGGTTTCTCCAGCAGTAATCTAGCTGTGTTACCCGGGCTTCTCTTAAGCCCCTAGACTGCTTTAAAAAGAAAAACCTGCTTTCTTGTTTACATAGTAGTTTAAAATTTGTCTAACTACAGTGTGTGGGGAATAACCCGATTTACTGAAGTGCATGTAAACACACTGAATGTGTCCCCACTTTTTCTCCCATTTGGAGATTGATTAATTAGTATTTCACATGCTCTATTTTCTATCCAGTGTGACCTCCATTTATATGTGCAACATTTTTGCATTACAGGTGTTTCTGCTGATTTGTGTGGCTCTTCTCTCTGCCAGTGTATCAGTGCTCTTAAGTTTGCTGTTAAGGTCGGTGGAGAACGTGAAATGTAGCTGCGCTTGCTCTCATTTTCCCTTTTGCTTTTTCTCTTTTCTGGAGAGGCAAGGACCAGAGTAGCTTACAGCCTGGCTTTTGTGGATGGGAAGTAGGCAGCGCCAGTGAGATGAGAATCCTCCACTCTGATTGGATGCGGCATTTGCAAAAGAGAAAGAAAAGCAGTTTCTGGAAAAGAAAAAGAAAACTAAAGATATGCTAAAATGCCAGAACAGGAGATGTGAGCTCAGTTTTTAAAGAGTACGCTGCAGTTCAAGTGTAATCCCGTAACGTCGACATGGTCTCAAAGTCAGTCAGTGAAATAATCCGAGAACAGAAGTGTAGAGCCCCGATCGGGTGAAGAGCAAGTGGATGAAGAGAAGCCTTGAAGAACCTGAGGGAGAGCCTGTATTTTTTAACAAACAAGACAGCAAAAGAATGAAAAAGAAAAACAAAAAAAGAAAAGAAAATCTAAAAAAAAAAAAAAAAGTGCCCTGTTGATGTGCGTTTGACCTGAGGGAAGTGTCCGTTTCCAGAGAGGTAAAGTAGAATACTTTGGTGTGTGAGGTTCATTTGTTTCCGTTTGATTTGCGCATCCCTCTGGTTGCCAGCGTGCGGCTCCGCTGTCATTCCTGATCGTTCCCGTTTGTCCTGTGTTCCTCATACAGGTGTGCTCTCACTACAATAAGGGCACCGGGCCGTACGGTGCCTGCACCTTCCAGGAAAACTGCACCAAGGTGCACATTTGCATGCACTACATTCAGGGCGACTGTATGTTCGGCCACAAGTGCAAGCGGCAGCACATCATCGACCAGCATGGCCGCCGCATGCTGGAGGACCGAGGCCTCAGCGGGGAAATCATCCACGACCTGCCCTTCATTTACCAGAACATCCACCACCTCACCACACCCACACCCTACTCACCCCGAGGTGAGCCAGAGCATCAGCCTGCCGCTTCAGCAATGTCCCTGCATCGAGTAGCGTTTGCCGCCCAAATGTCCTCATGTTGAAAAGTCTGGGGCGAAAGGGTTGCAACCTGACAGATGAACAGCATTGTTTTGTGTGATAAATTATTAGTTTTAGCTCACAAAACTGTTTGTTTAAAGGGAACTTTAAAGCAAAATTTACCTTTGTTAGTGTTATGTATTTGTATAGTTCAGTCGCTTTTATACTATGTTGAATTTTCCTGTAGACGCTTCCCACCAGATCTATTTTTCTAGTTTAAACCAGAAAATGACAAGAAAAGATTCGTTTCATTCCCTCAAGAAAAAGGGTAACAACGGACTTTTTTGTTTGTTTGTGTGTTTTTGGAATAATTTGCATTGTTTGTGTTCGTTTATATGCTAAAAGTTAGGCCTGGGTGATGGACAAAATTAAATGTCCTAATCTTTTTGACCGAAAACCTTGATATTGATACTGTGAGTATGTTGTGGGGTTGGTTGTGCTTTCACAAAACATTTACATGAGATTTTTGATAAACAATAATTAGTGCTGTGAATATGATGACCAAGCAGGTAGAGGCAAATAATGTAACAGCGAAAACAGTCCAAAAAGTTCAGAAAATTGCATCCCTTAACTGTTATGTAGCCTTTAAAACTAGGAAACAACAACACATATGCCATATCATGATATTATCCAAAATCTCAGACAATATCTAGTGTCATATCTCAGTATCGATATAGGGCTGATATATTGCCCAGCCTGACTAAAAATTTTATTTTAGAAGCTGTTTTTCTTTGGTATGGAGGTGTATGGAGAGATACAAAAAAGTATTACAGGTGCATTTTGCTTCTGAAAGATTCAATGGGGTATAAAAAATACCGTCTTAGGTGTACCGGTAATCTTGTATACTTTTGGTTTGTTTAGGGTCACACTGATCAGTGACCAAGCAAACCAGGGCTTTTCATCAGAAATTCACACAGACTCGAAGATGTTATTGTATGAATTTAGCAGCATGGAAGGTCAAAACAAATATGGTGCCAGGTTGTGTAATTTTTAGCTAAGCATGATTGGCTTGTTAGGCGTCTGTGCTGTAATTTACCACCTGTAGTGTTCAGACTGAGTAGCCCAGTGTGCTAGTTTGCCCTGGGGTCACTTTGTTACGCTCAGCTTTCCACACGTTTTTGGGGCTAGAGGTAAACCGAATCATTTTAAACCTGGTCGGTGTGAACAAAGCTTTACGTGTGTGATAGTTGAGTTATTGATATATTGTGTCTCCTGTGTGTGTATATCAGAGAGTGTGCCTGACCTGCTCTCCAAGCCTGTCAGTCAGACAGATGAGAGGGAGGAAATCTGTCTACATTTCATCCGCAGGAGCTGTCGTTTCCAGGGTGAGCTCAGCTCCTTTTTTCAACCTCATCTTTTCCTTTTTATAACAGTACTATCCATTTGAGTGATGGGACTGTTTCTTTGTTTAGCACCCTGTAAAAGTCAACTCAATTCCGCAAATGTGTAGTTATGTTAATGCGTTCCACGTCGTTTGAATTCCCTTACATGTCCACTAGGTGGTGACAACGTGTCAACTTCTAAGTAGACCACAGCTGAAGAACACTCAGTTTAGATCTGTAAATTTGCACAACTTGCTATGTCTGCACTCTGTTTTTGCATCAAAGTTGCCATTCATTTTCCCAATTTGAGCAGGCAACTGCTTTATTTCATCACTTAGATCACTCTCACCAAGTTTCCTGTATTTGCTAACTGACCCTGAATTCCTCCTCAGTATGCAGTGATGCTTATGGCTGCTGCACCTGGCAGCAGATGACATGGCGTTTGATCTGTCAAGGAAAGCACACTGCAAGAAAACTGCAGCAGAAATATCCACGGTCTCCAATCGTGGTTCCATTTTCCATTTTGCAGTTCCTGAGATGGAAAATTATAGGATTGCAGTATAGAGACCCAAAGACCATTATGATTTCTGTGAAGTTGACCTTTGACCTTTGACACAACTTCATCATTTTATGCTATTTGACATTTGTATGGAACTTTGTCATAATTAGCACATGAACTGTTGAGTAATGGCCAAAAATACAGTACGTTTTATGAGGTCACCATGACCATGACCTTTGACCTCTGTCCACCAAAACTGAGCACGGAGGGAAATTTGTGCCAAATTTGAAGAAACTCCCTCAAAGCGTTGCTGAGATATTTCATTCACAAGAATGGGACAGATGGACAACCTGAAAACATGACACCTCCAGTGCAGAGTCATAAAAACAGACTGGGGTTTGAACCGAACCATGGATCTGGAGAATCATTACACCCCTACTGTTTATTAGGGATGCCACAAAATATCGATATATCACGATACTTCCTCTTGTGATACATTATCAATACACTTGTGCCACGACTGGAAAAGTTATTTTGCCTTTTCCTGGAATTTTTTTCTTCTTCACTCACAGATATCATGATGTTTCATAGCTGATTATCTTACAATGTATCACATATTGCAAAATCGCCTGTACAGTGATGTCATTGTTATCTCTAGGTAAAATATCATGATAGTATAGTTGTCAGTTACCCAGTGATTCCCACCTTTACTGATTATAGAGAATGTCAGGAGGTGAAATGCCATCCCTCGGTTATTCTCTCTCCTAGGTAGCTTTGTACCTCATAGGTAGCCAGAAGTAATGGTTTGAACTGTGAGACTTCAGAACTCAAACCCTGTAAGGTGCTGCCAGTAAGTTAAATGTCTTCTTAGTGTCTGGAAGTTTCAAACAAGTTCATTCATCTTCAGAGACTCCAGCTTCCTCTCACTCACTGCTGTTTTGGAAAGTTTTGGATTACACCTTTAAGTTTCAGTCTTAATGTGTGCAGAGACGTAACATGTCCATCTCCAGCACCAGCTTTTAATTTCGGACAAATAGTTTGAATCTACAATGTCTTAATCAGTGGGCATGATACTGTCTTCTGCAGCTGTGCTTTGCGGTTTAGGTTGATGGATGTGATGTTTTGTTCTGAATGCAGTGGATATTCTGGTGTCTCCTCTGTAGACAAGTGCATTCGCATACACTTCAACCTGCCCTACAAGTGGGAGGTGTTTGAGGGTGATTCATGGAGGGACCTGAGGCATATGGAGGACATTGAGCGAGCATTCTGTGATCCACGCAAATCAGAGAGGTCAGACTTCACTTCTCACCTCTCTCAAGTATTAAAGCCTCTCTGCTGTTGAAGAGGCAGCAACTAAAACCATTGTTTATTCTATCTGTTGAATGTGCAGCCCAGGCACGCGGTCCGTAGACTTCCTGACCATGATGCGGGAGACAAACCCCGTTCGCCGTCTCTCCACAGTTTCCTCAGTAACTAAGCCGCCTCACTACATCCTGACGACTGAATGGCTGTGGTACTACAAGGGTGACCACGAGAACTGGGTTGAGTACGGACAGCCTGTGAGTTAGCCTTGCTGTTTTCATTGGTTGAATCAGGGGGATAGAGATTTTGACATGACATATAATTTTAGCTTATGTTTTCTGGTATATATATTTGTTTTTACCTTCTTTACACCTGGTGTGAGCTATTTTGATTGTGAATATTTAGGATTTAGATGGGTCACAGTGACATCTGACTTTAAATGTGCTAAATGTATAATTTTAGTATTACCCTGTTTATTTTCTTACGTGACTCTAACCATTGTAATCAAACAAGACCATTGTCGGGATCATCAGCAGCCCACGCCTGCCTCTATTTTACATTTTACATTGTGTACTACCAGTTTGGATTTGGCCGGAAATCTGCTGAATTGCTTTGTGGCACAAAAACTGGAGGGCACTGTTTTTCCTACACAGATGGAGCTAAAGTTTCCAGAGCTGGTGGCAATGGTACATAGAAGGAAAAACGCTTCAGTTTATCCTTGTCACTAAAGCTAGCTTTTACTAGAGAAGTACCTATATGGCACAAGGTTTTGGGGTTTATGGGAAATGTGGTCTAATTTTGGAGAAATAATAGCATTAATATTACCACTAATGGGAGATTAAGTCTAACATTTGTTTTCACGGTGATTTTATTTGTGTGTGGTAATGGACCTTTTGCACAGCAGCCATTTTGACATGCAATAGCAGGTAAACACAGGAGTTACTAATGACATTAATGAAGGTTGTGCTCCATTTAAGTCTAACAGAGCCAGGCTCCTGCTGTTGTTCATGCTGGCTCACTGGAAAAACTCTGGTCCATTTAAATGAAACCTGAATTAGTAAAACCTGTGTTTGCCCTGTTACTTTATGTCAAAAAGCTGCTGTAAAAAAGGTCTATGCTTAATGTGGTGGGCTGCCTGCATAATGGGTCTCCAGTAAACACGTTAAAGTAGGATTTCTCTTTCCTTCACCTAAATCAAGATTTCATATACATCACTTCCTCTTGCAACATTTACAACCTTAAAATCAATTGTTTCTCATCCACCGGTTTCAACTTTTTCCTGTCTGAGCTGCTTGACAACTGTTGCTTTGTGTTGTGTCGTCTTCCTGATTGAATCTTCATGGATAGTTGCTTTAAAGTGTTTCTGATTCTGATTTCTTGTTCTTATTTGTGTGAACTACAAACACCTCCCACACACACTGTCAGCAATTGGTCACATGCGTTTCTGACTAACTCTGGAGGAGGTTTGGATGAACGGATCTTGAGTGCATCTCATGTGCATTTCATTTTTTTCCCTCAATTGAAGTAGGATCAATTTGCCTACGATGCAGGTTAAAGCCACGTGGGAAGGGGTCTGAAATGGCATCTTTGAAAAGTGGATGATGGGGCTGCATCATGTGAATATTATGCTGTGTTGCACTTGAGATACAAGCCACACTTAATGACTAAGCCATACTTAAAGAGCAAGTAATCAAAATGAAACTGTGAATCTCTGCTCTGCCCTCATCAGGATGACAAGCAGCGCACAACATCAGTGACTTCCCGGGATCTGGAGGAGGCGTACACGGCCAACCCGTCAGCTGAAGTTAAAGTCGTAAAGGGCCACCGGCAGTACTATCTCAGCTTCCAAGGTAACGACCTTCCTGTAACCTCCCATCACCCCACAACCGGCACCGCTGAAACCCACCTCCACGTAAATGAGCCTTGAAATGAGCAACAGAAACTACAATGATCTTTAGAGACTACAGCGAGCAGGCACACTTCTTCACAGCTTTCTCTTCTCTCTGCTGTTTTCATATTTTTCTTCAATGACTCCTGTTCCTTGTTTTTTCTTTGTATTGTTTTTTTTTTTTTTTTTGCAGACATGTATCAGCGAAACCCGAAACACAACACGAAGAGGAAAGTGAGGCGCCGACCACGCTTTGTCTCCATCACAGAGGTGGAGAAACAGATTGCTCGGTAGAGAGAAACAACCGCCAGTAACCGTCTGTTACAGTCTGAATGAACGAGTGCCTTATTCCTGGCCGCCTATCTGGAATGACTTTTTTCCCTGCATTAGATCTACCTACTGTACCTCTGAGCCATTTCAAGAATTACTTAACTCCTCTAGCTAGCCTTGACTATGTTACTGTAACAATGTTTCTGACATGGATGGATTTGTTACACATTTAAATGATTTTTTTTATTATTATTTTATTATCATTTTGTGTTTTTTGTGATGTTACCAAAGTGGAGGCCTCTGAGAGCTCAATGGCAGCAAACTGACAGTGGAACGATGGATCGGATGCTTCATTGAAGCTCTTTGTGTTATTACTCCAGAAAGTATGAGAAAACATGTCTGTCATTTTCTTACTTGATTCATGAACACCCCATATCATACAAGTAAGTGATGGAAAAGAAAGATGTCTGTAAATCTGTACACTTTTTTTTTTTTTTTACATGTGAGCATAAATGGAAACCTGTTTGGTTGTATTCCAGAAATACAAAGTTTTCCTAAGCACTTAACTGGTTTTGCTTTGTTTTTTGTTTTCTTTTTTGTTTGTTTGTTTGTTTGTTTTTTGTTTTTTGTTTTTTTTTATAGTGATGCGCCTCTCCAGAGTGCTTTTAGAGCTGCATTCTCTGCCTCTGCCTCTTCCTGTTCGTTTAGCTGAAGTGTACATATCTGTACAGCTGGCCATTAATTTTGAAAGAGGAATGTCAGGGTTGGAAATCGATTTCATGCATAAATTATCCAGCTTCTCCTCGGAGTAAAACGGGCCTCTGTGAAAAGGCAATTCACTGTGGGGAACAAACAAAAAAAAAAAAAAAAGAAAGAAAAAAAGAAAAGAGGGGAGAAAAACAAGATGTCGTTTGAATTGTAGATTTTGATCAACTGATGAGCGGTGGACAGTCGGTGCGGGGCATGGACTGGTACAGAGACGTGCCCTGAATCTGACGGATTCAAACTCGCAGCCGCCGGCTCTGACAACACATTACCGGAGGGCTCCGTTTATTTGCTGCCGTTTCTTGGCGAGGGTGACTGAACGCATGAGGAGATTTATATTGTAGCCCCTCCGCTTGCGTCACATCTTGGAGCACATATGCAGTATCAGAGGGTCTATGCCAGTTGAGTGTGGCGTTTTGCAGGGAGATATCCCCCTTTTCCGTGCAGGGAGCGCGCTGCGCGGCTGTGGGAGAGGCGTGACGCGCCCGTACCGCATCTTCAGGATGGCAGGTAGGTCTCATCCCAGGACTCAGAGGGAAAATTATACTAAAGCTTCCGAGGTGGCAGTCATTGATAGCACAGTTCGTGTGAATCTCCATATTTTCTTTGCAAAGCTTCTCATTTCTTGCCTCGGATTTTATTGAGCGTTATTGCAGGCCTGATTCTCCGAGTCTCTCTAACGCCTGTGGTCGGTGTCTATTAATAAAGGAGGCATGGCAGGCTCCAGATGCGGGCTGACAGCATGCTTGTCGCCGTATTCATCGCTAACATTAGAGATAAAGGCGAGGTGAGCGCGTAATGCGTCTGTTTTCCTCGGCTGCAGAGCGGCAGGCTTGGCGCCACCGTGGGAAATCCGCGCCTCTGTTAATTATAAGGATTAGAATTTGTGTCATGACCGACATTATCATATTAAACAGCCGCTACCGGCCAGTCTAATTGGGTAAAACCGCTGCTCCATACATCAAACCTGTGTTTGTGAATGTGAGACGGCATTGCGAACGCACTGCGCGGTATGCCCATAGATTTTCATAGATGTGAGATCGGTTGGCAGATATGGGCTATGCCTAGTAATGGGGTCAGTCAGCCAGCTATCAATGCGAGAGGACCGTGCCAGGCCAGCAGTGAGAAGATGAAGATGTGAGCGGGCCTGTCTGCACTGCCCTTCTCAAATCACTATAATATCACTAGAATAATCCTACAGGGAATTACTGCGCCTCTAGTACTCAGCTGCGAGTTTATAATGGCATTATTATACTCTATGATATAATTTTTTTTATCCTCCATTGTATCAAGATACTATTCCTATAGTTATGCCTGTAGCAGTGGTTCTCAAAGTGGCAATGGCCTATTCTAGCTTCACTTTCATTCATTAGAAATGATCCCAATTAGACAATGCAGGCCTATGAGAAAGACTAATGATAGCTTTCATTCTCACTATGATCATCCCACCATGTAGAGTTCTAGGATACAATGCAGTGGTGAAACAACAGCTAAAATCTAAATTCTGGGTACCTGGGACGAATGGAGTCTATAGTCAAATATTTTGATGTTTGTCACATGAAAACATTGGGGAACCCCCGGAATTCTAATATTCTTTGGCTGATATTTGTCGCCCACAAGTCCATCATCCTCAGAATTTTTTCGGAAGTAGTGCTGCTTAAGAAAAAAATCAACAGGTTAACGGTCCTTTTTCATCGTCCTCATGTCATGCCCAGGGCCTCCTGACCGGCCCATAGCGAGCTGTGACGGGCGCAGAGCGGCGGCCCTCTGAGGACGGATGGAACCTGTGATCCCGGCGGGCGCGGGCACAAGGATGTACCCCAGAATCTCCGCGTGCCTGCGCACACGTGGCGCGCTCCTGCTGGTCGCGGGCACGTTAGTTTCAATGGTCACCTCGAGCGCACCTGTTGCAGGTAAGTTTCTGCAAACTAGACTGACGCTTGTGGGCTGAGACTGATGAGAGCTGATTTTTGGTGTATTCCAAAATGTTGTTGGAAAAATCTCTTAAACAGCATTTTCACTGAAACATAGACTGCCACTGGTAAATAAGAACTCCATCAATAATGGTGGACAGTAAATGACATCCAGATTTTAATAAAAGGCCAACACCAACGTCATATATTGATTAATGTATAGCTCCAATAGAGTAAAGCACATTGTGTGATCTGCACATTGCTTTGACAGTAAGAAGGGTGAGTTCAGATATTATCTTTTTATTTTTGATGATTAACACGTTGACTGAGACAAAGCAGCATCCCTAGAGATCTATTGTAGAGCCACATCTAAAAATCATGTTATTGGAGCATTCAGGGCCAGTATTCCTTCAGTAACTAAAAAGTTCTTTTAATTCTTCTGATGTGGAATATTTCATATTTAACAGGTCTCCATAACACCATGCTCAGTTGGCATGGTCTTAATGGCTAAAATGGCTCCTCATTGCGCCAGATGGGATCTGCTAAAGAACAATTTTCCAGCACTGAATAAAACCCTGTTTGCAAGATAATTTGGGGACTTTACCAATTTATCACAACAATCAGATAATATTTTGTCAGTCATCAGCCCTGGTTCCATTTTATGCTCACAAATGTAATCAATATAAGAAGGTTTTTAAAGTTTGTTGAAAAATTTTATGAGATTTAAGGGCTTTGCCTCAGCTTAGGGTTTAGCAAACATTGCTGAGGGTTACTGATAGGATGGATTGTTGTGTGCATGTGGTATTTTTAGTTGAGTCATTTTTGGGGGTGGCAGGTTAGCCTAGTGGCTAGACTTTGATCCCAGTGTTTTAATATGTAAATATTATCGCCCCAACATGAAATTATTAATTGAAGAATCTAGTTTAAGACTGAAATAGTGCCGTGGAAAGTAGCAGAGGGTGGATACATTTACCTCCAGTGACTCCAGTTTAATTCCCAACTCATGACAACAAAGTTTCTCCTGGCAGTGAAAATGTCATCTTCAGAGAAAGTTTATCCTCTATGATTATGACCAAAACCTCAATATTAAAGGTAAAGTGCATTGGAAGAGCAAAGTTGAGGGGTTGATTTAGCCTAAGAAAGGAGTGTTTAATGAGAGCTGCATTCAGACAGAATCTGGCAGTCGAGCACTTTACTGCAGCGTTTTATAGAGGTGTGTGTGTCACATGTCCTGTCTGTCTACTGTCTGCCCGCTCGGTCTGATCTCCAGCTTACGTGATTGGCCACTGCAGTGTGACATTGGATTGTGGTCTGGCAAAAGTTGATTCTGGCTCTACTTCTTGCTGCGTTGTTTTGCTGAACCCCCTGTGGCATGCACAAAACACAGCCTAAACACACTGCCCTCATTCAAACGAATGGGGCGACTGGCATTTTTCCTGCATCGCCTGATTCTGTGTGAATGCAGACGAATTCATCAGTCACTCACACAGACAATGAGAACCGTGCATTCTCAGCCTCCAGATTCTGTGCTTATTCCGTGTTATAATGCGAGTTGACTCTAAAGGCTCTTCGGTGTCAAAAGATGAGAACCATGTGGACTCAACCTTCAGATTTCATGCTTAGCCCAAAGGATCCTCACCTCAATGAAATGCTGAATCCCAAGCTTAAACATTTTCTCATGACGAACAGGTCAAATTGTGCAAGTCGTGTTGAGGTTACATCTTCTCATGATAGAAAACTATAATCTTAAGATTATACAGTCCACACGACATGCAATCTGTGCCGTGTCCATTTCACAAAATGTTGTACGAAAAATGTGTTGGCTTTCGTGGCTGATGCTGATCTCTGCCCCGTAATAAGTGAACGTCCCCATAGGGATCAATAACGTCTCTCATTGTTATGATTATAATTCTTAGCTGCGCTGTCATCAGAGACAAGGTGAAGCATCATTCTCATCCTTTCATTTATCCTGCCAACCCACTGTTTTCTATTCCGGTCTTCATTTTCTCACTACTCCCACTGTCTCCAGCCCTCCATCACAGTGAGTCAGTGCTGTCATCAGGCCAGGACGCAGACACAGTCAGCCTCCGTACAACAACCTCAGAAAGGGTACAGGAAGCAACTCAACCATTCCCACAGACGCCTAACTCGGACACGCAACAAGATCTCAGACACCGGAAGACAAATACACACAGGCATGCACAGTCAATCACACACCATCAAGCAATATTAGATTGTGGAGGCCTTAAAGTAATGCATCTTCTGTTGATTAGATCATTGTCATCAAAGCAACATAGATCGACTGAATGGTGCTATGGGATGCTATTCTTAGAAACCCAATCTCCAGTCTGATCTCTTCTCACTTTATCTCTCTTTTTCTCCCTCTTTAATTCAGTTTTCACTCCTCCCTCCTTCCCCATTTCTCTGTCTTCCACTTGGGCCACTATATGTCACTGTAATGAATGTGTGTGCTTTGTGTATGTGTGTGTGTGTAGATGTTGTGTGCTGTTGGCTAGAGTGCCTCTGAGCTGAGAGCGTCGTCTCCAGCATACCAATGAGCCCATCGCCATCCGGCACGTGATGCTGCCGCAAAGCACAGCGTCACCACGGCAACATACCCGGCACAAGATGAAAGGGTCTCAGTCAAGGCAAGGTGGAGGAGGATGCTGGGCTGCCGTGATTCAGATCACTGTGTGTATGTCTGCGTGTGTGTGTGTGTGTGTCTATTAGTGTTTCCCATACCACAGGAACTGCCTCAAAGGATTTCATTTGTACTGAATTTCAATTGAGAGTTTTAGTGTGGTGCGGTCTAAATGTTGTTTCAGATGGCTTTACGCCTCATCGAGAAAAAGATATAAAGGATGCATGAGTATGTGTGTGTGTGTGTGTGTGTGTGTGTGTGTGTGTGTTGTTTGTGAGTGTGGGGTATGAGTTAGGGATGACACATAGACAAAGCGGTTTCATAAGAACACAAGAGAGGACAGGGAGAAGGTAAAGGAAAAGAAAAAAGGGAGGGAGGACAGGGAGGACAAAAAGTTTCATTCATGCTCTGTTGACTCCATATAGTTTATACCATATGCATTTAATACTAGTAAAATTATTATATAAAGAAATGAATTACAGCCCTGGAATTAAGTAGTTAAAAGGATGGTAAACACAGTCAAAAACATGAATTTTATTGTTTAGGATTAGGAGTTCTATCTTTGTGATCCACCAGGATCTGAGACATTAGAGTTAATAACGGTAATAAAAAATGATTTTTAGGGGCTGCATTTTCTACAGGTAATCCATTCCAGCAGGAGTGGGTGGACTTTAGTTGCTCTTGTAGGGTAATAATATTGTCTGGACCTGATAGTACCAAGCAACTTTATTTCCCAGCAAAACTGCCGGCTTGACTCAGGAGAAATCAACCGGGGGCCCAGAGGCTATTACTCACACTCTACACACTACAAGCACACATGTACTCATCTATTGATAGTGCAGTGTGCTTGATATGGTGTCCCACTCCTAGCTTTCTCTGGATGGAGCATCCACTCACTGCTGTTTAGGAGACAGTGTTGAATTTGCCTCCTCAGTTTCAGTTCTTCACATCCTGTGTGCTGAGAAGTTTTCCAGCATCCACAGTGACACCAGAAATTCATTTGTGCGAACAGAAATTAATCACCAGTGTTTCCATCAGTGGGTACAGGACGTTACTCTTTGTTTTATGCCAATTTTGTGTTTGAGGTTGATAAGACGGGTGTGTTTTTAGCTTTAATGGTCATTCATTGATATTTCCGTTTGGAGTTTCTTGCAAAAATGTCCTCACTTCCTGGAGACCATGGGATAACAGGCCAACAGGCTGTTTTTTTTGTGACTTTTATGAATGTGTTCTACTAATTGACTAATGACTTTGCATGTGTTGTGTGCCAAAATAGAATGCAGCCTTAAAAGAGTTTTTCTTTATGTGTGTGTGTGTGTGTGTGTGTGTGTCGGTGGTAACTGCTGCTGGGCTTTCAACAGTGCCGGTTGTTCTCCACAGGGTGTTGCCTTAAATAGTCTCTCACAAACCAGCAGGGACTCATCCTGCTGCTTCCTACATGCATCTTAAACCAGACACACATGAGCTCACATGCGCACACGCAGACATGCAAGCTACATATGTTTTATGTTTTTCTGTCTCTGTGTGTGTCAGCGCTCACAGGGTTGTGGATGTTGTTCGGCGTCTTTTATCTTCTCTCTCTCTTCCTACAGGTGTGCTGGACTTCAACAGGACAGCACAGCCTCCATCACATCGTGCATCCTCTTCTTCACCACCCTCATCATCGTCGCCGTCATCCTCCCCAGACAGACCCCCGGTTGCCAGCCCACTCAAAGACAATGGTTACCAGGGTAAGAACGGTGCAGGTGCAGGCTCGGCTGAGGACTCGGACTCGGGTGCTCAGGGCATCCATCTCCTGCTGAGGCCCCCAGACCTGCTGTCTCCCAGCCAACCCCCTCCCCTGCCCCCCCACAGCCAGCCCACCCTTACTCCCCCGCCACCATGGGAACATGGCCCCTCCCTGGAGGAGTCTTGGGGCTCCGGAGACTACCTGGAGACTCTGAGCTTCATGGTGCCGGACGGAGAGGAGCTGGCTTTGGCTACACCGCTGCCCAGCCACCCCTACGATGACACCGGCGAATGGGTCTCCTATGACACCTCCTTCCCATCCCGCCCCACCCTTCCCCTTTCCTCCCGCCTCCTCCTCTCACCCTCCTCCTCCACCCCAACCATTCCTTTCAGGGTGGGCATGCACACCCACCCTGCCCAGCCAGATGTGTTCCCCAGCTGGGACGAGGAGGATTACGACCTGGAGGACATGCTGCCTCTGGAGCCTACTGAGCTGCTGCTGCCGGACATGAACAGCCTGGAGTACTACACCAACCTGCTGGCCCGGGAACGAGAGAGAGAGAGGGAACGAGAGAGAGAGAGGGAAAGGGAAAGAGAAAGGGAAAGGGAAAAAGAAAGGGAAAGGGAAAGAGAAAGGGAAAGGGAAAGACTGAGGGAGCAAGACAGAGAAATCACCAGCCCAGATCGGGACAGGGTCAACCACACTGATTCCAAACCTGTCATCACTCCTACAGCTACCACCACACGTGCTCACACACACACTCACACACATACTCACACACACCCTCATGTCCCATCGCCATCCCCCAGCTCAGGTCATCCACCAGGACAGGAGCCAAAGCGACCCTCCGTTGGGCCCACTCCTCCTCTTGCCCTGTCACCCACTCTCATGGGTGGAGACGGGGTGCCCACTCCCTCCATCAGACCTACTTTCAAGGCACCCTTCGTTCCTCCCGCTGCCCGGCCCAAAGACTACCCACCCACGCCGGGCAGACACCCTCCACGTCCCCCTTCAAACACCACCAGCCGAGCCCCTCCTCCTCCTCCACCCGGACCGCCTGCTCGCCCTGAAAGACCTGACCGGCCCCCCCAGTCGAGACTCGGCGGAACAAGGCATCATCACAGTTAAAACACCACCGGTAACGAGGGTCCCCATCACCAGGCCCACAACCATCACTACCAAGGCAACCACCACAACCACGGCTGTCACCACGACAACCCAGATCACGGTCATCAGCCTGACCAGAGTGCCCCCAGTCACCACGCCCAGGGTGGCCCAGACCCCACCCTCCAGACAGTACCTGTGCAATATTACCAAGCCGGAGATGTACCTGGTCAGAGTGGGTAAGACAGTGATGGCCCATCATTTACTAAAACCATAAGTGGGCACTAAAATGTTATCACTGTTCACAATTGGCATTAAGATTTGTTATTGACTTGTCAATGACATAACTGGGATTATGTCATGTTATCATAATAACGCTAATAGCAATAATAATAAAACTTGTGATAACAGTAACAGTAGTAGTCGGAATAATGATAGCAAGAATAGTACTATTGATAATTATAGGTCTGTTTATAGCAGGAATGAGTAATACTAATAAGTCACTGATCAGATATTTAAATACATGATTTTAATAGATATGAATACAGTTTTCTTGTATTTTTTGGCTAATTTTTGTTTAAATTTTGCTTTTTTTTTTTTTTTTTTTTTTTTTTTTTTTTTTTTACTAATGTTCTGGTAATCTTTTGCTGATTTGCTAATTGCTTTTTCCCCATGTTTTTTGAGCTGGGTTTTCCTGGTTAGATTGACAATGTAATGCGCTTTATGAGGCTTTTAAGACTAAACATCACCTGTGCAGTTCAGATGCAAAATTTGTACCACAGCTGGCACCCCTTTCTAAAGCGTATTGTGGAAGCCCACTTTCAGCCACCTGGTGAGCACGAGTTCAGTACTTTAGCTTGACCCTTGGTCCATTAATCCAGTACACTGAGCGAACTCTCTGAATTCTGAATTCTCTGAAAGCTGAAATCACTAATTTAAGAACTTTTGGGTCTCATCCCAGTGGTATGAAGTGATTACAAACCAGACGGGCGGGTAAACACAAGCATTCTGCGTGCAGTTTACTGACGTCACAGTACATGAGTTCTGGGAGTTGAAATTAAATTTCTTCAGAAAGTTATGTCTTACTGCCATTTGGAGCCTCCGATATGCAAAGATGCCAAGTGCAGCTCTAACTCTCCTGTTTATCTGCAGAACGACCGAAAGCTGATCTCTGTCTTTTTGTCTCCTATAGTCAGTTCCAAAGGCTCCTCTGCTGGCTTCAGTCAGGTCAGAGACATTTTGAAGAGAGAGTTCAACCGCTCAGTTGAACTTCAGGTACACAAACACCAAACACATACTAATTCAGACCCGCAAGTTGAGGCTGTCCGTCACTAATCTCCCCCTTTGCTCTCCCTTTCAGTTCCTGAGAACTCCGTCTAGTTTTGCCTTCCGTGTCGTGTCGGGACCGTCGATTTTCACCGCCATGTCTGTCATCAACGCCCTGCGCCAGCCAGTACGAGGCTCCAGCCCCATTCCCTCCATCTCCCCTCTGTACATCATCCCCGACCTCAAGTATCAGATCCACTCCGTCCTTCAGTTTGTGCCCAACCACGTGGACGTGCGAGTGTGTAACTTCAGCGAGAGAGTGGAAAGAGGGCTGCTGATGGCCTACATGGAGACACGCAGACGCTTCCAAGAACCAGGCAACGTCACTGTGCAGGTGAGTGTCTCTAGATGGTTGTTGTGGAGAGATTTGCTTTTACTGTACAGCCATGTTGACATGAAATAGCAGCAAATCAGGTGTTACTAATGGCATGAATTAAGCCACTGTTCCATTTCAGTGTAGCAGAGTCTTTCCAGTGAGTCAACATGAACAGCAGCAGGAGCCTGGCTCTGTTCGACCTGAATGGAACACAGCCTTAGTTAATGTCATTAGTAGCACCTGTGTTCACCTGCTATTCATGTCAAATGGCAGCTGTGAAAAGGGGCTATTGACCTTTTATTGAAAGCCAGAGCTGTGTTCCAAAAGCACAACATACTACTCTGTTTTTTACTAACCGGAAATGACACAATGCTGCCTTTCAGCTTCAAATTTGAAAAACAGCTGGCACAAAAACAAACAAATATCTGGACAGATGTTTAAGCTATAGAACACAAGAGGCCGTGCTGTAGATCATCACATTATTCACTATAATAATTGTGCTATTGCTTTTATGCAACAGTCATAATTTTGTAGCAACAGTATTGTTTATATCTCAAATAAAATGTCAAAATAAAGTTCGGATTACTGTTTTTAATGCTCCCCCGAAAAGTAGCTCCCCAAACTAAAACTTGTTTAGCAACATAAACCAATCTGAGACGTCGACTGTTTACAGACGACACGCATCGTTACATCTGCTATAATGTTACTTACTAGCCAGTTGTTTGTCTGTCTTGTGGTAGCAACCGCATTTCTTCCCTCTTCAGCTCATTCATTTTCTGTGACTGTTACATAGTGACTTGCTAGGAGGTTCATCAGTAATTTATGAACGGTAACATTTGCATTGTTTTGCTGTCTTCTTCTGACTCGTAATCCAAACTAATAGTGTTTGGAATCATCTTTTAGTGACAGTGAAATGCGGAAATGTGAAAGTGGCGCTGCTCCCGTAATTTCTTGTAAATTGCACATGAATAATATTTTTTAACATCTTTGGCATGAAATGGTCAAATTTAGAGAAAATGACATAATCATCACAAATAGAGATTTTTCACAGCAGTCCTTCTGACACAAAATAGCAGGTGACCACAGGTGTTACTAATGACATTAATTGAGCTTGTGTCCCATTCAGGTCTAACAGAGCCAGGCTCCTGCTGCTGTTCATGCTGGTTCATTTAAATGGAATGTAGCCTTTAACAATGTCATTAGTAACACCTGTCTCTTATTATTAAAAAGGTCTATTAGTATTGGTGTCAGACCAAGTGTTTGTGTTTCATTCTCTGTGTGTTCATGTGTGTTCTCTGCAGTTACTCAACATCACCATGGGTGTGGCCAGGCCAGTGGGGGAGCAGAAGGTTCCGGTAGACATCACCTTTGCGGTGCGTGACGGGCGGGGCTACCTGCCGGGGTCTGAGGTCAGCGAACACCTGAGGAAGCTCAGCATGGTCGAGTTCAGCTTCTACGTGGGCTTTCCCACCTTGCAAATCGCCGAGCGTAAGCCACACACACGCATGCACCCAAGCACACATACCCTCATATAAGTGCACACAGAATGAGAAACATGTATATATGTATGTGTGTGTCCACAGCTTTCCATTATCCAGAGCTGAATACCTCTCACCATCTACGTTCCACATGGGTTCGCACAGGTAACACCACTCTAAAATGATGAGTACGGTCCAAAATTTGAACTTTGAAAGCCAGAAATATTAGCAAGTAATTGTTGAGTCATAGCAAGCGAGCAATTTTATCAAAGCGTTTTGGTCAATTTTGTGCTATGGGCCAGTAACGGTATTAGTCATTTCCCACTAATAACCTAAAAAAGGGGGTGTTGTTTGTAGATGAGTTGCCACAAAAGCTTGCAAAGTCAAATTGGGTGACGGGAGAAAATTCTTTTGAAAGTGTCATCCCAAGAGAATAAGCTTGAAAATAGTCAGCTCTGTGTGTGTGTGTGTGTGTGTGTGTGTGTGTGTGTGTGTGTTTCAGTTCTGCTGGGTGTTCAGGAGCAGCTGGTGACAGAACGGAGCTTCAAAGCTCGTTTGGAGAGACGTCTGGCTCTCCTGCTGGAGGAGGGACTGGGAGAAAGCAGCAAGCGGCGCTGGAAGAGGGCGACTGCTGTGGGCAACAACAGTTTACAGGTGCACACACACACACACACACACACACACGCACGCACACACACACACACACATGCATGTACATTCACATACACACTGATCCTCATCTTTTATGCTCCCTTTTTCATTGTATCATTCTCTTTCTGTCTCTAATGCTGCGTTCATGCCATATCAGATTTATCGTGGGAAGTTTTTGTACACTTTCGTATGTCAGGAACTGAGAAGTGCCAGCACACATGGCAAACGTGGCAGCAAGTCCATTTCCTTAGCTCCTCTAGCTCTTTCAGGACAAGATAATAGTAGTTTATTGTAAAATATCACACTGTAATGAGAAGAAACACCACAGCAGTTGACGTTATGATCACCATCTTGGATGTTGGCGTTCCAACAAATGAAACATGCAGATGCTCCCAAATAAGCCTCAGAAGTGATGTCGTTTGTATCTGATTTCTTAGCATTTCTGAGACTTCCACATCAAGAATTCGATTGTCTGTGGAAGAAATGAATGAAAAAATAGACCCTTTGTCATAGCAGGGATTTTGACATAAAATAACAAGTAAACACAGGTGTTAGACATTAATTATGATTATTTTTTATGTCTCACCAATGAGCTAGTACAATTCTAGTTGTAAATTCTAGTTCTAATTGTAAATTAATGCATTTTCCCATTGGTTTCTGACTATCGAAATCAATATCGCGATCACAATATGCCTGGAAAATATTACAATAAATTATTTTGGCAATATCGTGCACCCCTACCTCTGAGGTCTGTAACAGCATTGAGGGGTCCCATTCTTCTGTTTTTATTCTGCATTTATTGTGACAGTCAGTGTGTGCTGTTCTCAGGTGGTGCGAGTTGCCAGGCTGTCGGGTGTGGAGCGCCCCCTGGAGGTGTTGTATTTTGTGGAGGGTCCTGGCGGAGAGCGTATCCCTGCAGAAGCGACCGCTGCCACCCTCAACCGCCTGGACCTGCAGAGAGCCGCCATCGTCCTGGGCCACCGGGTGCAGAGGCCACTAGCCCAGCGTGAGTCTAACAGCCTGTCCTAGTTCGACACTTTATATAAACTTGATAAATAGTGCTGCCCTCAGCTGATTAGAACCGCTTTGCAGCACAATGTTGCATAGGCCTGAATCCCAGTATTGACTTTCTTAAGTTGTGTGTTCCTCATATCACTGCTCCACACTTCATATATACCAGAAAAGTGTTCCTTAGGCTGTAACCGAGTTCATTTTGATGCTGTTAGGAAAGCTTTAAGAATGCACTGAATGTTTCAAATCAGCAGTATGAAAAGATTTTTTGAGAACTGCACTAGCCTCTTTTCTCCAACTTTATTTATTTATTTGTTCTTAGTTTTGTTTGTTTTTTACTTTTTAATAGCGACACTGAGCCATTTAGTTGTTCAGCCAGTTTTTATTTTAGGAAACCAAACCAGTATCAACAGAACGTCTTCAGAACCGTGCTCAGCTTTTATTTGTTATTTAGCATTTTTTAATATATTCTTATTTTTTGGCAGTTTGTTTAAGAGTGTCCTTTGCAACAGTATGGTTTCACTGCCATAATCAGAGAAACCTTTGTTGTGTGTATTTAATATATCTGTTCAGATCATGGATTATAGATCAGTTATATCTTACATGTTTTGTTGTTTGTTGGTTTCCATGTTTTACTGCTTCCTTTTGTTTTTAAAAATGTCATGAGAATGAAGCAACTCTTTACATTTTAGGTATTTATCCAATGTTCTTATAATGAATATAACAGCGGAATAAACCTAAATTTCTACATCAGTGAAACTACTAACAACCCAAAAATAGGAGCTGCAGAGCTCAGGGTCATATAGTTCTGTTACAGTATTCCTGAGAGCATACAACAATGATGTAAGAGCAAAGTGCTGGAAAAATAAACAGAACATGAGCTGAGGAGAGGCTCAAGGACTTAGGATGAGCAGAGAGGGATTATCGCTCGGCAGGGAAAGGGTGACATGAGGTAAACGTGCACAAAAACTGATTCCGTTTGAATGGAAGTGGTGCGAGCGCCACTGACTAGACTGCCTTGCGCCGCCATCTCCAGCTGTGGAAACGCTGTCGGTGCCGCCATCTGAGACCCAGAGCAGCAGCATCTGGCTGATCGTGGGGGTGGTGGTGCCCGTCCTGCTGGCCGTCTTCATCATCATCATCCTCTACTGGAAGCTGTGTGGCTCCGAGAAGCTGGAGTTCCAACCGGATGCCATCAACACCATTCAGCAGAGACAGAAGGTCGGGGGAAATCAGTGCACCTCTTCTTCTGATAATTTCCCTTCGGAGCACTTAAATTTTTGTTGCACGCACACACACATACACACACTGATGTGGTTTGTCTCTGACTCTAGCTGCAGGCCCCCAGTGTAAAAGGCTTTGACTTTGCTAAGCTTCATCTGGGTCAGCACAGTAAAGATGACATCATGGTGATCCAGGAGCCCGGCCCCCTCCCTCCACCGGTCAAAGAAGCCACGCCCTCCGATGGTGGAGACCTGAACACCCCCAAGTCCAAGGGCTCCTCGACCAAGGTGGCCCGGTCCAGCCGCCGCAGGGGCAGGTCAGTGACACACACTCCCTCTCTGCTTTATACACACACACTAAGAAACGGTTGTGCATTTACCCATATAGTAGGCCCTGCTTCCCAGTGGGTCAAAAGTTTAGAAAGATGACAACCAGAAGCATTATTCATAATGTAACTATCCAGATGTCAGTGTGCTCCTCTCTGGTTGAGTTGACTCTTTTCATTCTTGGCAACTTGTGATATTGGATTTCAGCCAGTGGATCTTTCCTAGCCAGATATTTTGCATCCACATTTGTATCCACACTTGCCAGTAAAATGTGACCTCTGTGATTCATTCGCAGTTTGGATTTCATCATTCCAAGCAAGATTTAAAAAGAACCAGCAATAAACATTTGTGGGCTTGCATAATAGCTTTCAGTCTTCGTGTTAACTTTATTAAAAATATGAAGTAATCGAGATAGAAGGCAGCAGCAAGGCTTTTAATGAGGCTATTGTGCTTTTGCGTGCATTGACTATTTTGGAGCATATTGTATACAACTTCACGGATTCAGACTGGATTCCAAATTCCCGAATGCGTGCAAGGTGTTGTTTCTGTGCGATTGTTCATGCAATTGCCATGAGCAAAGCATCAGCGCATCCAAGTCCATCAAGTGTCAGATGCCCTCCGCTCCATACGCAAAGCTGTCCAACGCTTACAACCTTACAACCACCACCTTGTATCTTTTTTGATTGGGAATATAACATCTTAATACGTCATTCTCTTCCCTCAGGCTCAGCCCATCAGATGGGGACTCGTTAGGCAGCGACCAATCCAGCGGCAGAGAGTCGGCAGAAGAAAGCACCAGACCCGTGGCCACGCCCAGCGAGGGGAAGCAGCATCGGAAGACACCCAAAAATGGCAAGAGACACCGTTTCTTCTCAACTGGCAGATTTTGCTCTGCCACGCATGCAGATGGTGAAATGTCAAGGATAATTGGAGGAGAGGGCATGTGAGGAGTGCATGTGTTATTTATGCATGTGTGAGTGAGATGACGGTGGGGGGGTTTGTGCTGCTAATCCATATTAGGGTTTAGACTCATATAACAGTTGCCGATATTTGGGGATGATGTTGGCCTTTTAGATAAAGAATAGATATTAGTCAGTCAGTTTGATGGATATGATGTGTTTCATGTTACACTGTTTGTCGTAACCTGAAGTCATTTTAATGCAACACTGACCTAATTTCACACAAGTAAGCATGGATATACTATGATTAGTCGCAGTATTACTCATAGTTCTATGGAGACTTTGTCCCATGGTGGCAATACTGTTCCAGAGGCTTTTCCAAGCTGATAAAAATAAAATTAGGTGGGAAACACATTTCCTGCCATGAAAATAGTCAAATTTAATGGATAATTAATGAATATGTGCACAGAATCAGTTTCAATCTAAAAATATCAACTTTCAAAAACCTATATGTCAATCAAACCCTGATCCACATGTGTGCAAGAATGCATGTGCACATACATTTGTGACAAAGTGGGAGCATGTGAGTGTGCGTGGGCGTATCTGAGGCGGTTTGTGCGTGTGTGCCCTAGAGATGATGATCTGATGATCTGCTAAGTCAGCAGGAGAACAGCTGATTAAAGGAGCTCCATCAAAGAGAGGGGAACTGAGAGAGAGAGGGGGGAGAAGCCACAGGAGGGACGCAGAGGGAAAAAAAGTAGTAAGAGGCAGCGCCAGAGGAGAGAGAGGGATGAGAGGAAGGGGAGGCAGGATGGAGAAGTCTTTAGGGGAGGATGCAAAGGAAAACAAAGCTTTCAGTCTGCGTGTATTATCTGAGATCTGTTCGCCCTTATCCAACTTCCTATGTCTTTCCTCTTTGCTTGCATTCTGGACCATAGGGAGGGGTAAGATTGGTATGTTCAGCCTTTCTCTCTACGTATGATAAAGTATGTATATATTCGTGTAATTGCTGCATTCACAACACATGTGAATAACCACTGGGACAGCTTGGACGTGAAGCACTAAGGTGCCATTTTTGAAACGTTATGTAGCTTTTTTGGCTTTGCATGTTTTACATAGCAAACCAAACACTGCAGCGTAAACCACAAACCACAAATCCAGTCAGTATTTGTGGCCACCATATGATTTTATTTGTTTGAAAGTTTTAATCAAAATAAACACATCATGCTTGACATTTGACTGTAGACACAATCCACTTTTTCTTACTCCCGCTCCGATTATGATACCCGAATTTTGATACCTGCTGATACTGATAGCAGGGTTCTATTTTCTTGAGTCTTACTATGCTCATTATTTGGATCATTATTTTATTGTTGTTGTTGGTATTTTGTGTAAAGATACATGAGGTTGTAGTACACTTCTTAGCCAGCTGTTACTAGCTCAGTCAGCTGCAGACTAATGGCCCAGTGCAAGGGCTTTTTACTAAGGCTGGAGGAAAAAAGCGATTCACTTAAGTAGTCCATTTTTCTTTTTTTTTGAGGGGGGGGGGGTTATTCCTTAATTGATATAATTCAAAAAACCAAAGTCACAATAAACGTATTATTGAATTGCAATACTTTGAAGGAGAATCGGAGTACATGTGGAAGCCTTGGAGATAAGCATATCGTCCCAGCCCTACTTTTTACATGGCCGACTCATTTTCAGTGACAGGCGAGTGATGCAGGCAGAGTGAGACATGGCCTTGTGCTCATAAAAAATATAAGGACAACTGGATATCTTTGTAGAACTGTTTAATTACTAATTATCTGCTACAACATTTGGACTGTGGCTTCTGGATCTGTGCATGGATGAAATACATCAGTATCAACACCAGATATTGGATCAAATCAGTCCCAGTGATCATTTTCTTGTTGGTGTATTTAGAATTCAGTAAACTGGAAAAACTGGGTCCCAAGTAGCACTAGTTGCATCATTTCCTGCATGACATGACTATGCAGCATGACCACAACACTGTTTACCACTACTTAACATTGTCTGACCTCTCCCACATCTCTCCCTCCAGTCGCTCCGTCTGGCAGCGGCCCGGATGAGCTGCTTTCCTCGTCCTCCATCTTTGACCACGTCGACCGTCTGTCCCGAGGCTCGTCTGACGGCACGCGCCGGCAGGCCAACAAGGTGCAGCTCATCGCCATGCAGCCGCGGCCCAGCCCACCACCGCACACACAGTCCCAGCCCAGCCCCACACTCACCGAGAGAGTCAACACAGAGGTGAGAGAACAGACTGTGCTCATTCACATAATCTTCACACATGCACACGGGTTTGACTCATATTTTGTGGGTGGTTCTGGGTTTTTGAATGTTAACACTGATACTGATAGCTGATATTTTTAGGGATGTACAATCTTGAATTTTTTGCCCATGTCTAATATGCTGATATTTTCAAGCTCTTTTGGCTGATTGCTGATGCCACTGCCAATAAATGCACATATTTTTTCTCGTGATTGCAGAAAATATCAAGTCTCTCCTGTAGCAGAACATTTTCTTTCAATGATTCATCCTACTGAAACAGGCTTGGATGATACTCTACATGAGACAATCCTGACACCAGCCACAACTAGGGATGCACATTACCGTGTATTCCTAGTTATTTGTATAGATTTTCAGTATTGTTAAGACCATTTTCATGCCCCAAAACTCAACAAAAGTGTATGTATTCAATGTTTTTTCTCAAAATTGTATCCTTTGAGGGGTGGACCATGGGACATCAACAGAATATTCATGCTTACTTGTGTGGCATCTGATCAAAGTGTCACATTATTATTAGTTCAAGTTAAGGACTTCCTATAGACAACCTGTGTAGTATTGATTAATTCTACAATAAATATGTCATCGGTGTCATCAAGCTCAGCATACCAGCATCGACAGGGAAGTGAGAACACACACATGTGTGCCATGATCAATAACCTCCTTCACAGTCAATACCTCGCTCTGTATGCCTATTTATTTGTGCATGTGTTCATATGGTCATATCTGCAGGTGGCCCTGAGGCACAAGTCAGAGATCGAGCATCACAGGAACAAGCTGCGGCAGCGGGCCAAGAGGCGGGGGCAGTGTGAGTTCCCCTCCATGGACGACATCCTGGATGCATTCGGGGACGGGCCGGTGCAGAGCAGTGCAGCACAGCGGCTCTACAGCTCCGCCCACGACCACATGGACTGCATCCTGCAGGCCGACGCCCCGTCGCCCCCGACCCCCACCGACTCCAGGAAGAGGTCAGGTTTCACCTTTACCTTTAAAGGCCTCCAGGTTGTGGACGAGCCTTTGGGGAATGATGGATTTTGGCACTGGGGTCCGGCATTTTGAATATAAACTGGACTGAGCACCATAGCGCCACCACCAGGTCAAAAAAAACCTAAGTTTCAACCAGCAGAGAGAGAGAGAGAGAGAGAGAGAGAGAGAGAGAGAGAGAGAGAGAGAGAGAGAGAGAGAGAGAGAGAGAGAGAAATTACTTGCACCAGTCATGGGAGACTTCCTGGTCCCTGTTGATTTGTTTTATGTAATTTTATCAGTAATAGTATATTTTTATGTATTATGACATCCAGCTTTTGATGGATACCCTGTCAGTGTCAGAATCCAGACTTTTTCACACAATACATTTCTGCATTAAATGCCTGACTGGAATTCCAGGTTGTTTAAAGAACACCCATTCACTCTGTTGTTATTTATGTCATATTTTTATTTCATCCATTTTTGTGCTATTTCCTGCTGCAACAGCCTAGATTCCTCTATCGTAAAAGCTTCATCTAATTTAATCTATCTGATCTAATGATTCAGAGAGGCCTCACTCAATCTTGAGTTCATACATAAGGGATCTTCTTTCTATTTTTACTGGGACAGCATTGCTGAAATAATAATGTTCAACATCAGATTTAGAAGGAAGAGATCAAGAAGTTGCATGAGTGTGTGAACCAGAATGGGATATTTCATCATAACTGCCTTGCCTTTATCACGGAAATAAACTGCAGCCTGTTTATGAGGAGATGCAGTCAGTGTTTTTCTTCTGGGCAGACAAAGATCTTTCTCATCACAAGTGTGTGTGCGTGTTTGTGTGTGTATGTGTGTGTGTGTGTGTGTGTGTGTGTGTCTGTGTGTGTCAAAGTTAGTATATTTAGACTAGACAGTTTGTGTATGTTGCAAAAAATAGAGATGAATGAAAGTGGGAACTTTCACTGCTTTGTGTAAAGTGAGAAATGATTGACTATTCTCACACAGAGCAATAAGAGTCAAGAAATCCAATCCAATGTCTTGTTAAAGGAAATTGCACCAGAGTTTATTCCCGCAATAAACATTCTCTCAGTCAGAAAAATCATTTTGATCAGTGCACTGAAGTCTGCACAAGCTGCTCATGATAATATCTGGGGATAGTTTGGCAAGACCAAGTAAGAGATCTACTGCCAGGTGCATCATTATTTGTTGGTTTATCAGCAGCTGTGTGTTTGTGTGTGTGTACTTCCAGAGGGAGGCGCTCTCCTCGGGGACGGCGAGGTCAACCAGGACCTGGAAGCCTGCCTGACACAGACAGGCTGACGGACAGAGACCGGCTGCTCACCGATCAGAATGCCACATACAGGAAATACCCAGGGCTCAACAATGTGGCATATATGGTGAGACATACTGTATAATGTAACCATATGGGAACTTAGCAGCCAAATAACCCAAAGGATTCATTTTATAATATCAGTGCATACAAGTAAGTAAATCCAATATTAATGATCTTAAGCTAGAATCACCAAATGTTTGGCATTTTTCCTTTATAAGTGGCAAAACAATTAATTCATTATTGATATATGCATATAAACAAATGCATATTAACACACACACACTATGGTTCATTCAACACACATATGTAGTGCCAGTACTCAGTATCTTCAAATTTGACAGTTTCATGCCATGAGGTTCCGAAAATCATGATTCATTCATGATTCATGATGATCATAATAAACTGCATATCAACCACAGAGGTAGACAACACTGACATGATACATAGGTCTGACCCTAACACACACACTCATACTCTGTCTCACCTCTTTCACAGTCGGACCCTGACCTGCCTCCAGACCACGGCAGCCCCTCACCTAACGACGAGGTGTTTGACTCCGCCCCGGCCCCGCCCCCTTACATGCCCCCCCAGCCCTCTATTGAGGAGGCGCGGCAGCAGATGCACTCTCTACTGGACGATGCCTTCGCCCTGGTGTCTCCGTCCTCCCAGGGCAGTGCTGGGCTAACAGGGGTGAGCCCCGCCCTGCCCAGCCCCTCTCCTCAGGCTCGGCCCCCGGGGAGGCAGTGGGGCTCCTACCCAGCAGCCCCTTCTCACAGCCCCTTCTCTGCAGTGAGTCCTTAGCTAAAGTCGTCCTTGTGTGTCTTAATGCCCCTTCAGGCTTTCCCTTTTTCCTGCTTTAATTCTCTACAACTGTCTCCTCTTTGCCTCCAGAGGTATGCAGAGTTAGGAATGTCTCCCACATCAGTCCAAGGCCTGTTGCAGAGGTGAGTATCAATGCATTTAATTGGGATTCTGCCAATGTTATGGTATTCAGACTGGAATTAATCCACTGCTGATTTTCTGTGTGTATCGGACTCCCTGCAGGCAAGGTCTGGTCTCAGGAGGGTACGTTTCCACTAGTGAACAGCTGCAGGAGCCTGTGTATTCCAACAGGGGGCAGTATGAGGACCCTCCATCCTCCTCCAGACCACGCCCTGTAGGGGGCAGCACAGGTAGAAAGCTGTGTATGTTTTTTGTCCAAAAAGGCTTCCCCAGATGTCTGGAATTTAATAAAAGTATGATAGTAGATGCAATGGAGTATTTTCACAAATCATTCTAAGAAGACCAATGGAAAATGCTTTAGACATGTTTATGCTCTTTAATAAAGCAAACACACTGACTGAACAAACAGGTAGGCCTAATATCCTCTTTGCACCAGGAAGCAAATGGGTTTCTGGGGAATGTCTCGGTTGTGAGAAACATTAGTGTAATACCACTGGTGTAAGGTAAAGACAATCGTCTTGACCATGATTTCATGTGTTTACACAGTTAATTTGACAATGATATATTGATTTTTTTTTTTTAAGTTCTATACTACACATAGCACCATTTAAATAATTGTATGTGCTGGTTATTCCCAGCATTGCATGTGTTTGAGTGTGTATTTATGGAATATCAGCTGGAGTGTGCACACCAGTCATTTCTTGCATGGTGAATGTGTTGACCCTAGGTGCCCAGCTCCATCACCTGACCCAGGTGGGTTTGTCCAGTCAGATCAGTGCGTACCCTGGAGTGGGTCGCAGTGTGTCAGGACCCACCGGCTCAAGCTGGAACCAGCAGCACTCAGACCAGGACCTGTCCAGACCAGGAGCCAGCAGAGAGAGCGTGAGTCCACCGTGGGAGGGTTTCACACTGTACAAGTCAAACTGGACTTTACCAGGCTGAGTTGTGCTGTTCTTGCTTGCTTTACTTGTCCTTGACACTGACCTCTGACTTTCTGACCTCCCTCTGGAGGCTGAAAAACAACAAGGACATTTCCCTATAAGCATCATCAGAGGGTTTGTGGTTGCATCACGAATCTCCTAGCAGCCGTAATCAAAGACCAGTGAAAGCAGCAGCCTCCTGCACCAGCGGAACAAACAAAACTAGATGTAGCCTGTCATAGTAAATATGAAAATAAAACTTTTAGAATGTATAGTTTCCAACAGTTTTTGGATGGACAGTGTCCAGGCATATTTGACTGTGCTGTGAGTTTCCTGTTTGGTAAAGGTTTCTTCCATACACACGGACATGCCAAGCCGGTGTTTTCCAATGTACACACCTTGGAGACGGCTGGCTTAGTGTACACTTAAGGCCAAAATGGGGGGGGGGGGGGGGGGGGGGGGGGGGGGGATGGATTTTCCATTTTATTTGCCTTAGTGTGGACATGGCCTTAGCTTCCATCAGCTCTGCCCAGCTGCTGCTCTAGCATTAGTGGTGGTACCAGACAGGCAGGGGTCCTGGCTGTTAGTCTGAGGGTGTTTAGTGCCATTGCTCACAGTACACAGGGGATGGGGGGGTCTTTGCCTGAGATAGCGGCTCCACAAGACAGGTACTGGGGCTTGTTGTTTTTTTTATATCGACATCATCGGCTTTGTTTGGGTTTGTTTAGATGTGCTATAGGTGTTATTTTAGGGGCTTGTGAGGAATGAGGATGGTTGGTCCATGTGGACTCGTGTAACACTCAGGGAACTATACAACCCAATACTCTACCTAAGCTCAATTTTGCTTTAAGAGGCCTGAGTCACAGGTCTAGGAATTCAGAATTGGTTGTCAGCCATGTTCCCAAGAGTTTATGACCTCCATTATGGAGGCTACAGCCACTTTTACCTCACATGAATGGGCTTTGTATAGAATTGCATTACTAGGAAGACCATTGTGTACTTGAATTCAATAGAATTGACCAGTATTACAGTCTTCCTAAACACACATATATCCATGTATATTTATCTAATCGCCCCACATTACAGAATAACATAAAAGGCAGCATCTTTCTTTGCAATTGCTTTTGTTTTTCTCTTAGGCTCACCCTCTCCTCTCTTCCTCTCTCTCTACAGGTGCTGTCCTTCCCTGAGTTCTCCTCTTCCTCTGTTTTCCAGATGCCCAGCTCTTCATTGCGGGACCCCTCAGCCCCGCCTCTGCTCCTCACCTCCCCGACTCCCGAATACCCTCCAGAGGATGCCTCGCCCTCCGCCCACAGCTCAGCCTCTCTTATTAAGGCGATCAGGGAGGAGCTGCGGCGTCTGGCTCAGAAACAGGCGGCTGTGGCCAGCTACCCCTAGACTGCTCGGGACCTCTTTGAATCAGGACTGTTCAGCAGGAACAAATTGGTTTCAACCATAATCCTTTCAACAACTCTGAACCTGGCAGAACGGATTGAAACCATGAAACTGAACAGGTAAACCGATCCAAACTACACCGGACGATTGTTTGTATATCGGCTGCTCCGTTACACCCGAAATATTCTGGAACACTTCCCCAAGTCTGATTAAAAAAACAAAAAAAAGACAGCACTTCCCAACTTAAAGACCTCCCGGTACTTTACAGGGTCTCCTCTGTCTCTCTCTGTTCTGCTCATTCTACAACTCAATGTCTCACTGGATTGGAGTTTGTTTCTCTTCACATTTCCATTGAAGTGCTTCCTGGAGTGGATCCACGTGCCCTCCTGACCTTCTGTGGTGCTAACTGTCAGCCTCATACAGTATCCTCTCATTGACCACGCATTGCCTTCCGCACACATTCATCAGCCATGGTGATGAGGTCTCCATTCATCAACCATATTGGTGAGGTCTTGCACTGTAGACAGCTGGAGGTGGCGTATAGTTCCTAGGGCATGGGGGCTTGAATACAGGAAAAAAAATATATAAATAGCTATAAAAATAAATATAAATACATGTATAAAGATAGAAATCCCAATGAGCACAATATTAATGTAAGAGTTATTATTGGAGTATTGAGATGTTACTTATTTTTTATTGCTATATATGAAAGTATACTTTAAATCCTTTATTTTGATCAAAAAAAAAAAAAAGAAAAGACCAAAATACTGTTCTATGGTTGTATTCCTCTTGTGTTTAAAGCTCGCTGTAGATTCTGAGCTGGCAGTGTTTTGTTTATCTCTGTGGAGACGTTGCTTAGCATAGCTGCTCGCTCGTGTGTCCATGTATAGGTGGTAATGAAAAAAAAAAGTATAAAAAAAATGCCAATGCATTGCTTTTATATAGCGCTTTTCACTTGCTCTCAAAATGCTGCACACACAGTGGAGTTGTGCAGCATCCATCTTTTGGGGACAGAATACAAACTAGTCACTCTAACAGGTGATCTGGTGGGTAGAAATATGTCGGGTAACACTTTACAATAACAGTACAACAATTAACGTTAGTTAACGTTAGTTAATGCCGTAATGATTAATTAACTGTTAGTTAATGATTATTATGGCATTTACTAATGTTAATAATCTCTACAATAACCCTTAAATAAGATATAAATTAATACCTTAATATGAACAGCATCAGTACATGAGTCTTTGACACATTAGTTAACGGTTAGTTAACTGTTACTTAATCTTTATTACCTGTTACTTAATGTTTATTATGGCATTAACGAACGTTAATTGTTGTACTCTTATTGTAAAGTGTTACCATATGTCGAGTGTTTCTGAAGGTGGGGAGAGCTGGGACACCACTCATGCATTGCAACCATAGAAAATAAGATAATAACTTAAGGTAGGTTACATAAACTCAGATGGAAACAACAAGCTGATATGACCGTGAAAAGCATGGCAATCATAGGCGAGAGGCTCTGTAGTAAGTGTATGCTGCTCTGTCCGTATGCTGTTGAATGATGCATCCCTTACCTCCTTTTTTCACCTCCCGTTACCCTGACTTACATAAAGTAAAAATAAATATGTCCAGTGTTTGCCTTGAAGAAAAGGAGGCAAGGGATATGAAGTTATTCGAGGCTGGTGGACTGTATTTGTGAGGTTTTGGTGATAATGAAGTGCTCTTTGTCTTCATATGCTGGTTGTATGGCTGCATGGCTGGTTCCCATCTCTGCTAATTTGGCTGTTTTTCTCTGTAGTGTTATAATGAAGTCGGTCAGTAGTAACGTCTGGGCCCGTGGGGCACCCAGGCTTGCCTGTCCCTGCTCTTTGCTCTTTCTTCAGCATGTTTCGACTAAGTTTGAGGCTTTAGCTACTAGTGATGTGCCAGTTAATGTTGTCTTCAGGCATGCTGCTAAAAGTTGTTTAAAAACACAATTTAAAAAGTGAAGAGTTGTTCCACATCGAGTTAAGAGTGAGCAAAGAGTGAGTAAAGTCACAGTGCCATCCAACCATCGCTCCATCCAAGCACAGAGTACATTGTGATGAATAGAAAAAGATGCACCATATGAAGCATTATGGTTTCTTTTGTTTTGCATTTCCAAATGATATTTTTGAATCTAAATGAAAATGGGTATTATAATATATAAATGAAAGTGGATATGGTGTTGTATAGAAAACATAATATAGCAAATATTTTATTTGTGATTGCTCTATTGAATGGACAAAAAAAATTGGCAAAGATGCCAACACATCCCTTCCATGGACCATTCGCAAACCAGAACTCTTCACCGGCTGGAGCAATTGACTTTCTGATTGGACCTAGCACCTGTCAGTCAAGATGTAGGACTAGACCACGCCTACAGGATCCTATGGTGCTACTTCAATGACTGGGATGTTTCTGCGCCTCTTCAGTCACACTGTCACACATCCTGGACATACCAGGGGATACATGCAAGATGCAGACATACACACACACAAACACACACACACACATACACACACACACACAATCACACTGTAACACATATATGTGCGCTGCCATTTTAAGGAAATAACACCCTGCGGATGTCAGTAAACCTGATTCAAAAGAAAAGGTTGACTCCACACATAAAACTCTGGATTCGAAGCTGCTGCACTGCAGTGTTCAGCATCTCCTGAATGTTTCCTAGATATGTGTTTTCTAGAGCTACGTTTCAAAGTTCTGTGTTTTCTAGATCTGTGATCCTCCGGTGAGTATCCACCACAAGCCCGGTGGCATCGGCTCTCTGTCCTCAGACCTTGGAGCAGGATCAGACCTGTTGCTCTCTCAGAAAAAAAAAAAAAAACAGTCATCACATTCCTTTCGTCCCTCAGCAGAGGGAATGTTGTTTTCTTGTCAGTACCTGAGCCAGGGCACACTGCCAGAAGGTCTCATCTCGAGGCATGTTCAAGAGCAGACACCCAGGTGTGTTCTCAGCTGACTCTGTGTCGTCTGACAGGATTTTGTTAGATCCAATGTTTTGCTTTCTTTCTCTCTTTCTCCTTCTCTCTGTTCTCTCTCCCTCCCTCCGGTGAGCTGCATCGCTGTGGTGTTTCAAGTCTGAAAGATGTGTTTGACAGCCATTAAAGAGATGTGTTCAAATTCAACATATGTTAGTGCATTGTGTAATTTTTAATTTATTTATTTAATTAATTAATTATTTTTTAATAGTTTGTTTTTTAATAGTTGTAATATCTACAACAGCGTATTCGGGCCATTGTGAGTGTTTGTAGGCTGTGTAATATTCTGAGGAAAACTCATAATTTTCAAGATTAAAGTCATAAATTTATGAGATAAAAAACTCTGAAAAGTAGTCTCTCTTACAACTACTATCAGATTTAGTAAGAGGGAAATCCTGGTAAGTTTGGCACAGAATCACAATCTCCTCATCACCATCCAGACTTTGAAGAGACACTGCTGTGATTTGGGCCGATTCAGAAGAAAACAATATTGTGATTTTTCAGCTATTTCAACTTTCAACTATTTTTAAACTTTTTTTTTTTTTTTTTTACGTTTTTCTCATAAATGTGTTTTTTTCCCCTTGTAAATTTACGACTTAAATCTCGGAAATTTTGAGATTTTGTTTTTCTCAAAATATCCCCCTTCCCTTTCCCTTGGCTCAATATTGTTTTCCCCACAATGGCCCTAATACACCGTCGTAAAATACCAACATGTTCTGTAGTGTTGGGGATAAAAGGTGCTGTTGCTCTTGTGATATTCCCACCGATGCTTCATTCAGGTATCACAGGACAACCAAATTCTGTGGTAATGTGCAATAAACACTGTGGTTATTAACCGCAGGGCCCTCACCTGTGGGACAATGGTGCACCGACACTCCCCCCGCCTCCCTCCCAAAGCCCGCATCCACGGTGCACGCTGCCCGCTGCCCCTCCCGCCGGTAAACACTGCCCTCTGTGTGTGTGTGTGTGTGTGTGTGTGTGTGTGTGTGTGTGTGTGTGTGTGTGTGTGTGTGTGTGTGTGTGTGTGTGTGTGTCTCTCTCTCTCTCTCTCTCTCTCTCTCTCTCTCTCTCTCTCTCTCTCTCTCTCTCTCTCTCTCTCTCCTGTTACACTTGGGGTGATGACGCCGCCACTTCCTGATACACCTGGTGCAGGTCAACAAAAACATTGTGTGTTGGAGGCAGCTAACGAGCGTTTTGCATTGTCTACAGCATGCAAAGAGAAGCCGCTGCGAGCTTCAGGCAGGAAAAAAGAGTAAGTAGCCTCCCTGAATCCCGACAACCTACTCCTAGATTATCCAACTCTATTAAAACACCTGTTGGAAACGGACAAAAGTGGATGCCGGGATGCTGCTTTATATTTCGACTCGGTTTCTGACTGATATTCGACGTTTCACTACCAGGGAAACTGTTGAGACTAATTTCCTGAGGCGGTTCGGTCAAACCGGCACCGGCAGTTTTGTTGGTGCTCTGCCAAAATGCAAAGGCACAATCACGAATGAAAAGAATTAATGAATGTTTGCGCCTTTGACTAAATCCGGTATGTAAATTATTCACCCCGCAGAATCTCATAGAATCTTTAACTTTTATTAGAGTTATCCCTTACTTGGTGCTCTGGTGGAAGTTTTTGGAGGTTCGTTACAAAAGTTCAAATTTCATGGAAACAGGCACTGCTTTGTGGATTGAATATATCGCCGAAAGGAGTAGTTGTTTCCAAGAGGTGAAAGTCTCAAGCCACGTCCTACCATGAATGCTCATTACGACAAGCAAGGTGTTTTTTAAAAAACTGACAGAATTTTGAATGGAGTTTCTCGCACTTTCTTTTTTCATGGGGGCCTCCGCTGCCTTTGCCTCTTAAGAGTATCAGGCAAAGATACATTAAGCCCCTGTGCTAAATGTTTGAAAGAAAACCTTCACTGACTTATATTTTTGGTCCGTTGTGGTATCATTATAATATGTCTAAAAGGAACGTTTGGACTGATATGTGTATAGTGTCCCTATAAAACTACAGCTCTCTGTAGCCCTGAGCCCTAGTTCTGCACAGAAATAATGTTTTGACACCTAAAAAAATCTATTTCATTTCAGTTCAAATTCATTCAAATGAACACCAAAACAATAAAATGAACCTGGTTCCTATCAGGACGTAAGTTGGTGGAAAAGATGAAAGTAGACAGGACAGGTGAGTAGAAAATTATTACTATTAGTGTCACTGAAGCTGACAACAATTGCTGATATAGCGGCCCTATCAGGCTCATTTAATCCTATGTACAGCCTAAGGCAAGACTCAGTAACGGCCAGTTCATTTAAAGTGGTGGTTTAATTCTAACTTGGAGTATTAAATATGGCCTACATTGTGATTGTGATTACTGTCTTAATGTGGCATGTACTACTTCCTAACAGACTTTTGAAAAAGCTAAAGAAATAAAATGAAGAAGCAAGGCCAAGTGCTTTGTTTATAGATTTTCAGCCGCAGCTTTTGTTCTTTACCTTACAAACTGGCAAAGCAAAAATCAGTTGCCCCCATGTCTCAGCTCATTCAATGTGAAACCAGTGGGGGATGAGTACCCATCCATCCATACATTCACCACTCTGACCACCACATCCTACACTATTTCAATGTTGGACACATTTCACAAAATGTCAGGTGACCAGGCTTAAAACAAGTCACCAGAAAACTGCTGGTCAGTGTGAACTTCATGGTGAACTTCATCAGTCCCTTTCTCTCGGTTTTGGGGTTTGTTTCCTGCAGCTGGTTTTGGAATGTGATCTCACTCCTAATAACCAGTGCAGTTTTTCTCAGATTTTTAGGCGTCTTGATGTGGTTACTTGGAGTTCAAATAGCATTGTTCTCTTGGATAATCAATCCAAATTAACTTAAAGAGGATTTCTTGGCATTTGTCTCTTTATTAGACTAGTGACCAGAGACAGGAAAGACAGGAGAGAAAAAGAGAAAGAGAGAATGACGTGTCGAAGGTCCTGAGCCAGATTTGAACATAGAATGTTGCAGTTACACGGTAAACTCACCACCAAAATTCAGTTAAAAAAATGAAGTTTGGCCTGTTCTTGAATTGCTGACATGTTAGTTGAAAACCATGTCAACCATGCAGCCTCAGTAAGTCTCTGAGATCGGCATGGTATTTTACTGACAAACCTCCTGTTGTACATAAAGCAAGGTTTTAATGTTTGTGTGAATTTGGATTGAAAAAACATTGATTCTTAAGTCACTGTCAAAACTGATGCTGAATATATATTTAATTGATGCATTTACATTGATTTTGTATTTATTAGTGTTAGTTCAATAACCGAGGCCCTCGGAATAACAGTATCAAAAAAGTACATTCTTTATTATTAAAGCCATTACAGAAGTGTTTTATAGACATGCATAAATGGCACAAATATGCCTGTAAGTGTTAAAATATGAGACCTTTAGCATAGATTGATTGTATGTATGCAGTGATGTAGTGGTGAATAAAATAGCAGGAGGACTATTACTGCCAGTCACTGATAATATAGACAGTGTTCCACAAAATAAACATGAGTTAGTGTAGCTGTGTTTACCCACCACGCTATTCTGTATTTGTTTATTTTAGGCCCTCAGTCACTTATGTAGCCCTCTTCCACTTGGATTACATTTGTACAATGCTATGTTGCAGCATGGGTGATTCAATGAAGACTGAGCTGGTCAACGCCATCCAGCTGCAGGACGTGGAGCTGGACGAGAACCCTCGCCACCTGTCCTGGAACACCAAGAACAACAATGGTAAACAACAGGGTTTATCTTATGCCCTCCTAGCCCTCCTAGCCACTTACAAAGTGTGGCTGTGGTAGAGGAAGACTATCTGCCCAGATCAAATTCTGCCAGCGGGTATTGTCACTTACAGGAAATCTCTGCCCACTGGAAATGACTAGTCAAAACTGAAAGAAATTCAAACACTAAACAGCAATGAGTAGTGCTACAGAGTCTAATGTTGGTAAGTACAGAGAAAGATGGACTTATCAACATTAGACCTCTTACTCCTTTTGTCCTAAACTGTTAATAATAATAATTATTGTATTTCTTAGATAAAGACTAAAATATGCCAATACAACCAGATCATTGCAGTGTCACATTTATGTTTTGAGCAAAAAACAATCCCATGTCCTCTTAAAATTCTCACCCTCATCATTGAGTCTAGCTACCATCTCTTCATATGACACTATTTTTAACATATATTCCGTCCACTTTTTAATATCCAGAGAGGACGTACTTTTCCATAATCTGAGGATCACTTGGTTAGCTGTAACAATCCCTACCTTTACCACTGTAAAATCATATTTTTATATACCAGGCAGGTCAGTTCTGTCCCCCAGTAGGCATAGTCTCGATGATGTTTATTTTTCATAACTGATACTGGATTAGGGTGCACACAGTAGTTTAGGATATAGTCTCAGTGTCTGCACTGAATTATCTCTTAACAGGACTTAATTTTGTGGAATAAGCAAAGTTAACTAGGTTGAGGAATGCAAAATGTGAATTTGTCAGCTTGTTAGTAGAATCAATTATATCTGTCTGCTTGTTTGATTGTAATCTAAACATTGTGCTTCAGTACAAACTGCACAGGTTAGCTCGGGCCAGACAAACTTTTTATTTTTATTTATTTCTATACAAAAATCCTAGAAAACAATGTATTTTTAGTGGTTACTCATAATCTTTGGACAACGGCCCACCTCTACTAGTTCAGTCTAATAAACCCTCCTAAGAGTTATCCCATTGATTCACGCTGTCACCCACTTGTGAACAGTCCTTTGCCATGCTATCCCCTGCCCCAGCAGCGTGCATCATAGTCCTGTTTCAACCAGAAATATGCTGAATTGCAGAAGCAGGAAACTCTAAAAACGCTGTTTCATTGTAACTTTGATGTGCAATGTTCAAGTGTGTTGTGTGTGACCCAGCAGAGCAGACATACAGCGTGGAGAAAGCGGTGGAGACAATTGGGTTTGGACGCTTCCACATCCTGCTGTTCATTATCATGGGCAGTGCCAATGTGAGTTTATGGGTCCTCTGCTTTTATTTTTGTCCCCAAGCCAATAAAATCAGAGAGGAGGGGATATGAAACAGTGTGTATCCATTCATCCATTTGTCACACAGTGGCATAACTTCAAAACCGAGGATCTGATTTCCTCCAAATTTGGTGGGAAAGTTGGTCATGGATCAAGGAAGAAGGGATTAACTTCTTCTCCCTCTTAGTCAAAAGGGGCATGACATACCACAAAAAGTCACACAACTTCCCAACAGATGAGCGTAATACCACAAAATTTTGGCCCACTTCCTCCCAGGTCACGCCCACTTCACATTTTTTGCAGTTTCTCCAAAGGGGCCCTTGTGGGGTGTCCTCTGACTTTGGTGTGTAGCTGCCAACAAGTTTTTTGACACACAGCCATGCCCACTTATGACTGTGCTTTTTTTTTTTTTTTTTTTGGAGGGAGGGTGGGGGCATCATTTGTAGGGGACGACATGTTTACCTGTTCAAAACTAGAATGGTTGAAAATTGAAATTGCTCTTGTCAATTGCTCTCTATAAACATAAGTGTGTGTGTGTGCTTAGATAGTGGAGGCGATGGAGATCATGCTTTTGGCAGTGGTGTCTCCAGAGATCCGCTGTGAGTGGCGTCTGGATGACTGGCAGGTCGCTCTGGTCTCCACGGTGAGCTATGCAGCTAATCAGCATTCAGACCAATAGAGGCATGGCGCTGCATTGTAATGTAAACTTAAACTTGCTCCATTTCCCTCAGATGGTGTTTCTGGGCTTCATGGTGTGTGGGGTCCTCAGCGGATACATTGCAGACAGATATGGACGCTGGAAGGTTGGTGCTACTGGAGTTGCTCCCCAGTTTTGAAGTTCTCTAAAGTCTGTGTTTTGTCTGATTTTTGAGGTTGTGTGTGTGCGCGCATGGCTTCCCTGTAGGTGGTGTTTGGCGGTTTCGTGTGGAGTGCTTACTTTTCCCTGCTCACCTCGTTTGCTCCCTCGTACGGATGGTTTATATTCCTGCGGAGCATGGTGGGCTGCGGTGTGGCTGGGGTCTCCCAGGGGTGAGGACACACACACATGCACACACACATAAAAAGCCTGATATTTTTTCAGTATGCTCTTGCAATTTCATGACACCTCCTCTCAACTTCAGGTTTGTCTTGAAGACAGAATTCATCCCTGCTAAGCACAGAGCTTACCTCCTGCCTCTGGCCTCTGTAAGTCCCAAGAGTCTCTTACAGTCCTTGTTATATGAATGCAACAGGGGGTGTTTTGTTTTAACTGAATTACTGGTATTTTTAAGTTTTCACATCTGGTCCGCTGTTGGATTTATGCAGGCTGTGTAGCAGTAGACATGTTTTTGATCAAGCAAGACGATTTGAAACATAAAAATACATTTAACCCTATAAAGCCTGAACTATGAATGAATTGGCAGAAAATTCATTTTTTTTTATTTAGTCCTGTAACAAAATATATATATATAAAAAAAAATCAAAAAATATGTTATTACAGGACCTTTCTGGTGTATGATATATGATATGTACTTGAAGTGCCAATGGTATGGTCCAGGGTGAACAGGGGAAGTGTTCAAAGGTATACAACAGTATTTTGGTCAAGTATTGATTAAACTGAAAACGGAATGTGTTATTTGATAACGTGTATCATATATGATACAAATGGCTTTATAGGGTTAAACAGGCTGCAAGCAGTGTCCAGCACACTCTGTGTACAAATTAGGGTCACACAATATATTATGTTGATATTGGGCTTTTATTGATTTGTTGATTTTGGGTAGTCCAGTCGTCCATGGATGGAGGTTCCTGTCGAACCACAGCTGTCACTCTGTAAAGCTGGCAATGAATGTTTATTTTGCTGCACACTATATTTACTCATGTACTGGTTTAAATTCTCAGTCTGTCTCGGAATTTGAGATCCTGCGCAGCCTGTGTAACCAGAAAATAAGAATACCATAGGTCTGGGCTGCAGTGGTGTTTGTCCTATGGGCTTTTCTACCCTGACAAGAATACGACACTAGGGGAACTCTGAGTCAGAGCGTAAGATATTTTTGAATATTGGCTATCGGAGACATTAGCCTAAACGTATCAGGATTAGTATCAGACTTCAAAAGCCGTGTTAGTCAAACCCTAGTACAAAAGCACAATCCACTCACAGAGGGACATTTTGTTGAAGTCCATCGTGGAGCACGCCTCCAAAATCCACATAGTCTTTCTTTGTCCACAGAATTAAGAGGGAGTCTCCATGGGCTGTGCTGAAATCAGGAGTGGAAACATCCTACTCAAGCAGAAGCACTGTTACCTCACTGAATGTTACAGTATCTTGCTGAAATTTTATTTCAGCGCATGCAATTCTACCAGTGATGAAATCTACATAAGTGACAGATTGCTTGTCACGCAAGGTTGTTTGAATTGGAAAAATTATAATCGACAAATAAATGGCACAAAGAAAGTAAAGATAGTCTTCTGTTCATTGCAAAGGCCTCCACAATCCACCATTCTCTGTTGGTTTCTGATGCTTATAGGGAGCTGACAGAATTTGTACTGAAAAGTAAAAATCTGTACTTCTGTTAAATAATACTCGTTCAAACGCCCAAAGAGGGCATGTGCAGCAAATTGTTCGGTCCAAGTCCCTATGGGAAGTATATGTTCCATGTTTCCATTGTTCCTGCTGTTCACAGTCGCTGAAAATCAAGTGTACTAGACTCCAGAGAAATTTATCACCCCGAAACAACCTGCGCGTGCATCTGATGGCGTGATTTATATGATCCACTGCCCTCGCCGGGAAGACCTACTGGCCATTTTTCATAGAGCACAGAAAAGGAGTTTATTTTTAGGGTTATAATTATCTGTATGGATTATCTGTATAGCGTCCAGGGTCTGTGCAGCTCTCTCCTGACCTACTTTTGTCCCCTGGCTGTAAGTCATGTGTGGTGTATTGACTCTTTGAGCAAGGCAAGTAGCAGCTACTGAAACAAAACATGCTTCATCAGTTGAAACGTGTCATGTTTTTGCATTTATACAAGGAAACTCCTTGTTATGGGGCATGATGAATTGAACAAAAAACATTGGTCTGATTTTGATGAACCCTAGGGTATAAAGCATGTTGCCATCACATGTATGAATTTGCAATTGTACACTGATTTAGCTATGAAAAGCACTGCTTTTATGGTCAAAATAATTAAGTCACAAGTAAACCCTATTTAACTTCCAGAACATTTGATGGAGAGAAGATATACAGCTGTTCTTATTCAACAAATTGGCCTCTAGGACCACATTCTGCCATGCTGAATTCCTGGAAAAATGTATTTTCCCTAAAGGCATTTTCATTTTCTTAACCGTCATACCGTCCTGACCAGACTTGTTACTGAGCATGTGGAAAACAAGGGGGAATTGCAATTTGAAAAAATGAAGTTGAATGTTGAGTTTAAATGCTATCAAGTTGCAAAAAAGAAAGCTTCCGAAGTAATTGAAAATACTTTATTTATTTGTTTGTTTATTTATGTGTTTGTTTGTTTATTTATTGCTTTGCTTCATTTAAAAAAAATGTTTTCCCCATTTGGTAACTTTGGGTGCCTGTTTGTTTTGGTGAATTTAACAGTAACAAAAGACACTATTTAAAATGACTTAAAGTGTCACCTGAACACCATTAATGGTGTTCAGGTTCAGATAAAGTCTCTTTTAATAAAGTATGGTTTGACTCCTGAATGCATTTGCATTCTGGACCATGCATGAAGCCTAATGTCGTCATGCTCACCATTCCCATTTGCATCATTATCAGCACTGCCACCACACTGCACCACTGCAAATTATCAATCTGTGTGTGTGTGTGTGTGTGTGTGTGTGTGTGTGTGTGTGTGTGTGTGTGTGTCTGTGTGTGTGTGTGTGTCTGTGTGTGTGTCTGTGTGTGGGGTTTGTCACCACAGATCTTCTGGATGTTTGGTTCCATGCTGATCATCATCCTGGGAATGCTAGTGGTTCCCACCTTGGGCTGGAGATGGATGATCCGCATTTCTGTTGCCCCCAGCATCATACTCATTTTTCTATTCAAGGTGGGGTGCTCAGAGTTAGCCTAAGTCATTTTTGATTCCACACCGCTCCCTTAGCTTGGCTCTTCAATTATTGAGAAAGTCTTGAAACTAATGCATGCTTATGCATCTTTTCTCCATGCGTTGGTCTGAAATAGTTCATTCCAGAGTCGGCTCGATACAACGTGTCAGCAGGTAACATTCAGGCAGCTGTGGAAACTCTCCAACGGATTGCCAAGATGAACAATGCTTCCTTACCACCTGGACAGCTGTTTGAACCAGTGGAGGTAACACCTTGTTTGTGTGTTTGTGGTTGTGCGAAGAAGGTGAATATTAACTTCTGGCACTTTACAATGTGGCTAAGAGACTGTGAAGCTGTTAAGTTTAGTTATTCTCTGAGCCATTCTGATGGATTATGGGTGGGGCCAGAAGCTCTGACTGTAATTACATTTATCCATAGTGTCAAAGTGACTTTCCTTCCATAGCCAGTTTTTCCACTCATGACAAGCTGGCTTGTGTTAATTATACCTTCTGCATGTAAATGTGCCATAAATTAAATATAAGGTGATGGCTGTCTATGGTATTTGTCCATGTTGTGTGTGGGTTTCTGTGTTTTAGACTGAGAGGGGCAGTTGGCGTATCCTGCTCAGTCCATCTTTCAGGAGGACGTCTGTGCTACTGTGGTATGCATGGTAAGGCTCCGCCCTCCTCTTCATCCTGTTTCTTTTTGTCCAATCCTACCTGAGAACCAGGATGGACTAGCAAATTAGCCAGATAACTTTAAAAAATATCACAAAATAACCTGAAATTTTTGTGTAGTGAGCACAAATCTCTGCGCATGAAAACGATGATACATGTCATTTTCCTCCCACCAAAAAAACTGACTTAACCAGGAAGGCCTCTTTGAGATTAAAAATCACTTTTACATGAGTGTCCTGGCAAAGAGGATGACTTAAACATAACCCTACCCTTAGCTTTACCCTTAACCAAAGTTGTTTTATTTGCCCACTTTTAATCAGATTTGATATAAGTAGCATGTGTGTTTATTCCAGGTTTGTAGCTTCGTTTGCCTACTATGGCTCTGTGCTGAGCAGTTCAGAGCTGCTCGAGAAGAACCTGCTGTGTGTGACAGATGCTGACCGGGCCCACCAGATCAAACACCGCCATGAGGACGGACCGTGCTACTGCATCCCCTTTGCACCCAGCGACTACCACACCCTTCTCATCAGCTGCTTTGGGGAGGTCGCACGTGAGTGAGGCATGGCAGAGACAGAGTGTGAGGCTGTGTGTGTGTGAGAGAGAGAATATTTAAAATACATATATAACATTACATATGTCAGTACATTTATAACCTTCCTATAATTTTCCTTCCCCTTCTCTTCCTGCCCAGTTGTCCCCCTGAACATCGGTCTGTTGAATGTGCTTGGACGGAAGATGAGTTTGTCATTTCTGCAGCTTATGGCAGCCGTGGTATTCATGTTGCTCAACATCTGTACTTCAATGTATGAGACACACTCAAGCACTCACTCCTTCAGCCACCCTTTATTATAACAGTTTCAGTGTATTAACAGCTTTCTGTTTGTTTTAATTTCCCTTTGTCTTCTTCTAGGTTTGGTTTTACTGTGCTACTCTTCTTGCTCAGGTCTCTGGTCTCCATGAATTTTAATGTGGTCTATATTTATACTGCTGAGGTACGTAGACACCACTTTGTACTAACATGCCTCTGATTATGTTGGAAATTTGTGTATTTTTTTATCAACACTGATATATTATTAAGTACACTATCTATATACAGTATGTCTGTGGCTATATGTATGACTTACATGTCATCTCTCCATATAAGGTGTATCCCACCGTAGCACGCTCTTTAGGAATGGGCTTCTGTACTTCCTTCAGTCGCATCGGAGGCATGATTGCACCTTTCATAGCTCAGGTATTTTCATGCCTGTCTGTGTTGTGTGGTTGAGGTTAGCAAAAGAAGGTTAAATGATTGCCATGTTTGCAGCCAGTTTGACCCAAAGTGTTGTGGGTTAAATCATCCTGTTGATGTCTTCCGTTGCTGTGTGTGGTTGTAGGTGTTGATGTCAGAGTCAGTGTTGCTGGCCCTGTCGCCCTTTTCTGTGGCCTGTGTAATCTGTGCAGTTGGAAACTTCCTACTGCCCATTGAGACCAAGGGACGAGCACTTCTGGTAAGACATCTATTTTTATTCACTTACATGTGTGCAAAGTTTCTATTTTTTGTGTCACAAGCTGTGGTTTTAATCTTTAATGTGCTTTTTTTTCTCTCTTTTCAGCAAAACTCCTGATGTTGCTGTTGATAAAAGTATACTTTGTAAGCTATTTTATTATTGATATACATCCAATCTAAAGATATTAAATGTTACTTTGATCAACGCTACCTGTGCCTTAATTATCATTTCTATTCAGGGGATTTAATTCATATATGACTTTACTGACTTGTGTCAGCTACAAAGGAATTGCAGCAGCATGGACAGGATGGTGGCACAGCTTCCACTGGCCGTAGACACAAACAACAAAGTCACATTAGAGGAGTGAGCTAGCTAAATATACTACAGAGCCAACAGAAGCACCTTGTGAAGCAGGTAATATATGATCATGCTAAATACTGTTTAATAATACTTCTTTGTCATAGAGTTTTTTGTGATGAGAATGAGGCTTTGTAGGCTTCAAGCTGAAGTGTTATGCAAAGCCAGCTGGTCACTCTGGAGGAAGTAATTTGGTGCAGGGACAGGACAAATCTGGCAAAGATCCTTGTAACCACTGACAGCATTTTTATTTTAGTTTTTTTTTTTTTATGGTTTCATCACACTAAGTGTAGTTTTAAATCAGCGCAGTCATATAGGATCGAGTTAAGAAGAACTCTTTCACTCCTCGACACTAGATGGAGATATCTACTTGTGTAGTGAGCAACACACGGTAGTCTCAGTGTCAGTGGATTAATGTGAATCTGACACCCTGGGAGGGAGAACGGGAGCCTGTGGGGATTATTTTAAATAAAAGAAGATAATCCTTTCCAGCCCATTCAATCCCGTGCCACACACACACACACACACACACACAGGTGAACGTGTGTGTGTGTGTGTGTGTGTGTGTGTGTGTGTGTAAGGATAGAGTATGATGCTCAAGTGTCAACTATCTTATATTGGTCAGTGAAGGCAGTCTTAGCTGCAGTGTAAACAAATGGATTTAATATAAACCACTCTGTGTCTTCTCTTCTGCTTGAGTTGGTTAAGCAAAGTCAACACAAAACAAACCAGTGTGACAGGAAAGAGAGGCAGGTCCACTGCTTAGACACATGCTTTACTTCAGGGTTGGATGGTAACAGAGCATTTGTAATAGGATTTCATCCTTTAAATCTGAAAAAATAAACAGTATTCCTTTCCATTACTTAAAAATATGACATGTTCTGATCACAGACGGGGAAACGGAGGCTCTCTGTGTCTACTTCTCAAGGGAAAGCAGGAAACTCAGAGGACTATTGACAAAGGCGCTTTATGTATTTGTTAATACAAGAAAACGTATTTCTATACAAACCTGTGATGATTTTCATGAACTTAATTTAACATTTTTATTATCATGCATGGCTGGTTTCAGTTTTCACCCAAGCTCTAATGAGGTTCCTTGGCCTGCCAGTGGGCTTTGAGTGCCTCCTGGTGCCCCACAGACCTGACATTGTTTCTGATTAGTGGTCCTTATTGGTCCATGGCAAAAAGTAATATTAGTTTTTCTTTCATAAATATGAAACTGATATGAAATATGAAAGAGTTACACAAAAATATGTCAGTGTCTAAGAGTAAATATAGGTGCAGTAATACGGTTTCTGTCATCGTATCTGACATGGTGTGTCATGGGCGAGTCAAATCAAACGTTATGATGTGGCTACACAAGGCAAGTTTCAAAGTTAGTCAGATGCAAGGTGAATTTGACAGGAAAACAGCATTTTCTCAAATAAAAAGCAAATGATTATTGAGGCAGTATTTCTGACAAAAAAACATTGGAGATGATGTTACTTATTAATATCAAAGTGACTTCGAGTAAAAGCTATGTCATACTAAGCGGGCTTGGCTTTTTTCATTTATACATGGCATTGACACTTTTAAAAAAAATTCATCTTTAACCCTTTGGTGCATAGCGGTCACTACAGTGGACAGCTGTTTTAAAGTCATTTCTCCTAAATGCAATGATTTCTATGGTGGAATTGCATATCAGCTGTTAGAATGCTCTCTGCTGCTCCCCCCCATTGAGGTTTATGCAGAGACTGTCAATTCTTTTGGCTGAAAACATATTAATACTAGTATGACGACATGGTAATACCAGTCCTGCATCCTTAAAGAAGTATGGAGACTCACAAAAGTGTTCATGCCCTAAGAAGAGTAAAAACACATAAGAAAAGAAACATCCTGTCCTGAAACAGGTGTAAAGTATGTCCAGTGATATTCTGTCTCTTCAAACATGCGCTCTCAGAGCATGATCTCTGCCTTCCCGATCCCTCTGTCTTTAAGCTTGTTAACTCCCAGTCTGTCCAACTGAGACTTGTCAGATTAGCGTGTGGGTCTGTCTGAGCATGTGAGATGCTTTGTGGGAGGAGTCTGGACCTGACTGCTCCCTGGCCTGACCTCGGTCAGGCAGTAATTTATGTGTATCTGTGCATATAGTCGCCAGAGAGGAAAAGGGCGCCAAGACCGCTACAAGACCGCAGAGCCCACCCTTTAAAAGAAGGTCTGAGATTATGAAAATCTGCAGTGCAGGTGCAGTCTGAGGTGTGTTGATCTGTTTTGGTTCCCATTAGAAGGGGATTTAAACATCGACTTGGCAACCTGCCACCAGAGATGGGTTCAACCAGGAGACAGACAGCAACCCTGTGAACAGTAAGTCCTTGACTTCAAATACCTTTATTTCAGCTGCAACTGGTGATGGACAACATTATTCATGTGTTTGTGTGTGTTAGGCTAACCATACAAGATCCTAAAGAACATGGAGCTGCAGTGGGGATTTTAAAAAGTGTGAATAAGTGTTTCAATATGATGCTGATGAGAAATACAGACAGCCAAAAACTCAAAAACTCAACGACAGCATCACAATGAAGTGAAACAGGCAGTGCACCTGGAGCAAAGCACAACACATGACCTCAAGTAAAGCTTTTCATGTGTTTTAGCCTGTTAAATGGTATTTACTATTTCTGGGTTGCCACATTCTTAGCTCTGTATCTGTCTTACTACAGTCTTGTTAATTGTTCCTCAGAAAGGAGATAATGCCAACATTGTTTAATGAAGCTTAATGATTGCACTGACTGTGTGTGTGTTTGTGTGTGTGTGTGCGCACACAGGCACCCATCCACCCTTTGTGTTGGTGCTTGGTGCGGATGGATCTGCAGTGTATGAGGGTCATTGTGTGCCATCTCAGTTGTATTCACACATACACACACACTCACACATACACTTGTTCAGTCTCATTCTATTGTACTACCCTTCACGCCTTTCCCGTCTACAAACATAGTGTCACTCAAATAAATGTGATCAGGCCACTACTTGGTAATATGACTTAAAAATCACAAAATTATCATGCAGCTAAGTGGCATTTAAAGCTCCAATAATCACCTTTGCACTTTGGCAAAAAGTTGAATATCAGTAACCATGTCATGTGATGTCAGTAAAGTGCGTGCTCATGTTTCCCAACCCGGCTGGGCAGTGATGCTTTATGGCTCCAACTTTCTCTGAACAGAGAACTCACTCCTTTTCAAGATACAGTTTGGATTTTAGTTTTAATTTTAGTTTACATGTATATCAGATGGCCCTGTAGCTCACTGTGTAAGAGCGCATGCCACGTGTTAAGGCTGAGTCTTGATCTCAGCGTCCTGGTTTCGCATCCGACCTCAGGCCTCAGTCCTCATTTGCTGCATGTCATCCCCTCTCTCTCCTTGGCCTTTCCTGTGTCTCTCTACTGTCACTGTCAAATAAAGCACATATACCTGAAAATTAATATTTAAATTTGTATCAGACATTCACAGAAATTCCCCATCAGTGACAATACCCTGCACCTTAATTTCATTTGAGCAAATGAGGCAAATCCACCGTATCGGAGTTAGTATGGATGGCAGCTTTAGGGCTACATGTACCATTAAATCCTTGGGCCAGCGGCAGCTCAGGTTTATCCTGTGGGACGTCTGACTGCCAGCACACAGCAACAGATATACACACTGCTTGTGCCATGCCAGGGAGAAAACTTCATTTTGTGTCTTAATAGTATTTCCAGTATACATATTTGAATCCTGGTGGCTTAACATCTTGAATGATTCCCTTGCTTAACACTATATCAGTTAAGATGCAAATGCATCATTATGATGCTGTATCAGTTGCTTAATGACTTCTTTTGTCTTCCCAGCTCATTCAGCTCTGCCATCAGAGACGGCAGAAGCCGAGCTGGAGTCAGTAAGTGACATCATCAGCAGGAGATCCCCTGCGCAGGGTGCCCTGCCTCTGGGACTGCCATGGGAGATGAGGCCTACCCAGAATGCCAAGCCCAAGAGTTGTTTGATGACTTTGTCCAGGCCACTACCTGCAGAGCCACCCTTCGTGCCTTCAGCCAGCTGTGTGAACACCTTCAGCTCGCACAAACAGCCACTGAGCGGCCTCTGTACCACACAATCAAAGAGCGCCTCAACTACTGGAAAGCCAATGGCCTGTGGGCCAAACTGGATAAGAGGGCTGCACATCAAGAGTATATGAGGGGCCGCGCCTGTGCCAACACTACAGTAAGTCCCCCTTTCCTGCTAACCAGGGTGACAGAGAATCAGGATGGGTGAATTGTTCCTTTATGTAGTGAATTAGTTGACCAGCAGGACAGTCTTCCAAAAAATCTGTAAATTTCTCTAAGTCAAGTCATATTTAAGTGTTTGGAAAAAAAGTGCAAAAGGTAAATGTAATTTGTCTCTGTCAGTGTGTGATCATTGGGGCGGGGCCCTGCGGTCTGAGGACAGCGGTGGAGCTGGGCTTCATGGGAGCTCGAGTGGTGCTCCTGGAGAAGAGAGATGCCTTCTCCAGGAACAATGTGCTCCACCTCTGGCCTTTCACCATCCATGACCTCAGGGGCCTCGGGGCCAAGAAGTTCTATGGCAAATTCTGTGCTGGATCCATCGACCATATCAGTACGTAGGCTGCTACGTCTCATCACTATCACTGCACAGAACACAGCAGCAGCTGTGCCACTTCCCATACAGCTTGTCCCATCTTTCTCCCCGTCAGCACTTTCCATGCCTCCTTTGTGTTCTCTGCAGGTATCCGCCAGCTGCAGTTGGTGCTTTTGAAGGTGGCGCTATTGTTAGGGGTGGAAGTTCATGTGAATGTGGAGTTCAAGGAGCTGGTGGAGCCACCTGAACACCAGCAGAGCCAAAGTAAGACTTATTATTCACTGCATGATGAAGCTGAGGTATTATTTATGCATTAACTGTCTCCTTGTTTCAGAGGTGGGATGGAGAATACAGGTGCATCCCAAGTCCCACCCTGTCACCCAGCTCGAGTTTGATGTTATTATTGGAGCCGATGGACGACGGAACACACTCCCAGGTACACTACTACAGCAAAATCATTTCACTACGATATGAAAATTAACTTTCATATACATATATATATATTAACTTTTCATATATATATATATATATATATATATATATATATATTAGCTGTATCATGGCTACGTTTTGGGTCCAAAATCTCACTTTCCTGGTGTTTCACCTTTGTTTCTCTAAAAAGGGTTCAGACGCAAAGAGTTCAGAGGGAAGCTGGCCATTGCCATCACAGCTAACTTCAAAAACAGGAACACCACGGCTGAGGCCAAGGTAGAGGAGATCAGCGGCGTGGCCTTCATCTTCAACCAGAGGTTTTTCCAGGAACTCCGCCAAGACACTGGTCAGACCAAAAAAAAAAAAAAAAAACTGTTATTCATTAGTGAAGTCCATGGTTATTCATAGCATAACATTTGTAAAAGCAGGTCAAGCTCATCCTCCTATCTCTGTCTGTTCCAGGGATTGACCTAGAGAATATAGTTTACTACAAGGATGACACACACTACTTTGTCATGACAGCGAAGAAGCAGAGTCTGCTGGACAAGGGAGTCATTCTGCAGGTAACAAAAAAAAAAAAAAAAACATCAGCACTGAGATACACAGATATGACTGCATGGACCTTTTGATACTCTTGACAGTTGTATGATACTGTACATAAGGGTCATTCATATTATCACATGTAAACAAAGCTCTTGTACCATGTATGCTGCTTTGTTAACCACTCCAGTACACTCTGTGGTGCAATATTAAAATCTCAATCTACACCCAGTCAGCTAAAGTCTTTCAGACATACTGGTTGCACTAACACACAAGGGCAATTTTATTGCCCTTAAACTTTAATTGGCATTAAAAGGGTCTTAGATGTAACTTCTACGAACGTGATCTCCAGCCATCCTCTTTATTATTCACTGCATGCATCAGGATTATGCAGACACGGAGCTGCTTCTCTCACGGGGGAACGTGGACCAGAACGCACTGCAGGCGTACGCCCGTGAGGCCGCCGACTTCTCCACCAATCACCAGCTGCCGTCTCTGGACTTTGCCATGAATCATTATGGGCAGCCAGATGTGGCCATGTTCGACTTCACCTGTATGTACGCCTCCGAGAACGCTGCCCTGGTTCGCCAGCGACAGGGATACCAGCTGCTGGTCACACTGGTGGGAGACAGCCTGCTGGAGGTAAGAACAGAAAGGAGGGATGAAAGTGAGAGATGGAGAATGGCTGCTGGTATTCTCTATGATGTATGTGTGTATGTTTGTGTGTGTGTGCAGCCGTTTTGGCCTATGGGGACCGGCATAGCACGAGGCTTCTTGGCAGCTCTGGACTCGGCCTGGATGATTCGCAGCTGGGCACAGGGCAGCGGCCCACTGGATGTGTTGGCCGAGAGGTGAAGATGCACACACATGGATACACATTATCTCACAAAGGCGTCAAGGTCAGTAAACGACCTGCCACCCTCTACCTGTTTGTTTCCCCCAGAGAGAGTCTGTATCGTCTCCTTCCTCAAACCACTCCAGAGAACATTAACAAGAACATCTGCCTGTACACAGTGGACCCAGCCACACGCTACCCCAACATCAACCCCCTGCTCATCACTCCAGCTCAGGTTTAAAACACACACACACACACACACACACACACACACACACACACACACACACACACACACACACACACACACACATCAAATGATGAGATCAGAGGCACCAAAGTCATCCATGTTACTCTGGTAGATCATTGGCTTTGATGCCCTTGCTAACACTTCAGAATACGCTATGTTGAATGCTAGCACTGACCACTGACTGTTATTAATGTGTGTACATATATATATATATATATATATATATATATAAAAACTGGAAGTTGAATGTCATGTGACAACGGTCTGAGGCCAGATCCATTTTCTGTTGTTTATTTTATATTTTAGGATGCATGTCACGATCTGGCTTGGGATGCTGGCTTGGGAAAATTTGCCTTTAGGCTAATCCTGATGCATTTACAGTTTTCTTTTTTTCTTCCAACTGATGATTAATGTCCACTAAACCTGAGAAATCAAGGTGTAAATAAATAAGTCATCCTGTTTACATTGTATCAGCCAGAGTTGTCAAGATATCTACGTCATGTTTTTATTAGGTTCATAAATTAAAAAAAAAAAACTTAATATGACTGATGTAGCCGAAGCTTTTGTGCAACTATTTCAAGTAAACAAGCCTTTTTTTTTTTTTTTTAGCTGTGCACAGTTTTTCATCACCCTCCAAATTTGTTTATTATGAAAACAGGGGAAGTTTTCCTCAGTAAACAGGATGCAGTTTTTAATGATATTTTGTGTTAACTTAACCAGTGTCCCACACAAAACTGCCAGACACATACTGACTGGATACACAATGTGCCAAAAACTTAGACTTAAAAAAACATATTTACACCCTGACTGTGGGTTTGAACATGCTGTTGCGTGGGCTGGTGTGTGAATGGGTGTATATCTGTAGGTGAGGCATCTGGTTGACACAGGAGAGGAGACGGGGTTGGATGTGGATTTTGAAACTCTGGCCCGCTTGCCATCACCAAGACTTCTCAGAGAGGGTGAGTCCTGACTATGAATCTGAATGTAACGTGCAGCTTCTCACTCCACTGGTTCTTGCATTTAGCCACGTTGTGACTGGTAGCTCTGCAGCGACTGGACCGGCCGGTGTGATCAATGTTATGTTGTTCCCTCCACCAGAGTCCTTCTCTCGCTCCAATAAGCTGCTGAACTGGTGCCAGGAGCAGACACAGGGGTACCGTGGCGTTGCCGTTAGCGATCTGACTACTTCCTGGAAGAGTGGCCTTGCTCTGTGTGCCCTTATCCACCGCTACCGGCCTGATCTCATGTAAAGCACTTCAGAAATTATTTGTGTGTGTGTTTGTGTGCAAGTAGAAAGATGTGGTGATTCTTCCAAAGTGAGAACATTTTGATGCTCCTTACTTCTACAAGGGGCTATTTTAGGCTTAGGATTTAGGATTAGTGTTAGAGATAGGATTTGGATATCATCAAAAAAGAATGCCCCTGGCACATGCTGAAAAATTTCACCGGGATGTGCACATTCCCCTCCCCTTTTTCATGGAGGTCAAGGTTAGGTAGATAATAATGATGGTTAAAGGATCCTCTTTGTGTGGTGTTCAGTTTATTCAAAGAAAAAAATTCCTTTTAATGACCCCAAGAAAGGTGCATGATCATGTTACTTTCAGTCAAATCTGGGTGTATGATCAAACAAATATATGTCATGTTTTTGATGAAAGCCACTGCCCTCACTGTGTACTTAAGCTATTTCTGCATTTCATTCTGGTCAAGTGAGGTTACTGTTGATGGAGAAACTGGCATCTCTTCCTCTTTATTTATTTATGTTTTAGATGGCTGAAAAATGTTCTGCCAAAAATCATTGTAGCTGTACTGGACACTAAATTTTGTCTCAGCACATTTCTCTATCTTTGGCAGGAAAAGGAACAGTACAGCTCCAAACAACAAGTGTTTCAGAGTGGATTTTTCCTTTCAGATTAAGATTAGGGAAACAAATGTAGCCAGTTACAGATCCTGTTTTGTGATTGTGTGTTTATTGCCTCCCCCTCCAAAGTGACTTTGATTCCCTCGATGAGGCGGAAGTGGAGGAGAACACCCGGCTGGGGTTTGACGTGGCAGAGCGCGAGTTTGGGATTTCTCCTTTGATGACGGTGGAGGAGATGTCCTCTGTGGGTGAACCGGACTCTCTCTCCATGGTCATGTACCTCAGCCAGTTCTACCAACTCCTGAAGGACACTCTGCCTTCTGGTGGTGAGACACTGAGGATCACTCAATAGATGCTTGTTCCTGCTAGTAGAGTACTGATCCCCAGAGGGAGAAATTATTTTATTACATAAAACATGAAGATAATGTTTCTGACATAATTCTTCTTTACCTGTATTTTTCCTTCATCTAGGGGCTCTGTCTCAGACTGCTGATGTGAGAGCTGCTCTGATCACACCTGCTTCTCTTCTCAGCAGGCTGGGCCACAGTCCATCCCGCAAACGAAACCCCAAGGTACACATGTCAGGGTGTTTCTCTGTTTTCGTCTTTATCCATTTGAATTATCTATCTGACATGTTCAACTCTCATTAACTCTCAAATATAGGAGCAGAAAGATGCACTGGGTAAAAGGAGGAAGACTAGTCGACCTTGTCAAGATGAGCAGGAGGTGAGTGCAAGGGTTTAGGCTTAAGGTTAGGTTTGTGACTAGACTAAGACTTGGCCACTAAATGGGTTTAATAAGCCACCGTTTATGTAAATGTTTGGTTTGAAGCTGCCATTAGCTGATATTTAGTATTCTACACATAACCAATTTCATGCTGAAACATCACAAAACTACTATAAGGATTTAGGGTTTTCCCTCAAGCAGTTCATGTTTGCAAAGTTGGAGAAGGCCCTGAAACACTGTTTAGACCATCATGTGACAATAAACACATTCCACTGAAAGCCATACAAATGATTTTTTTTGGTAGGTTTGCAGTTTCTTAAGGCAGAGTGTGGCAGGTTGTACACACTGACACCCCTGAAACAAACAAGTAAAGTAAAATCATCCATGACCACACTGCATTTTTTTTCTAGTCAGACATAAATCTAAAGATAAAAACAGTAATAAAAAATAAAAAATGCTAATACATTATATAATATAAACATTTCTCTAGCAATAGACAACTTCCAGTATAAAACCATGTTTTCCCATGTTAAGAGCCTACGCAGCTTTATTTTTTTGTTGATTACCATGTCAAGTAGGTTTATTGTATTCAACACGGTGACGCAAGGCTCTAATATGTTATTGTTATCATCTGTGATTATGAAAGTAAAAAATTAAGCTTTTTGCAATATAGCGTAAAGCACAAGGGAAATTATGTTTTTTCTCTGAGCTAAGGCTGTAGGGTACACATTTCAAGACCTGAGTTGTATGGAGCTAGTGTAGGTTCCTTCTATGTAGACTGTCCATGGTAAGGTAGGTGATTCTTCCATAAAAATCTCACAAAATTTTCTAGCAGGAGGACACTAATGGTCACCGAGACAGCCAGGCCTTTGAGGAGGGATTTGTGGGTGGATGCAGTCGCTCCAGAGTGCGTCTGATGGCCAATCAGCTGCAGGCAAAGCTAGACGAGAGCGCGACCTCTTGCCAAAGCCCCTCGTCCTCAGCTGCCGCAGTGCTGCGCAGACAGGTAAGATAAGTGACACGGTGGAAAGTGGAATTGACAAGATCCTTTTGCTTTGAGTTTGTCACTCTTTTCTTCCCACTAATCTCCAGTCCAAACATCATACTTAATATATAAAACATGGTTACACTGACCCAAGTAATATTATTTTGTTGTATGGCTTAGATTAATCCTTTTGAGGAATTACCCTCACCAGTTTGCAGTTGCCAAGGTTTAGAGCTGGAGAAAACATCTGAACACCAGTGCCAGCAGTAAACCCTAACGCTGCTTATGTTGGAGGTTGTTGCTGTTATTTTGAAGAGAATATGTAATATTAGCAGTGGATGAAAAGGACTAAATTCCTCACCAGCCACTTCCTCTAAAGTTCATAACACTACAGAGTGTGAACACAGTAACCACTGTGATGTATTCACTTTCATTACTGCAGTCACTACCAGCTCAGCGTCCTTATCTGTCCTTCCCCCAGTTGTGTAGGTGATGGTTGTAGTGGTGGGAGAGGTTGTAATGTTAATACCAGCTTAGCTCACGACAAACACTCTGATTGGACACAGCGGTGGATAGGGTCAGTCTTGTATTAGTGGTACTTAGTATTGGTCATTTCACCTGGGTTAAAGGACCACACCAGTGATTCTGCATTTATAGTGTAATATCTACAAAATGTATAAGCTTCACAATTGTCCTAATCGTTTCCCAAAGCAAGCACCAACCTTGGAAACATTGGGTTTTTTTTGTTCATGCAATTTGTGCATTTCAGTGTGGGCTTTTGTTTATGGAGCCTTTGGATCAATAATGTTTGGTGGTTTGGTTGCCTCAAGTGCTGTTGGCTGTGGAGTACAAAGCTCTAAATAGTACAAGTCTATACAAAGTGGAATTAAACTCTGGGTCCATGTGTTGACGATTAGGGGGACTCGTTGACCACCATACCCACGTCCCCAGAATCTCCTGACCCCCAGGTCCAGCCAGCTTTGGTGTCTCCCACCCAGGGTTCCACATGGAGACCGGTAAACACCATATAAAAACCTCCCATCCCTACCATTCAGTAGACCATTTAAAATAGCTGCATCTTCCTTTGCTTCCACAATGTGGTGTTAGAGTCACCAGCGGCTCCATTCTCAGTCCTTAGCATATAGTTCCCACTAGACCTTGACCAATATCGGTTTCAAAAGGCTAGCACCAATATTTTTGGTTTGCCAACAGTAGAATTTGTTTGAATTTTTGCCCTGCATCTTCAGGCAGTACTATCTCTGACCACTTTCTGGGGACTTTCCCTTAGAGAAAACGTACCCAGCAACAGGAACAGATGAGTTTTCGTTTCAAAGAGAAGATCAAGTCCCACATTCTCCCCAGTGAGGGGGAGCAGGTATGTTAACCCACAGGACTGGTTAGTGTTGGGTGTGTAAACCTGTGGTAAGTGCTAGTAGCCATTCCTTAGACTCCCACACACATCCTAGATACAATATGTCCTGTCTGTCAGATAGATTTGCCCTTGAAGATTAAGGCTCCATTAATCTCAGGTAAGGTTTTTGCCTGGCATCAGATGAAGGTCCACTGGGAATCCATTATTTAAATAAAATCTCGAAACAGTTGTTACCCAGCTTCATCTTGCTTGAGCACATTTTTGGTCCTCCTCCGCTGTCTTTAGCCTTGTTATATATCGAGTCAAAGTTAAATGGTAGTGGTTGAAAGGCCTGAGGTTCAAGTCTGTTCCTAAGCTTTGATGCATGTATCATGGGAAATGATCAGCAAGAGTTAAATGTGCTGAAGTCACAGAGAATGAGGCTGGTGCTTTTGGATATGTCTCAGGGTATTTCTGTAACTCTGCAGGGCATGTGGCATGTGATAATGGGGCAGATGAAAGTGTCCTAACCCTAACCCAGTGAATAGTTTCTATTGACAGAATTCAGTCGAACTCTCTAGCTTATTGTCTTTTTATGATTTCAGAAACAAATTCAATACAATTAAATAAAGGATTGATGTTTATGGGAACAGCCTGTTGCTGAATGCTGTTTTGGCTTTTTGTGATTCGGCATATCTTCACTCCCTATTTGTCTGTTTGCCTGTCCTTTTCCTTTCACAGAGGTATATTCAGATGTATACTGCGGGAGTAAGTTCACTGGCTGAGCAGATAGCCAGTCAGATTCAAAGTCAGACAGAAGCTACACCCGCCCCTGACAGGAGGGGATCGGTAAGAGTCTGTGTAACATTATGTGACCCCCCCTACTCGATGTAATGCTTATCTTACATGGATTATCAACTGTCTCACGTATATCATGGGATGATGATCAACCTGCAAGTAACTATCAATCACACTCACATTTAAAAGATTAGCGTATAATCGATTTCCTCTCCTGTTGCTCTGTTTTCCTGTCTGTCTCCTTGCCTAGGCACTGCGGTCGATGTTTGCAGGCTCAGCTGGTGCCAGCGACGTGTGTTTCTTCTGTAGTAAACGTGTATACGTAATGGAGAGGCTGAGTGCCGAGGGCCTTTTCTTCCACCGCAGCTGTTTCCAGTGTGACTACTGCAGCAGCACCCTCCGCCTGGCATCCTACGCCTATGACGGGCTTAACGGTGAGCCTGCCAGCAGGGAAGAGGGACTGTGAGGTGGCAGGTGTAAGGAGAGACACTTTACAGGAGCTTTAGTGTTGGTTTTTTGTAAATTAGACATCTTATTGGTGAGTTGTACCCTATGGATGGTGACATCACCTGTCACTAAAGACCATGCTCTCTACTTCTCACCGTTGGAGGTCAGGCTTCACACAGATTTAGGTAGACAGCTTTATTAATTATCAAAGGAGAAACTAATTTGCCACCAAATCAATGCATACAGATAACACAACAAAAGACTACAACGGCAGACAATACATTCACAGTACACACACCAAAAGTAACAGCATAAAAAGTCATTTGAGGCATGCTTAACAGCTGAAAGATGCTGTGGATCAAGACCACATCTAAAAGTGTTCATTAAAAAATCTGACCTCCGCTAGAACAAAAGAGCTTCTGAGTGCTGCAGCAGGACTCTGAGGCATCACTAGCCGCTCACTGAATGAGCTTCTAAGTCCGTTAAAACACCATGCAGTGGATGGCCTTCGAAATACAGAACGGCTTTCAGTTCTGCCCTTGTTCCCTTTTCCACAGTGACCTCATGTGAGTCTGGGGTGAGGCCAATCACTATGGTGGCCTTTCTGATCATCTCCTTGATTCTGTTTTTATCATCCACAGTGGTACTTCCCCCCTCCTCAGCAGAGCACAGAATAGAAGAAGACACCAGCTAAGATTCCCTGATTTAAAAAAAACAAAACAAAACATGAAGAAGCTTCTTGCTGATATCAAAGGATCTAAGCTTCCTCAAGAAGAAAGTCTTGACTGAACCTTCTTACGTACGGCATCAGTGTTCTTTTTCTTTCACTCACTGGCCAGGTACTCTTAAAATATTTGTAAGACTGGACGTTTTCTATCTGCTGACCCTGGATCAATGAGGAGACTTCCTCCTTCATCCTTCTCAAATCAATAATTAACTCATTGGTCTTCCCAACATTCAGTTTTAAAAAAAAAAAAAAAAAAAAAAGAATTGCATTACACAAGCTGATAAATGATTTGATCTCTCTTGTGTGGGCCAGGTTAGTGTTTTTTGTGTTCACTTAGAAGCTAATGTGGCTTCATTAGCTTCTTCCTCTCTTACCTTCCACTCTTTTCATTGGGCGTCGGTCTTATGGAACTTCCCAAGAAATTTGGGTAGGCTCTGCCCTCTGAGTTTTATCTCAGCCAGTGTAATAATTTGATGTCAGAGGAAAAGAGACTGATTTAATTTGTTCATTCAACTGCAAGTGGAAATTGAACATGAAGTTTACACCATCATTATTAAATCGTCTTTCTTGGGATGTTGTAGCCAGACAACATGCAAAAATGTAGGGAATTTAGGTAAAAATGAAAGATAAATATGAAGTAGGCAAAGAGGTGTTTGTGCTGCAGTACTGTAGACAACAAGTTCAGGGCCAATTCTCTTTTACTTCCATTATCCAAGAAGATTGTAGGCCATGATATTGCTTTCTTGGCCAAGGCTCTTAAATCAGTCCTGTAGTCACCTGCTAATTACAGGCCGTAACTAAGATAACAAGACCACAAGTCAGTAAGCAGACCACAAGAGCATAGCCCTGTCAAATAGTGTTATATCACTCCATCACACTGATTTCATACTGATCAGTGGTGGCTTTCCCCAATCTGTGATAAGCCATATGATCACTCCCAGTGCCTGTACTCTGTCATCTGACTAGTTTGTGTGATTGTGTTAGTGTTTGTGTGTGTGTGCGTGTGTGATGACTCACATTGAATGAGGCCTTTAGTTAACACACCGATGGCAATATTAAATCAATTACAATTTGTCCCTTTCGCCGTTAGCGCCTTAGGCCTTGTTGGTCAGGCTGGTGCATTTCTGTGGTTGTTTATCTGATATTGTTTGTGTCCTTGTGTGTGTGTGTGTGCATGCATCAGCCACAGAGGCCGTATTGTGTTTTTGAGGGTTGTGTTGTTATGTATAGCTGAGAGCTGGAGGGAGGCACCAGCACAAATGAGAGTATTTGTTTCGGAAAACGCCTCTCTTGAATCGCACTCCACAAGCTCTGTTCAAATTCACAAGCCAATCAGAAGGGAGGCGTGATGAGAGTTTGAACCTGAAGTGGAGGAACGTATGCGCATGTTGGGTATATATATGCATGAGGTCTGTTGGTCCACTAGATCAGTGCTGTTTGGAGATCAGTGTTTACCTGTACTGGTGTACAGCAACTCTATCCCTCATGGAGGCATCAGACTGTAAGCTGTATTCACCTTCTGTCATCCTCCTAGCTCTCTGCCTCAGCTTCTCTTGTGTCTTTGACTGGGACTGAGTTTGAGCCTACACTCAGGTTTCTTCTCTCCCTTTTCTTCTATTTGTTGAAAACCAGCTGTTCAACATTTCAGAGCGCTCTTTCTTCTGCTTGTAGACATCTTGGGGAAGCTTGGGCTGTTGTTGTGCATTTGCAGTGAGGCTCTAAAGCGCTGGCTGTTGTCTGGTTTTGCAGGGAGGTTCTACTGCCTGCAGCACTACGACCTGCGGCTCAGCGGTCCTGCCCCGAGGAAGAGAGCAGCGGCCAGCATCTCGTCCGACCGAACCGTTTCTCATCGGACTTCAATAGTAAGAGACACAACTGCTTTTCTGGGATGTTTAAATACAATTTTATAGACTTGTGTTATGCAGGTGAGGAAAGTACTTTGAATGAAACTGGACTTTAACTCATTTCCATTGTAGAAATCTATTGAGGAAAAAGTAAAAAAGTAGATTTTTTTTTTAAAAATTGTAATCATTGTATAAAAAGTTGTGTTGATTACACTAGTGCAATATGTCAGTGAAAATATGCTAATCTAAAACAAAAATTGGACCTCATGGGTGTGGGTTTTTTATTTTGAAAGGTTTTATTTAACCATGTGAACAAAATTCTTCTCCTCATTTCTTCATTTTTGAGGGTGGGTGGGGGATAGAACATAATTGAAATATACAATACAAATAGAACATAAACATAAGCATAATAGTAGAAATAATGATAAAATGGCAAAAACAGTTAAATAGGATGTGAATAATTGTAGTAATGTTGCTGACAATTTCAACCCAAAAAGGGACGTATGGCAGAGAAATTGATCTCTAACACTTATGGATTGGCCTGCAGTTCAACACTTACAGATGCTACTAACAGTGTCAGGAAGCAATAAATGCAATGAGACCAAGAAATAAAATTAAAATGTGCTCATTCTGAAATTTTACTGAAGTGGAAGTAAAATATCAACTGTAAAAATCTAAATTTAACCAGATAAGATGAAAACAATGGTGATCCTGTGTGGAAATTGGGAACTTGAGCGTAAACACGCTGTTAGGAATAAAACTAAGATGTGCAAAATAGCAGAAATGTTACAATATTCAAACAATAAAAGCAATGAAGTAGCATGGGAACAACTGTGGACTTATGGTTGTGTAAAAATGTGCTTTTGACAAAAAGTAAGGGAATGGAATGAATTACTAACATGTAAAGATTCAATTAGAAGAGTCAGAGATGTTACTAACAGTCTCAAGAAGCATTAAAAATAAAATAGAATACTCAAAGCAGTAAGAAAAAAAAAAAAAAAACAGACCACAAAGCAGACGTATGGGCAGTAAGTTTGTGGATGTTACTTACAATCTTAACCTCTTACTTGAATATGAATTACCAAATTCAGTGATTCCAATATGATCAGTCGTAGAGATTAATCCGCTGAGACTCAGGGATATGAAGATAAGTGTGTGTTTGATTCCCTCCAGGGGTCGTTGGGTTCAGTGCCTACGGCTTCATCCACAGACAGCCCAACTTCAGGACCCACAGCAGCCGGTCGCCGATCATCAGGTGAGCCTTCCCCACCATTAGCTTGATGTTGCCCATTCAGCAGCACTACTCATGATACACGTGCACACTGGCATGGGGGTCCTTAAACAGAAATCAATCTCGGCTTTAGTGTGTGTGTGTGCCTGTGTGTGTTTGTGCGTGTGTGCGTGTGTGTATGTATATTCCCAGTGGCTTCACTGATCGAGCGGGAGTCGGGGCTCACCAAGAGGGTGCGGGGGACGCCGGAGCGCATCGAGCTGGAAAACTACCGCCTGAGCTCGGGGAACGCAGAGGCCCAGCTGCCGGAGGAGCCTGAGGAGATCCCGGAGGAGACGCTGACCAAGTACAACCTCAGTCTGCTGGAGAAAAACACCGGGAGGTCCAGGTCAGGTGCTCCTCATAGTCTGTCTTTGTCCTTTTTAACCCACTTCTCTCCTCTCTGTATGCTTCTTTTTTTTCCTTCACAACCCCTCCTTCCTCTGTTTTTGCTCTGTTGGGACTCTTGTTCTCGCTCTGTAACTACAACAGTAAATGCCTGTGTCCTCTTTTAGTTCAGAGTCAGAGATGGAGGAGGAGAAGGAGGACCGACGGCATGTGACCTCAGGCCGGGCCAAAGCGTCTTGGAGGCAGGCGCTGGAGCTCCACGCTCACCACAGAGGCGGGCAGGACGAAGAGGAGGAGGAAGAGGATGATGAGGAGGAAGAGGATGGAGAAGTTGATGAAGAAGAAGGAGGGAATGACTTGGAGTCTAGTGACGGTAGGCCCACTTGTATAATACTTAAAGGCCGTGTTCTCTCTCTGTGTTGCTCTCCACATAACACCTTTCTGCAGACTGAATCCTTTCCTCTCTGCTCTCCTATCATCTGAAAACCTCTCTCTTGATATCTGTTCATCTGTGCATTTTCCTTGCTTGCTTGTCCATAGTGCAGCATGTAGCATAGGTATGGACTTGGGTTAGGCTCCTCCTGGTGCAGGGGTGTATGGCACATGCTTTCCTACCATGTGCCTACCCCTGCACTAGTGGTAGAAGCAAGTTTAAGGAAGTAACCTTTGACCTCTCATTGCAAAAATGACTTTGACATTGGCAAATCACCTCTTCACAGTCAGATGAATGACAGCTGAAACATCAATTTCTCTCAGATACCTTTGTCCGTCCATAGACATAGGGGTATTTGGAAAGTAATGAATACAAATTTGAAAAAGCATCCACAATTTATGTAAATTGAATATACTAATTATTACTCATTGGCATTAAGGTTGGTAAAGACTTGTCTAGGACTTGAACCTCAAGGTTTAGGACTTGACTCTTGACTTGGGACTTCAGAGCCAGGACTTGAGACTTACTTGTGACTTGTAAAACAGTGACTTGATCCCACCTCTGGTATGTATTTTGGTGATGTGTGTGGTGTTGTATGTGTCTTTCTGTCGATAGAAGGGGAGTATAGCCCCTGGGAGATGGAGCGCCATTCAGGCCTGTGGCTCCTACTAGAGGAGGAGACAGGTAGCATCAAAACAAGGGAGCAAACTAACAGCACTTCATATTAACATGTGATTTGTGGTAATTGAACTTCCTCTGACACTTGCATGATGTTGCTTTTCTTTATTTTTTTCTGTTATTCTGTAACAGGTTTCACAAAATGAATATTAGATGCTCCAGTTGCTCTTCAGAGTATAACAATGAGTCCTTTTTCTCATTGCGATGGTTTAGCCAACAAAATAACATACAGTAACAGTTTGGTGTTTGTACTACTAGAAACTCAGTTAACATGCTATTTTGGCTTTTTCTTTCTTTCTTTCTTTCTTTCTTTCTTTCTTTACTCACTAACCTTCGCCCTACTTTCCCCTCTTCCCTCCTGTCTCCTTCAGAAGAGGAGTTATCTCATCTTCCTCTTGCTACTAAGAAAGACTCATCGACTGGGAGAGGCGACTTCATGTACTCCTCAAACACTAACACCCACACACCTGACGAAGCCCCGGAACCCGACTCCACAACATGCGATACACACACCTTGGACGCACCTGGTCCAGTCAGCGCCCCCAACATCACCGTCTCTACACCTTCAGTGCAAAGCATTACTCCCATGTTACCTCTGCCCCATGCCAGCACCCCATCCACCGCCTCTCTCTCCTTCACACCGACTTCCACAGCCACGACCCCAGACAGCGCCTCCATCTTTTCATACTTCTCCACCATGTCTAGCTGCTCGCCCAGCTCTGAGGAGAACACCAGGGATGAAAAGGAAATAAAACTGCAAGGGGGAGGTAAGGAGGAGGCCAGCAGCAGCTCTGGGGTGGCCATTAACAACAGCTCAACCACCTCTGACTCTGCCACGGTCACGCCTTCTGGCTCACCTCTATCCGGACAGCTTAAACTGGCCAGGGAAAGCACTGATAGTGATATTACCTTGCAGGCAGGAACTCTACAGAGCTTCCTCCCTTGTCCAGCTCCTCCACCCATGGTACCAACTGTGGTGCTGCGGGGAACAGGTGGACAAGTTAGAGGGTCTTTCGGTGAGATCTTGTACGATGGCAACACAGGGGAAACCTTTGAGGACATTAACCCTGAATTGCCGCCCCAAAGGCCCCTCCTCCAGCAACCAATACTGGTTCAGAGAGAGAAGGACAGAAAGCTGGAGGTGGAGAGGAGGAAGGAGATAGAGAGGGCGGCGCTCGGAGAGGCCTGGGTTGATACAAAGACTCCCCTGACTCTGGAGTCTCAACCCGGAAGCAGTAAAGTAATGCCAGGCCTGGACCCAAAGGCACTCACCAACAGCTTGCCCCCTCGCCTCCTTGCCCCTTTGCAAGGCAGCTCTGTCTTCCTTCAGCTGAAGTCCCTCAAGGACTCCCAGGGTGAAGGGTTGGAGGAAGGAGGAGCCAGGGCTCTCTGGAGCTCTGTCTTCTCTGGGAACAAGAAGGATCGGAAAAAGAAAGGCGGGATGTCCCTTCCAGGCAAGGCAACACCTGCAGAGAGGGGGAGGAAGGAAGCTACTAAATCGAGAAGAGCCACAGGTATGACAATGCAGCAGCCACACAGTGTTAATTGTAATGACATGAAATTCCAGGATGCTGGTTTTAATCTTCCTCTTGATCTTTCTAGATTCCCGGCTCAGGAGACATTCAAATTTGACAGAGGAATCTGAGCTGGCCTGTTCCACCGTGCTGCAGAGGTGCTCACTCAACCCCAGAACCAATGTAAGAGCCACACTGCTGACCTCATATACCGCTCTGTGTTTCATGTGTGTGGATGTGTGTGTATCACATATTTCTTGTAGAATTTCTTTTAGAACTGACAGTATACTTAACCTGAATTGATTCTATTTTTACAATTTTGACTAGATCCCACACAAATATACATATGTCAGAGTTATTGCCACCAATGATTGAACCTTAGGTAAGGGTCTGGTTTCTGTCCATCTGTCCATGTAATCCCTGAACTTCTTCTGGCCTTTTTGGATGAAATTTGGGCAAATGATACTGAAATCTGGCGTTTATATAAATCTGATTGTCCCACCACAGTGCCATCAACAGGCCAAAAAGTTCACAAGCTTCAAGCAACAATGTCTCAGACATTGCTGGCCCAAATTTGACGCACCTTGGATGTGATGATTAAGCTTTAAAAGACATCTGGCTTTTGTAAAATTACCAAATGAATGCACCAGTGTCTCAGACATAGCACATGACATGTACAAAACACCCCACCCCACTTAGTTTCACCAATCATGAGGTATGTCATGATCACTGTTGCCTTGGTATTGGTAATACTGGTGGTAGACATACTTTAGTATTGGATGGTAGTAGCAATAGTATACATCTTCTTATCCTGAAATGTAATTGGATATTGTTAGTGTCCCATAGTTGAAATACTGTTTCAGAGCTTTTTCTACCTGGACTAAAATAGCAATCTTTTGAAACCTTTTACGGTGAAAACTGACAAATTTCAAAATGCAAACTATTGGTTATTGGCTGCTTTAGTCCAAAAAATACCAGTATATTTATCAACATATTGGTATTGGTTTCGGTCAAACCTCACCAAGTTCTTGAGGTTAAACATCCCATTTTGATGATTTTGATGTTCGTAGCTGCGTTTGGAACTGTTTGACCTAACCTCAGAAATGCAGAGGGTAACAATAAAGGAAGAGGCGGACCTGGAGAACCAGGAGGCAGAGGAGGTATGATTAGTTGTAGGTAGAGTAAATTCATTGTTGCTGCAAGATGAAAAAATACACTTTGCCTATTGTTGTGAAACTGGTATAATCTCTTCCTTTAGAATAGTAGCAAGATAGACAGAGTGATTGTTCATAGGATTTTTCCACTCATCCTGAAAAAGCATTTACTCACCATTTAGGCATAGTAATCTTGCATTGTGTGGAAAGGTTTACAGTTTTGTGTCTGTGTAGTATTCATTTAGACGCTTTAGTTTCTGTTGCAGTGCTCAACACCCTTACCCCTTTCACTAAAATGTTTTCATTCTTTTCTATTAGTTTGATCATTTTTATTCTTTATTTTTCCAAGCCTGCTTATGTGCCTCATGCTCTGGCTTTTAAACGAGCATATGCTATTAAGGTAGAGTGGACCCACTGAACAAATTACTTTTGTGCTTTCATTGGACCCCAAGTACATATGAAGGCTACACTTCATTTCAACTGCTCTGCTTGTTGTTCTGCTCCTGCAGAGACGCTCAGTAAAGGACAAATCATCTTCCCTGGACTCGGATGGGCAGTCCTCGTGTCAAACAGAGGAGGTGGGCATCATGGTTCGTGTGAAGGAGCCGTCCAGCCTCAGCATGACGGAGACCATGTTCCAAAAAGACCGGGAGGCCAAAGACGAGGATCTGGATGCCAGAATCACACGGCGGGTACAGAGGGCGGCACGCAAGCAGGCCAAACAGGAACAACTCAAGAGACTGCACAAAGCTCAGGTAGGTGCTGGTGTGTGCGTATGTTTATGTCTCTTTTATAGAGTGCACTTTTTCAGAGTTTTGAACAGAGCCTGATGCCTCCTGGGATTTGGTGCTGATTTGTGTGTGTGTGTGTCCAACAGATCATCCAGAAGCAACTGGAACAGGTGGAGGAGAAGCAGAGACAACTCGAAGAGAGAGGTGTAGCTGTTGAAAAAGCCCTGAGAGGGGAAGCAGGTATACACACACACTTACACACACACAGAGAAGTAGAGAGAGGGAAGCCTGACTTCAGTGTGACTGTTGACTGATGTGCTCTTGTGTTCATCTGTTGTTGAAGATTACTGGGGTGAATCCAATGACAGTGAAGACTTGGACCTCCACCTGGGAGGTACATGTGCCTCATATCCTGACAATATATCATATCCTAGTGAAACCTGTCAAGATCATTATAGTAAACTAAAACTAAGACAAAAACTCAGGGTTTTAAAACACTGGTATAAAAGAAACAAGGCAGGGCAAGGGGTGTTATACTTAACTTGATTGGCTTGCTTGGCTCTTTTTGCTCTTAGAGGAAGTGCATGTGTTTTCATAACTGTTACTGAAAATAGTTGTGATTGTTAAGGGACTGCTGTACACATGAATAAAACACATGTTCTCAATGTAAAAAAAGCACCTGCTAAGAATACAACAACTATAACTGAGACTAAACTAGCAGCAACAAACTGCAGCATCTCATTCTTTTTCTTTGTTTCTCATTCTTCTCTCTCCCCGTGTGTCTCCAGGGCTGGGGAAGCTGGATAACCCTGCCCTGATGCAGCAGTGGTTCCAGCTGGTGCAGCAGAAGAACTCTCTGGTGCGCTATGAATCTGAGCTCATGATATTGTGAGTATCTGACTTCTAACCTTCAGCTAATCCAGGATGTAAGTGAGCTGCGTGGAGGTTGGTCAGGCAGTAACTTAAGTTTTGTATTTTGTGCTTGTCAGCGCTCGAGAGCTGGAGCTGGAGGACAGACAGAGTCGCCTGCAGCAGGAGCTGAGAGAGAGGATGGCTGTGGATGGTATGTTGTGTTCAGACACAGATCCACATTCACCGTAGAGTCCATAAAATCAGTTCTCTAAACTATATATTTTTTTTCTTTTTTACCTGGTGAAAATAATTTCACATTTCTATGTGCTTAGAGGAATGAAATCTGGAGCTATTTAGGTGAAAAAAATGTTCTTCCCTCTGGTTCCGCAACCAGTCAACGCCAAATAGCCTCAATGCAAGTGGAAATCCTCTGAAATTGCATCATTTCAACATCCTAACTTATTATGTCCTCATAAATATTTGGTGGTGTAACAGTGACACTAATAGTTACTTGCTAAATACTTCAAATGAAATGTAGTGGTCATTTTATAGCATGTGGCCACACTGAACGCCATATATTCTACTCATAGAAGTTGAATGGGTTCTACTGTTTAGCAGCTGCTCAGCAGTGCCCCCCTATGGCCAAAATGTGGTACTGCACTCTGTTTTCTGCTGGACAGCAAGGAATGGTTGGCGGTCAGCGTTATTGTTTTGCTTTGATTTTATTGGGGGTGATGAAGTTTGAAAACGCTATCAAAGACATTGAATTCAAATATAATACCTCAATAAGAATTCAGCCAGTGTGGCAAGAGACCCTTACTGATTTATCCAGGAGCTTGGCAGGTTTGTGGTTTCATACCCTGAGGTTTAATGCTCTGTTTCTGTCTGGGTGGCAGACCACTTGAAAGGGGAGGCACAGCTGGCAGAGGAGCGCCTGATCCTGGAGGAAATGTTGGAGGTGGTGGAGCAGAGAGACGCCCTGGTTTCTCTGCTGGAGGAGCAGCGTCTGCAGGAGCGTCAGGAGGACCGAGACCTGGAGGCTGTCATGCTGTCCCGAGGCTTGGGCCTCCACTGGGCCTGAGCCGGCCCCCCTCTCTTAGCTGTGACATTGTCCTGATGCCCAAAGTTTGACTCCCTTTCTTCAGAAACTAACTGACTGCTGCAGTCCGCTGTCAAGAGCCAGATTCACACTCTAGTCCAATCCTTCTTCTTTTAACCTTTCCAATCTGTGCATTTTCAGCTTCTAGAAATGTCGCTGAAGTTCATCTTGCTGAACACATTTGAACGTTTTATGAAACTGAATTCAATCTTCTGCTGTGCTTTTGAAACAGCATTGACATTTCCGTTTTCATGCCAACATAAATTAGCAGTACATTGGTTCTCCTCTCGACCAATCCTCACCACTCTTTGCCTTAAATGATTTTCCTCTCACCATTCTGAAAAAAAAAGAGGTAGTCCAACTCTGGTTTGCGCAAATGTGACTCTTCTCAGTCCCACGTTTCCCTCATTTACTTCTTGCTGGGCCTTTGGAACCGACTCTGAACTTATCCCTACTAATGTGAGTAGTATGACTGCTATGCATTGATGTCTATCACTGTAACTTAATGTATGTCGAAAAGCCTTCTAATTGTATCTTTGACATTATATCTTGTATAATAAAGCATTTACATTTTGTTTCTTTGGTCACGTTTAGACGCGTTAGAATTCTAATCTTCAAAACAATCAAGTGCTATTTCATACAGGACAAAAGAGACGACTGAGGCTGCATTTATGACAGCGCAAAGGTGAAGCTGAAAATATTAACAAGTACATGCTGATAATCAACTAGTAGTCAGTGGATTATCAATATATATCTATTTAATGGCTGATTTAGAAATAATCTAAACTCTTTGCCAATTTAACAAATTTATGGTTAAGAAAGAAAAATTAGATTTCCTTTAACTCCTGTCCAACTTTCTCCTGGTAAGGCTAAATCAACCTGAGACGCCGTTTGCCACAGATTATGATAAGTTTTATTGTAATAAAAATTATACAGCCATGTCTCCTAAAAATAGTATAAACATCAGCACACTACTGTGTTTTAAAGACAGAGGGATTTATTTAATTATAAAACTGTGATGTCCCTTCTGTCCTGAGATGTATTTTTTCTTCATCCAGACCCATACACCATCTTGCAAAGGAGAGAAAGATAGGACAACTGACAGATGGGAAATGGCTAAGTGCTCTTAATGTGCTGATGCTGGTAATACAGATGGTGTGTCTCGCGATAGTAATTATAGTAATACTGGTTTCAGAGTGGGTGCTGGTCTACAAGCTGGTGCTCTGGCTAGGATCCACCTTCAGGTCTTTGCCTGTCAGACCAGAAGTTACTGGGTGCATGGCCGCCCGGTGGGTCTGGAACGTTCTCACTGCCTCTTCACGGTACTTCTCAAAGTTGTACACCTCTCTGGAACAGAAAAGAAAGGATTAAATCAGACTGGAAACTCAATCTGAGTGACTGAGAAACTGACTGAAGAAAAAGACTGAACTAAATCAAAATGCTGACCTCTACCCCCTCAAAATTATGACTTCTTTCTCACAATTATGACTTCTTCCCCACATGATTCTTACGTTGTTAAAGCACTAAATAAGACAACAGTAACGGTGGCATAAACTCTGAGGTGTTTGCAGACCTGCCACACACAAAACACTCCAAAAATCCAGTGCATACCTGAAGAGAGGCCGTGTGAATTTCATCCTGCCCTGTTCTGTTGCCATCTTTAATGCCAAGGCAACCGCATCCTCCCATTTGGACCTCACACACAACCTCAGCCACCTAGAGGGAGGGGGAAGGTGTGTGTTAAGAAATGCAAGCAAAGTTCCCACTGTAGCCCTGAAGTAAAATTCCCTGACTTTACCTCACTCTACTTAATATATTCTGGAGTGGTTTTTGGATTTCCACCTAAAGTCACAATGATTTTCAATTCACTTTTTCTTATATGAAACGTCACTTGACAAAAACGACTATTATAGTAAATTTACATTAAATTAACTCCGACTGATGTAAAACTTACCCAAATTAAGACACTGCAATGCTTTTGTTTTTACTCTTTTCAGAAATAAATACCTTGCTGTATACATTTTTCAGTACATGCAATACAAATTATTTCATGTTATTTATCTGGAATTATGAAATAGGAACTTTGAGTGACTGGGGAGTTTCAGTGTACAAAAAAAACTGGACCTGAATGATCTCACCTAAGTGCACCCATGGTCCAACTTCTTCCTGCCAAAATGTTCTTGATGTGAGCATTGCTCAAACTCTGCTCTCCTCTTCAATAAAATGCAAAAAACATATCAAGTGCTGCTCACCTGAAACGGATCTCTGAGTTCATGATGCTGTTGAGATTGTACGCCTCCTGCATCTTCATCACATGGCTCAAGGGGAGTGGCTCCTGAAGAAGTAACAACACCATCAGTTCAACTTCTGCTTACAACAGTGAAGTAAATAACAGGCTCCATGGCTTTCTGCAAGTTACTGTGGTGCCTCTACATCATGTGTTTTACCTCCTGAAGAAGCAGAGACAGGAACTCAATGAGCTGGTGGGAGGACAGTGTTTTCACATCGGATTCTGTGAAGCCCCCCAGATCCTGCTCTGTAGCCTGGAGGGAGAGGGAGCAAGAGTTAAGACAGGAACCGATCAGCGTTACTTGACAAAATGTCACGGCAGCATCAAAGCGGCACATTACCATCACCCATTTCTTGCACAGAGCGATGCAGGCGTCTGCCAGGGTGGTGTCATATCTACAAGAAGAAATTAGCGTGGAATCAAAACACAAACAGGAGCAAAAACTCAAGACAGCTGTGACCGCCTACAGGGGTAACAGCAGGGCCAGAAGGCAGGGACTGATCTGCTATGGTTGACTCACTGTGGCTTGACAGGAGGCATCCCAGGCGTGTGCATCCACGCATTCCAGTCCACTTTGTTGAGAATATCAACCTGAAAAACACAGGCCCGTGTTCATAAATGCATGCAGTATCACTGACCATAGCCCTGTCTGCATGCAATGAAACGCCCTCCAGCCTCTGCATGTCATGAAATAAATTACAATACTTCAGAACAGGACAGAGACATGCAGTAAAGAACGGTGTGTGCAGCGCACCCGAAACATCCGAGTCGCCAGGAGCTTCCATTAGTGAATAAGAGCTACGTGAAATTTGTCAAGCAAAAACCTTTGATTGACAAACTTAGATACCTATTGTAGTTAGGAACACGATTCAGGCCATTCTCAGTCTATTGAGACCCACTTTTTTTACTGGACCATACCTTGGTACTAAATCCATTTTTTTAAACCTTATTTACATAAACTTACTTTGGAAGGCACAATTGTAATCCACTATCTTTGAGAAATTACAGACTATTCCTTATAATCTTCTAAGTGTGTGAGTTTTGGGATTTCTCATCTGGCCCTGCCCAAAGTCCAATGTACCATGGTTATGCCCTTGGTGAGATTGGCCATGTGTGAAAAGGAATTATGTGTAAAAACACTGGACATCCTCCCATCTCAAGCCTGTTATCCTACTGAAGTAGCACATGAGTAAAGGAAGTGCTGGCACCTTGTCTTTGAAGTAGGTGAACAGGTAGTTCTTCCACTCCTCTGTGGTGACACTGTTGTAGGCAAACAGCTGGATGTAGGACTTGACAAAACCCATGAACACCTCTGGAGGAGTAAAGCAGCCAGATGACATTACAACAACAAATTAAGAGCGCATAAGCTGCACCGAATATGCTGAGAACTAGACGGTTTGCAGAGGTTACATTAAATTCAACATGAGTGTAATCTCACCCGGGCCACCCATGAGCTCCTCTAGGTGGTAGAGCAAAGCGAAGCCCTTCTCATAGGGCACGGAGGAGAAGGCGTCGTCTGGGTCCACCTCGTGCAGGTTGGGCACCAGGTTGGTCAGGGGATTTTTGGCTCCAAAGGTGTTAACCTGGGTGACAAAGGTTTGGCACTGTTATCTGGCTGAAAGGTCACATGAAAAGTGCAATTACTAGTGTGGGAAAATGGGCAAAATTCATCTCTTCTTCCTGGAAAGTGTGTCCAGCACTGTCTTGTCTTTCTCCTTAATTTTTGTTTTTATTCTAGGCAAACTGTAAATGTCAAATAAATAACATCTTGCACACTAGACAATTTTCCCCAAGAAAGATGGGAAATGCAAATACTTAAATAAGTTCTTACTGAATCCTGCAGGTCTTTCCAACCTCCCATGGCTTTGAACTGCCTGTACTGCTCGCTCTCCATTGACCTGCCAATCATCCTCTCCAGATACACAGTGTGGCCTTCGTTCAACCTGCCGTTCGACCACAAATCCACAATCAGAATCATTGCTGTAAAGAAATTCATGGTCGGGCATTTCCGTTTGTTTGTGCTGACACTGTGGCTTACCAGAAGTGCTCCCAGGTCTTGTTGGTCACCAGGTTACCAGTCCAGCTGTGGGAGATCTCATGGGCGATGACCTGCCCAGACGCAGAGCACAGGAGTGTGAACTTACAGGTCAGCATCGCTACAGTGCTACACATGCACAAACACCAGGCACAGTGAAGGTTTTGAGGCCACTTACATTTGACAGAGACCTGTCTCCTGCCTGCAAGATGAGATAAAGAAAAGGTTATGAAACAAGCAGATTCTGCACGTTGCCATGGTGCGTTTGTGTTTGTGGGCTGTGTCCTCACCAGCAGGGTTGGCGTGGCGAAGGTGAGGCAGGGGTTCTCCATGCCTCCGTAGGGGAAGGAGGGCGGCAGCACCAGGATGTCATACTGGCCCCACACGTACGGCCCCGCCAGCTCCTCTGCTGTCTTCAACATGGTCTCTGTCTGAGAGGGAAACACACACACTGACAATCACAACGCCTTACAAACCACAGAGGACAGGGATGTTTTCACTAGGATGGAGCAATGTGCAACTCCGCTGATGTACTGAGCCGATAATGGGAGTCTATTAACCCTTAAACCTTTGGAGCCTGTGACCGTGCTTTTTATTTAGTTAATTTGTTTTGTTTTATTTTGTTGTTTCTGGTATTCAAAATTTTGTAACCTGAAATTTTGTGTAATTTTCTTTTTTTTCCTCAAATGTTTGGGATTACTTTATGGTAATTTTGTTGTAAATATTTAATTGTAATAATTTTGTAGGATTATGCTGTTACAGTTGTCATTACCATCGTCAGCATGGTGGCTTTCAGCGTATTGTTTTAGTGTCCTTGACGGTCTACATGATATTTCAAAAGGCTAAGAGTAAACATAAATTCTGGTTATCAACTACTTATAATATTTATGGCATGACACAGGTTCAATATGGTTTTGAGTACTGGCATTCAACATCAGCTTCTGTCTAAAAGCATTTGCATCAGCTTATAAAAACTTCCAACAGTTGGGAGTTTAACTTCCACAACATGAAAATTTAATCATGGTAATAATCTTTTGATGGCTTCTAAATTAATATTTCAACCACACTAATTTGATTTACTCAATTACTTGCCCACTAAAATGGATGAATGTTTTACTCCACAAATATAACGGCATTTGAGTCGATGCATCTGAGTCTGTTGTCATTGAGAAGCGTCTCACCTCAGAGAACTCAAACGCTGCTTTGTCCACGTACTCCCTCTCAGACCAGACGCGGGACCTCGGCCCAATCTCCCTGGGGGGGAAGTTGGGAAAAGCATTTAGTGGCTACTGCAGCACAAAAGCAGAACGTGAGGATGAATGTTATATTAACAGGCCTGAGTGCATGTGTACCTGCTCTCCAGCGCTCCCACAACAATGGCAATAAGGTAAGAGGGCATGGGCACCTGGAAGGGGTCAAAGGTCAGCAGGTACAGGTGAGAGGGGAAACAATCAGTCCACATTGACATGTTTATTGCTGTTGGACACCGTTACTGGGCTATGACAGGCAGCTAACACAACAGCTGGCGCTTCATAACCCTGATAAACTTATTACGGCTTCGTCAGCAAGTTTATCGTTGGCTGCTGTACTTTAAACAGTCGTGTCAGCGACACATTATGGAAAGATATGCTACACTGCTTTCACAATATAACTTAAAATATATAGTTTGTGCTCAGCTTGCTGTCCAGCTGGCCATGTCTTAGCATGTAAACCAGCATCAGCTGCTTTGCTAAATGACTCTGCTGGCTTATTGAGGTTACCTGAGCTAAAACTCAGACAGCAGCTAAAGACATTTTCTGTCTCACACTTTGGGACGTTAATGATTGAACAATGACTGATTAACCAACATAAGAACTTAACTGACAACTATAATAACCTACTAATCAGTGGCTGATATATAATAGAGATATATGGTGTGCTTTTCCTGTATTTTTTCCCTATATTCCCTATACAGTCATACAGGGTTATCTTTATTGCTCTGATTCATTAAAACAGACAAGCACAATTCTGTGTGCTGCCTGCCTGCCTCTCATTGCTAAATATTTTAGAACTGGGCCTCTGGCATGAATAAATTGTTTTCATACATCTGACTTTAATGTATATTTCAAATGTTAAAAAGAAGCTTTGATAGGGGAAAAAACACATTTAGACTAAATGTACATAAGCAGAATTGTCTACATTTTTAAAAATACATTGATCAGTTGACTGCTAATGTTACTGACTAACCAAATGACATTTCCAAAAAGAAAATAAGAGTATCTTCCAGACCACTGTGTTTTACTTACAGAACTGACCTACATCTCTGCCACCACTACTGTTTTTCAGATATCTGTCTTTTACTAGCCTGACTGTCACATATTTAGCTGAGAGGCAGACTGACGGGCTGTCTGAAGCGGTAGATGATGCGGCTGCTGTCCTGGGGGTCGGGCTCCTGTCCGTCTCGAACAGCACTCATCACTGCCACCAGCTCCTTGGGCACAGAAACCTGAGGCCAAGCACACAAACACACACACACTGCTGGAGGAAAAGCTAGTCTGCATTTTTGCATTCGCCTTAAAAAGTGCAGAATATGTGTGTGTGTGTGTGTGTGTGTGTGTGTTACCTGAGCGTAGTAAGTGTGCTTCACAGAGGGGGTGTCCTGACAGGGGACCATGCTCCTGCAGTGGTTGGCCTGGACGGGGTCAAACATGGGGTCAAACATTTTTTTTTTTTTTTTTAATTAAACGTATATCAATAATTCAACCCAAAACATTGATCCCTAATGATCTGTAAAGGCAGTGCAGTGTAGCAACAGAAAGCCTTTGTACAGCACAACTGAATGGCTAAATATGGCTCATAGAAAAGTCAGTTGTAGGTCTAATGTTATTATTGATCGGAAACAGTGTTAGATGTTATGCATTAAAAATGTGCTTGCTGTACTTTCACATGATGCAAAAAAAAAAACAAAAAAAAACATGGAGGGTCTGTGGTGGGAAAACAACACTACACCCTTATTCATTCATTCATTTATATGTATTTATATATATTCTTTACATTTTTCCCACCTTTTAAATATCAAAGTAAAATCAACTGATCATGTGTGCACTTTTCCGTTACTTTCTCTCCACCAACATTTTCTCAACTGGTCTGGGAAACAGAACAGGCCCACCACTAAATATCAAACACCACTAATATAAACCAATTACCTGCATGTGTCCCTTAATAACAGACTGTGTAAAGAAAAAACAATAATTGAGGTTCTGTTATACAGCTTATCAGCTCATGACTGCACCTTTGGACACATACATAATATAAAAGAGGAAGAACAACTGGTTACAGAAGTTACAGAGACACATGTAGTGGTGTAAGAAATGTCCAAATCAGTGTCTTAACTGTGAACCTCAAACTGAGTTGTTGATGCTTCAGTGATTCACAAGTTATTTCACATGGTGCTCAGGCAATTTTGTGGTTAAGTGTACCCACATGTGTATGTGCCTGAATATGTCTCCGGCAAGCATATGAGTGAGTGTACTAATGACCGTGGGCAGGCAATGTGCAGCAACATGCAGCTGGTTATAGCACCGATTAGTATGGTGTCAAACTGAGTTCTTGTGTGGCATGATGAACATGATGCGTGAAAATACCTGGCACTGGCTGAAGAGGTAGGGGTGTGTCTTCCCTGCAGTCTGTTCGGCTGTGAGCCACTGCAGGGCAGAAGCAGTCGGGGCAGTTTCGTAGCTCACCTCCACGATCACATGCTGCCCTCTGACAGAGGTAGGAGAGCAACAAGACACATTCATTGCATACCATGGTTAGGTTTCAACTTTGATCAAGTGCTAAGGTGCTGTTATTATGGAAGAGGTGAACAGGAGGTTTTGTCACCTGGACAGGCTAAAGGGAAGGGTGATCTCCAGTGGGGTCCCTTTGAAGCTGTGCTTGGTGCCCATGGCAAATGTTGCCTCCTGTCCATTGGCCGTCACAGCGGAGATCTTCAGATCTCTGGTGTCTAAAGTCTGCAAAGGGTGGGAGGTAGATGGGGGGGAAGAGAACAAGAAGTCACATTGGTAAATAAAGGCAGAAAGAGAAGTGGGGAAACAGACGTTTACTTGCAGAAGTTACAAGTAAGAGTTGCACAAATTTTCTGTGATTATGTAGAGTTGGGTGTTTCAGCAAACAGAAGCTGCTGTAGACACAACTAGTTGAGCACTTCCCCTGTCAAACTCTGATCTAAGGTCCAAACGCCTGCCTTGGTACACCAGCTCAGCTGTGCAGTCAAAGTCCAAGAAGACTTGGACTTCGCAGAAACAGAGTCACGCCAAAGTCCAAAAAAATGTGTGATGCCTCACGGAAAAGCAGTTTATACGTTGCAAAACACCAATGAAGAACTTTTACGAATGGGTAGGAGCCACGGGAATGTTTTGGATACAAGCGATTCGTGAGTTTGCACGTATCTCAATAAAATCGAAACTTTTATATCCGGTTAAGGCTGCTGGCCACCGCCCCCACAAAATGTGTGTCTTGGCAGAAAAAAAAAAGGGACTGGAGGCAAATCAGTACTGAAAGATGTCATCTTACTGAAAGCAACGCTGCTTGTTGCACTGAATGCATGCCGATTTGAAGAGTGGCTCGTCATGATTAATGATTAAAGCGTATTTTACAATGCGTGTATATCTGCAGTACATGTTAGTGCGTGTATTTTTAGAGTTTGACATGACGGTCTCTCCGTACAAGAGAAAACTTCAGAAGTGATGAAAAGCCGTTTGCTATTCTTTGTTATTATAAAGACAGACCGAGGTGATTGTATGTTATAAAAGAACTCTGGCTGGTCTGACTATCGCAGTCTTGATCAGCAGTTCTAGTTTCGGGACTGTGATTTCAGGAAGCGGAGCCGCTGTGAAAACACAACATGCCGGTGAGGCAGCAGCAGGTCCCAGCCTGGCGGCGGTGGGTTCCCGGGGTGTGAAGCAATGTGCGGCCGTGCCGGCTGAAACAGCCTTAGCTTACAGGGCTAATGAAGCTGGGACGGCGGCTGAACTTTTACCAGAGAAGAGAAATGATCCTCCAGGACTTCAACGGTGAGCGCCACCTTGGCCTTGAGGACGCGCCTTTCAAAGTCCACATGATAGCTGAGGTTCAGGTGCTTCGTAACGCACTTGGAGAAGGAGGAGAAGGAGCCGGGGTCCGAGCCAGAGGCCATGTTCGCTTCAGGAGCAAAGAGCCGGGCTGCCGCTGTCTGCCACCGCTTATAAACTACATCCACTCCCCTCGCGCACCTCCCACGTCACGATAGCGGGACTTCAAAGCACCTTTTCCGCTCACAATTTTCAAAGTAAAACAAAGAAATACGACGTACCATGAACCAATACAATACCGGTGCGCCTCCCCAAAAGTTATGCTTTTAGTTTGAAAGACCAATCACTAAAACCTATGGGTCTTATTTTACTTTTTCCCCCCATTTGTTTCACTAAATCCAGGTCAAGAACATGAGGTATACATGCTACATAGATTTTTAATCAGAAAAGATTCTGTAAATATACTTAAACTTGAAGTAATATAAAAATAAATTACAGCGAACAACAAATAATATCTGGGGACATGAAAGAAAGACAAAACATTCAGGGTCTGCTAACTAATTGGTAAAGGAAATTTAAAATGTGTAAGTAATTTAATAGTTTTTGCCAATTTTTAAAATATGAATGTTTAAACATTTTAAAGGGTTTAAGCCAAACAATTTAATGGAAATAATATTCAGCCTGAATTAATTCTCTAGGATACATCTGCCGAAGAACCTCCGGTCAATATGACTGGCTTGACGCGATTTGTGGTTTCGTTATGACAGAGCGCCGAAATACATTATGGGAGTTGAAGTTTAACTCTGAGCTGCGTCAAGGTAGCTAGAATTAAGTGCCTGTAGGCACTCTAGCTAGAATGAACCCCAAAATGAAGTACCTTTGCCTTCGAAATGAAAGCATAAACTGTCTGTAAACTGAACTGCACAGCATCAGGTAAGGGACAAGGAAGAAGAAATCAGGACGACTAAGTAATGAGTGCCAGTACCAGATATGTTTTACAGAGATGAAACTACACATCTTGAATGCTTTTTACAACAAGCCTACTAAATGAGAGATATCTCAAATTGGAATTTATTTTAGTTCAAATTCAAACTTGGGTAGATGGACTTTGAATTTTTACCCCTAAAAATTGCTACGCGGAAATTCAGAATTATAATTTAAACTGCTCGTCAATAAGGGCTTTATTTTGAAAGTTGCAATCGGGAGTGAGTGTTGTCTTTTTAACACTTGACACTGGTCAGTAAATTCAGCTTTTTATATATTTTCTTTTTTCTTTTTGCTACTTGATGTGCATGGAACAAAAGAGGCGATATATCTGTTATATCTATTATCACAATCTACAGAAAACAATTCGTTTATTTATTGCCTGAGGGGAAAAAAAAAAAAAAATCTTTTTTTATTTTCACCGCCAGATGGCGCCAATGGACTATGAGGTTTTCAGCTGGCTCCTAGCATTTATTTTGATAGACTTTGGACAAACGACCGAATAACAATGGAGTAAATGGACCTGTGAGCCGTGATGGACCCGTTGGATAGCTCCGTTTCCCACCGAAATGAGTCGGAGGGCGGAGACGGCCGGGCGCCGTGGGCTCGCTTCTCCTCCTGGCTGGAATGTGTGTGCGTCGTTACCTTCGACCTCGAGCTCGGACAAGCCATAGAGGTATGGCAGCTAGCTAGCAGTTAGCATCCTTCATTGTCAGGCACAGTGGATGCAAGGATGCTGCCGAGGTTAGCTGAGGCTAACAACAAAGCTGGATGTTAATGTTAGTTACCGGTATTTCAGATTACACAAATCTACATCTAGCGGTATGCCAGCGTCAGCACGGCCACTCTCTTTTTGAACAAAACTCCTTTAAAAAATATGGCAATTTACGGTCTCCTTGCTTATCGGAGAAAAGTACACGCCTCAAATACATGGCTTATGACATTAAAAAACCAGCAGTGTCCAGTGGTGAATTCGGCACGAATATAATCCACCAAACTGTTTTTTTTCTTTACATTTTCCAACTTTTGCATTTAAATTTTCGTTCACTGCTCGCTACCGCTCTTTTTTTTTTTTTTTTTTTTTTTTGGTGGAGACTAAGAGGCACTAAGATGCAATCCCAATTTAAAACTTTCAGTTTTACTAAAAAATGAGCTGTTTAGAGGGTTATTTGTATTCCGAATGGAAGAGTGGATCATTCTGATTCCTAAAAGATCTCAAGTCAAGTCCCAGGCGGTGTTCATGTTTGTTAATAGGCAAGAATACCCAAACTGCCAGAATTTGGACAGAATTTGGCGTGCCACCTCCCCCAGAGTAAAGAATGGCACCGGGCGATACTGGCCAATAGCATCCCTCTATCAGGTGCAGGTGGTGATGATGCTGACGCTTGCAAATTGCTTGTATTATAATTTTAGTTAAAAAATTAAAAACCCCTGAGTTGGCCAGGGTTTCACTCAAAATATTCTGTTCTATAAAATGTGGTCAGTATATTACAAGAGCTTTACATTTTGTTCTGTTTTCAGCTGGTGTATCCCCATGACGTGAAACTTACTGAGAAAGAGGTAATTTTTGGTGGTGGTGTTAATTTTACCATAACTATCTGTAGTCATTTAAGAGGTATGTGCAGCCTTTGTGCCTCATTATTGTGATTCCTATGATTCGTCCACAGAAAACCAGCATCTGCTATCTGTCTTTCCCTGACTCTTACTCAGGTAATTGGAGCTAACATCCAGCAAGACAACAACAGTAACAAACATGGCATAATAACATTCATAACAGTTGTGGCAACATCTCAAAGGTTATTTGGTGTATTTTGTTTTGTTTTGTTTTTGTTTTTGTTTGTTTTCCCAGGATGCCTTGGGGACACTCAGTTCAGCTTCAGACTGCGTCAGTCAGTTGGCCGAAGAGGCCCCTGGTTTGGAGAGGATTCCTACAATAGGGACGCACCCATCACACTGCAGGTGAGGCTGCTTGAAGATGACTGGCAGGTGGAAGGGCAAGACCAAAATAAACCATCACAGCTTTGATCAAGGATTCTTGTCTGTGGTTGTCAAATTCAACGTGATTACACTGAGATAAACTAAGCACAAAGAACAAGTAGTCAGTGTCAGTTTTTGGCATGAAAATATGTGATTTTTTTTTTTTTTTTAATATTGATTAGGGTCTCTTATTCAGTGCAGACATATCAGTGTTGACTGTCAAGAACCAACATTATCATAACCCTTGTCTTTTGTTTTTATTCTGTGTTCATGCTGCAATCATCATTTTCTCTTCCTTCCCCTCCTGCTACTTGCCCCCCTTTTCTAGAGGGAACTGGCCCACTTCTGTGGTTACGTGTATTTCAGACAAGTCAAGGACACCTCTGTCAAAAGAGGCTATTTTCAGAAGGTGAGGTCCAGCACAGTTGCCCGTGTTCACATCATTAGTGTACCATCACACTGTGCTGCTGTGCACCACAGGATTTCTGTCAGTCATCAATAACACAGATGACCTGACAGAACATCGTTTTTGTAATCTGTAATTTAAACTTTTTGTTGTTGTTGTTGTTGTGTTCTCTTCCCTCTTCCTCTCCCACCACTCTGTTGCTGCAGTCTCTTGTCCTAGTATCGAGGCTCCCTTACAGCCACCTCTTCCACACCCTGCTGCAGATTATAGCTCCAGAGTATTTTGAGAAGTTGGAGCCTTGCCTTGAAGCAGGTGAGGTGATCTTCACAGTGGCTGCATATGCCTTTGAATAATGACTCTCAGTGCATCGTTCATTGTAAGTTTTGCATTGCTCAAGTAAGAGCAGAAACACCATAACAATGAGAACTTAATAAGCACTAAAGGTGTCACTATTTTTTTTTTTTTTTAAAGAAGCATTTTATCATTTGAGGAATTACAAGTTTAAATATTAATTGTGTTAGAAATTTTGATATGGTTGGCTAACCTCCCCTTTTTCACTTGTCTGTGCAGTGTGTAATGAGATCGACCAGTGGCCTTCCCCAGTGCCAGGGTTGACCCTCAACCTGCCTGTGATGGGAGTGGTCTTACAGGTAGGTAGAAGGCACATTGACCACATAATTTCACAGACTGACAGTGTGAATAGACACAGGTATTTATACAGAACTCTCACCACTGTTATACAATAGACAACATGCAACAGCAGTACTAATCTTAAAGGACCATATCAGTGAGTTTGCATGTTTAGACTAATACCTACAAAATGTACACACTTCATGTTTCCCTACTCTTTTTCCAAAGCATTCCAAAGTATTTTAGAACTCCCATATCATTTCCCTCCCTTTTATCCAGCCATTGGTTTCCATTCATTCCACTCTGATATGAAAAGGAACTTATGGTCTATGTATGGGCAGCACTGGTTGTAAAATCTTTTGTACCCCTGCATGATTTGCAAAACAGTTTGTTGCAATGCACAAGTGTGGGTAAATTGTACTAAGTAGGCCAAAAATTCAAAATCAGTGGTATGATGATGGTCCTTTAACCCTTTTCCCTCTCCAGGTTAGGATCCCTTCTAAGACTGACAAACCAGGTGGAAGCCCTGTGAAACAGGCCCCAAAAGAGGTGTGTGTCAGTGTTGTGTGCTTTTACCTGACTATAAAACACTGGGATTCTCTTTTAATAGAAGTATGCTTTCTTCCTCCAGAATCTTCTACCAGCCCCCACGGTGCTGCCTACCATCCATGAACAGGACCTGTTCAAGTAAGTAACTGCTTTCTGTTCTGGACTGCATGTTAGCAAGAGCAGCATCCGTGTAACAACTGACCTTTGACCTGCCTAGGTGTTTCCAGTCAGTCCTGATCCACTTGCAGATGCTCTGGGAACTGATGCTGCTTGGGGAACCTGTGGTCGTCATGGCGCCGTCTCCCACTGTGTCTTCAGAAACGGTGCTGGCCCTAGTAAGGTAACTGCTGGTGGAAATAGCTACTGCATCCTGATATTGGAATGGCTGATATTGGTGTTTAAGGGCTGATGCTGTGTTCATATAGAGGTTGATAATAGGGCTGAGCGAGACAGACAAAATCAAATATCACAATATGCTTCAACAAATACTTCGATTTCAATATTGTGATGATTTTGTAGGGATGATTGACAGTCATTAGTGATGTGAATATGATGAACAAGCAGGTAGAGGCAAATAACAGAAGAGCTACAACAGTCCAATGAGTGCAGATAATGTCACATCTAAACAACAATCATCAAATGATGGAAATTCCAGATTCAGATCAGCAGCAAACTCTAAGCAGTAGCTCCTTGGCCTCGGGTTTGTGGGAATTGATCTCCCTCTGGTGTAATAGTCCCTTTCTGCCACCCCTCTGTTCTTTCTCTACCTTCAGCTCCATTGCTCCACTGAAGTATTGCTGTGACCACAGGCCCTACTTCACCATCCACGACAGCGAGTTCAGGGAGTACACCACCAGGACACAGGCACCGTGAGTAGGATATATATAGCTCACAGCATATTTGTTCATGTCTTGGTGGATCAGCTGTGTTTTCTAACCTCACCTCTGTGATTTCTTCTCAGGCCCAATGTGATCTTGGGCGTCACCAATCCTTTCTTCGTTAAGACCTTCCAGTGCTGGCCACACATTGTGCGCCTCGGAGAGCTCAAGATGTCTGGTAAACATGAAAATCAGAGGGTTTTAGAAGCAGTGTTCAGTGTTTCCAACCGGAATTGTCTTTTTGACAGCGTTAAATCCCTCAAACAGCATTTACAGTCTAAATTGTGAGGGTTTTAGGGTCCCCTGATAAATTTTAGACCACTGTGGGACCCCAAAAACTGATGCTGATATTAACAATAAACTTATCTTGTTGCACACATGTATAATCTGCCTACCTATAGACAGTCAGTGTAGTATTGATTAATTCTACTGTAATAATGTAACAACAAAAGACCAATACCTGCCACATTTATCAGTCTGGTCATACTATACATGTGTTTACCCTCAGGTGACTTGCCTAAACAAGTAAAGGTGAAGAAACTGGCCAAACTGAAAACACTGGATACTAAACCAGGTAAAATAGCATGCCAAATTGATACAATAGCTGATTTTTTTTCCCCTCCAAAAATCATGTTTTGGTATTTTTAAATCCTGTTTGCCCCTCAGGCATCTACACAGCATACAAGACATTTCTCCACAAAGATAAGATCCTCATCAAGAGACTTCTAAAGGTATGTCATCACCAAAACTGCCTGGTGTGCATCTTTTTCACAGCAGCCATGTGGACATGAAAAAGCAGGTAAACACGTGTAACTAATGACATTAATGGAGGTTGTGTTCTCTTTAAGTGAAGCAAGCGCAGCATGAACAGCAGCAGGAGCCTGGCTCTGTGGGACAGAACCTTCATTAATGTTTCAGCAACACCTGTGTTTACCCTGCTTTTCATACCAACATGGCTGCTGTGAAAAGTCCACCCATGTATAGACAGTCATATTTGATTGTTCCTGGCTGCAGGGCATCCAGAGGAAGAGGCCGTCAGAGGTGCAGAGCGCCATCTTGAGGAGACATCTGTTAGAGCTCACCCAGAGCTTTATCATCCCACTGGTGAGACCTTATGCTAGCCTAGTCTCACAAAGTTTTATGAATGAGTACAATTACTTAAAATGTAAATATAAATGCCAAAAAAATGCCACAACATGTACAATGAGTTGAAGCTCCTTTCACAGCATTTTGTGAGACTAAACGCAACTGCGTCACCCTTTAACACAGAGTATGGCCTCACCTGTTTCTTTCTGCCCTTTTTTGTCAGGAGAGATACCTGGCGAGCCTGATGCCCCTCCAGAGATCTGTCACCCCTTGGAAGGTTGGTAACAGTGGTTAATATACTGTGGAGGTGATGTGTTTTCCGATGTAACCAGATGGGAGACACACCTGTGTGTTTGTCTTCCAGACTCCTCCTCAGATCCGTCCCTTCAGTCAGGAGGAGTTCATGGGAACTCTAGAGCATGCAGGACCTCAGCTCACCTCGGTGCTCAAAGGGGATTGGATGGGGCTGTACAGGTGAGCCTTCTCCACTCATCTGATTTCAGAGTATCTGCAGGTCTGAAACATCCCGAGCTACACACTCTGAATTTAAGACACTGACAAATGCAAGATATTAAATACAGTTTTTAGCAGTCTTATGTCCACCATGCCATAACAGGAATACATTTTAATTTGATTGATGAAGTCCTAACAACTACTTGTAGATGCTGATTTTGATGTCTTGCACTTCGTTTTAATGGTTTTGCAGGAGATTCTTCAGGTCCCCCAATTTTGACGGCTGGTATCGTCTACGACACAGAGAAATGACCCAGAAACTGGAATGCCTTCATCTGGAGGTCGTGTGTGATGCTGTAAGTTGATCCCGGTCACATTAGTTACTAAACACCTGCACTGGTATCCGTATCATGCCCCGGCTCTGGTTCCAGTAATGCTGTTCTACCAACTGACTTTACCAGGATCTGCTGGGCTGGACCAAAGACAAGTCTGAGGTGGAAATTGTTGACCTGATTTTGAAACTGAGAGAAAAGCTTGTGAGTAAACCAATGATCTTAATAGTTTTTTTTTGTAATAAATGTGAACATCAAAGACTGGAAGTTGTAAGCTTGACTGACTGGTGAAATGTTTTCCATGTTTGTGTAGATGAAGGCTCGCAGGCAGCAGCTCCCAGTGAAGGAGGGTGTTTTGGAAAAGCTGGAGGGATATATTCAGACCATCATCGGCTCTCTGCCAGAGGACCTGCAGACTGTACTGCACAAACACTGACAGTCACACACTCTACTTTTTATGAGGCTTGAAATATCCCTCAAATGGTTGCCATCTCCACACCTCCACCTGCCATAAGTAGGATATTGAGATACTAAAGTCTAGATTATATAAGGCCAGTATGTTTAGAAATACTTTGCTACCCTGAAAACGTCTACTGTTGAGATCTACATCATGATGCCTTCACTAAGTTTACAGAGAAAATGTAGTTAAGTCTGCGGATACTGAAGCATTACCTTAAGGCAGGGTGTCACACTGGTGGCCAAGAGTCTGCAGGTGTTCATTCCAACCTAAAACCCCACCAGGTGATTTCACTGTTTACCTGACCTTAAAGCAGAGAGGAGGGACTAATTATTGAAATCACCTGGTGGGGTTTTTGGTTGGAATGAAAACCTGCAGCCTGTTGGCCGTCCATGGCGCCAGTTTGACACATGGGCCTTAAGGGAACATGTCAAGGATAATGTGTTACTTTTTTTTTTTTTTTTTTTTTATATGAAGATATTCATCTAGTGGCTCCGGATCTCTGTGGTGTTTGAAATATGTTACGAGACTTGGAAAGAGGTTTGTGCCGGAATCAGTGGATGAACTGGCATTAGTAACCGTCTTTACTGTCCTCACTGGGTAAACACTCAAATAATTCAGCACTGGGCATCTCCACCCTACACTGTATGCAGTGTTACATTCTAGTGTACACAAATGCAGAACTAAAGCATTATTTTTGTACAGTAACACTACTGATCACCAGGCTACAACCAAACTACTTCATGGCCCTACAAATTTATTAACCCCCAACTCTCCCCACAGTGACACTTGTTACACTTAAAGCTTGTGAATGTAAAATGGACACACTTGATCTTGCATATTGCACTCCCTTTTGGGTGTCTCCCACAGTTGTCTGATTATGTAATATTTATTTGCCTTTTGTTCCTTATTTATTTGCCTTTTGTTCCTTGTTTTCTCCCATGTTGTTATATGAAAATATTTTTTGTTCATTTGTTCATTAAGTATTGAATCAGCAATTAAAATCTGACTCAAAACTGTTAGGATTCCTCCTTGCATCTTACACAATTCTCTATTTTACTGTTTCCCTGGTGCTGGTGGTCCAGAACTAGTATCATTAAACATAATAAGAAGAGAAATTCTCACTACACTCACTTTCATGAATCCATTCATAAATTAATGAATTCTTCAACATCAACTGCTCTCCAAAACAGCTCAACTGAGCAAATGAACAAGGGAAAAATAGCTTTATTTCAACCAGGGAATCAAAAATATACATAAATGATATGAAGTACTGCATTAACAAAAGTCATCATCCAAACCACTGCTTGAAAAATTACCCACCGTCAAAGATCTTGATATATACACAATACATACAAGGGAGAAAGCACTGAAGCTACATTATGCACTTGACATAAGATAATTTTAATCACTCAAATATATATTTTTGTTTCACACAGGGCAATGGTTCAAATGTTTAAATAACTGCAGAGGTTTATGTGCAAGATTAGAGGTATTTTTCCTCATTGATGGAATGAAAATTCTCAAGGCAATCAAACTACATTTTCCCTCATAATGTGCGTGGCTGTTATGCAGTGTTGGGGATTCAGTAGTTACATGTAACTACTTGCATGTAAATACATTACAAAATAAATTGTAACCAGTTACAGGTACTAAGGGAAAAAAATATTAAATTAGTTACCAATCCTAAAGTTGGTGATTACAAGGGGGGGTTACATCCCAATGTATTCTTTTCAGTGAAAAGCTTACATGTGGAATATAACATTCATTCTGCTGCTTTGCATCTTTTTGCTGTGCAAAAATGCCTTCTGTTGGCAGATTTCTGGACAACACAGATCACCAAAGCTGTTGGGACAAATTTGAGTGCAACACCATCCAGGGAATACAAGAAACTGCCTCTAAATTTAGACAGGCTCCATTTATTTGGCAGTATGTGCTAAAATTTTTAGCATTGTTTTTGATTTGTTCTCATTTGAATCTGCACTGTCTCTTGTCTGCCAATTAAATCAGTGCCCATCGCTCTGAGCAACCTGACTCTTGGCTGGCTGCGACCAGCTGAGCACATCACAGTGCTTTGTTTGTGATCTACATACTGGTGATCTCTTTTGGTGGTTGTGCCTAAAAATCAAAACATTCCGATCTTAATTCAGGTTATACTGAAGAATTTTTAATAAAAAAAAAAAATGTCACTTAGTGTTGAGATCTGCTGTGAGGTTTACACTGTCTGGTATAATTTATGTTTTTGGGACACTGCAGCTTTATTGTCTGGTTGAAAACATTTGTTAGACAAGCAATCAAAAAGTAATCAAATGTAATAAGTTACATTACTTTGATGAAGTAATTAAAATAGTTGCATAGTTGCAACTAGAGTAACTAGTAATCTGTACCCCCTTACATTTCAAAAGTAACCTCACCAACACTGCTGTCATGGTATCACTTTGAAAACTGAACTCTGGTGCCTTCGACTGAATGAAGGAAGGTGTATCAGATCAAAAAAATCTGGCCTTGCTGCAGACCTGTGAATTACACAATCACTTTAAAAAGTTTGGAGCAATTCTGCAGTAACAGAGTGTAATGAGATGACAGTTCATCCTTGATAGCAGGCAACTAAATAACAGCATCAATGATTAAATATGATGCTAGAGTCTGCTTCCCAGCACCGCCCCTAAATAAATACACTCCACTGAGGCAACTGAGTAGTGATTTGACTGCTCCCTTCTTAGTAAAGTAGTATTATCTCTTGACTGGCTGCCACCACGTCGATCCCTGCAGTTTAAACACAGCCTGCTTCTCTTGGGGACTAAAGTGTAAGATGGTCAGTATGGCGTTGAGAGTCTGCTGCCGCCCGCTGCTGTCCTGAAGGGTGAGGAACTTGTAGATGACGTTTTTGAGGTATTCCAGGTTGGCTCCTTCCCTGCCCTGGTCTCTCAGCAGTTTGTCCAGCTGGACTCGCAGGTCAGCCACTTCTTCATCGTGCCGCTCTCCATTAGCGATGAGTTTCCCCTGCAGCTGGTGCACGTCCTCCTCCAGACGGTGCTTCTGCCTGCGCAGGGAGCCGATCTCCACCTCCTTCCTGGCTAGCTGCTCGGCGTACAGGAGCAGGGTGGGCTCATTGGGCCCTGCCAGTCTCAGGGCTTGGGTGATGATGTCACTCTCGTCCTGAGCGGGGTCGTCCACATTAGCCTCATCGCTGTTGCTGCTGCTGCCCCCGTCTGCCATCGCTCTGGAGTCTGCCACCCTGTCTCCTTCGTCGCTGCTGCTGTGCCCCCGGTGGCCAAGCAGGCCATAGCTCGGAGCAGCTGAGCGCAGCTTCTCCAGTTCTTGGTCTTTCTCGGCCAGCAGGGCCATAGTACGGTCCCTCTGCTTGTGCAGTTCCCCCTCCAGCTTGAGCAGGCTCTCTCTGTGTTGGGCGTCTACTCTTTCCAGATCCTGTTTGTGGCTCTGCTGCAGTCCAATCAGACGCTGCTGACGCTCCTCCAGTTCATTTCTGTGCTTGACCTCAGCCTCGTCACTTTGGATGCGCAGATTGATGTACTTTTCCTTCAGCTCGGCCAGCTGTTCACGGGCTTCCTCCAGCTCCTTGGCTTGGCAACCGTCCTTAGCGTTTTTGTTCTTCAGCACCACTTGGGCCCGTACTTTATAACGCTCAAACTCCTCCTTTAGCTGCCGCAGCTCCTGCTGGTAGTAGAGCACCGAGGCCTTCTCTCCATCAAAGAACTCTGTTCTGCCCTGCTCACCCTCCATCTCAGCGAGCTTCTCGATCTCCAGCGTCTGCTCAGGATTCCTCTGAGAGGCCAACAGCAGCAGCTTTTTGACTTTTTCCAGCTTTTCTTTCAGTACATTGACATCCAGGTTGGCCTCATCCATGCTGAGGTCAGAGGAGACCCTGCTGGAGGCAGCGATGGCCAATGTCTTGTTTTCTGTGTCCAGCTGCAGGATGCGCTCCTTCAGCCGGTGTGCGGTCTGCTGGTCTCTCTGTCGAGCTTTCTCACAAGCCCCCAGCAGCTCCGACAGCTCAGACACTCGCTCCTCGAGACTGGCCACCCTGCTTTCCTCTGCTTGGGCTTGTTCACGTGCATGCTCCTCTGCCTGAGACGCCTGCCAAATGACAAACATGGAGGAGTCAAAACCTAAACAGTCTGTTAACAATGACACCTGCATTCACATCTGCTTTAGCACTAGAACTAAATCAGTTTTGAGATGACTGGTATTTTGTGTGTCCATACCTTTCTGATTTCATGCTGTAACTGCTGCTGGTAGTGATTTTTGAGCTCTGCCAGCTCCTGCTGCAGCTCCTCTACCCTTGGGTCTGGTTTGCTCTTCTCAGCCTCTACTGCTTGCAGTCTCTTTCTCATCTGCTCTCGTTCCTCCATCACTTCCTTTAGCCGTGCCTCAAACTCAATCCCCCGGTCCACTGCCTGTGTGGTTTCCAGCAGAGCTGCCCTTGAGTCTTCTAACTTGAGCTCAGTGTCCTGCCTCAGATCCCTCTCCTCCTGGAGGAGCTTCTGGAGCTCCCGTAGCATGTGGGCATGGTCGCCCTGCTCCTGCTCTCTCTCGTGCTGCTGGGTGATGACCCGGGCCTTGCTCTCAGCCAGCTGCTCCTGCAGGGCTTGCAGCTCCACCTCGTGCTGCTTCTTGCACTCCTCCAGCCTCCCCTGCAGCTCCTCAAGCTCCTGCTTCATGATCCTTTTGTCAGCCTGGAAACTGGCCTCCATCCTTGACTTTTCCTGAGTGACTGTGGCCAGTGAGCTGGTGAGGGTGCTCAGCTGGGTCTTGAGCTGGCTAACTCTCCTATCTGCCTCTGCAGCAGCATTGCTAGGCGGGGGTGTTGGTTGTGGCTGGTCTGGCACTCCACTACTGCTGGAGCTGATGCCGCTCTCCGAGCCGCTGGCCTCTGGCTCGGACCTGAAGGCCAGTGAGGGCCCTGTAGGACCAGACCCCCCAACATCTCCAGGGGCTCCACCATGCTCTTCGTCAGCCTGCTCACCTCTGGTGCTCTCGCTGGTTATGCTGGCAGCTGTGTCGGCAGAGGCAGCAGTGTCTAGACTGTCCTCACTGTGCAGGGAGCAGTGGTCATCTGGGAGGTCGGAGGTAACAGAGGCTGCAGAGGCCCCGCAGAGGGGGCCATCATCGGTGCGCTGGCTGAGATCAACCTCCTGAGACACAGTGAGTACCTTGAGACTCGCCTCCAGAGCCTCCTTCTCCTTCAGCAGGCTCTTATACGCTCTGACCACATCCTTGAAACGGGTTTGGTATTGGATCAGTTGCTTCTTCTGGGATTCAATAGTGTCCAGAAGCTCTTTCTTGCTGGGGCCGCCCCCAAAGCTCATCCCAAACTTCTCCATGGCTCAGGTGCAGTTTTAGCCACAAGAAAGTTCAGCTCAGCTTGCGTCCATATTCACTGGCTAAACTGCAAATCCCACATGGAAGGAAACACAATGTCTTTACTTATCTGAGACAACTCATGACGAACACATGAAGGTGAAAAGAGTTGCCATTCTGGTCTGATGACACTGGATTGTTGACTTTCTGCAGGTCAGATGACTGTGGAAAATGTCACAAAGGAATTAGTGTGACATGCAGCACAGCGACTGCACTCCAAAGATAAGTGACATATGGGAAACTAGAAGATGACACATACCTATTAGGAGTAATCCATTTCATGTGAGATGAGCCTCAGTTTCACTACACAGACCTGGCAGGAACAGAAAGTTATTTCAATTATGAGCTCCTGAAACAAGATCGCAAAAGAAATATAATTACTCTAAAATCCACATGTTGTACTACTTGGGCACTACACCTCAGCTGAGTTTACTTAAAGTGGAAAAGGGGTAGGCTGTAGAACTAGGCAACGTTATCAAAGATTTAATGTTTGGAACAAATGTCTTTGAATAAAAGACATTAATCTATGAAGTGAAATGAATCTATGAATCCAGAGAAACAGGTTGTACAAAAGGTAAAGCGTGACATACATGCGAATTGCTTCCTGAAACCTGCTCCCACTTATTTTGGTCTTTTCTCAGATTTAAATCTTTTCTGTGTAAACATTTAATTTGGTTGCTATGTTTATTGTAACAACAAAGACGATAATGCATTTTTTTTCTTATTAATTTAACTTTACTTCTTGTCAAACTCCACATTCACAAATGTAAATTTACACACCAAAAACTCAATTCTTTGTATTTATGAAGGAAATGGAATAATACATGTCAACAGTTCTTGACCAAAACAAAAAAGCTATCATAAACAAAGAATGAATGAATGTATACATTATTTCCAAATTCTTTAAGTGAGTTTATCGTCATATATTCGCGTATTTTTTTTTTTTATTTATTATTATTATTTTTCCTCACTTTCTTATCACTTATCTTTTTTGTTAGGTTTGTTTAGTTTTGCTGTTTTACCCTACTTCACGTTTTATTGTCTTGATTCTTCATAAATTTGTCAGAAATGTTATCGTCTTTGTTCATGACTTGAAGTTTTAAAAAATTGTTTTTAAAAAATGAACATTAGCCTCATTTACTTTCCACGGTGCTGAGCTTATGTCACTTTTAGCTACGTAAACAGTCTCCCCCAGTCCTGCTTGTGTGGCAGCATTTAAAGTTTTCACGTTGCTTTCTTTGCACATGTTCACATTTTATTTGTTTCATTGTGTTGCAGCAGACATTTGGACGGTTCTGGACGGTAAACTGTGCAGTGGTGGTGTAGGTCAGGAACTTGCTCGCTAGCTGCTGCTGTCACTTTGATGCTTACCTGGGAGTCCCGTCCGCCGCAGCGGCACCGGCCGGCTGCTGCTGTCGGTGATGCGGGGCGTCCGGACCGGCCGACACCGACACGTAGCGTCCGCGTCCCGGCTCAGCGAGCTACAGAGCCAGCTGGAGACGACAATCAGATTACACAGCTGGCATTAGTGCTGTTTGGCTGTCAGCAAACGACGGCCATGTTGGTCCAAAGCGGAAGTAGAAGCGGAGCGAAGCAACTGTAGTCCGTGTTGCATTCAGGTGCTACCAAGAATATCGGAATTTAAGTAGTATGCATGTTTTTTTTTTTTTTTTGTCTATGCAAAGGTTCAAAGGTGAAAGGTCTATTAATATTCTATAGATACATTTTTGTATATATTTTTTGTTACTCTTAAAGTGTATGCAAAGGCTTCTTTTTTCTCTTTTCTCTGTACTGATCGACTTTATATATTTTGTTAGTTGTGTTTCGAAAGACACATATTTCTCCAACCAAATCAAAGTGAGTGTGCAGCACATGTACTTCAGACCGACTCTGACTTTGTGTTTCTATCGACCTGTCGACACAAACATACCTGGCTTCTAATTGCATTGGTCCCGTAAATACGTTTTAAACGATGCAAAATAACTACAAGATGTCTCAATTTTCAGAGATGAGCCGCATTTTGAAGTTGACAGCGCGGTTTCCCAGTCTTTCCGCCACACCTGAACGTCTCAGCGGTGGTTCGGTTTTAATAAAGTTGAGTGAAAGCAGTGACGTCAATTATTCCGCGTTGGCCTGGACGTGGCACCCGAGGAGGAGCTGCGCCCACTCTCTGTCCGGCTCGGATTAGACACATCAGCTCGGCGTTTCAAGCCTCCGTGATCTCCACAATCAACTGTCACTGTTCAGATTGGCACCACCGCTCAGCCGGCATCTTGTCACAACATGGGGCTCACCATTTCGTCGATATTTTCCAGGCTTTTCGGAAAGAAACAGATGAGGATACTTATGGGTGAGTAGCGGGGCTAAGCTAGCTAGCTAACCTAGCTTGATGGCTGTCTGAGTAGGGACGAGATTTGCCATCAAAACGCTCTTTTCTTAGCTTTTGACGATAGACACTTGTTTTCTCAAGTTCCCATTCCTAGGTTTACCAAAATCCCCTGTTTTATTTGTGAATATTTGGCGAGTAAGTGAAAGTAGCTGGTGAGACTCTGTAAGTGGCTAATGTTAACGGTAATTAGCCAGCAGAGGCATCCGGCTCGCAGCCTCCCTGTGTTTTATATAACCATCATACTTGTGTCTGTATGGGAAATGGCTAATCTGTGGAGACTTTGATCAGTGTGACTTCTCATGGTTGATGATTCCCTCTTCTTTTGCAGTTGGGTTGGATGCAGCTGGAAAGACCACTATCCTGTACAAACTGAAGCTGGGAGAGATTGTGACCACTATTCCAACCATTGGTAATTATCAGTAACATGAGGGGTGGGAGGGAAATCGATTCACTTATGTATCGTGATTCTTTTTATGTTTTTTTAATCATTTTTTCTAAAATAACTGAATCAATTTAGGGTGAAGTTATTGGTATCATATGGAATTAGATGACCCAAGGAATCTGTTGGTAGGCTGTCGACAAGGGGATTAAATATCAGTCCAAAGTTTGGCTAAGTTTTGGTGAGGGAAAAAACTGGTGGGGTTCCATGACCTCTGACCTCCAGATGTCTGAATGAAAATGGGTTCTCTGGGCAGCCATGGTTTTCCCCTGTGCACACATGCCCACCTTATGACTGGAAAGCCGAGCCTCTTGTGGATTCAATGAGCCACATTTGATCCATTTGCGATGACGTTAGCCCCCAGAGGAGCCATTTCACTGTAGCGATATTTTTTCAAACTGGACATCACTGTATAAAATGACCTACAGTGACCTCTATGATAACTACAGCTTCATGAAACTTTACAACCACAAACTAGAGGAGAATTCACAAAAACAAATCACAATAAATTGTAATATCAAACTGAAATGCTTGTAGAGTCGCAACAGTTAAAAATCACAATAGATTTTGAATTGGAATCCAAGTATTGTGATAGTATCAAATCGGGAGATAAACAGATCATCCCAGCCCTCGTAAACATGTTCACTGAAAAACGTGCCCTGTAATTGAGTGATGTATGTGATAATTTGTGACTTTTGGGATGGTCTCTATTGTCTTAAATTGTATAGATTGTGTTTGAATTTGATGTGAAGAGCTGGGGTCTTGTGTGAACATAGCTGGGGGCCACCCTGTGGGTTGAATGAGTTCGGCTGCCTATAGAGCTGTTTGGGCTTGCGTGCCAGGTAGCTCTTTTGAAGGCAGATTAGCTGATAAGATAAAATCCAGACTAGCCAAAACAAAAGTGTACACAAATGAGTGAGTGATTTAAATCATTATTTCATCGTAGTGGCTCAGTGACTAAAGTTATTCGCTGATGATGGTCAATCATATCGCTGTGATGTGAATGAGGTTTCCCACCACGGTTTATCAGCTGCCTTTTTTTTTTATGTGCCTGCTCAGGTTTCAACGTGGAGACGGTAGAGTACAAGAACATCTGCTTTACAGTGTGGGACGTGGGTGGTCAGGACAAGATCCGGCCTCTGTGGAGACACTACTTCCAGAACACACAGGTACAACAACACACACCTGACCTTTGACACCACCCTGACTCACCCAAAGACCGTAACCTTTCCTCTTTAACCACTTTGGTCCTGTTCAAATCTGTGACTGTGTTAGTTTGCAGTGTCTTTAAGTTACTTGCTGTACACGTGTTATATTTAAAACCACTCAGCACAGTAGGATTGTTGACACATAGCATTGTTGTGAATGGCAGACAGCACACCTGACCTTTGAAGCGGTGTTTTGCAGGGTCTTATCTTTGTTGTGGACAGCAACGACAGAGAGAGAGTGGCAGAGTCAGCAGAGGAGTTGTCAAAAATGGTAAGTTCAAAAGTTAAAATCCAAATATTATTCAAATTGCAATCTGACTAAATGCAGTATCCAACTCACAGGAGCTGCAATTTTTAGATAAAGGTAAAATGAGATTAAACATTGATGCAATTAAAGTATTAGGATATAATATATTGTTTGGTACAGACCCCAGCAAACCTCACACCATCAGTTTATTAACCTTTTCAGTGAAAATGAAAATTATAATCCAAAAATGATCATTCCTACTAAAATCGTTAATTGCAATATCTGTAAGGTTTTTTTTTCTTTGGTACTATATTGGTCAACCCTAGTAAGTGTTGAGAATGCACTGTACAAGGCAGGTGTGATGCTTATTCTCTCTAAATTTTGTTTGTAGAAACTCTGGGAGCTGAAATAATCTCATTGGTTGAGTTGAAGATCAGTGGGCGGGGCCAAAGAGCAGTTTTCAGAGCTCAGGTTAACTTAGCTAATTGGTGAAGCTGAATGGGAAGGGAGGACCTCTGGTCAAAGTAGTAATACAAATGGAATTTTTTTTCATACCGTATAAGAATGAATGGAGACATCAGGAATGCTGAAAAAGACAGGGACAGTCTGGACGATTAGTACAAACTGAAACATGAGGTCAGCTTTCAGGAAACTGTTGATTGGCCCAGATAGTAGGAGTTAGATAAGATGATATTTTATACATTTTATATAAGATTATAATTTACAGGTTATATAAGATTATACCTGCCACCAGAAACTCAAACTCCAGCCTGCCCTTTTTGTTGCTCTTGAACAACAGCACTGCTCCTGGGGAAAGAACGTGGCCGGCCTAAGTCAATGAACTTGTTAGTGAATAATGAAGTTAATTATCCGGGGATCCTTGAGCCGTCGTGACTGTCCTTATTCATTCACACTGTCACGTGGCCCTCTGCGAGCCCGACTTTTGTCCTCCCGGTGGCCCCTCATTCACTCTTCTCTCTGTTGTCTCGTCAGTTGCAAGAGGATGAGCTAAGGGAGGCGGTGCTGCTGGTGTTTGCTAACAAACAGGATTTGCCAAACGCCATGCCTGTGAGCGAACTCTCAGACAAGCTGGGCCTGCAGAATTTGCGCAGCAGAACTGTAAGTCTCTTGCACACACACACACACACACACACACACACACACACGTTGTAGTGTTTTACCTGTACTCACTTGCCTTGAGGACCCAAGGTTTACAGTTTTGTTTGTTATACTGGATTTATTCAGTAAATCGAGAAATATGTCAATCCAGCATCACTGATCTGACACTTAAATCTAGAATTTTTATCATCATAAATATAGGTTTATTATGTGTATGTATGTATATAATTTATTATTGCATTTATTTTATTTTGCTTTTTTGTAATTTACTTTTAGTAATTCTTTACTCATAAGAATGGTAAACATACCAAGGTCTGTGCTGGCATTTCTAGTACTGTAAATTTTGACACTGCAAATGAGTGTCAATCCTAATTATCTGTGATCAGTGTCCTTGATTACTCATGATTGGTATCAGCGTCAGCCTTGAAAAATCAATATCAGTCGATCAGTGTTGTAAATGAATGTGCAGAGCTGATGGTCGGAGCTCACCGGTTTGGTCGTGTCTCTGCAGTGGCACGTGCAGGCGACCTGTGCCACCCAGGGCACGGGCTTGTACGAGGGGCTGGACTGGCTATCCAACGAGCTGTCGAAGCGCTAGAGGAGGGCCGAGCCGGAGGAGCAGGACCAGAGGGACCGAGTGACTTGAACCTGGTGCAGGAGGAGGAGGACGGAAGGAGAGTGGTAGAGGAGGAGCTGCAGGATGGAGCATTTCACCAGAGGAAAATGCAGACTTTTGTTTGTTTATTTTATTTCACTTTTTTTTGTTGTTGTTTTTTTCTTTTTTAAATTATAAGTGTCTGTCCGGTAGAATTTGCGGTCATGGACTTTGCGCTCAGTTCCTGTTCTGAAGCCTTTTTTTCACTATTCTCCTCTTATTCTGTGTGTTGTCGCTGAAGATGTTTTAGACTGTTTCTATCTTTTTGTCTTTCTTTCTTCTACCCCCTCCCCTCCCCCCCCAAAACAACTCCCTCGATAGGAAAAATGTTTTTAATTTGCATGTTTTAACAGAGAAAATCATAAATATGGAATTACATGACGGTTGTGCTAATGTTGATTGTTATGGAATGGGTGGTAGTGCCTCAAGGATGTTGAGCTTTTGGGGGAAGGGGGAGGGTGTACAGAGGGGTACGGGACAGGGATTTGCCGGTGTTGTAGTCTGTGGAGAGGGAGGGGGCGGCTTGAGGCTCAGGCCCCCTCTGTTCTCTCCCTGAGCGACTGACTCATTCCAGAGAGCCGAATCTGAAGGCCAGTTCCATTCCTTAACAATGTGAAGAATGCAGGACATTAAGTGTTTTCAAGGGCCATTGATGCAATAAAAGTGTCTCTTTTTTTTTCCTTCTCAACTGTTGAATTATCTGTGGAGATTTTTTTTCTGGAATGGCTTTGTAGGTCAGATCATTTGTGACCTCACTGTAGCATTTGATTTAGTTCAAGCATGGGACTAAAGCTGACTTGACCCAAATGATGTTTAATTTTCTACAGGAAAACAAACAAAACAAACTGGAGAAGACAGGTTTTCATGGCAAAATTAAACAGTGGTTCTAAACGCCAAAAGTAATTGCAGAGCAGTCACTTTGTTACACATCGGTCTAAAAGCTACAGCACTAATTGGAGGCAGTGGTAGGCAACATTAAGGTAGCTCTCACAAAATAAGAGAACAAAGCTTTAAGTCAAATTTTATTCAATCATACAAGAGCTTTAAATAGCCAAAACCAAGCACTGTCTAAGTTACACAGCATACACATAGCACTTATAATACAGGGGGAAAAAAGAAAAAAAAAATGCAGTATAGTTGTCGATTATTTAGTACTTACACAAGTTCAACAGATGTTAACTATAGCAAACTGTTGACACTGGGTTAGAAAAGCCATTGAAATTATCCCAAAAACCTGATTTTCAGCAAACTGCAATGAAGCTGCTGGGCTGCAGGGGAGCAGCGTCTGCTCACCACAGCCTCAGCTATGAGCAGGATGGATGGGGAGGGATCTTCTTTGCCTTCCAGACACACGCCGTTCATCGTCAGCGCTGCTGTACACCAACTTTTGCCTTCCAAATGTCCTGAGTACATCATCTTTCACCACAGTCGAATGACAGTCCACTTCACATTCCCCTGCCTTCACAGTTAAACATTGACAGGCTCTCGCTGGTTGTTCTGACGCTTCACAACAAACACTTTCTGACCAGATACAGTCACCGTGTAGACAAAGTCTTCCAACACCACTGTGGAGATAAAACATGTCAGGTCACAGAAATGCAACTAGAAGTGGCACACCAACAGTGAGTATGTTTACATGCACACCACTACACTGGTATCAACAAGTATATCAGTATACTCACTTCAAATGTAGGTCATGTGAACTGCTAAATCTTATTTGGGTTATCTGCAGCTTCCATTAAGTTAAAGACTTTTTAAGATTAAGCCAAATACATTTTAAAACCAAAATTTTCAACAAAAAGCTGGAATGCTCTTGAAATGTACTGTTTGTGCATAAAGGGATTGATTTGTTGCTTTTTTTTCTTAAACAAGTAGGAAACAGCCTGAAAGGCTGCTATTAACTGCTGAAGACATGTCCTACTTCAAGAAAGACCCGCAGACAGCCTTTAATTATTTTAGTCATGTTGTGAGTGGAACATTCTTTACTGCAACATTAACTGTATGGACGATGGTTGTTAGGCAGCAGAACTGCATGGATTTGCATACATGAAAACACAAGACACTCAATCTGCTGGCACTGCCACGAGTTACAACAGCTGGCCAACACATTACATGTCATGACTAGAGTTTAATCTGCTTCACCCCTCTCAGATTTGACTAAGTGGTGTGAAAGTTAATTTGAGACTGGCAACATTTATAGTCTCTGGGGGCAGAGGACATTGACATTCAGCTGGTTTTTCTGTGTGTGCAAAACTGCATGAAAACAAGAATTATCCATGCATTGTCAGTGACACTGGCTGGAGACTATTTTTAACCCTGATTAAAGCAGGGGCAGTGACTACACTGTTAGGTGATGAAGAGTATGTGTGCAGGTGTGTGTGTGTGTGTTTTACCTGACATTCGTTTGAAGGGTGGCTCTGCAGATCCGTGCAACTGGAAGCGGCACGCCGTGCGGACCATTTGCATGATCACTCCGGCAGTGTGTTCATCATTCTCCAGCTCCCCTGCAGACTGGAGGAGACACACAGAGGTGAGAGGTCAACAGTGACACATGATGCCTCACACAGGACGGTGGCACAACAAACACCGTTTATGAGATTATAATTTCATTTAGATATCAGTAACTGTAACAAGGAAATAAAATCAACTGGACATTTGTTTTTACATCTGTGAACTTGTGCAGACCTTTTGGATTTGTTTCCATAATTGGAACCTCTCCAAACATAACCAATATACCATTAATCACATTAGACAACATCCAACATAGTATTCTTTATGGTGGATAAAAGGTAAAATATTTTATACATAATCTACTTTTTCTAGCTAAATTTTTTAAACACAAATGTAAATGTCTGATCCCCGCCACCTATTTAATGACTTTATAAATGCATTAGCCTGATTTTAAAAATCTTTGAAATTGCCAGAACCAAACAGGACAAAAAATAAGGTCTTACATCAGATTTTAACTTAACATGTCACTGTATATTTAGATATTTTATATCCTTTATTAAAAATTATTTTGTATTTATTCATTTGCATGTTAGCCTGATGGAACTATTTAATACTTTACGTATATATTTCCTTTACATAACTTAATCATCATCTTGTAACACTGTCTTTGATCTGTATTATTCACTGTTAACTTTGCGTGTAATGAAATTTGTACAGCACTTTGGTCAGCTTGAGTTTAAATGTGATCTATGAATAACGTTTACTTACTAACTATGATCGTACAAAGCGTTATTTTGTTGTGAATTTCAAGGAATTTCAAGTTCAAATCAATTTTGTGATTGGTGAACCAATAATAACAGCAAACTGATGAACTAATGTGTCGAGCATATTTATAACTATAAAGGTTCAGTGACTGAAGGGCAACTTGATGTGTACATGCTCATTTAAATGACCCGTAAAGAGCTTGGAGTCACACGGTGCCAAGTGTGCCCGTGTGCCACTACGCAACGTGATGTACTGCTAGGTTTTGAACAGAGCCTGGCGTCCCAGACTCAACACAGCACATATCACAGAGGAACTGTTCAAAACAAGGTGGAGGGACCGACTCACCGCCAGCACCCCGTCTTCACTGATGACCAGGTAGCCCAGCTGGTCCGGGATCCTCTCCAGACCCTGCGTCAGAGCCGCTGTGATCTGAAAACCAAAAACAAACCCTATTGGAGGCTATGCTAGGGCGCTAGCTAGCACGGTAGCAAAGAAGTGTCAGCTGCCTCTTACTGCGACATGTACGCGCATTACACAGGAGGTGAACACTACCAATAGCACTGACAACAAAAATATTATCTTTATGACCGTAATTATGTCAAACAAAGTGTGTGAAAACGGGTAAACTCACCATCCTCACTCCTTCTGCCCTGTGAAGTTGCCTCTGAATTTCCTCCTTTCCTGTTTCACGTGACTGCTGGACACCTTCTGGTGCCGCTCGTGCATTCAAGGATCCAAAAAAATGTGTGCACACAAAAGTGACCCTCGACGTTTAAGTCAATACGACTAGGCACCAGGACTACCCGCCATATTTATTTTTTATATTACATATATTTTGTCACATGGAGCATTTACTTACTGGGCCAACGATACTGAGCAGGCGATAAGTCGTATCCGGAAATTCGTAAATACACATTTTCGAGGAGCACTTGAACTCAGCATCTTCGGTGTCCTAAACGTATCAGGTTATCATCTTAATTCAGCTAAGATGGATTTTGAATGTTTAGGTAACAATTGATAAGTCACAGCAATAAATTGATTAAAGTTATAAACGATGGAGACGTCAATGTTTTATGTACTGTATCAAAATAATTGTTTTTGTGTTAGATTCTCTGTTAGGCCATCAGAGGGCGTACTTCCACGGAACGCTGTCTTTGCTACAGCGGAAGTTCCAGTCAGCTGACTCCTTCACATGATCAGGAGGATCTGTCATCAAAGCCCGTTTTCTGATTTTCTCCCTTCCTAACAAAATCTGCAAGATTGACGAGCTGTAATGGCAGGTCGGGGAAAATTAATCGCCGTGATTGGCGATGAAGACACCTGTACGGGATTCCTGCTCGGTGGAATTGGCGAGCTGAACCAAAACCGCAAGCCGAATTTCTTGGTGGTGGAGAAGGACACGAGCATAACAGAGATCGAGGAGACCTTTAAGTAAGTGGCGTCATCTGATTACCGTGTGTTGGTGTGCAGAGATCCCAGTCAACAGCGTACTGGAAAGGCAGAATGCTCGAGCTGGTCAGCTAAATGTTGTTCAGTTATTTACGCCAAAGCTCCATTCAATAATCCGGTTATTTAATGAGGTTTTGATTAAGCGCAACATTTCACACCTAGTACAAGTCGACTTGCATCATTTTACGCATCTATATGAGGCATTCTGCAATTCGGCATAGGTAGAACCCAACAAGCACACATTAACATAAGTTTGTCACGTTACTTTTACATGCTTAACGTTACTGCTACCACTGACATGCATCATGGGGGTAGCAGCGGACAAGCAGCGTGGTCCCGTTAAAAAATTGAGATGGTATTGAAATAAAGCACAGCTTCGTGGGATATCTCTGCGCCGAATTTACCAGTAGTACTTGTGGATTTGCAAAACGCTTTAAATTAAGTTTTAGGTGTGTCTACCCTTGCCAATAAACAAAACAGCCTTAAATTGATGAGACTTTGTACTGGAATTTGGTCAGGCATTCTCTCTGCATGCGAATGTAACTATGGAGGGTGGTGATAACACATTCTGTAGTGTGGTTGAACTGTTAACTAATCCTTGGTCTCTTTCTCAGGAGCTTCCTGGCCCGTAAAGACATCGGCATCATCCTGATCAACCAGTTCATCGCTGAGATGATACGCCACGCCATCGATGCCCACATGCAGTCTATTCCTGCAGTGCTGGAGATCCCATCCAAGGAGCATCCCTATGATGCCTCTAAGGACTCCATTTTGCGGAGAGCCAAAGGCATGTTCTCTGCCGAGGACTTCCGATAAACACTCCACCCATGTAACATACACACACCCTGCGTTCTGGGCAGGAGCGCAGATCCACCGTGTGACAGTATAGATGTCCATGACTTGAAATGACCTTGTGTTCTGATTTTGCCATGCTATTAGGTGATTAGGCTTCTTCTAGGTTATCAGTAACTGAATCAATATTGATTTCCACATGACCCCACTGTTCTCAGTTGTGTTCAGGGTGCAGCTACCATTCCAGATTAAATGTTGTTTATAATTTGCCCTTTGTCATTTCTGCCTTGTAGTAAGTTATATATAAAGAACACTCATTCAATATAAATTGTGTTTCTAGGTTAGATGATGTTGTCTTAACCAGCTATACCAGAGCAGTCTCATTTTTATGTTAAGACTGTAATCAATGAGATGTATTTTTCCTTTTTTTCCCCAGAGAAGACATGATATCTAGGCCCAATTTGCAGCAAAGAGCTTTTTTTTTTTCCAGGAAGTGTAAAATGTTTCCATGTGACGATGCCTCACATCTGTCATTTTTAGATGCATGCATCTGTAAGCTGAAAAGGCCTATCCTCTCTACAGTTATGTGTTTACAAAGCTGTAAGGTAGTTTAATTTCCTCACAGCAGAATCCAGCTCAGTGCATGTGATACAAGGGGAAAATGGATTTGGAAATGTAATACCTTACACTTACACGGTCATATCATTCTTTGTGTTAATACAGCTGCCTCTGAATCAGTTGTGTAATCGTTACAGGTGTATTAACTTATTGCTATAAAAACCCTGAGGGGTTTATATTGAAACAAATAAATTATATTGTTGGTTGTGAGTTCCTTGTGATTATATTGTTTGATTCATCACAATATCAGTGCAACATCACAGTCACATTCACACCAGACCTGTCTGAAAAGGTTACACTGCTATTTTCTAAATCTAAACTAATGAGACGAGAGATGCTCTATCCACAACTCGTGCCACCCGAAACATGCCTCTGATTGCTTAATGTGATCAGCTTATCTCTGTTCAATGAGTAAACTGAGCTGAAGGGAAGGATTTCCTAACACTGACAAGGACATTTGACTGAACCATAGCATGAGTGAAAACAGACCCAGGCGTAGGTTGAAACAGTTCTCATGACCCTGGCAGAGCAAGGCTGGCATGTAGCGGTTGATAGACTGATGCTGTCCAGTGCCACGTCCTGGTAAATATTTGAACAACATTGGGAGGTGTCATTAATCGTCCCTGGTGGACAGGAGCGACCTTCCGCTTACCTTCAGTGAGTGGAGAACAAACTGATTGGGGTTGGTGGGTGGTCATCATGTGACTGCTGATCTGGGAATACTGAGCAGGTCTTCCCGTCACTTCATGCAACATGACCTTAAAGGAAAAGCTGAATTGAGATCTGCCAGCATATTGTGAGTTGGCCTTGGTAAGGTGTGTGAGGTATGCAGAGCTGATTATAAAAGAGCCACTAACACAGTGGGCTTTTCCTCGGTTGGTAAAGCTAAATACTGTAGCAGTCCTCTTTCTCTTATTTTCCCGCAGCATGAAGCACATGTGGTCTCTCTGTGTTTTTCTGCTGGCTTGTGCCTTTGGGATTCCTGTCCCGTCACTGAATGACATGAGGTAAGGGATTTATCACCTTTAAGCACACATACAAAGACTGATTCAACAAGTGAAGGGAATAATAATCATCCCTTGATAGTGTCATGCATGCGTCAGGGAAAACATGGTTTTGGTGTGTTTAAGAAACAAGAAAACTGCTTGCAAAAGGCTTATCGCTACCTGCTGTCAGTCAATAAATTCAATTTAGAATGTGAATGCTGACCACAGTGAAAGTTGATGCTATCTTTTCTTTGTTCTGCCTGCAGACAGCATGATCAGAACACAGTCAATGTCCAATCTGCCGACAAACAGGACAACTTCACAAGGTGGGTAATGAGGAAGATGAGGAATGGTGAAATGGTGAAAAGTGTCATCTAAATGAAGGTTCAATCTCGTGTTTTATTCCCTCTCTGTAGCTATAAAAGTCACGTCCCGATGAATGATACCGTGGGCAATTCCACACTGTAAGTGTTGAACAGCTGCGTCCCAGACTATCAATATTATAATTTATATCTCAGTATTACAAAATGTGTTACTTGATGTCATTTATAAATATTTAATGTACACAGAAATGCCTGGAAAATATAAAAAAGTAAAAACAAATGACAACACACCGGGTATGGGAGGCTGAAATTGGTCATTTTTCAAACAGTGGCAGTTTCAAGTATGCGTTTATTTATTTCTACAGACATCCTCAATCAAATGGGACCAGGAATGACACTGAGAGGACTCCTTACATGTAAGTAGATGCATAAACTTGCTGTATAATTAATTTCTCAGTCATTAGCAGAGCGTGTGTTTGAAATCAGGCTGAAACTCATGTCTGTTAATCATTACAGGGTCTTCCTCCCAATGCCAGACATGTATGTGATCTCTCTTTACGTCTAAATAATGTTCAAATGCACACAGACAGTGGCCGGGTTACGGTTGCCTTAGAATATGTGGGATCATGTGTTCAAATGAAAAAAAAAAAAAAAGTTTTTTGAGTAAAACTTTCTTTTTCTGTTGCAGGGAGACATCACCCGATGTGTATGTATCACTGCACAACTATCATATTTCTGTCAGTGTTTCATGATAACTGGAAATTTAGTTAGATCTACAAACTAGCCACACTAACCTCATCTAGCTAGCTAACTAGCTAGCTACAATACTGACTTTCCAATATCACCAACGCCAAAGTTCATATGATATGTTATGGCTATTTTGAAAATTTTATTCATATTTTGAAAAGAATTTGCTACTTGTCATTCAACTTTGCCAGTTAGCTAACATGTTCTTTAAAAATGTGGCTCTTTGGTTCCACCCATGGAGGTTTAATTCAACCAATGAGATTATTTTTGCCTTTGAGAAATGTTTCTATAAGTAAAAACTAACTGAAACACAATTTGCATGCTTTATAGACTCTTAATAGACCAAAGTACTGGCTCTGTTAGACTTGAATGGAACACAACCTGAATTAACGTCATTAGTAATACCTGTGTTTACCCTGCTATTTTATATCAAAATGGCTGCTGTGAGTACAGTCTATAGTAAAGGCCCTGTCTTCCTTGTTCTTGCATTCTTTCCCCCCCCCCAGTCCCAGCTTAATAAATGTCTTTCCTTCCTCAGCATTACCCTTCAAGGTACTTCGGCGTGTCGACTTCCTACCTGTGCCACTGTAAACTTGGGTTCCTCCATGCAGTACGGGGATCAGACAGCAGGCGACGCCACCAAAGATCCCTATGGCAATGGCAAAAAATAAAGTGTTCTAAATCAAAGGCAGCATTACAGTGACTCCGACTGCAGCACATTATTATACTCTCCACCAGCTCTGTGCTGCTTGTTGATGCTTCAGAAGTTTCTTTATATGTTACACATGATGTACTTTGACTGAGCTGCAACATATGATTTGGGTGACCGGCTTTGTCTAGCTTCTTATTAGGTCTGTTAAAAAAACATCTGTGTCAATGTGTCAAAGATCCTCTCCTTGTAATATTGTTAGTTTCTTGGTTTTTGGATCAAGAAACATGCTAATAAACACTGTGCAAAATGAACTTGTGTAATCAATATATTAAAGAAAAAGTGAGGTATCACATTATTTTGGATAATATTGATGGCAATTTAATGAACACCCTGTACCATTCAATGACCTCAAATATCACCGCCCATAGTTTTATGAAGACAAATAAAGGAAATCCATGTGATTCAGCATTATGATTCCTGAATATAATCTAAATATATTGTAACCCTGAATTCTGAAAGAGGATGGCAGTCATTGTGAGAGCCTGCCATTTTTGGGTTAAAACAGACAAAATCAGCATTGTCTGGATCATCTGGAGATGCTCCTCACTCGATGATTTTGTATCCACACAGGCAAACAGGATCCGGGGTCCTACTGAGGACCAGCTAGTATTTGATGGACAAACAGGAATTCAGTTAACATTTAACACCTATGCTGTGCTTCTGCCAACAGGACAAAGGCGCTGCCACAGGGTCAGAACGTGACACATGACAGCTCCACATACATCAGGTGAGTTATTCTGGTTTGGGGAAGTGAAAGCTCTGATAAATCTAATATAATGTAATGTAATATAATCAATTCAGGCATTAAATTAGTTTGTGTCATTTTTTTTTTTTTTTTTTTTTTTGTTATATCAAGCCCCAATGAGCAATTTCCTGGTGATTCAGGGTAAGTAGCAAAACACTATAATCATATAGGGCAGTTACTTTACAAAATACATGCCTGAACAATACATTGTGCACGGGAAGAATTTCATTGGAGGTTTTATGTAGCTGTACTGGCAACGGACGTCCTGACTGCTTATCAAATGATTTGAGGTTTCTTGTAAATTCTCCTAACAGGAGGGTTGGATGGTATGACGACAGAATTTGCTTTTTGAGCACCTGTGCCTTGGCGAACCTCGGCCATGACCTGCAGGCAGGGGGGGACGAGACAGCGGGACAGGCCACCTCAGACCCCTACGGAAACGGCAAGCGATGAAGCTCAGCGGGGCAAGAGCAAGAGCAGCACTATCTTGTTGTCCTCCAAGAAACATGACATTATTTCTCCCTCACTGACAGACTGTTTCACTTGTCCTTCATTAAAACACCAGTTAAAACTGATATTTCTTTGCAGTTACAGAATGTGGTTAATGTGCATTTTTGTCATTATACATATATGACATATCCAGTAAACAGGGGCGCGGCCATCATTTCAGAGGTGCGGGGGATGGAATCCTCAGGAGTAAATAAGTCAACAGGTTTACGTCACTTTATGTCACCACACACTCTATTCTACATTAAATGACAAGAAAATCACCATAAAAAATACCACAAATAAGAAAAAAGGTGGGTGGGGGGGAATCATGAAACTGAAATTTATAAAGTAATTTTGTTTCTTTTTAGCTTACATTTTTCAAAAACATTTTATGTGGTAATTCTGTGGTAACTTTACGGCAATTGTGTGGTTTTGATTTTAGATATATATTTTTAATGATAATGAACAGTTTCATCCCTTTAAAAAAAAAATAAATCAGTTTTATCTTAATTTTTACTTGTGTTTTAATTATTTCTGTGATTAGGGACAGGGTCCAGATGTCAGGGGATCATGTTCCACATAATTACTTTCGAACCACTTGGAAATTCATTAATGTGGATCCCGCAGTGAGGATCAGAAACTGTGTATCATATTTAGAACTCTCACTTGCTGGCTTACATGGTGATGTAATAAAGACTTACAGATGAAATAATGAACAGAAATGCATCAAAATAAGGGTTCAAACACACCACTCAGAATTGAAGGGTGTTGCTCCAGGACTGCAGTGGAGACGCACAAATTTTATCTGGAGAAGGAACTTCAGACATGGATCCTCAAAAGGAAAACATTTGGAAAGAAGCTGTGCTGAAGGAAAACATGATCAGGTTAAGGTGGTTTCAGCGTAATCTGAAGAACAAAACTTGCAACCAAACAGTGCAGAAAGTTGGTGAGAAGCAAAGGGGAGTGAAGCTACCCAAAATCACACAGAAGCCAGAACAGCATGCCAAACCCTCAAAAACGCCTCCCTCCACAAGACCTCTGAAGAAGAAGGTGGTGGAGGAAGAGGAGGAGACAGCTGCTTATACGGTGATGCGACCCCCGTCAGGACACATCCGACAGGCACTTTATGAAGGCCTTTCTCAAGAGGAGGCTGGACGCCATAAATACCTGCTGCTGAGGAAAGACAAGAGTCCAGAGGAGAAGTATCTGTATCCTCTGACCCACAACTGGCTATATGGATGGGGCTTTGGTAAGACTATCACATCCTCAATCTATTGAATGTACTTTAGACTGTCTTATATGAATGACTGATGGCAAAAAAAAGATAGTTTAGTAAAACAAACAAAGTATTCCAAAAGATCTTTTATCCTCTATTGGATGGAAAAGAAAATTCCTTTCAGAAAGCAGAGTACATTTCCTGCAAGCTGTAAAAGCCAAAGCTTAATATTAAATTGAGCCACACCATAAAAAGTGGGATTCGAAACACTTTGGAAGGTCATTTATATTCACAATAATCTGTGTCAAAATGCAAGTGAATACACAGTGTTGTTTTTTTTTTTTTTTCAGTCAGCTTCAGCTTTAACTGCTTTGAAAAAATGAGAGCACACTGTCAAAATTTCCAAAGAACCGAAGAATGTGTCCTTAACTGGTGTATTATGACTGGTGAATGGATGTGCATTGCTTTGCTTCGTTTAATTTAAATGTACAATTCAACTCTGTGTTCCACTTAAAGGGGAGATCCAAGCGTGTGGACCCAAAAACGGCCGCCACGCCATCGTGAGAGAGAGCTTTTTCCGGATGAACGGCATCTTCCCCTCCATCTCCAAATCAGATATTGGTGGATAACCGTCTCATTATCACCAGCGACCACCAGCTGACATCAAAATAAACTGCACAATGAAAAATTAAAACATAATCTACATAGTTTTGTCCTCTAAACATACCGGTATTCTTAAGTACATAATAACTACTTGTTAACAACAGATTATTGATAAGTAATAATTTCCTTAAAATCCTCCTCAAAGAGTGCAATCAATGCTTCAACCACAAGAGGGCACCAGCAGTCCATAATTAGCCAGTAATATTTCTCCGCTATTGGACATTATATGCAGATATGCACTCAGTTTAAATGGTAAATTAAAGGGCAAAGTGTCAATGAAATGCTGGGAATGTTTTCAGGTTCATATTAATTTACTTGCCCTCACATTCACAATTCACATATAATTATAGCATGATATAAACAAACACTGTGTTTCTTTAGTTAAACCAACACACATTTTCTTGGCAGATAAAGCAACAACTGACACTGCCATCACACACTGTGGAAATTATACACCTCTCCGGTTCCCACATCAGCAGGATTTAGTCATGATTTTGGTCAGAATGAAAAACTAAACAACAGATGTTACACCATACCAGTGATTTTGAATGTTTGGCCCATTTACTACAATTTACCCACATTTTACATTCCAATAAACCATTTTGCAAATCATGCGGGGGTACTAAACACTTAACAACATATAATCAGAATCCCTCCTTTTTCAAATTTGAATAATTATGGTGATGGAATACTGGTGTGAAGAAAGTTTGAAGTTTCTGAAAGGTCATTTTCATATCACAGCGGAATGAATGGAAACCAGTGGCTAGAGAAAAGGGAGGAAAACTGATATTCGAGTTGTAAAATACGACCGCTTGCTTTACGAAAAGATTAGCAGAAACATGAAGTGTATACGTTTTGTAGATGTTACACTGCACATGCAAAATCACTGCATTGTCCTTGGTATGTTTAATCAAAATGTCCTCTGAAAAAGAAGCTGCAGCCTTGTGATAGGCCAGAGATGCTGCAGAGCTGGAATAATTTGGCTTCTGACTGACATGACAACATGACCTAATGGGATTTGTCGTGGGAGTGAACAGCTGGGATTATTCAATCACAGCTTTTAGAAACGACACACTTTCCTGGTTCCCAGTTTTGATACTGACCCAGCCCTGACCTCTGAGACTGGCAGATTCACACTTTGCCAGTAAACAGAGACAAACTAATTAGTCAGTCACTGGGAATGCATGACACTAGAAGACAAGTAGTGTTTCCGTCGCCAGTCAACTTTTTGCCACTGGGGAAAATTACAACTTTAATGCAGCCATTTCATTAAAACACGATTTATCTGTCTGTTGTGCTCCAACCAATCTGTTAATGTCAAACAAATTATGTCATCAAACAAATTATGTCACTGCGCTATTACAAAACATCTGGTAGACAGTGTTGCTTATTATGCCACACAACAGTTATTTATCCTCTGACAAAAATTAACCCATGATTATGGTAAGCCAACTATGGTTTTTTGATGAAATGGTTCAAAGGTTATGAGATATTTCTCTGATTAATTTTGAATATTTTATCGAATTTTACTCACATTTTGCAGTGATTAGCGAAAGGTGATTTTTCATATTTTTTTACCACTTTTTTTTTTTTTTTTACCATTTTTAGAACCATGGTAGAACCATGGTTAGGACTCTAGAAATCATAAAGTACCATAGTAAAACTGGTTACTACATGAAAACCACAGGAAACCACAGGGAATTTTCCTAAGCGTCATAAACAACATCCATAGCTTTGTTACTGTAAACACTGCCACTGTGCAAAAACATATTTTTTTATTCCAATTTCTCACCACACATTTCATGTTTTCAGTAATTATATCAGGGAAATTTGAAAATAACACAAATTATCCAGCCTTAAAACACCCAGTGTTTATAAAAGCAGTAATTGCATCAAATAGCTGGACTCCTAATCAAGACGTTCTTCCTGAGGCCCAATCTTGGATCAGCACGTCTTCACCTCCCCCATTACTGATTATGGTCTCTGTGTTTGTGTGGGACTGAGACAGGGAAAAAATTACTTCTAAGACTTTATCGCATTTATTCTTAAAGCAACATAAATGTTCCCCTGCACTGCACTGCAGTGCTAAATCGGTTTAGTGCTCTTCATCCTGCATTAGCAATCCTCCCGCCGAAGTCTTTTCACCTGAGGACACTTACAGATTGGAGTTTTAGCTATGCAAACTTTTCTCAGAGGCACAGATAATCTCACTGGCTACATTAAACCTCAAATAACCAAGGTTCTTTCCAGACAAGTAAGGGAAAACTCAAGCCAGGTGAAAAATCCAAGAGGTAAGAGAGGAGATAGCTGATATCACAGAGTTATTCTCCCTCTGAGCCTCCACCAGCAGCTCTGCCAGTGGTCAATCTGAATCTGCTTGAGATAGTGAGGGAATGAAGCATGAAGGAAACTCAGACTGTTGTCAGTTGCACCAGAAATGTTTTCTTTTTATGGATTTACTGTATGTACAGCTTGTTCTAAAGACCAAAAACTCAGGAGGAAACAGCAGCTGGTAATTCTTGAATCAGTAGTTCAATATGTAACAATCTCAGAACCCATCGGCTATCATTTGACGATGATTAATCACTGCCAATTTCTAAGGTTTTCCTGTGTAGCTGCTGTCTGCTTGCTTCCGCTTCCATTTCTTTTATTACACAAGCCAAACATTTCTCCACACAAACATTGATGTTTTGTAGGTGTTTTCAGTCCAGCCGACATTTCGACACCCAAAATCTTGTCCTTGCCTACACATTCAATATAGGATAGGCACCAGTTGCTTTTAAATGTAAAGATCAAGAACAAGAGCTTAATATTATGAAGCGTAGTCACAGTAGAAAAGGAAGTGAGATGTTTACTCACTGCCGCAATCGTCATCAGCTCCGGAAAGAACAGGCCGACCTTGGTGCAGACCTTGGTGCTCAAATGAACGGGTCTGCACTCTTCTGCAAATAATAGCGCACGACTTTGCTGTTGTTTTTTTAAGATTAATATTATTTTTCAGCACTTCTGCCTCATTTGACCGTGACAGTAGAGAGAGACAGGAAAGGCAGGGGAGAAAGAGGATGACATGCAGCAAAGCGCCTGAGGACGGATTCAAACCCGGGACACTGCGATCACGACTCAGCCTTAACAAGGGGTGTGTGTTTAAGTCAGTCTCATTCTGTGGATCGAGTTTAAAACTATTTTTTTAATATCATCAAAGGCTGCTTAAACCACATAAACACATAAGTCACCAGTAAAAGTTTTGTTGCAAAACTGTCCTCTGTATCGTGTGGAAAAGGGTGTTAAATGAATTATAAGTCCTCAAACCTTTCAGTATTGGCTTTTTTCAGTAATAATGTATGATATGTGTTCACTGCCTAGAACTGCCACTGTATCACTATCCAACAGTACTGCATGCCATACAGATCAGCAGCACACCAGGCAGGTGGACAAGTATGGGATGTGCTGCTGCTGCGTACTGATACAGAGGAAGTCCTTGGAAAGAAAGTAGTTTTGCCGGTTTGGAAGTGCTAGAAATAGCATTGATAATGAATCTCAAACAATCCTGTACTGTTGTGCGTCCTTCAAAACATTTTCTCAGCTTTGGGTCAGTGCTCAAAATTGCGTTGTTTTCCGGGCCAGGTACTCTTCATTCTCTTGGGAGAAGTGAAGAGCTCATTCTCATGAAAAGGCAAATCTGTCATTTTAATAGTTAATAGTCCATTCTCACCCGTTGATAATGGACATATAAAATCTTTTGATAGACTTTTTGTCGTCATTATTTCATCTTTAACTAGCATGAAACAAGTCACAGGTGGTTAGTGAGCTGGCCCAAATTCAAATTAGTCACATAATCTTATAGCAATTGTGTCAAATGTGTCATTATCATTCATTTTGTAGAATCATTATACCACATTCTATATCCAAGACGTTTTCTGTCCTGCCGTTCTGTGACAGTATGCACACCGCACAACCCCACGCTGCTGCATTCTCTCAATATTAAACTCTTGCTGTGTTTTATTGGCTGCTTCATTTCCCCTCGCTGACTTGCCCTCAGCTCTTGGTGATAAGTCACAACATAAGAGGCCATTTGGAGAGCAGGAGGAGGAAAGAGCAGGCAGGAAGAGCAGCGGGTGATTTAAACGGCACACACTGGCCTTGTTCACAGTCAGCCTGGGCAGTGCTGTGCTGCTTTTTAAAAGTGGCCTAATCAGGAAAAACGATTGCCTCATTTTTGTGAGGCAACACTATTTTCTGCAGATGAATGGGTGTTTTTTTTTTTTTTTTTTTTTTTTTTGTATTTATTATTAATGTTCTATGAGGGTGAGGTGAGGCAATAGCCCTTTTTCACAGCAGCCTAGTTAACATGAAATAGCAGGTAAACACAGGTATGACTAATGACATTAATTATGGTTTCATTCCATCTAAGTGCAGCAGAGTCTTTCCAGAGAGCCAGCATGAACAGCAGCAGGCCCTGGCTCTGTTAGACCTGAGTGAAACACAACATTCATTAATGTAAATAATAATAATTTGTAACAACTGTGTTTACTTGTTATTTTGTGTCATAGAATTTTCTTTTTTAATTAATCACAAGGATATTGGCTTGTTTCTTACATAACTTGCTCCTCCTACATGTTGATTTCACACAGAAATGACCATCCCTGTTGATTCGCTCTCTCGCCTCTCCAAGAATCAATCTCATGAATTTCAGACAAATGGAAAAACATTTATGAGGGCGAAGAGGATTCCCATGAGGGCAAGTGCCCAGGGGAAGTTAAAGGGCAAGAGGGTGAGATAAAACATCTCACTTCATTCGTATCAGCCTGAGCCTCCATTCAAAGAACAACAAAGAGCACTTCTACAAAAAGACCAGACAGCAGCTCATCTAACCAAACACAGGCTTCCCACTGGAGAGCTTGTGTGTTTGTGACAATGTAAGCTGGTCTTATGAGTTGACTGTATGCCTGTAGTCCCTTATTTGTCTCTGTGTAGTATCACATTATAGCTCATTTCTATTTCTTGTCAAATAATGACAAATAGTCTAGTTTACTCTCTGCTGATTTGCTAGAAAAACTGGTCCTTTTCAAATTTTGCATTGTATGAATTGTATATATTGTAAATGTTTACCATGGTAATTGATTTACAGAGTGTGATTTAAAGGCTTTTCCCTACAGCGGAAACCACATACACCCATCTACCGTCCATCAGTAAGCCTGGAGTCATCTGACTGCTCTTAGGACAATGAATTTATTCATTCACACGGTTCCATGCTGGAGATAAAAATCAAAACAGAAGAGTAACATAGCTCATGTTACTCTGTACATAATTTTATTTTTACAGTTTCTTTGTTGCTGTTCAGGTTTTAGCTGCACCCTGAGAACTGCACTTTGGCTCCACCCGTTTTAGGATCACTTCTTTAGCCTCATGGTACACATGGACATTTATATGGACACATGGTTTTGATACAGTGCTGTTGCCCAAATGGCAAAGGAACATAAGTGTAAGGACATATAACTGAATGCATTCATCAAATGCTTGGCTTGAGGGTAATGAAGCGTGGTGGACAGTAAAACCGATGATTTTAATGAACACATATGGGCCTTAAACCGGCGTCCTTATACCTGTCCTCACACCAAGAGGCTCTGACCTCCATCACCAGAGTCATCCTGAAGCTAATGAGGAGGAATAATCTATTTAAAGCATATATGAATGGTTACGAAAAAGTGTTTAACTCCTGTGCATCAACAGGGTAAGCTGAGATTAAATGAATTTTTTCACACACACGTGCTCGCATGCACAAACTGACCTTTTGACTTTGTGTTCTGGGCTAATTGCATCCCTGAGGTTAAACGGCGCACCTGCTGGAGTCACGTTTCCAATCTCCCGTATAGTTGGACATGCCTGGGTGGCTCCACCATTCATCTCTAACCTCCATCTTTGCCCTTCCTGTGATCCCCTCTTCATTCACCTATACTTCATTCACTGCCCCGGTGTATGCAGAGGAAGGAGGCTTTTTTCTTTTTTTTATGCACCACCAGGCCTCGTGAAAAGGTTATTCTGCATTGCTTAATCTCTCTCTCATCCCCTTCCTGCCTTTCAATTTCACTTTATTGCTCATCCTGTTTAGCCTAAATTGCTCTTTTTCTCACATCTGTGTACTCTCCCCTGTGCTCTTCATCCTGGCCACGAAGGTGACAAAGTGAGAAGGTGGAGGTGTTAGTAATGAAGAAATGACTTGCCATTTGAGATAAAATCTGGTTTGTCAATTATCTGCTTTACTTCAGGGGCTCAACATACCATGTACACTGTGGCAGGGGGCAGAGTGATGGCTCACTTAGCATCTGTGTGTCGATTGGCTGTCATTCAAAAGCCGAGCATAGTAGGGTCTTTCTATGGTAACAGTGTGGGAGATAACTAAGGAAAAGGCCTCTGAACCCAGACCCCAGTTTCATTGTTTACTATTGACAGCACAGTAAAGAAACAATCACAGTTTGCCCCTAGAGACAACAGAGCTGTGCCTGTCACGTTGCCTTCAGTGCATATCAGAGGCTGAGGGTTAACTGATTGGAAATGCAATCACACCCTGCTGACTCTGGCTGATTAGATGATTATCTCAAAAGAATGGGCCGCTTTTTGAGCAATCAAACACGGCAGAGAGAGACAGGAGCAGGTGTGTCTCACAGCTACTGGGGGATATTGTCAGCAGCGGGCAAAAACTCAGCTGGAATACTGAGCAAACGCTGGAGGGGAGTGGAGGAGGCGTGCCTTCACAGCAAAACCAAAGGCTCCTTTGCTCTTTTGCGAGCAAGTTGTTGTTGTTGTGAGGACTGGTTCAAATGCACAAGCGGTTGTTGGTTCTATTTTTATGAGGCATCCGCTCTTCAGTGTCATGTTTATTCTCTAAATGGCAAAGTATAGCCTGACTCAATATGAGCAGCAGAAAGGGACAGCAGAGAGGGAGAGCGTGAACAGGATTCTGAATGAGGAGCGCACGGCCACTCGTGTTCTGCTTGTCATTACTCAAACACAGTGATTGAAATGACTCGGGAGTGACTGAAAGACCATGCATTTCTTAAATTGTTTTGTCATTGTTAAACCAGTTTAGCGCTGGGGCTAATGGAGTGGGCACGCAGGTCACTCTAATGGACAAGGGTACTAGAGCCATTATGGTGTGGACTTGGAGGTGATTACTCTTACTGATGACTGCAGAATGTCATGGTAAATATATGAACATGGATAGTAGAAAAAACACACCTATCCAACAGAAAGGTCCCTCTAGTGCCACATCAAGAACAAACACACAGGGGATAGGACTAGAATCCACATACTGGATAGTGCAAGATGCATAATGAATGTATTAACATGGCAGTAGTAGGTTTCTTGTGCACTTTTGGTCTAATGAATGAAGTCAATGTGCACTGGGAGTTATGCAGTGGGCAGGTTCTTCTTTTCCTATGAATATAACCAAACTAATTTGGCTATTGCAGTTTAAGTTTCCAAACAGATCTCAGTGGCAGAAAAAATCTCATCGGTTGAGTTAAACTTCAATTTGCTGGCATTTTCAAGACTTCTGGATTAAAAAAGAGTCACTGTACGAGAGAAATTACATTTATGACATCTGTACATCTGTTTGTATGTGGGAAGAATAGCTTTGGGGTAGATTTAAAAAGCAATTTGTTTGCAACATGTTTACCATACGAGCATAAAAGTTAATTGTACATCAGTTGTACACTGTAAATATCTATCGCTGTCGTTGTTATGGTCAGAGTTGATTTTTAATTTTCTCATTCCAGTAGTATTTTTTTTTTCCCTTTATTCCTTTGATGAAACATTAACTTTAATTAGCCACAACACAGTCAGTGGAAATTGATTTTTTCTATAAGTTTGCATGCCATATGTACATCTTTGCCATCAAACAAGTCATTCTAGACTATGACCTTCCAAGATATTTTTTCAACCAGAGGGCCTCTGCTGTCACATAAGTTCATAGTATTTTATTTTTCAATTTATTTATTTTACTAATTTTGATAACTGTCTGGTAATTTGTTTTGCAAATTTTCTGGTCATTGCCATTTTGCTCATTGCCTTTCCCCCCCAGCTTTTGACAGAAATAAAGTGAATTTGCTCAGGTTAATTGAGCTTAAAAAAAAAAAAAAAAAAAAAAAAAAAAAAAGATTGGTGCCTGATCTGTCTAGTGGGCCAGGCGGCTCTGCGACACCACATAGAAAAACAGAGCACGTATTATTAAACATAATGGCACCGACAAATATGTATGAAAAATAGGAGTTACAACATTACGAGGGTTTGCACAATAACAGCAGCAGCACATATTAAGACAGGGGGAAAAAATGAATGAAAATGCTACTTATGATATGAGATCATACCAAAAATGAAATACAATAAGTAGGGAAACAAAAATATATTTAGATATACATGAGAATATGAGAAAAAGAGGAAAGCAAACTTGTGGTACCATCTACAAAATGGAAGTCATATTCACATGAACTGGCCTAGAGAGGCGCGTACCAAAAGTGTTCTAGATATAATAAAGCATATCATAAAACAAGACCACAGGGGTGAATGAACATGTCGTGGTTGGAGCGGCTCATCTGCTTCGAGCACAGCTTGTGTGCCCACTGTTCAGGCCCAGTAAAGGTTTAGTGGGTGTTTAATAAGTGTTGAGCCACACTGCTCTCTCTAACAGATGTATAATCAGGAATAATTTGTAAACACAGTGTAAATGTAATTAATTGTTCCAGTGTCAGATTGGGGCTGGGATTATTAATGCAATTCCTATTTAATTAGAGCCCTGGGCCTGGGCACTCAGCTGGTAGCACATGCTTTATTTTCCCTTTTTTTTGTTCCTGCTCCTCTTTCTTTCCGCCTGCGTTCATCTCTCGCTCCCTCCCTACTTATGCATTGACGTCATCTGTCTCTGCCTCTCCACTTCTTTTTTTCTCTTTCTACCATGCAACCTTTTTTCATTTTCACCTCCATTTTCACCTGTCAAGTAAGCGTCGTGAACTTGAGAGCCGATTTTGTAAGAAACTCTCGCCTGCTGAGAGACAAACGTGTGGGAAACATTGGCTAAAAAGCAAATCAAGGCTGTCTCGGCGGCCAAAGCCCGTACCCATTACTACGCATATTGACACGTCTTGCAATTATAAAGCACTATTAAATTAAAAAGCACTGCGCTCTGTGCATGCGATTAAATGCTGAATGTGTATTTCTCAATGGCAATAAAGGCTCTAGTGCCGTCTTGATTTAAAGGTTTAAAGAACACCTAATGGGGAAAGATTTATTCTCCTATTTTTTTCTGTATTTTTCCACAAAGAGACAGAAACTTAAGCGGAAAGAGACAGAGAGAAGCCTGTCCTTCTGAGTCAGGCACCGGAGTTAACGCAGATGAACCAAATAAATAAAGGTTTTATGGGCACACACAACCACACACATGCACGCCTAACTTGATCTGTCCGACTAAACATTTTTTATTGGATTCTCTGAAAACATATCCCCCTCTCACAAAATACCTTGAGCATGCTAATGTCTTGTTGTAAAGGTTTGAGCACTCCCTGTACAAAGTCCCCATGCTTCATAATAGAACAACGCTAATGATAGCTGTGATGGACCAATGCTTGTTTTCCTCCCTGAATCAATTTGTTATTCTCACAATGATCAATCCAGAGCAGATCATGATCGATTTTTCTGTCATATCCTGACTAAGACAACTATGTTTTCCGTTTGTTTGCCGGGCGTCAGAAGCTCATATTGACAAGAAGCCTTATTAAGCACGTCAACCACAAGTTATGCACCTGAATAAAAGAAAAAAGTCATGTTGTAGTGTTTTATTTATTTTTTTTCCACCATTTCTGATGTGATGTGTGTGGTTTGTTAGGGTTGTTTTTGTCTCTTTCATGGTTTCTTCTGGGCGAATCAAAGTGTGGACAAAAATATGTCATCAGTCACATCAGTGGCAGGTGGAAAGGACTGACACATCTCAGAAACTTAAAAACGTCCCTAAGATCGCACAGCAGAGATGAGAAGAGATTGAGGGGTGTCTCAGCAGTAGGAGCAGATGGAAGATGAAATGGACAAAATGACACTCATGGATAATCTCCAGTGGTGCAGACAGGAAACAAGGGAGAGAAAGAGAGAGGGAGAGAGAGGGAGAGAGAGAGAGAGAGAGAGAGAGAGAGAGAGAGAGAGAGAGAAGAAATGTGTTCCAAAAAGTTGAGGCGGATCTTGAAGGATGGGGGTGCAGCGAGGTTTAGAAATAAATGCTGGCAAGGTGGAAGTGTGAGATGACAATTAATGGTGGAAAAATGGGTGCGATGATGACACAGTTCAAGGAGAGGAGAGACACAAACAACAAAGGCAGCCGGCCGCAGCAGCTGAATGTGTGTTCGATCGTGAATTAGGGCGTAAATCCCCACTAAATGTTATGTCGAAACCGGCTACTTTGACACTAAAACCCTGTCTTTGTTTAGTTTAGCACCGTGGAGACTGAAATAATGCTGTTTAAAGGGGCCAAGACACTGCCACAGACGGTGATGTTTTCACTTTCTATGGCCAGTAAAATGGGGAAAAATCCATTTATCCAGCTCAACCTAACAGTAGTTCAATAGGTTACCGCACAAAATAACAACAGAAAGAGAACAATGGAAACAAACAGGTACATTATCGTGTACAAAGTGTCGACTGCCTTCAAGACAAAACCACAGACATAAATCACTGCACACAGCTGCTGTAGATGTATCTAACAGAGAACAGTGAAATCAAGTAGAGTAAGTTTTCAGGCACCCCATGCATTTGTGAAATATTGCATTAAGAACTCACTCTTAGGTCTTCAAGTGCAATTTCTTTTAGTACAGTCACAGCCAAAATACTAAACAAATCCTAAAAAAGCCATTAAAAACTTAAAATTGATTGGTTCCATAAAAATACAGAAGAAATTTTGAGTATTGGGTCATTTTGGTACCAGTGATGAAGGTCGTTCTATTTATTAAAAGACACAATTTTTGTTGCCAAGCTTTGTGTCTATATAAAGCCAGCACATTTGAAAGTTCTTCAGACACAAAAATGGCTAAAACAAGGAACCTAACGCAGGAAACACGCCTGAAGATAAAGATTCTCAGCCAGGAAGGGTACAGCTGCTGCCAGATAGCCAGTAAGTGCAGACGCAGTCCTTCAGTAGTTGGATACACTCTGCAGAAATACAGACGAACCAACAGCTTGGAAGACAAACCAAGATCTGGGCGTCCAAGGTTTTCTTCAGCAAGAAATGACCGCATCCTGATCCGCATGTGCAGGCAAAACCGCCCAATGACATCACAGGAACTTCAGCAGCAGTGGTCAAACCAAACTGGTGTCCAGTGTTCCACCCGCACTGCACGTGGCCGACTTTTAGATCATGGCTTAAGGCCCTACAAGGATATCAAGAAGCCCCTGATCAATGAGAGACAGAGGCTAGCCCGGCATCGTTGGGCCCAGGCACACAAGAACTGGACAGCCAGGAACTGGAAGAAGATTCTGTGGTCAGAAGAATTTGTCAAGAATTTAGTTTTGTTTTTCTTGTAAACAATAAACAAAAAATATAATTTGTTTTTGTTTGTATCTGTCTAATGCAGCCACACCTTTTGAAACACAAAAAAGATTTTTCCACAAATATTTCATGATAATATTTGAGATTGTGTAAAATTTTAAGGGTGTCCGAAAACTTTTTTATGTAATTAGCTATGCTGCAATTCAAAATGGCATTTAGTTAAAATGGTTTGATTCCCCATCCGATCATTAATGCAGTGTAATCCAGGCTGTATGGCGGCACCAGGCTTTCACCTAGCAACAGGGATTTGTTCCAACAGCAATTTTTTTTTTTATCAGATCATGTTCCATGCCAGCTGATATTTTACAGAGGACTTAACACAGAGCATGGGACGGGGTAAGTTTCAAATTGTAACTTCACTACGTTATCTACATTAGAGCAATTTTTTTTTTTTTGGTACAACCACTGATATTTTATTTATTGTAACCCCTAAATTATTTAGAATTGATGTTCAGAGTAGACTATGGTCCAAACAAACATGGAGGTGCCGTGAGAATGCACTTCATTTCATCTTCAAAAATGAAAAAAGAAAAAAAAAAGATATGCACACCACACAGCTCCCACATCGATGTTTCCAGCGCTCTGCTCTTCCTCACACTTCTCCAGTCATTTCTGGACATTCTTTTGATCCAGTACCCAGCTGAGTTTTTTTCTCTAGGATGTACATGTCATTTCCATACACAGGAAGGTCAGTGCAGCTTTGAGTTTTGAGTGCGCCATTCTTACAAACTGAGCCATATGCTGCCTTTGTCATACGTAAGTCTGTGTTAGGCTGGGCTGTAATTACTGTCAGTCCACTGGAAAAGGTGCTGTTAAGTGTATTGATTTTTTATGCTGTACAAATTCATTGACTTTTAAGAGTGCCTATATAAAACCATGTCTTACAGCTGCCATTAATTTTGCACTGAAATGCTGATTGTTTTTTTTTTTTGCAAGCCTACAGTATAATATACAATATAACTCACTCTATCACAAAGCAGTTTCTCATAAAAAAATAAACATGCTGATTTACATTATATTTCTCAATCAGTACACTGCTTGTTGTACCAACCATAAAAAAATACCCAGGTTCCAATCATAGTATAAGATTGATAATAACACCCAGACAATACATAAAAATGTCAGTCCTTGTGAGATGACCTTTTCTTCAAGCTGTGAGCTCTGATAGTTTTGTTTTCATGTGGATATAAAAAAAAAAAAAAAAAAAAAAAAAAAAACTATGGATAGATAACTGATGGAACTCTCCAAATTGGCTGATGGGAAAACAAGCAGGGAAATGACTGTGATGTATGTTGATGGTAGTTGACTGAGGACGGAGATAAAGAAAGCAATTAACAGTGTTAATTAACAGTGTTTTAACTGAGACAGGTATTTTTAGCCTACATGCGGACCGACAAAGCCACTTTGCTCTGTATTGTCTTGCTCCATCAAGGGACTTATCCTACTGCAATGGATAAATTCTGGGACAGGCTGTTCCACAGTGTTTGTAGTTTGTATTTTAATATTTTGTTTTATCCAAGTAAAATCCATATCATGTGACTGGAAAGCATAGTCTTGAAATTACCAGGGCTAGCTGAGTGGATATTCATATGAATTAAGCAAGGTAACAGCTAAAGTTAGCCATATCAGCTAAACTATTTTTGGCTACTTCATCTAATTTTGCTCATCAGGGGGATAAGCAACCTGCAGCCTTTTGCACACTGTGCTTATTTGCATATTATTCATTTTTTTTTTCTAACTGTGCTGCGGGCCTGGTTTGCGTCAGTACCCATCCCGCTGTGCCACATTACTCACTTTGCTTCTCAGAGGATGCTGTTCATCTCCTAAAATCATGCCTGGTGTGCAACTATTATAAAGCAAGCAAGCTGTTCAAACTGCCAGCAACCTGTCTTGTAAGCCTATTTTTTAGGTCTAAAAAAACCCAAAAACAAATAAAAAATTCAAGTGTTTGCAAAGCCACCATATTTGTGGTGAAACATTCTCATCTCCAATCTGCAGTGAAAAGACAACCCAATCCCTGATAACGTCCTCTGTGTATCAGATGATCCTTTCTAAGTGCCTGACGATGTGAGCCCCACTTTTCCTCTATATATTCCTCTATACAGTTTATCCTATCAGCAAAAGGACTTTTTACTATTGTTTGTAAGTTGAAAGCTTTAGGTAAGGGAAGGTAAGATGGGAAGATGAAGACAAGCAAGGCAAATGTACTGCACAGTGAAGTAAAGTAAAGGCAAGGTAAGGTAAGGCACATTGATCAAGTACAAAAAAATTGAAAGACAGGGAATACGGGTCATTACAGCAGCAGAGGAAACAGAACAGGAGAATAGCCATGCAAATATAATATAAAATTGGAAATGGTTTGCTTAAGCCTGAACTGAAATGTTAATTGTGTGCTACAGATACAAGTGGGTAGGCACTAAAAAGTGAGCTGACGGGGAAGTGTCTTGTGGATTATTTGGAGTGTGCTGACAATATTCCACTTGCTCAAGAACACCTCAGCTTGCCGAGTGAGTCAAGGCAGACTGACTTTGATATTTGCTGTCTTAAACCAGCCCAAGGACGACTGAGGACCTGATGAGAGCGGAAAAAGATGACTAAGTGTGTACACCAATGTTAAGCAGCTCTCACCTCCACGCAAAGTGAAATATGGCCTATTTGTAATGTCAGTGGTAACCGCCTCCTGATTAATATACTCCTAAATTAGATGCATTTGCACATTAGACGTCAGTTATACCTTAAAGGGGCATTACATACTATAATCTATGAGCTTTACTGACATTTATTTGTGACTACTAGGACAGTAAAATCAATAGAATCCGACTCTTTACTTCATTGGGTTACACTATATATTTAAGGCATTTCTTGACTAGTTTGAACATAAATTCATTTGAAAGAAAATTAGCCCAGCGGTGGTCAAATACATGTCTGTTTCCATGGTTACAATGCTGGCTGTCTTGAACTCCTTAACATTATAAATTTGTTTTTTAACAGCAAAGTTGTTCTGAATTTTGTATTATTCAGATTTTGTAAATCATAGTACCATCAGTAAAATGCATCGCTAGTGGGCAAAAAACTCACAAGTTAATGAACAACACAGCCCTGGGCATTCGGAGAGCATTGTGCATGGACAGTGAGCATACTAAACATAGGAAAAAACAGAGGCAAATGTGTCAAATGGCTGCCTACATACAGCCCACACTTTTACTGTTGATGAGAAAAGCATGGCATATGCTTGAGAAGTGAGGGTTACTCTTTATAAAGAAATAAAAAAGCCATAAGTATCCGTGCAGACAATGTCAGGGAGGGAGACATCCGGCTCAGCAATCCACTTGATGGCATTAGCAACAGGAGCTGGGCGAACAGCCTCCTAAAATAAGCTATAAAAGGAAGAGTGGCCACAGCATTGCTCCTTTGAAAAATACATCTTCAGCTGATCCATGAAGGATTCATTGTCATCTGTGGAATCACATTATAGAGGAAGTGGAGCAGTGTACACAGACCAAGGCAGCTAAATGCAAATGCAGTGTGGCTAAGTGGGCAGGATGACACATCAAGGTTTCAACTTCTTTGACATCATCCAGATATACAAAAGGGGAAAATGCTTCATTTTATTTCAGTGTACGAAATTTATCAATACATACCCCCCAAAGGTCTACAATACAAATGATTCTTAACTATCAACCCGTTATTTGGGTCCTTGTCTCCTTTGCCTGGAGTCAGACAGCACTCTATTTTCCATCTATTCACAGCTAATAAGGCAATTAAGCAATAATTGGCTGTGAAATATTCAGAGCAGAATATAGCATGATGGTGAAACAAAAAGCTTTTTATCAGAGCAGCCCAGAACAAGTGGCAACTGACACGGATAAAAAAAAAAAACATGCATATAATACAAAATTTAAGAAGTGCCCCTCCTTTTCTTCCTTTTGTTTGCTACTGTTTTTGAGAACCATTTCAAATCAAGTCAAATGTATTCATAAAGGCTTTTAAAAACAATGTTGCTGAAGTGTGGTACAAAAAAAGGGCAGAAAAGAAGTGTAGACAACAGCAAAATGCAAAATGGTAGTAATATTCTCAGATGCACCGACACAGTCACAACAAACAAGACCAGAGGGAGGACTCTGAGCTGGAAGAAGCAAAATATTACTACTGAGTTGAGTTCTGTGTCAAATTTAGGGGCTAAATCCAAAATTATATCAAGTATTTTTTACATGTAGCTTGAGGATAACTGGCCTGAGATATTGGTAAAGCTTTTGATGAAGTCGTGGGTTAAATATGATGACCTCTAACCTCTGATTTGCTCTAATTCGTCTGAGAGAACATTTTCCATCCAATTGTCCAATATTTGATATTTTCAAGACAGTCCCTCAGTTTATTTAAATTGCAGGGATCATGGGGAGGAAGAGCTGAATATCACTAGCATGGTGTAAGTACATATACAGAGAAGAGAATGGGGCCTGGAATGGAGCCTTGTGGGACTCCACAAGAAATGCTAGCAAAGGTGGACATATTGACTGAAAATGTGCTGTTTTTTAAGTACACAAATTAATTGCATCAATTAGAAATTTAAAAGGATATACCACTGAATTCTAACTATCATAGTAGTGTTTATCCAACGTCTGAAAAATACTATACGCCAACAACATGACTGAAGAGAACAGTCACTGAAAGGAAGAACTTTGAAGGAAGAAAATATGTTGGGAGTGCACAGCCAGAAACTGAATATATTACATGTCAGTGTTTTATTTTTCGATGAACATTATTTTAAAAGACTATAGTTTTTACGTGTTCGCTCCAAATGTGGGTGAAAAATCCAGGACGTGTCTTGTGTTTTTTGGGAAGCTTACACACTGCTGACAATAATGTCAATAGAACACAGAACAGACACATGGAAAAACAGCACTGAAAAAAGTGTCAGAGTGGGGAGTTAAAATAGGTCTCACAGCCTGATGCTTCACGACTGTAGATAATAACGTGTAAAGCAGCTGTCGCTGATTCATACCTCAGCAAAGTGTTTGCCTAGTCTTCACATCCTCATTGTGTGCGTTTGGGTACTTGTGTGTGCAGGAGAAGGAATGACAGAGAGACTTTTAGTACTAATTTTGAATTTTGCTACTTTAATCAGTCGCAAGTCCTATGTTCCTGACCACTGGTATAATATGTGTAATAAGGTGAAACAGACATACAGAGAACAAGAAAAAACTAAACTCAAGAGACTTTGGGTGTTTAATGGTATATTTTCTACTCTCTACTGTTCAGCACATAGGGTAGCCTATAGTCCAGAAAATGGAGGTACACCTGGTGAAAATCTGCACTCTGCTGAGTGCACTTCTCCAGTTTTTCTTGTTATTTATGCGCTGTTGGTCTGGCAGGAGTATTAAACCCTAAATAACTGCTTATAGAGATTCTTTGTGTATTTGAGTAAACTCAATGTAAATTAAATTTATAATGAAATGAAATGAAACATTAAATTATTGATCAGTGTAAAGAGATAGGACTGTCAGTGGCAGAGCTGCAGCAGTGCTGCTGTCTGTGTGGAAACTACATGTGTCTGAGCTGGAGCAGATCAGCGAGGCAGCCATTATGCACCAGTAAAGGTAGGCAGTGTGGACCATCCTTATAGTGCACATGTCAAACTCAAGGCCTGCAGAACTTATCAGGCCCGTCATGGATCTGGAGTAACACAGTGTGGGACCTAGGGCCTAGTGTCTCCTCCAACTTTACATGTAAAAGAATGAAATTTACTATGGGTATAAAGATCACAGATTTACATGAATTTATTGCTAAGGTACAGGAAATTGTACAACCCATCTAAATAACCTGGTACCACAGACAGACATGGGCCTACAAATGTCATAGTAGCCCTTACATAGATACAAAAACCTGAATGCAACTCACATTCAAATTCAACACATCACGCTAAATATCATTATTACCATCATAAATGGCCTGTATGAGACCTAAATGTAAAACCATTACAGCATGTGTCTAAAACAAACCATCACACCCATAAACAAGGCAAGCCCAATAACGACTGTTGCAAGCCACCATTTCAACAGCTGAGTTATCACAGAGCGCCAGGTGAAGTGATGTGAAGGTGTAGGGAACAGTACTTAGAGACAATTATTGGAATGTGGAGGCTATTAGAAATTGTGATTGTTTTGTTGTTCTGCTGTTTTCAGAAATTTCAAAATCCACAAATTTCATCTCTCTCCCTCTCTCTCTGTCTCTCTCTCTGTCTCTCTCTCTCTCTCCTTGCTTCTCTCCACACCTCTGTGGAGCTGAAAGACCCACAGTACTGGTCAGCCTATTTCCCTCCAAAAGGGCATGTTTGCTTATTCTTATTATTCATTATGTTTTGGTTAATTGTGCAACTGTTTGCATCTCTTTCAGTGAATAACATATGAAGGTCTAAGTGCTGCTTTATTCATCTGGTGCTCCAAAAGCTCAAGTTGTGTGAGATGTACTTTATGTCCACATTGCTGCAATTGTTTGTAATGTGTTGCCTCAGACTTGAGCCACAACCGAGAATTTACCTAAAAACCCTAGTCTTGGTCCGACCTGATGCAATAGGCTGCAACTTTCAGAGGAATAATTGAACCATCTAAGATCAGAGAATTAATATTTGTGAACAAATACAGTGTTAATGGATGGATTTGGCAGCGAGGTGCTTCAGCAGGTGTCAGCAAACACTGGGTAAGATGTCAAAGTCCTATTAGCTGAAACGCTCCCAGCTCCCTGTGGAGGGGGAAAGCAGTGCAAAGAGAATTTCCCTTCTGAGATAAGTAAAATTATTTGTAGTTAAATGAGGAATTGTAAATGTAGGACCTTTCAAACTGATTAGTATTCTCTTTAAAATGTCAGCAATAAAAAACACCATGAAGCTAGCAGAGGAAAAGTTGCCCAAATGAGCAGGCAAAACATGCTGGCACAAAAATTCAATTAGGGCTTCAAAGATCCCTGAATTTGAATATTTGCTCCGAAAATTTTACCCACTTTGACAGACAGGAAATCTTTAAAGTGTGCAAGTGTTTCAGAGGCAAGCAGGGTAGTTATGTTGAAGCTTTTAAGTTTCAAGTGTGTGTAAAAGAAGAGCTCTCAGTGTCCAACTGCTGTCTGTGCGGCTCTCTCTGGAAGCTGCATTTAAATAGGAGAAGCAAGGCTCACATCTTTAAAGCTTTTTATTTCTGCATTTCTGTGGAATCTAAATGCCAGCGTTGTTGATTTATGCTTCCACTTAAGAGTGAAATATTACAGTGATCTATCTCTCTTTAATACACCTCTTTTCTCTTTGTCAACATTTAGCACTTAATCCACCTTGTCCTTCATGATAATAGGACTGTTTGTATGCTGCGGGCCAAATCTGGTTGTATTACACATCCATTTCCCATCTGTAATTGCATTTTCATCCACATATAAGTTTCCATATCAATCACATTGGGAAGTAAAAACACAATAGGAAGTGCTTGCTGATACATGCAGTTAAAAGCATTTTGACTGTTAAACAGGTTGTAAAGACAATGATGTGTAATTCAAGTCATGTCAAGCCAAGTCAGTTTTATTTCATAAATTAGAAATTTGTCTCAAAGGGCTTTGCAGCAAAACAACATCGTCTGGCCTGAGACCATCACATCGGATAAGGAGCAACTCCTAACTCTCACAGTTCTGATTCAATTTTTTTTTTTTTTAAATGCTGGTTTTTGGAGAGATTGGGCCATACCTGGTTGGTTGTTGGTGGGCTTGCCAGAACAATATTCAATAACTTTGTTAACAACAACACAGCTAGATAATATTAGCTGGCAAACTCTAATTAGCTAATATTAACATCGGCCTTAGATAGGGTATGGGCTAGCTTCCAATCATTGTTAATAACTTTTGCAGCACGCCAATGGTTTTGATTAATTTTATGCACTGACTTCAACATATCCCTCATCTACAAATGGCAGCTAGGTGTTTGTTTTATCACAGTGGAAGTGTCAGTAAAGGGTTTAAACTGGTTCCTCAAATATGGCTGCCAGCAAGTTCATTAGCAATGCTAGAATTCCCTCTACAACACCAATTCTACTCAGTTCAATTTCTATCACAATACCCTACTTTTCCTTAAGTGCAGGTTATTTGACTTCATGATACAATGACAGATTAAACCAATCGTTTCTTTCCTATGTTAGTGTAATGCACGTCAGCATACATGTCACTTCTGAATATCGAATGCAAAGTGAAATTTCTAATTTTGCCTCAAAAGGCAGAAGTCTACTGGCAGCTGGAACACATGCCAAGCCAAACCACACACCCCTATGGGACTGACAAAACTCTTGAACCACTGCACATTATTTTGATGTAGTGACACCCCCACCCTCCATGCTGCTCCATGATGGTTAAGATTAATGTTAGGAATTATTTTCAGCAGTATTTGACCCAGGAGAGGCTTGTTATACTCTACAGTTCCACAAGGACACAGGAAAAGCAAACTTTGTCAGCACTTTTTCTGAAAAGCAGGGAGAGATTTGCGTTTTGTTGAGAAAAGAAATTAATATGCAAATAGTGAGCCATTTTGTCTGGGACAAAGTTCAGCACAGGATCAAAAAAGATCACACTGGCTTCAGAATAGTAATTGGACACATGATTAAAGAACATACGCCATGCTGCACAGCTGCCGGTGAAAAATGTGACAACAAAAACACCACATTTGTTTTCATAAGACATTTTTATTGTCATCTGAGCAATAACGACACTTAATCCAGGAATAATGATGATAATAAGCAAAGATAGATCTAAGCAGTCTGTCATTGCAGCACATTATGGATAATTGCTTTTGCTGTATTAAACTCTAAATGTGACCTTTAATAATTAGAACACAAGGACAGCAGAGAGAGCTCAGAGGAATAAAAACTCCCCTTGATGTTTTCACTTCAACTTCCTTGCACTGAGTGCTGGTTCAATGCACCACACAGCTAAGGACACCATGCAAATTAATGAACACATTTAGAACATGAGGATGTGAAGAGGCAGCATTCAAGTTCAGCTCTATAAGGTAACTGTGAAGAGAGGGGGCAGTTCATCTGCGGTATTCTTGGAAGTGGTTGTAGTGGGAGGTGTGAGGAGAAGAATGCATGTGCTGCTACTATCTGTGATCACATGAGATGCTTCTCCTATTTATACTACGCCATCATCTGCCAGTATTGGAACAAAGGAAAAGGTTTCATTTAATTCCATTATGTTGGCATTCACACATGCCTGACACAATCTGAGCTGCCTCAGAGAGGGAAAAAGTGCTGATATTTAAAGTTGTTTTGAAGGTAAGTTTTTTTTATGCAAAAACTCACTTGCCTTATCAACCTAAATCACAAAATAGGGGTACAACAGAGTGGAGCATCCCATCTCCAGTAACTGTGGCTCTGTATATGTGTCCTATTTTTTATATACCATTGACCACCAAAGTTGGGCAAAATATAGCAGGAAACAGCACTCCATCCTGAGAAATCTGGACTCACCACCCATGTCAGATCTTTTTCCTCTGTTGTCGCTTTGGTGTTCATTGGTATCCAACATCAAAGGCTTTCTAGGGTTGTCCAGGTATTGGATTTCAAGCAGTTTTCAAGCAGTTTCTTTTCACTCTTTGAGGCTGGCAACATGCCAAGTTGCCAAGTGAAACTTTGGAATCCAGGTAACAAAGTTCAGTAGGGGTTTGACAGAAGCAGTGACACAAATGTCCACGGTCTCGAGCCGCAGTTCCATCTTCAATCTTGCAGTCTTCAAAATGTAAGTTTATAAGTTTGCTGTATAGAACTCTCTACAGCGAGTGTGGAGCGCATGGATGACAGTTACTGTGACACAAACCAGTGATATGTCAGTGCTAGGGAAAAACAAGAGATGGAGTGAGATGCAGGAAGGCAGAGAAAACACAAGCAAAGAGCAAGAAGAGGCAGGTTTGTCTAGAACACGGCACAAAGTGTGTAAACTTTGGGCCTTATAGCGGCTACAACCAGTGTTTCCCACTACAGGGGCTGACTACAAATGAGCGTCCCCTCATTTGCGGTTACTGTTGGTAATCACTGGCTGTCACCAGACCCATATGGATCACTTGAAACTTTTTAAAGTGAATGTGCGATTCATGGATCTGGAACCAGGCTAATAATATCAAGCATGATAAGCAGAGTAGCAAAGTGTCAGCTGATGAATTAATGTAGGTTAATCTCTTTCATAGCCAGATTCTCCCAGAACTCAGAAAGAGCATAGAATTAATGGTTTTATCAGTTGCAATTACGAATTTGTTGCACTGCCTACATTGCCCTTGTGGTTGCTTGTATGCTCTTGTAAAAGAACGATTTGTTTCATTTCAAAGTCTTGAAATTATTCAAAAACATATGCATGGAGGGGATAGACTAACGCTTCCACTCCAGATATATTTGAGATATACTGGACTTGGAAATTTAAGGCTATTGAGTTTCCTGGACTAAATGAGGATAAGGAGTTTAGACATTTTGCATAATACTGTATGGAATAGTGTATGTTGTGTCTCCCTTTTTACCTTTTTACTGTTCTGATCAACTTTTGTGATTTGATCATACATATATCTATATATCTATGAGCACGTTTACATGCACACCTTATTCCTGTATTAACTGGAATATTCGCAATATTCCAGTTGCGCACGTGTCATGTAAACACGCACCGAACCCGATTAAGGTCATATTCCGGTTGGAGAGAATTCCGAATAAGACCCCTGGCATATGCCTGTTCCAACCGGAATATTGGGGCATGTAAACACCTTAGTCGGAAAATGCCCCGAACCAGAATATTCAGTCACGACTGCGCATGCTCGACTCGCAAGGAATTCTGTGGTGTCTTTGTTGCTATGGTTACTGCAAGCGGGGAAAACGGCATGGCAAACAGCAGCAAGAGCCAGGAGACTGCAGTCTGCCTTCAGCTAATGAAAGACTTAGATATCATAGAGTATATCGTTGGGAGAAAACATAGAAATAGCGACAGAAGAAGAAGAAAAAGAAGACGAAGACCAGACGCCTATACGCGTACTGCTGCCCCCCGCGGCTGAGTGTCGCACTACATAAGAGAGTGGAATACGCCGAAACACGGGGGCATGCCAAGTAACATGTAAACAGAATATTCCAGTTGCCGCAGCGCAGTTACCTTAACCGGAATATTGACCCATACCGGAATATGGTGTGCATGTAAACGTAGTCTATATCTATCTATCTATCTATAGATGTATATGAACACTTGGGATTTAAATGTGTCATGGTATTTTTTTTTTCATTTTTGTTTTTTATCTGACTACTTTCTACACATGGCTGATTATAGCTGCTTGCCAAAAGTTATAAATACACCTGTTTGCAGCACCTTCCACAGCACCCTGAAGTAGGCAAAATGTCCAAAACGCATTGCTACAACAAGTGTGAAAGCCTTCATGGTCTGGCATAGATTGAATCAATATAGTGTTGTATCAGTGAGAGAAAGAAGCAAAACATTTACTTATATGGAAATGTCCCAGATCATTATTGACAGACTCTTGGAAGAGTGTCCTACTTAGGTGAAAAAAAGATACTAACCCAAAAAAAATGTAAAAAAAAAAACAAAAAAACAAATCAATAAAAAGTGACAGCAGGGTTTGATCATCAAGCCATTTCCTACCCCAGTCGGTGGAGAGAGACACTCACAGACTAAAAAGGCTCTGAGGACAGATTTATCCCATCCCCAAATGAGGATCTAGTACACTCACAACACAGAACGTGGCCTAGCAGCGTTTCACATTTCTGCCATCACCGGAGCTGCTCAGAACAGCTCATTACCCCCCTGATTGGCTTTAATGTTCCACATAATCAAGCGAGTAAAAAGAGTTCCTATACACCCGGTGTGGTCTCTTTCCCCTCCACCCTCCAGTCCCTTTCATCCCAAAAACATTTCCAAAAACATCCCAAAAAGTCCACAGAAGGGAGCACCAGCCATGTTGGCGAGACTGAGATTGAGATTAGGCAGCAAAATCCAAAAACCAAATAGTCCACCAATGACAAAGATAAAGAGTAAGGGTGTTTGTGGAGAACCAGAACACCAGTGGGGACTGGCTATGCACAGATAAACTCGTTACATGGTACTCAGCCAACGAATTTGATTCTGATTTATACTGTCATATCATATATATATATATATATATATATATATATATATATATTTAAAGCATGATTTACCTTGTTAACCTTGAACATTACCTAAGATAAGCCAGTAATAGACAAAAAAATAAACATTAATTTTAGGCATATTTATAATGTTAAAGGGTTATGGTTACTTGGACATTCAGGGATCTATACTGGGTTAGTGACTGTTTGCCTGAGCTAGTGGGCTGGAGCCTAAAATCCTTATGAAAATACACTTGCATGTTAAAATTTTTTTATTGCAATTATTTTGACAGATATAGACAGATGACAGCAATACACTTAACAGGTGTAGTGGGAATGACATTTTTTGCATCATAGTTTTCATTTTCACTTGGACCTGTACTAACGGTGTTGTGATATACCAGTACTGACAATAACCGTGATATTTAAACCATTAAATATTGATGTCACGTTGCATATACTAAAATTCTGGGAATAATCCAGCACATGTTAAAGGATTTCTGTTTCTTTCTGTTCTTGTTTTGTCTAACAAAGTTAAAGATGACTTTGACCTTAAATGCAGCTCCTGGGATTTGCTTATTGCATTTGGCCATATTGCAATTTCAACATTTCAACTAGTTGTTCAGCCCTGCAGTGCTGGGACGGGAAATTTGAGGCATCCTGGTCCTGGTCATTCACTTTTAGAGGTCACAGATGGGCAGAGCTGAGTGAGGTTTATAGTGCAAGGCATTATAGGTTATTTGACTGTTCACAATTTTGTGACCCTAAAACCCATTATTACAACCAAAACTAATTTTTTTTCCCCAACATAAAAAAAAATATTGTAAATGTGTTTGAGGTTACAAAGCCATATGGTTATCATATACTTAGATCTGAGAGATTGCCATGGTGACATGTTGTAGTCAGACCACCATTACCAACAAAAGTACATAGCCATTTGGATTCAGAGGAAATAACACATTAGTCTTCCACATTTTGTCCCCCATGCACAATATGGGCACAAACACAAACATGTTACATGTTTAAGATGAGTTATTAAAGAGGATAAATAGTCAACAGGAAATGGTTGCTTTTCCAGGATGCTGGCCCTGTATGAGTCCCAGGTAATGGATGAGATCGACAAAAGCATGAGTTTTTGGCCTGCCTGCAAAAATTAAGCCCATGCTGTCAGAGTGAGCATTCATTTACTCCTACAGGGGAAGGCTGGGATTTATTTTGCTAAGCATCCAGATTTGTAGATACAAGAAAAAGAATGGCAGGACAAACCTATCCCATGTATCTCCACAGTGAGGGATGGCCACCGAGATGCTTGAGCCCTGCAGTCATAAATTATTCCTGACGTTTATTAGGTCAGTGTCTCGAAACATGAAAATGGCAACGAGGCTTTAACCTTTAGCCCATCCGGTCTGGACTGAATTGGATTACAGCTCTGCATGGTGATTCTGAGCAAAAGCCTATTTTAGTGATCAGCAAAGAAGCAAAGAGGTGACAGCAAGCCAGTCGGGCCGCTTCATTGCCACACAACAACGTAATGATGGTCATAATGTGCACAGACTGAGTCTTGGTCCTGTTGATCGCCCTTTCTGCTTTTCTTCCACTTTTGCCTTTTGTTTCTCTGCGCTCTGTCTGCCTATGATCCCCGTGTGGTACATCTGGGCCATAAATATTCAGATTTTTTTTAAAAAATCTCTCCAATATTTATAAAGAATTATTCCTAGTTAATGTGCAGTATGTATTCACACATTCTGAAAATGGTAGTCAGTTTGGGAAATCTGCACTTTAATTAAATAATCATGACCTGACAACTTATTCTCTTTGAGTTATAGAATAAGTCCTCACTGTGGCGCTCTGCTATATGATGACAGGAAGTATGCTGACATGCACATTAATAATTCTTAACTCAATCAAAGAAATTGTCCAACTATAGAAACTGCCATGTAAACACCTACATCTTATAGTAATCAGAATAAGCCAATCATCAAATATACACACAACTATTAAGGCCACGGTCGGACAGGAGAAAGAGCCCCAGCGGAGCATTACATCAGTCCTGTTGCTATGTGATACAAAGTATGACAACAAATTGCAAGCTGTCTAAGTGCCAGCTGGCAGACCTGAACAAACAAATCATGCTAGAAATAAAACTGGACAAGAGAAAGTTTGCAGTTCCTGTGTTTGCACTTGAGGAAAAGGATGAGGAGTTCACTGTGGAACAGAGGATGTGGCTAAAGTTAAACACTGCTCCCTAGGAAGCTGTGTGAGGCCGCTGACTTCCCCAAGGTGCTGCTCATTTGACACCCGTGTAATGACTGGTGCAGCTAAGGTCAAGAGAAGCTGAAGCATCACATCAAAAATGTGAGGCACACAGTGTGGAGGAGATGTCCATCTGCCATGACCAAACCACTGAAAATAGCTGAAAAAGGCTGCAAGCTTGTTCAAAAAAGCTTCTTATCCGATCATATGGTAGCCTAAAGGAGCAACTTTGAACACTGGCAACTCCAAATGGCAGCTAGCAGTGAATGTTTCAAAAATTTCAAAAGACCATACCAGTGATTTCGTATGTTTGGCCCATTTTAAACAATCTCCCCACATTTTACTTTGCAACAAACCATTTTGCAAATCATACCAGGGTGCTAAAGATTTAACAAAACATAATCAAAATCCCTTAATTTTCATAAGTGATTTTTGGCTGAAACATTATAATGTTCTCCTACTGCAGCTAACAAAGTCATCAACATTCATAAAACACAGGACTGATAACTGGCTGTATAAAGCAAATGTTTCCCCAGGGACTACTTTCTCTCCACCCAATTTCAAGTCATCAAAACACAACAGTGCTGCTACTAATGGGAAAACGAAGGTGGGCAACTTTATTACAGTGATGGAATACTGGGGTGAAGAAAGTTTGACAGTGGAATGAATGGAAACCAATGGCTGGATGAAAGGGGGGAAACATAATATCAGAGTATGACTGCTTGCTTTGGTAAAAACTTTGCAGACTTGCAAACTTGAAGTTTATACATTTTGTAAACATGCAAAGTTACTGGTATGGTCCTTTCATTTCAAAAATTCATGCAAGGTGACATCAGTAAACTGCACACTCATATATGGAGGCCACAATTTAAGCAGAAGAAGCGCAAAAAGGACAAGGACATGAACCTGCGTGATGCTGCCAAAAGAGAGGCAAAAAAAAAATCTTCTGTTGGTGAGTCCTGTTTTCACTGTAGAGAACACTCACGCAGTTTGGATTTCTTTGTGTTCTGTAAATTCATCACTTCGTGTTTGGCGGAGATGCTTCAATTAGTGAGGCTAGGATACTGTTCTCTGCTGCAGTCCTGCATTCCACTCATAAGACACCAGTGTTTTAGCATAAAGACTTTGACTCGTGCAACTTTAAAATACTGTAAAATATAGGAGATAAGTTGAAGCAGGAGGGGTGAGATTAAAGTAAGCAGAGCTAGAGCTTGCAGAGGGAGAAATGTACATCTGCTTAAAGGCAGTGATCACTCTCTGCAGCACGGGGAGTTGGAGTGTGAGCTCAGTGTGTTAAGTAGAAATCAGTCTCAATGACATTTACCCTTGTTGCTTAGTGGAACTCGGGAGCAGTTCTTATTTCTTTTGCACGGAGCATCTCTGCATCGATAATGATGCGAAAAGTGTGAGACGGTGGAAATTCTCAGCTGGCACATTTTGCGAATGCTAAGACGCAAACTAGCCTTGTGTGCGCAATTTCACAGCAGAAGTGAGAGGGAGAGATAGACGGAGGTGGTGACAGAGAGAGAGGAGACGAGAGAGCGAGAGAGGAAAGGCACAGAGATGGAGAGAAGAGAAGGCAGGGAGAAGAGGGCAAGAGAGGAGACGAGCCACTCCACTGATTGACAAAGGACCAAGGAGAAATAAAAGACGCACTTCTCAGCTGTCACTGCTGACACCTACGGATGTCCATGACGTCAAGCATAGGAAGGACACAAGCACAGATGTACCACCCCATGGCTGGAATATGCTCAGTCTGTGTGTGTGTGTGTGTGTGTGTGTGTGTGTGTGCGTGTGTGAGTGTTTCAAGTCACAAATTTGGTAGTTTTATACCTGCAAATAATTCAAATGTGTGGGGGTTTTGTGTGTGAGCGAGAGAAACTGCAGTGAAGGTGAAGTTGAAATCATTCAACAGCTGTGAGGAAGGGTAGCAACACATCAGAAAACCATTAATGCTACTCAACATTTTTGCTTTCTTCTGTGTATACTTATGAATTGTAAATTAATTCATTAATTTAATCATTAGATTTCTTAAAAAAGCAGCATATTAAAACAATGCAATGAAATAAAGATATTTGTACTACAGAGTAATATGTTTGCATTTCTTTTATAATCTGCATAGGCACCCTCCCAATGAATTATGAATTGGACATACATTTGATACTTCCAACAGCCCAAGCAGCATCACTTAATTCTACCTCATGAATGAGGATAAAAGGCCATTTTCCTGCTTACTCTCACAAATGCAAATGGCAGACAGCGCAGCAGCACTCAGTGTGCAGTATTCATGGGCTTCTGGGTTTTGGCCATTTGCATAGGCAGTGTTAGAGCCAGCTCCGGCTCTCACAGATTCCCTCAATAATAATGAAGCACAAGGGAGACCTTTGCCAAGCAGAAGAGGTTTGAATGAAGCACAAAAAAATAATGGTCAGTGAATAAAACACACGCACGCACACACACACACACACACACACACACACACACACACACACAGTAATTATGCAATTTGAGGCAAAACCCCAGACACTTTTAATTGGAAAGACGAATGAATAATTTAATTTGTGTAAATCATTATTAATCATAATTTTATAATAAGCTAAGTAATTCAAATGTGAGTCGCTGAATTTGCTGAAAAGGCACCCAAACACACAAAAACATACACGTCATGGTATCATACCCTGTGTGTGGCTTAAAGATAGCAACAGGGAAAGATGTTCATTCCTCCTTCTGGTTCTTGTACTTTGTTCCTTCCGAGCTCCGTGCCTCCTGATCTCACCCCTCTCCTTCTCTTTTCATCTGCCTCAACAACACAAACAAGTGGAAATAGAGAGCAGGCTGCCAACCAAAATCAGAAGAACAAGGGAAACTGGAGTGAGACACCGGCTGGTGGGACTCTGATATCAAATGTTGGAAGACACAATCCAGCTCCAGCTAATGTGAGGGGAGCATGATACATAAAACATGCATGAGGAACAGACAAAAATAAAAGCGCGGAAAATGCCGTGCATGCGAGATGTTCTGAGCTACAACCACGTCTGGTGTCATCATAGAGAATTGGCTGTACTCAGATAATGCCTAAATACTTGACAACCAGGAAAGAAAAAGACAGATGCTTGAAAAAACAATTACTGCTGCGTGAGCTTGGGTCATGTCAAAATAAGCTGTGAGAAATAAGTACAATGAACAAGCTGAAAACGCAGATTTGTTTCAGAATCAGAATCAGAAACTCTTCATTGATCCCTAAGAGGAAACTGGGTCAAGTTACAGCGGCTCACATTCTAGAAGAGAAAAATACATAGAAGTGTCAGTGAAATTCTAAGAAAACTAGAAAAAAAGAAAAAGGAAAATAAGAATGTTAAAAAATGTGCATTATTCTACAATGTAAAACAATATATAACAACCACCTATGGAAAAATAAGTCACATAAGAAATATGTAAAAATATGTATATCATACTATAATTTATATTTGTAATGCTGAGATAGGATTTATAAATGTCTTAAAATTCAAGATGGAAATATTAATTAAGAAATATTAGTTGAGAATGTACAGTATGAATGCAGTGCTAATGCAGTGTAAATATAAATGGTGGGGTTGTGAAGCTGCGTGATAGGCGTGAAATAAGTCCAAAGGTCTTGTCTATTAATTCAGAGTGTGTGATACTCTGAGGGTGGAGTTAGAAAGTTTGATGGCCACAGGCAGGAAAGACTTTCTGACGCGTATTCCTGGGCTTGACCAACGTGCCATGGAGTAGGTGGGAGACATTGTCCGAGATGGCTTGTAACTTAGACAGCATCCTCCTCTCTGACACCAGCGCAAGAGTCCAGGTCCACCCCCACAACGCCGCCAACCACGCGGATCAGTTTGTTGAGTCTATTGGTGTCCGTTGCCCTCAACCCGCTGCCCCAGGACACCACAGCAAACAGGAGAGCGCTGGCCACCACAGACTCGCTAGGACCTCAGCCTCCTCAGAAAGTAGAGACGGCTTTGGCCCGTCTTGTTGAGGGCTTCAGTGTTCTTAACCAAGTTCAGTCTACTGTCTGTGTACACTCCCAGATACTTTTAGTCCTCCATGGTGTCCACATGGACCCCCTGGATGGAAACAGGGGTCAGCGGTGACTTGGCCCTCAGATCCACAACCAGCTCCTTTATCTATGCCACGGTGAGCTGCAGGTGGTTCTGCTCACACCATGTGACAAAGTTTCCTATCACAGCACTGCCTCATCACTATTTCTGATACATCCAACTATTGCAGTGTCACCAGAGAACTTGTGAAGATGGCAGGACTCTGAGTTGTAGCTGAAGTATGTGGTGTAAATGGTCAAGAGGAAGGGAGAGAGAAAGGGTGGGGTAAAAATCAGTTGCAAGTATTAAGTATTTTTTATGATTTTTTAAAACTGATTTTTTTTTTTGTTACTGACTTGATTTAGAGTACAGATACTGTAAAATATGAAACTAGATTGCCTAAGGAACCAGTGGATACCAAGCATGTCATGCTAGGTTGTTGGCAAGGTGGCTAAATATTGCTCCAAAGTTAGGCAAAATTTGGGCGAGGGAAAACTGGCATGACCCCTTGACCTCTGACCTCCAGATATCTGAATGACAATAGGTTTTATGGGCACCAATGGGTCTCCCTTTTGCAGACATGCCCAACATATGCTAATCCCATGCAGTTTGGGACAAAAATCATGCAGTTTCTTCGCTTCTTGTTTCTGGCTCAAGTTGAAAATATGGGGATGCAGTCCACATAGCTGAGTGGCATGGGCTTCTGAATCAACTTTCCAGTCAAAAAGCACCATAAAATCCAGCCATGTCTACTGAATTTCACTGAGGCAGGCCAAGTTGTCAAAATGCCTATCCATATCCACTGCTGCCTGAGAGCTGAAATCCTCCAATATCTCTGTTACATCATGTGAAATCCCTCTATAGTTAGCTTTTGAAACATTTTTGTCACTAATTACATTCAGGCTTGTTGCCTGTAGCATGACAATGTATGTGTGTTCAAGAACACGTGCCAGCACACGCAGGAAAACAGCCAACTTGAATGCCAACTGCAATCTTGAGCACACAATATACCAAACAATTGCCAGAAAACAGAATTGCAAGGTTTGATAAATGTGTCATAGGCTGGAAGATGTAAATTATTGTAAATGTGACGCCATCTGACATCAAATCATTCATTACCCAAGGACTGTGCACAATCCTTTCAAATAGCCTGTGAGCCGGCGCCCATCTGACCAAGGCTGTGAGCCAATTTAAAAGGAAGGAGGGAGCAAATCAGGTAAATAATGATGCCACACATACACATACACAGACACAGAAAAACCCACACAGAGACACACAGGCACACTTGTGTACATATGAACATAGACAATCTACCAGATGGTGCAGCTGTACAATGGAGTAATAAGACCAGTCAGGGAGAGGATCGTCTCATAACTGGGATCAGGGAGTTCAATCTAGTCACGGCTCATACCAACCATAAAAGTCAGTACTGAAAAGGAAAGCTACAGACCGCACAGTGCAATGACATTCATACAATCTCTGAGCCATCATATTTGAGTCAGGGGTTTCGGTAATGTGCATATCATTGACCAGCTTCACATATTATTGTCTTTTCAGACACATGAGAAAGGATAATTTATTGTGTTAGAACCTGGTAAAGGTGGGCGGAAAACAGAGAAGACAGAAAACAGCATGAAACAAGAGACAAAACCCACATGAGCCAGGGATGAACACACTGGGATATTCAGAACAGGATGTGATGCAATGTATTAATATAACGACTGAAAAAGAGAGACTGAAGGAGATAAGAGAGAGAAGGCAAAAAAACATGATGGATCACCGTGGAAACTGGCAAAGTGGAGAGATGAAAGTGAGAGGAAAGGTGAGGAGATGGAGGAGTGTGAGAGCTTAGGCTCAGCGTTCTGAGTGGCTGAGAGCCGCCCTACTAATTTCGATGGAGGAGGCAGGGGCCAAGAGGAGGCGGCTGGAGGTAAAGAGCAATATATTCCATTTTTGTTGGATCTGACCTGCCTCCTCTCCCAGCCAAATCTCACACATGGAGCATTAAAGCAGCCGTGCAACACCTACTTTTCACTCACTAAGGCAGAAAGTCAGTAAGTCAGAAACGGGAGGCTCGTCCATCTGTGGGTGTTTTACTATGTTTTCTGTGTGCATCTGCTGCAGGCTCATTCACAGCTGTGGAGCGAGTCGGCGTTAAGGTCAGTTCTCAGCATGATAAAAGTGCACGACAAGATTTGAAAACAATTTGAAAACAACAAAAGCTGAGTCAAAAATATGGCACTGTTTTTTGTTGGAGGCCATTAGAAAAATCACAACTCAGATGAGCTTTTGGGGTGATGTGACAGGCGATCAAGATGGACATGGAGCTGCTGATATTCTCCAATGTAGAGAACTGTATGAGCAAACACATAACAGCTACAGACAAGTGATGGCAACAAACTGCTGACAAAATGCGAATCCACGGTGAAAACTGTCAGCTTGTATTCACGGTGTAGTTTCTGTAGCGTTACCTCGGCTTGTGATGATAGCATTACAAGTGAGCCAACTTCTCTTCATCAACATTTGTGTAGCGGAGGATGTTAATGAAACCTGAGAGACACAGATACCAGAAGATTTGGCCAGCTGACAAGCTGTTTTATTCACTTTGATTTAAGTATCAAAAGCTTTTCTGAGAATTTTGGTGCGAATACTTTTAGTGGCTTTTTTAGATCAAATATTTTATACTTTTGTGCCATTGATTTACATTGGATACAGTGTAAACAGACCTTACATCTTTAATTTTTTAGTTGTGATAGCTTTCAGGTGAATCCAAATGGCACTCCATTCAGATGTGTCCCACAGTATGTCTATTTCCATACCTACAATACAGAAACAAAAATAATCTGTTTTATTCAAAATTAGAGCTAAATGAATATGATTCCCACTCGTGCAGAAAGTGGCAGGCCCGGTGTGAGTGAGTCAATTGAAGCGATGCATCTCTCCCATCTCTCTCCCTGAAAACCTCGTGTTTCCATCCATGTTACATAGCAACACAGCTCTCCCTGCCTACCCTTTTGCTTTTTCAGCCATGATGGATGGCACCTGCAGCTTCCAAAGCACCGTTTATCTCCACATGTTTACCTTGTTTCAAACCATTATGAAATGTGACTGCCATCTGAAGTTTGATTAGAGCCAATTGCCTCCCTGGTGCTTGGCCAGCCCAAACCAGCCCGTCCTCAGGTGTTTGTATTCAGAGGTAGTCGGGCCAGCAATTACGCTCACATGATGCCGCCTCACCAACATTCAACCACTCAGTGAAGAGAAGATCAGAGACAGCCGTAGGAGAGATGTGCAGCTGAATGGTGGTGAGAGGGCAGGAGCTTATCTGACTAAGAGACGAAGGGAAGCAGTGGGCAAAGTGATTCACTGGAGCTGCTGCTGAGCCGAACAAATCCAGAGAGAGCGTAAACAGCACTGAGTCACTCTCACTAGACATAACAGAGCCTGCGCAACAGGATACAAACTGTAAGTCGTGGTAAACACGGAAAGAGAACAACTTAACAACTCAGTGTAGTGTAAAGCCTAGCACAGGAAATCATTACCCCATGATTGTTATGATGCCTGTTCAGGGATAAAGTAGGAAATGTGGCTTGATGTTTATGTGAATTTTAAATATAAATCTGTACAAAGCTGTAACACACATATAAATCCATACAAAGCTGTAACACACATTATTACACAACCCAGTTCAACTGATCAGGATTTTCGAAGCCAGCAGCTGAAAGAACATCTATCTCTGCCTCGTGACAGCAGAACAGGAGGTCAGCTCTTGGTGTCACAAGTGGCATTTCAGGTGTAGCTGAAGAACCCTTTTCCTCCTAATAAAGCCTGTCTATCATAGCTTCGCCTCGCTGCCGTGATGGCTTAGCTCAACTGTCCTGTAAGGCTCGTTCAGAATTAGCTTGATGTGATCCGGAGACCCTGCTCATCCATCAGGATGAAGCACGGCAGCAGGGAAAGGTCAGACCATATTTAATGGATTTGTTGGGGTTTCTTGTAGGCAGGGTGCTCTTCTCCTCAAGTAGTGGGGTCTGTGTGCAGAGTTTCTGCCTCACCTAATGTACAGACTGGAACTTTATATTATGATCAGAATATGAGTGACAAAGTTACAGGATGTAAGACATTTTCGAGGAAGACGGAGAGCTGCACACATGCGTGACAGATAGCAAATAGCACAAATTACAAACTGAAGCTGAGCTGGCTTCATCGTTGTCAGCACTCTGAGGATGCAATGCAATGAACTTTTTCCTGACCTTAACCTAGCGGTTTTAATGCCTAAAACTAAAGGTTTTACTGCCTAAACCTAAAATTTCTCTAACCTTAACCAAGAGGTTTTGGTGGATAAAGGTAATGAAACTGGCTAAAACACCGCCCAACATGTTACATAAGGTATGTTGATTGGAAACATATTTGTGATATGTCAGAAACAAATGTAATATGGGACAAAGTACATTTCCCTCGTAATATTTAAAAATGTGGTTTAGTTATTAATTTGATTTAATTTTAGGAGACATGGTAAAACTGTGGTTACTACATAAAAAACATAAGAGACCCAAGGGAATTTGGATTGAAGCTGAGTGAAAAATGCAAGAAGTCAGAGAGAAGGTAGTTGATATTATGAAACCTATCGCTAAAGCAATACCTTGGCTAACTTGCTAAACTAGCCAGTTATCTAGTTTAGCTGGTTAGCCAAGCTAACCTTGCAAAGACAAACGAGCTGGTGGAGACCAGATGTCCCGGTTTGTCCAGGATTGTCAAGGCTTCAAGCTGACTGTACCGAGTCCAGACAAATACGTGTAAAACACTAATATGTCCCAGTTTTCAACATTCAGTGCCAAATTGTCCAGGTTTTCACCACAATTAAAATAAAAATGATAATGTTATACTTGTTTTCAGCATATTTATCATGTTCTGTTCCACTGTGTCTGTGGTGGTGAGGTTGGCGACTGGAACAGACACTTGTAACTGTGAATGTAGCAGTGCAAAGTATGTCCAGTTTAGGCTGTTTAACTTCCAAGACCCAGGCCAGGTTCCCGTGTCTTCTCTGCCACCTGCTGGCTGAAGTAAAGGGGGCTGGCCCCAAAGTTAAGGACGACTTCAGCCCTGAAATAGAACACAAATGTCTCCCCTGTGCTTAGCGACTACAGTCTAGACACGGAAGCAGGGAAGGTTAACGATAATGATTCACCTGCCCTATTGCTAGCCCCAAATATCCGTCATTGTGATGAAAACACCTATAGTGCATACACACATGCTTACATGAATGTGTCGTACAATTAAGGGTCCCAGTTTGAGGGTTTGAACAAATGGTGACCCTAAACTAGCCATACTAACTTAGGTACCAGAGTAAAACAAAGTAGCCGCTGGTTATAAATAAGTGATAAAAGGAGGTCATTGTAATTTATTTTATTTTACTTACTCATAGACTTTTTTTTTTTTTATTCATAGTTTGTCCAGAGTTCCTCATTTGTCATTCAAGTTTGTCAGCTCACTTCCACTTTGAAATACTGTGGCTTTTTGGCAGCTCAGCCTCTGAGACACGTTTGTATGTCTAAAACTCCAATCTGTGTCTCATCTCTGTATGGCTGCAGTGTGGGACTTCCACAGGGCGAGGCTCCCTCATCTGATAGGATCAGACGCTGCTAACAGGGAGCTTGGAGGGACTGTGTTTCCCAGCTCCATTTCATGCCTCCTGCCTGTGTCATGAGATAAGGCTGCAGCCACCACCACCGCTGCAAGAAATACACAAAGAAGTGGACGTGCCTCCACACAACTCCACACACACACACACACACACTTTCATGCTCATTTGCTTCTCCTTCAATTGCGGCCACCTCCGACCTCCAACACTGCCCACCCAAACACTCACACCAGCATTATCTCATACACACTATCGATGTTACATCTAAAGCACTGCTTATTACACTTGAATTGTGACAATATATGTTGTGCTGCATGTTTATTGTTTGCCCTACATATTACTATATCCCTAGGGTCAAGTAATCCTGATTTCAATTGAGATAACCTTCCCAAGGTGACAGTATAAAAGCTTTTACTGGTGTAGGCTACTTGAAATAGATGGTAAGCTACAAATAGCCTGGCCAAACTTGCACTGAAATTGCTCCCCTGAACATAAGCTTTTCATTTATAGCAACTAGGCCCTGATGAAAGTATGATGGTCTTTTTATGGCTCTCCGCATTTGAGAAGACTCAAATGTGGAGAAAGGAAGATGTCTGGAGGCAGGCAATGAGGAGTAAAAAAAAAATGGAACATGGCTCATAGTCTTGAGTGATTTTATGCTTTGTAATAGAGCCATTTCTTCGTTGAAATACCCATTTGAAGCAGATGCTTTTCAAGCGGCAGATGCGATAAACCAGTGCGTATGCTGATTTTGTGACCGTTTGGTTCTGGTGAGCATTTGGATGACAGTGAGCACTCAGAGCAAAGTATGCTTCAGTGGTCAAAGTCAGTTGGTTGTATGACAGTAAACCTGTAAACCATCTTTTTGCTGAGATAAGTGATTGTTCTGTGGAATAAGTGACATCGACAGACACTGCAGACATCTTTAAAGCTTTAGCTGATTTTACATCTCCATTGTTTGTTGTCATTGGAACATCATTGATTTTTATTTATTTATTTTAGTTACGGAGGGATTAGGAAGTCTTAAAGAGATTACTTTCCTTCAATATTACTGTAATTCTTTCCAATATTGATGCAGTTGTGTAAGTAAGAGTTGAATCCTCTGGATCCTTGCAGATAATTACTTTTTGGAACAGAAGTGTTCTTCATGGCCTAAGCTGACAGCTGACTGAAATGTTTTGAGTGATTTGAGAACGGAAACATTAAAATGTAATTAAAATGTATTACAGTACAGGCCAAAAGTTTGGACACACCTTCTCATTCAATGCGTTTTCTTTATTTTCATGACTATTTACATTGTAGATTCTCACTGAAGGAATCAAAACTATGAAAGAACACGTGGAGTTATGTACTTAACAAAAAAAGGTGAAATAACTGAAAACATGTTTTATATTCTAGTTTCTTCAAAATAGCCACCCTTTGCTCTGATTACTGCATTGCACACTCTTTCTCTCGATGAGCTTCAAGAGGTAGTCACCTGAAATGGTTTTCCAACAGTCTTGAAGGAGTTCCCAGAGGTGTTTAGCACTTGTTGGCCCCTTTGCCTTCACTCTGCGGTCCAGCTCACCCCAAACCATCTCGATTGGGTTCAGGTCCGGTGACTGTGGAGGCCAGGTCATCTGGCGCAGCACTCCATCACTCTCCTTCTTGGTCAAATAGCCCTTACACAGCCTGGAGGTGTGTTTGGGGTCATTGTCCTGTTGAAAAATAAATGATGGTCCAACTAAACACAAACCGGATGGGATGGCATGTCGCTGCAGGATGCTGTGGTAGCCATGCTGGTTCAGTGTGCCTTCAATTTTGAATAAATCCCCAACAGTGTCACCAGCAAAACACCCCCACACCATCACACCTCCTCCTCCATGCTTCACAGTGGGAACCAGGCATGTGGAATCCATCCGTTCACCTTTTCTGCGTCTCACAAAGACACGGCGGTTGGAACCAAAGATCTCAAATTTGGACTCATCAGACCAAAGCACAGATTTCCACTGGTCTAATGTCCATTCCTTGTGTTTCTTGGCCCAAACAAATCTCTTCTGCTTGTTGCCTCTCCTTAGCAGTGGTTTCCTAGCAGCTATTTGACCATGAAGGCCTGATTGGCGCAGTCTCCTCTTAACAGTTGTTCTAGAGATGGGTCTGCTGCTAGAACTCTGTGTGGCATTTATCTGGTCTCTGATCTGAGCTGCTGTTAACTTGCGATTTCTGAGGCTGGTGACTCGGATGAACTTGTCCTCAGAAGCAGAGGTGACTCTTGGTCTTCCTTTCCTGGGTCGGTCCTCATGTGTGCCAGTTTCGTTGTAGCGCTTGATGGTTTTTGTGACTCCACTTGGGGACACATTTAAAGTTTTTGCAATTTTCTGGACTGAATGACCTTCATTTCTTAAAATAATGATGGCCACTCGTTTTTCTTTAGTTAGCTGATTGGTTCTTGCCATAATATGAATTTTAACAGTTGTCCAATAGGGCTGTCGGCTGTGTAGTAACCTGACTTCTGCACAACACAACTGATGGTCCCAACCCCATTGATAAAGCAAGAAATTCCACTAATTAACCCTGATAAGGCACACCTGTGAAGTGAAAAACATTTCAGGTGACTACCTCTTGAAGCTCATGGAGAGAATGCCAAGAGTGTGCAAAGCAGTAATCAGAGCAAAGGGTGGCTATTTTGAAGAAACTAGAATATAAAACATGTTTTCAGTTATTTCACCTTTTTTTGTTAAGTACATAACTCCACGTGTTCATTCATAGTTTTGATTCCTTCAGTGAGAATCTACAATGTAAATAGTTATGAAAATAAAGAAAACGCATTGAATGAGAAGGTGTGTCCAAACTTTTGGCCTGTACTGCATATCTGAAACATATAGCATCGAAATGTATACTGAGAAAATGTGTTTGTAAAACACTTGCTTGCTTACTTTGTTGTTCTTACTTTGTTCTTTATGATATTTATTTTAATCAGTGACTAAATAGCAACAACTCCAAAGTGTATGAATGTTAGGGTTTGAAAATACATAAAGTACTGGCTGAGTTTTCCACTTATAGCCATGTCTGTGGCTATAAGTGGAAAATGTTTCTGAAAGAGACATTTGAGGCAACAAAGACTCAGCTTGTTGCAGTCGGTCTCACTGTGAACTGCATTATTGCAAAGACTGCTTTTCTGATCGCCAGCTCGCAGCGCTGAATGTTAAGAACCGTGTCACCCAGACAGATGACATTACCAGGGAGTAATAATCACTATTAATCCCCAGAGTGGATCACTGAAGCCACTTCCACTGCTATATGCTTCAGCTGAATGCCCCATGAAAGTCTATTTTCGCTAATATTACATGGAGCGAATTAGAACATGCCACAAACTGATATGGATATTTCTCCTATGCCTTTGTGCAAAAATCCACATCCCTGTGTTGACATAGTAGTATAGACGGACAACATTCTGCTAAATGCTGTGGCTACATCTAATTACACTAATTACATATTGACAGACAGAGCAGGGCTGTCACAGGACAAAATAATAAGGGCACTTGTTCCTTCCTTAAAGTCCTCTGATGACGGGAGTCCAGGTAAATGCATCATGACATTGTCAATTTCCCTTATCAAACTTATGAAATGAAATTAATGTAAATTAAAAGAAACACATTAGCAAATGAAGAATTTTTAAGCTCTGAGGTAATTGAGTTACAGATTGTGCAAATGCGGCTGCAATTAAATATCAGGACGATGTCCCCAATATATCTGTGCGTTCAGTGTATTTTCCTCAACATTTTATTGATGCTCACATCATCCATTATGCATTCATTACACTCCCAGGTTCGTGTAGAGCTTTATTATTCAAATAAACATCTGCCATGAAGCATGCTGATTTATTTTTTCATCAGCTATGACCGCAAGTACTTCTGTAATGAAACACAGACACACCTCGCCTGCAGGTAAACAGGGACCCAGAGCGGAATCTCGAGATGATATATGAAGGATGTGTGAAGGGGAACGCTGAAATTGAAGAAAAATAATAATTAATTATGAGACTGATTGTAATGTATGAAAGAGAGATGAGATGAGGTGAGGCAGCTTTGACAGAGATGCTGTAATAGGGCAACAGCTGCTGTGTGGCTGAACTGGGCATGAGAGGACGGCTTCCACATCAGCCTCCGACTGTCAACCAATCACACAGACTTACAATAAAGCTAGAGAGAGAGAGAGACAGAGAGAGAGAGAGAGAGAGAGAGAGAGGGAGAGAGAGAGAGAGAGAGAGACAGAGAGAGAGACAGAGAGAGAGACAGAGAGAGAGAGGGAGAGAAGTATGTGGGGGAAGGCAGAAGGTGGCAGAGGAGTAAGGGAGAGGGAGGAAGTGTGAAAGACAGAGAAAGCAAGCCAGACTCAAAGAGAGGGAGAAAGAGAGAGAGATGGGAGAGGAGTTTGTGATCACCAGTGTTTTTTGCTTGCTGAGTCTTATTATAGATGTGAAGGCAAAAGGAAAAGTTTCTGTCAGCTCAATTATGGATGGAAGCTCCAGATAGTTAGCTGAGTGGGTGAAGCTGTTTCTGTGTAGGGGACACAGTAACAGGTCCAAGGAGAAGCGGGGAAGGGAACTGCTGTAGATGGACATTTGCTTGAGAGCAGGCACGTTAAGGACACTTCGAGAAGGACACACTATGAACGGGAACAGGACTCTGTCTTGGTGACAAGGACACCTTCATCTCCTGAACGAGTGGGTGACTATTTTTCTTTTTGTCTTGTGTGTGTGTGTGTGTTGCTATACCATTTTTAGATTTTTTTGAAAAGTGTTTTAAACATGGTTTGACTGATTTGTAAAGACAAAAGTTCAAACATGGAGGTGATCTTAATATAATCTGACAGGCATTCAACTGGAGTGAGTGGGCTTAATTTTCCTTCAATTAGTGAAGCCACAAATCTCTGTTTTGCTAGATTTCCATATCACGGCTGCTTGACCAAGATAGTTTATTTTTAATCTGAAGGTGTATGATTTCCTTGTGTACTTTAAGCATGACTGTGATGTCCTCAATCTCCTACATTTAAACACGGTGGAGTTTCCTTGAAAACTAAAAGAAACGGTTCAGCAACTTGGCATTGAAAACCATGCTGCATGCGACTGTTGGGTCTGATCTGGTCTAAACAGGGCAACAGGAGTTGAAGTTTCTCTGTGTAGTATGCATAAATTTAGCATAAATATTGTGCCGGGGGCGAACAAGACAGCTCTGACCTCTTCCACCCAGTCAGAGGCGAGTGGGGGTGGGAGTGTCGTGTCAGGTTGTGTCTGTGAGATACGATCCACCAGGGCGGCCGCGGGGAGCTCTTAGCAATAATGGATACAACTGGGCTCTCCTGGAACTGAGAATTAGTGCTATTGTCTGCGAAACAAATGTAGCCCTGCCTGATGGATGACAGAGCAGTGTCTATTCTAGGTCTTTTCGAGGTTTCTCCCCACTGAACTTGGCCCATTTGGCGCTTGTTGCATGGAGCTGTGGCGTCATCATGACCCTCTCCCTCTCCACTAATACTGTCCTGGCTCTGCGCTCTGTCCAGCTCAGAAACCTCTGCTCTCCTAAGCAGCTGCTGGCAGAACTGGTCCTGGAGCTTAATTCGTCTCAATCTGGAGTCCAAGCTCCTTTCTCAGCCTCCACGGAGCGCTGCCCTGCCCTGCCTGCTGAGCTGTGGACGTGGTTCAGTGCAGCTGTAATGATCTTGTCAACCATCGCCTGACCCTGCAGACCACTGTACTGGATCACGTAACAGCTATGTGGGACAGGTGGCTAGTGCAAATGAGGAAAAATGAAGATCATCCAAAGAAAATAATCACAGCTAATTAAGAAATGAATAATAAGACAGTAATAACTTACGTTACTGCTGGAGAGACCAAAAAATCCAACTTTAAAAGGTAAACCCAGTTAAAAACATGGATTATATTATTTTGTATTATTTTTGAGTACTATCTTCATCATCTGTCAAGATCTGAGAGTTCCTAAGAATAAAAAAACAAATAAAACTGAGTCTTAGGGGCAGTAGTTATGGTAAAATGTTTCCTTAGACGCATATTACTGTCATGACTCTGGTAAGACTAACCAGCTGTTGGGGCAATATCTTGCTTGTTGGAACCAGAGCCGCCTCAACATGGTAGCCAATGTTTTACTATAGTAGCTTGCTAAAAATGCACATTTTGGAGGCTTGTAGCAGCAGAACTGATGTGTTAAAGTCCATGACTGATGCCATCGTTAGGTTAAAGCTCAATATTTAGATGGAAGTCTTTGCTAGCCCTCGCCTCTTTCAATGTAATCCTTGTCATGCTGCGCCTACAAGCTAGCAGTTACAGCGACCACTATTTGTTGATGCCAGTGCCTGCCAGCGTAGGATAGCAGGTTCAGCCAAAGAGTCAATCAAATGGGGGTGGGAGGTATAAAAACTGAGGTCTCTGATCGGATTTCCCCCTACTCTTACACATGAATGTTACTTCTTTAATCCCTTCCCGGCAAAACCACTCGTTTGAGTCAGTAGAGACGTACTGACAGCCCTCTCTCTGCGTAGAAAGGATTCTCACAGTTTGATGATGATTTCTATACCCCAAAATGACAATAAAAGCCATTTTATGAAAAATGAACACATTTTTGCACAACCCACTGAACATTCCGACCTCAGGCACACTATGGTTTTCACAGCTCCACTCTGTGGTCTTTTGTGTAGTGCTCTGCTTCCAATAGCATGACATGCCCCACCTTGTCAGGGAAAACAACAACTCTTTTCAATCTCCCACCCCCTGCCATGCTCCAGCCTAATTTAGTTCAACAAGTATGGCATGCTCTGATTAACTCCTATAAATCCATATGGAATAACGTGTACAGGTCAGTTGCTATGGTTGCTGAGCACAGAGGGGGGTTAAGATGTCCGCCCCCTCTCATTTCCAACTGTTTATGGATGATGAGGCCTATTATTTTAGAACCGATGGGCGGTGCGCTCCTACACAGTCATGCAAATTATGACATTCCTGTGCAGCTCTCTGGCGGATAATCATACCATGCCTCAAGAAACAGCTTGGTGCTATTGCTTCACTCTGTCCATCTTCAACTATCCTCTTCCACCCTGTGACTTTCTTTAACGTTTACCTGCCAGGTTCACCTTAACGAACGCCTGTGGTGTTGCAAGAATGCGGTGAATATCATGGATCAGAAGAACTTACAAAAAATAGACTCATTCAGCCACACATAATAGTTTGCTCCACCACTGCACAAAATAATTGGGAGATAACTGCTGAGGAAATTAAAGGTGTGTGATTATTTCCAGATTGCTATTAGGGTTGAGAGCAGTGTTGGCTAATGGTCACTCAGGTGATCACAGGCAAGATACTGAATGGTGGGTGGAAGGGGAGAGAGTGAGGGAGAAAATGACAGACATAAAAAGTGCTTTGCAGGTGGATAGGAGAAAGACACCAACAAAGAGCAAGGTGAAAATCGGGTCACCGCTTCAGGTGCAGGGTGTAATCATTGCTTTGCGTAGGCAGGCAGTGCGCTGTGCAGTGTCTCTGCACATACTGGACAGTCGTTTGCTGGAACACGTGCACATACAAAAATACGGACTTGATTTCAATGGCTTGACATATCAAAAACATGACACATTAATCCTCAACCGGCATCCACCCACACAACTAAAAACAGTTTCAGATGTGACTCTTCCAGAGGCCATGTCCAGAGGCCAGTGCAGTGCTGCCAGCATCCCAGGAGTCAGGTGGCAGACAAGCAAGCTGTCAATCACCTCCCAATCTCATGTCCTTGCCTTCTCATTACAGTGCTCGCTGGGTGCCAGTTATGCGGTCACGTCTGGCTAATTGACAGTTAAAATGTTGAGTGTGACGGATGGAAAAGCAAGCTGTAATAGGAGCTGTTAGCACAACCCGGCAGACGCTGGGGGACCAGTCATTTTCACTGTGCAAATGCTTTGATGAAATTATACATTGCCACATCAGTACCTGTTCAAATTTCATTGCACTATTCACTGTCATGCTCCTCTAGTAGCTTCCACTCAGCATATGGTAACAGGTGTCTTGGCAAATGTTAGGTTGCACCTGCACATCTGTTCTGCAGATTGGAGTTTTAGTTGTACAAACATTTTAGGGAGGCAGGACTGGTCTGGAGGCTGACATTAATGTCATTGGTTGGATTACACCACAATAGGCGGAGACAAAGACTTGAGATCCAAGGAACCCGGGTCAAAATATAAATGAAAAATATATCCAGCCAAAGCCATTAGCCAAATAGCTGCATCCAATCCCATGGGACAAATAATTTCACAGTGACAAAATAAGCTTCGTTTCATCTTGGAGAAGACCTTAGTGACACAATGTTATGATGACAGTCGAGCAAGTGCAAGTCAAATGGTGCTCGATGACATTTGAAAAATTGCCAGTTTTCCTGTCGGTGGTGCTTTTCAGCATGACTCGACATGGTCTGACACACTTTAGAGTGCTTGCAAACAGATTGGCCTTTGGAAAAGCCAGAGGACCATTCAGTTTGAATGGTCCAGCATTCAAGATTTAGGGAATATGCTTGTCCTCCCGTTTGTGCGTCTTCAAATGCTTTTGTGTAATCTGTTCAATGTGTTTTATTAAAACCTGAGTACTGGCAGAGCTCTGAAACCTCTTAACCAATTTTCTGGTTGCTTGACCACAAATGGTCTCTAAGGTATAAATTGTTTTAGGTCAGAAAAAGCAGAAGGAACAGAAGAAAAAGATTCCTAACAAAAGCTATAGAGCACTGATTCTTGGGAATTTGGATAATTCATGTCCCACTAAGAAAAATGTTATTTCTGTTGGAAATTTACAACATTTTAATGAAAAAAAAGAATCAAGGGCATAATCAGGGGGTCCTTTGCACATTTGTAAGGTTCTTTTATAGGTTTATTTTTAATTTTTATTAATTTAATGCTTATATGTTTGCCCATGGCCTACAAAACCAGTTGTTCTCGGATAGGAGAGTGCTCAGTGCTCAGGATTGTTATTTTTTTGCACCAAATAGTTAAATAAAGTTGTTAAGCAAGAAGCCATTGACTTGAGTGGTATAAATTTTGGAATTGTATGTTGTAATGAGGCCACTGTCACCACCGTCAGATTAGTGTCTCCACCGTCAGAGGCAGTAACATTTGTTTTAAATGAATATACTTACAATATGTTTCTTTGGTGCTGTTGAATTATTAAAGTATTAGTCTATACAAAAATGTTTTTCAAAAAAAAAAAAAACAACATTACGGTGACAGTGTTGACAAAAAAAAAGTAGCCTAATAACTGGAAAAATGCCTATTTTATGAAAAAAATGCAAAATGAGGAGGTTGCACCGGAACATTGCTGAACAGCCTTGGCCTATAACGATCAGATTTTGTAATTTAATTTAATTTAACTCACTTTTTTCAAAATTAAAACCTGTTTATCCAAATTCCCAAGAATCAGTGAGAGGTTCAAGAATCATGACCTTGGTGTTTATGAGGTCGGAAGGTCTGCAGGCTTACAAAAAGCCTTTACTAACAAGTTTACCAAAATACCTCTATGCTAAAATAAGTAGTCCCTCAGACAGGACAGTACTATTAGGGCCAGTCTGATTTTTTAAAGCTAGCAGCAAGAGTGCTAGGCCTCATAATATTATCCACATCCTCTCTTAGCCACTGCCTTTATTACTGGGCTTCAGTCTAATGTTACTGGCCAGATTTTGGGAGAGAAACAAGCAACCCAAACTGTCAAAAGACGTTCAGCACAAAACATAAATTACTTACTGGATTACACTGTACTGAGGCAATATCATTTGTACATAAGAAACATTTAATTCATTTGATTTATTTAGGTATTTATGTCATTTTTCTTTTCATGTTCCAGTGTGATCTTCACTCAACACTTCTTGTATGCTGCTAAAGACAAACAAAACAAAAAATGTAAAAATGAATGGCAATAGTCCAGCCCAAGTGTGTATACTCTTGCTGTCACCAAGCCAGCTTTTCATATGCCATCCAATATTTCTGCTATGCGTATTTTCATTTGTGCCAAATCTGAGTGATAACTGTATGAAAATGTTCTTGTTGGGAGGGTAAAATGCTGTGATCACATTTCAGCAGGATGCATATGGAAACTCAAAAACACAGATCCTCCTCTGTGACACATATGAACTTGAATATACCAGCTGCAGCTATGTCTGTGTTTATCCAACATGTGAGTGTCAATCATGAGCAAGGAAAGCCACCTCTGTCAATCATTTAGGTTGTGAATTCATGTGACTGTGATAAATATGCATGCCACACACAGGGGATTGATAATGTTGCCTGTGACACCACGCACAGCTCAGAGATTATTTTCAAGTGTCAGACTTATGAAGACCTTTCTCAGGAGCCGCAATACGATTGAACTGTCTCAGGCTTTTCCACTTTGAACATGATCTGACAAATCTGCCTAAACTATGACTATGTATAGATTTACAGACTTCTGTTTTAAACACACTGTTTGTTGAACAAGTTAAGCATACTGTAAATGAAAGCACTTATTAAAATGTAAGCTACAAATCCAAGTAACCTATATGCTGTTTCTTAAAGAATAAAGCTATTTGGAATTGTAAAATACATGTCATTTGGTTATTAACATCTCAGGGTATATGCAGCTTAAAGGGGTCAAACTACAATGATACTGCATTGAGGAAATTCACAGTTGATTTAGTGGTGAAATATCAAACTTGGATCTTATGGCTTATAATTTAACATTACATTTACATTTAAGATCGGGTTCCAAAACTTAGTTTTAACATCTTGGCTACACCACTGCAAGAGTCCCTAACAATTGGTCATGTTTATAGCAGAAAATACATATTTTGCTCATTTTCAAGGTGCCTTGTCAGAGGCCTGTTGTCTGACAGCTGAGACCACTCGGTAGAAAGAAATGGAGACTAAAATATGTGAATATCACTAAAATGTATGAATCTACCACAACTTGTCATCTGGCATATAGCACAGAGCTGGGCTAGAGCCTAAATGGATTTAAATGAATACTGAATGTTTACCTCTTATACTACCAGCAATAATGCTTTTATTTATTATTTAGGTTTAAATATTACCTTTAATCTCTCTCTATATACAACATAAACTGCATTAGTTCTGTTGGAAATATAGGTTTCAGGGAAATGGAGAGACAGCAGTTAGTGAGAAGCTGATTTGTATGTGCAGGTGCTGCAGTTTGTGCAGGTAGTGTAGCCGAACAGGAGGTGATGATTGACAGCGTGGATTTCATTGTCTCAATGCTTTGTTTCTTGGGTGGGCGAAAAATAAACAAGTTTAAAAAAGCAAGGACATTTTGAAAACAAGCCCAAACCTCCAACTTTGGACTGCAAATACCTTTGCCTGTCTTTCTGAAGAAGAGAAAATGCTTATAATAAGCGTATATGGCAGCTATTTCATGGGACACAAAAGTGTGGTTCTTTGGCTCTGCCATTTGAGGTTTAATTCAGCTAATAAGAGGATTTTTGCCTGCAGTGCAGCTCTGCAACTGACAACAAAATTCAAATTCATGACTTGCACACTTGCACAAAAATACTTACTCTACTGACAGTGCAGCAGCACATCAAGGGAACTCCTATATATCCCTGTGTTCATTTTGGCATAAATACGAATATAAACTTTAGCTAAGAAACATAATCACAAAGATCTAATTCTGATGGATCATATTTTTGTCATCTTGAGCTACGATAACACAATTTTCATGCACATACACAAACATGACCCCATCATGTCGTTTTTTGTTTTCCTCATTTGGACAGCTCCTCACCCTGTCTGCTATTGTTATCTTTAATGTCTCCCAGCATGCTTTCTGCCCACTGATGGCTCCCATGAAGGGAAACATAATAAATCTCATGTGAACACACAAAGGGAAATGTCAGTAGCATGGGTCTATGCCAGCTTTCTCCCTGATGTGTCCTCCATAAAGACACCTGTTTATTGAGAGGCATCTGCTGCCAAACTGGATGATATGACTTGATAGGCTGGAGGCTGTAAAGCAGCAGGAAAATGAGTAGTTGGAGGGGAGCTTGATGTAATTGAATTGTGGTAATTTTATGGCTTCTGTCTAGTATGTAGTGATATAGCTGGCTCTATCATTTGGCTGGTGTATGGAGTTACTTGAACCCCACATGTGTTCAGCCAACTCCCCTTAGTTATATCAAGATTTATAGGCCCTGGTGTAAGGTGGAGTCAGCGATTCTGGAGAAAGATGGCTGATATTTGAAATCAGCAAATTCATCAAAAGATTTCCTCATGGTCTGCTAGCTGTCTGTTCAGTGCGCGCTGGAAAAAAAAAAAAAAAAAAAAAAAAAACAGGTGCTGGTAAACTAACCTTTCCTTAACCTGAACCATGTGGTTTTTATGCCTAATGGTACATGTCCACAGGGGCATGTGTTTGATGCTAGATGTGGCGCTTCTTCCAAGATTTGGATGCAAGATGTGCGAGCCACTCCTGATGATTGACAGTTACTGTCTCCTATAACACTTCCTAACTGCACCTGATTGGACCAACACTTCACTTGAGGGCTGTCCTCTCCTGGATTTCACACTGGACCAACATGGCGGCTCTTTTCCAAACTTTCTTTGATATTACGATTACAGTTCACCAAAATGCGTTTCTGAAAACATCTGAGGTGAGAATTAAACCTTGCAGTTGCTGGATTTGTCTTCATTTCAGATCGAGGATGGCTAAAAGTTTCACAGGAGTTTCCCAGAGGTGGCGAGTTGCGCCAGATGCCTGTAATTTGCATAAAGTAGCCTAGACCTCAACTTTATGCAAATGTGGAGACAGTGATGCAATGTTCCATCTCTCAAAACGCAACACAGAACTACCAGAATGTACTGAACGGCTGCCTACATAGACAATGAACGGGAATTGTGGAAATGACGGATCCTGTGGACACGTACCATAAATCTGACCTTTCCCTAACCTTAACCTAGTGTTTGTTTTTGTTTTTTTCTTTACAGCGTACACCTGGCTGTTATAAATATCAACAATCTTTCTCCAGAATCACTGACTCCACCTTTAGTGGTCTTTTGTATTTTCTTTCAGACACCCATGTTTTGTCAGTGAACGCATCATTCACTACTACTGCTGTTTTCTCCTTCCTGTCTTTTGCCCGAGGTACCTTTCACCGTCTGGCCCTTTCACTTGCTTCATTTAACACCATAACCATCTCTTGATAAGCACGGAGCAGAATGGCTGTCCCACAGTGATTAATACGCAAACTACTTCAGTGCATGAGTCAAATGACCGCACAGTGGGAGAAGACATACAATGTCACTGAAAAGATAATACGACTGATTAGAACGATCTCTGTGTTTGGAAGATATCTGGTGTAAGAACTGCTCTCATGAGGTCAAATTCTCTGAAATATAGTTGTGTTTTCCCTTTTCCTGGTACTTTGATGTAGCTTTTTTGATCTTAAGAGTTTTGTTAGAGTGAATTTTAAAGGAAAATTGTACAAATGGTTAGAGCTACTCACTATCACCTACAATTTTTGGAATTAAGACACTGCACAAGCATAACAAAATAAAGACATACACTATGCATATGTACTGAACAAAGATAAAAAATAATAATAATTTTAATATTTAAATCAACTGATGTAAGTCAGTTGAAGTTTAAAGTATGTAATTCAGGTGATAGTATGCAACATTTGAAAACAAACAAACGATAACTAAATAAATAAAATAAAAATGAACTGCTTGGATAAGTCAATATCCTAACTAAACTAAAGGAAGTGGTAATGCAGTCTGTAAGGAAGAAAATTCGTGTTTTAATAGCTAAAACATTAAACTGTTCTGTGAACAAAGAGCTCCTAAAGGAAATGATCAGGATACAACCTTCAGCCAAGCAATAAACCATAATTGATTTCCCTACTGAATATATAAGCTGCAGGGGAGGCACACAAGCCGTGGAATTGTTTGTATACTTCCTAGTGCACACTAATTCCAGGTAAGCCAAACTGAAACTTTTTAATTTTAATAAAGATGAAATATTTTAACCGGTAAATGTTATTAAGGCAGCCTGCCCTCCCTGCCACCACCATGCTGAGCTCAAGCTTTTTCTGTCAAGCTGTCACAACTTTCTATTTGATCTGGTACACTTCCAGGTCTTGTCACCTCTTGTTTTAGTGCCACTCTTGTTCTGTGAAATAAGCTGCAAGGTGAAGATGGCATCTGACATCCATAAGTCCTGTGTTTTAGAAAACAAAGAAAAAAAAACACTATGGTAATTACAGTATGTCGTGCTAAGTTGCCAGCAAAACAGCGCTATGTGTGTATTTGATCTTGCTCAAGCTCTCCTGGGTGTCATGGTAACTCCAACGTGTCGTAGACGAGTATCACAGGAAGAGAGCAGCTCTGTGATCTGATGCTCTCTGAGAGGAGACACTTCATCAAACAATAACACTGACATTTAGAACAACAGGCTCAGGTTTGTTATATAACAACCAAAATAACACAACCGGGGCAACTCAGCAAAACAGGATCATCATCATGACGATTTGTCAAGCACCTTAAAAGCATCGCACTCAGTTCTTACCAACATCCAAACTACTCAAACTCGGCCTCTTTCTCTTCATTAGCTCTGATTATGTGATGATCATGTGAACTGCACACTGCAATTTTGAATATACAAATGTCAGATGCAGAAATAATCTCATTGGTTAAATTAGACCTTGATGGGCGGAGCCAAAGAACCACAGTTTTGCTGGCTAAGTAACTTTATAGTGAAGGGCAAGAGGTAACAGAGGAGTCAGCTATTATCATAAAACATAGTGCTCCTTGCTATCATACTAAGTCAGCTGGGTTCCAGGTTCAGACCACCCATGTAACCCTACAGCTATCTAAGTTCATCAATATTTCTATTATCATTAGTATTATTATTAACACAAGAGCTGGCCCTCCTCTCTCTATGTAGCACAGGCTCTGTTTGTATCTGCATATTTTCACTGCATTTAGCATTGATTGTATTTTCAATGCTTCCTTTATTGTTTTTACAGCAAACAGAGAAAGAAACAGCATGTTTACATTCATATCAATATTAGGTGAAAAATAAACTAAGGCAATAAAAGATTAAACACTACAATGCAAAAATAAAATTAAATGACTAAATAAAAGAAGGGTGTACTGTAGTGAGATGAGGGTCTAAAGGATGCATTCCACAAAATAAAGTGTGGTACAAGCCATCTGTCCAGTGGAATAAGAAATAAAAGAAATGTGAAGCTTTTACGTCACTTGGATAGTAGGACTCAAAATTCTGGGAAAGGTATGTATTTTACATTCAGTGTCCATTATGACCTTCCATATTTGTTGTTGCTCATTGTGAAAATCAGAAAGATTAGATGCAGCTCCCTCCATGGTGATAGTCTCTAGGAATGTTGGAAGCCATGCTCCGTCTTTCAGCTGATCTGCATCCTTCCCGCTCGTTGCTATGAGCCTTTTAGCTGTCATGTATCTCAGTGCTTCTAATTCTTCACGTTTGTGCTTTCACTATTGCCTGCCTGGGGCCCACAAATGAAAATTAACCTCTTGTTGCTAACTCTGGTATATTTTCAGAAATGTTCTTAATATGCACAGTCCCTGTCAAATAAAGTAGGCTAATGAAACCAAAATAAACTAAGACTGAACAATAAAATGAAGAAGTCACTGACATTTGTACTTTTTATTTCTAATGAACACCAGAGTTCCCTCTTGGACATTCAACATGCTGTGGTTCTTAGACTCTGCCCGCTGAGGTTTAACTCAACCAGTGACATTTTTTCCATCTCCAGAGCAACTCTGCCTCCGTGTTTGCGTAACTAAAACTCCAATCTACATATGACCAGCTTGTGAAAATGGCTAAATGGCTTCCAGTGGCTCCCATTAGTGCAAATGGAAAACAGCAGAAGGCCCTTTGATGACCAGATTGTGATTATTTTCCTTCCTGCTGTTGTTTGACAGGTAAATTGTTCACAGTTACCACACAGGTAGCCATCTGAGACGGACAGGTCCACTCTTCTGAATATGGCCACAATGGCTGCTGGTGGGGAAACACAGTTGGCTGACACAAACACACTCCATCTCCATGCTGAGCCTGACACACCCAGAGAACCCAACCAGTATCAAGAACTTGTATCAGCAAGGTGAGACCAGTGTACACACACAGCGACAGCTGCACACACACCAGCATTAGGCTGCTGGATCACTTTGTAGATGTACTGACTTGTTGACATAATCAGTCAATATTGCCCTTTCCTTAAAAAAAGGATATAATCACTGTCCTCTATCCGTGATATGATGGAAATAATACAATTTAACTGACTGTATTTTATTTAATTTTATTTTATAATTGTAGAAATACCTGATCAATACTACACTGGCTGTAATTAAAAAATAGTTAACTGATGTTGATGCACTATCCATCCTTTGTTTCACTGTAGAGTTTTTGTGTCCAGTTGACTAAATGCTATTTCAGAGGCATTCCCTTTCTGACAGCACCAAACCAAATCCTTGTAATTTCTTTTCATAGAGCATTTTGGCACAAATATGGTCAAATTTGAAGGAACTGAGCATCACCACAAAGAACTGGCTCTTGGCAGCTTCAATCCACAAATGTATCAGCACGGGGCTTCAAAAGCCCATATCAATTAAAACCACACACAAACACACTAAATGCCCTTCTGTTGTCTCAACAGATGTTAAGTGTAGCCAAGCAGTACTGTTTGGGGCCTCCATCATGGACAATGTGACACCTGGCACCCCTCCTGATGGGCTGGAGCAGCAGGGTTACAACTACCTGGCACTCGTCCTGGGTGTGCCCTTAATTCTGATCATCATCCTGGGCAATGTTCTCGTGTGTCTGAGCGTGCTCACAGAGCGCTCGCTGAAAACAGCCACTAACTACTTCATTATCAGCCTGGCTGTTGCAGACCTGCTGCTTGCCCTGCTCGTGCTGCCTCTCTATGTCTACTCTGAGGTGAGGAGGAGGATTTGCGTGGGTTTGCAGAGGTGTGTGGCAGAGTAATATTCATCACTCTGACCTTCTTTCTTTGTGTAAGATCTCAATTCTTGTTAGATCACACTGAATGTGCAGAATGTAAGAGACATTTTCCCATCTCAAAACTTAAACATCCTCTAAGTCATCTGTTTCTCTTTATCTACATCACACCTTTGAATGGCGCAGATTTAATATGAGAAATCAAGGAGGGATAATGACTTTTTACCTGAATTCACATATACTTTGTGAAAAGACTCCCTAATATTTTATACATTCAGATTATATTTTTCTGCTGTGTCTAGTTTCTGGGTGGCATCTGGACCTTGAGCACATACATTTGTGACGCTCTGATGACCATGGACGTCATGCTGTGCACCGCCTCCATCCTCAACCTGTGTGCCATCAGCGTTGACAGGTGAATCCTCTTAACGTGTCTCTCATAGTGCAGGCTAAGCTCAAACCTGATAAAAATCAAACTAGTTATTGTAAGAATCTGTTTATTCACTGTTGACATATGAAAGAAAACAACAACCAAAATCTCTAAATATCCCTGGCATGCATAAAAACTGGCACCCTTGATGTGTCAGTGATGAGCTATACTTGGTGCTCTGAATTTAGAAAATGTGTGATAACCTTTATCGTAGAAAAGATGATAGCCAAAGGCAAAGTTTATGAAAATTTTCAATTTCCCCTACCTTAAGTATGACCTGAATATATCATATGACTCAGTTTCTTTGGGAGATACTCTGTTAAGTCTCACAATAATTGTGAAAATCCTCTTTTCTAGGATAAAGATTGCTACATACCTCAAATTAAGAAATCTGTGTGAATAATTATTTTTGAAGTGTTATGGCACAAGGGTCATAAAAATTCTGAAGAGCATTATACTATGCTTATTCATGAGGCTGAGAATCTCTGTAGTGTCACTCAGTTTCCTATATCATTTTTGTGGGGCCACAATAATGCTGCTAACACCTTCTCCATGGCATAACCGATAATTTTAACCGCACAATTATAGATGACAGCTTGGGCTGTAGGAGGCTAATGGACCCAAGAGCGTCAGGAAAATCAAGGCCTCTAATTACACAGCTCAGTGAGAGGCAAATATAACCACGGCACGAGGGAAATACTACACCAAACATCTACAAAGTTGCTGTGCTGGAGAGAGAGCAACTCAGACTACGTGAAAAATATTTAAAAACTGCACTCCTTTTGGAACCGCATTTTAGTTGTGTACACATGAGCCGGGAGTTTAAGAGGGTGGAAATGGATTAATCTGGGCCAGAGAGATTTCAGACGACAGTTGAAGGGCAAGCGGGAGGCCAGTGCAGTATTATTATGTTGTTTTCTCGTCTCTGATGTAAAACAGTAGCTTTGAAGCAGAGACCATTTCTCAACTCTGCAATGGCTTGTTTTGGCTCTCTGTAGATACATCGCAGTGGTGGTCCCTTTAAAGTACAACAGGAACCAATTCAGTGTGCGCCAGCTAGCCCTCATCACCGCCACCTGGGTCCTCTCCCTTGGTGTGGCGAGTCCTGTCATCTTTGGCCTCAACCAAGTGCCAGGCCGCGACCCCACCGTATGCAAGCTAGAGGATGACCGCTTTGTGGTTTATTCCTCAGTCTGCTCCTTCTTCGTGCCTTGCCCTGTCATGCTCTTCCTATACTACTGGATGTTCCGCGGCCTGCGGCGCTGGAGCACGGGCCGGAGCCGGTCCGAGGTGGCACGGAGCGGCCGCCGTACCCTCTCCTTACGCCTCAGCTCCGCATTGCGCAGGGAGAAAACCGGGAAGACGGGGAGCCGGGAGAAAGTGGTGTACGTCATGCCCGTGGGGCTGAGTCCTACATCTCCATCGACCATGTCCATGGCATCGCCCACAGCGACCCCAGTGGCAGAGGAACAGCAGGACGGGGCAGGCATTGTGCCTGAGAGTGACCCCATGACAACACAGATGGACAGTGTATCAGATGCAGATCCCGCTGAGAGGCCGCCCAGGGAGGGGAGCTCCCGGGAAAATGGCCTGGCCAAGGCACCTGGAGCAAAGAGAGGACGACGCAACAGCAAGAGCAGCAGAGTGAGCGGGAGGGAACGCAAAGCTATGAAAGTCCTGCCGGTCGTCGTGGGTGAGTTCAGTACATGATTCACAGTTTTCTGCTTCATGACTCAAGGTCATTTGTTTAACAAATTACATTTTAGGATTTTTCAAGGGATTAAAGCAACATTTTATGTAAAAATACACCTCTCGGGGTTTATATCCTAAACTACGGTTGCAACAAGACTGTCCCTTCCTACCAGTTAAGTCACCGTAGTGACTCAACTGGTAGAACACACACCATGACTCATTTCTTGTTGCAGTGGCTTGGGTTCGATCCTGACCTGAACCCTTCGCTGCATGTTGTGCCCCTTCTCTCTACCCTGACCTTCCTGTCTCCTGTGGGACAGATGGTGTTAAACACTTTTTTTTAACATCCATAACATCCAAACTGTTGGTAGAGAGTTGGTTTTTTCTGTGTTTTTTTTTTTTTTTTTAACAGAGACACTAAAGGGACATAGGAAATTTAGTAATTTAATAATTTTATTTTTTATACAATCAATTAATCAATCAAGAGGGAACCACATTTTAATTTCATTATACAACCTGTTGTATAATGACCAATAAACTTCCTTGTCTCCTTGTATCCTTGAAAGAAAAATCACTTTAACACTTTTGCATTCTCTTTCAAAGCATTTGCTTTCTCCCCAGAAACTTTGTATTATCTTGCAAATGTTTCGGGAAAAAGGATGTGGATCAAATGTCTGACTTCTGGGTCATTGTTTATTGCACACAACACTGGAGTTCTCATTCTCAAAACATCTGAAATCAAGCGAAGTACAGTGACCCAAAAGTGCTTTCAAAGTACTTTTCTAAGTCTAAAAAAAATCCAAAATCTAAAAAAATCTCAGGTGAATGCAAAAGTATTGAAAATGGGAAAAAAAAAAAAAAAAAAGGTTTATGAGCAAACATAATTTTTTTTTTCTCTCCATTCCATTTTTTGGCTCTGTATTTTTTCACTCACATTTCACTTTCACTTAACATGGCATGAGATGGACAGATAAACAAGTGAGTGAATGGAAATTGGAAGAGGTAACATCTCTGGTCCAGAATCTGTAGTAAGGAGACAACAACCAGTAGTGGATGTGGCTGTGTGTCACCAGGCTCCCCGTTGGAGCAATGTAGCTGCAAAAAAAATAAAGTGTGCCTGTTCCACTCAGTGTAAGAAGTTTATATTTTGTTTCTCTGATAAAACTTGCAAAATTTTGTGGTGTTATGCTAATGTGACTTTTTGTGGTATGCCACACCCCTTTTTGACTGAATGTTTTGAAAAGTTAATCAGGTCTTCTGTGGCCCATGACATATGTGGTCAAAGTTTTGTGATGACATGTGAATCAGTTCAGAAGTTAGGTGTCTTGCCACCCCATTACTATGCACCATTTTGGCCAGGGGTTGCAAAAAGTTAGCCACTACCTCCATCCAGAAAATTGGAAGAATTAGCACTGGTTCAGTCAGCTTCCAAAAAATCCTTTTTTTCCCCACTATCTCCACCCCAACAGCCACTAAGAGGAAATGAAGGTCAAACGTGTGTGCAATTTTCTGATGCTACGTTATATAATTTCTGGGTTATTAAGTCCTTGGAACCCTCAAAAATTCAAACAGTTGTTGCCAGATGGAGCTGCCAAAGCGCAAAGATGCCTAGTATATCTTAAAAAAGAAAAGAAAAAAAGCTAATACCAGCATTTCATGTGGATCAGCTTGACATTTACAGGAATCCACAGGGGGTGCCCCAACATATGAGAATGTGGGAGAAGACAAACATTCAGAAATAGGCATGATGAGTTCATTTCCTAGCTCTTCATATAGCAGGGCTCAAGATAAAAGTTATCTTGAGAGCCACTGTTCCAGAGTCCTGAAATTTTTAAGAGCCAAAAAATCCTTGCATGTCAGATGTGAAATTAAAAAATGTATATACTACACACACACACACACACACACACACACACACACACACACTTTTTAAGCTTTAAACTTAAAAAATAAGTCTGTGTGTGTGTGTGTTCTCTCAGGGCTGCCTCACGCTGCCTTTTCTCTCCCCTATTTGTATCTGCTGTTGTCTGCTCTGCCTCCCATTGTCTGCGATGGCCTCTGCACTGCCATACATGTAATAATAACAGTAGAATAAATAATATATAGAAATGTGAATACTGCAAATGTTTAATGCCTGCTTGAGCACAAAAGGTGCAGTGCATTTTCCCTGTGTCATAAACGTAACAAGGGAAACGAGCAAAGCTGATTTAAAATGCCTTGCGGGCAGGGGAGCCACAACCACGGGAGACTCAATTAGCTGCGCTTCACTATCATCTGGCGACAACTGTTTACTGACCGGTACTGACTGTACCTGAGAGCTGTCACTGATTAAATCAGTCTCAGTATCACTGGCACCTGATGTACACAAGGCAGGGATATACGTCAGTGGTAGACACTGAGCGAAGGTCAAACATTTTTTGTTTGGCCATTTCATGTTCCTGTCAGTTGTCAATGCTGCTTGAGATGAGCTACACTGTGCGCAGTACCTTTCAGGGCACTGTGGCAAGTTTCAAAAACTGTTGTGTTTAAAAACTAAAAGGAAAATTCTTAATACAATGCCGTTAATAAAGTTAACACTGTTCAGGTTATACTAGCCAATGAAACGTCACATGAAGCTGTTCCATTCTTTTGCTTTTGTGCATCCCTGTGCACCTCGGTCACCGTGGACAACAGGAAAGTACAGGAGAGCATGAGATGGTGCAGCAAGGCAAGCAGGCGAAGGAGATCACAGTTTAGCACAGAATTTAAATTTGCTGCTGTGCAATCTGCCGACGGTCTACCACAAGCAAAAAGAAAAAGAAAAAAAAAAAGACTTCACAAAATAAGACAGTTAAGCGCGCTGGTGACCTTTCAGTCACCATCTGGAGCCCTGTACTGAAAGTGATAGTTGATAATAATCTGTGATGAATTTAATAATGGAGAAATGTGTTGACTTGTGGATCTAACATGTCCACTTGTTTTGCATTTGTGCAAGGTTGAGAGAAAAACCTGAGCTTTCCTCACACGTCTGATGGGTCCATTCTTTCAACAGTGCAGAGAAATGTAGCTCTGCTCATCAGAAAGGATCTAACTCCGACCTTAAGAGTTTGTGTGTGCACTACAACCTGAATATCTAAAATATTACCGGCTGACTGGCTAAATTATGCAGACCTACAACATCTACAAGTGCCAGTTATGTGCCATTTTGAATTAAAGCTGCAATCCACAAAGTAAAAATAAAACCTGGTTTGCATCTCCTTGGAAACCACTTCACTGTTTAACTAGAGGCATAGTTAACATACAATGCACATTTCCAGTGAACTCTTGAATGTGATGACAGCTATATTGTAATGTCCATCTAATGTCTGACAGTTGATGGTTTGTCATCTATTATGCATGGGTGGTAAGTTCTCTCCTTCAACACAAGTGTCTTCAGTATATTTAACATGTCTTAGCTTGCTGAACAGCACATTTGTTTTCACTTTCACATTGTAATCTATCTTCCATCTCCATCAGGTGTGTTCCTGGCCTGTTGGACCCCCTTCTTCGTGGTTCATGTCACCAAGGTACTTTGTGAGTCCTGTGCCATTGGCCCGACACTCATCTCTGTTGTAACGTGGCTCGGTTACGTAAACAGTGCCGTTAACCCTATAATCTACACTGCGTTCAATGCAGAGTTTCGGAATGTCTTTCACAAACTGCTCTGCTGTCGGACATGAGTCACCACGCCCCGGAGCATCGCGTCTTCAAAAATACTGTGTATGGTCTGTGGCTCTGACAAGCCTCAAATGTCCTTGGCTGTCCTACTCTGCTGTGTGATGTGACAGCTGGGTTTTTAGGATTCTCCTCTCGGGTATGAGACCTGTCCTACAGGAATGTTCTTCAAAAACTTGGCAATCCCCACATGTTAAATGATTCATTCCACACATTTTGTTTTCTGGCTTTCAGTTCAGGACACGCAGGAAGTTGAACCAACGAGAACAAGATGCTCTTTGACGAATGCCTTAGTTCACTGGTGGACTGGAAGACAATGACTGTATCATATTTTGTAATGACTGTATCATACCTTGTGAAGGTTTTTCCTCTTGTGAATTAAATGAATACAATAATCATTAATACTGTTACGCTTACAGCCCAGAGGCATAAAATATGTGAACATGTGCAGAATTTCAAATTATGTATGTACTTTGATATGCTGTTTTTTTCATACTCATAGTACATTTTGATGTTACGTATTATTCTATTTTCATTTCAAAATGTGCAGGTTTGCAAAAAAGTGTCATGGTATTTTTATTTTTATTCTCTTTCTTTTTCCCAAAAAACTGTTGAAATATTTTTTTTTAGGTCAGAGCATGGCGGCTGAGGCAAACATGGAATTTGCCTAAATGCAGGGTGACAGAAAAAAAAAATTATATATATGAGAGAGCAACAGAAAGATATATATATTATGAATGTTTACACAGGACTGTCTTCAAGGCATAAGGAAATATTGTGGAAGCTGTAAAAGAGGATATCATTTGTAGTAGTTTCATCTGTAAAGTGCTATGAAAGTGCTGTGAAGAGGTGAATGTGGCAATATGTAGCTTAAACACCAATATTTGTCATTGATGGAAAAATAATAAAGAGATTCTAGAAATGACTCTTTGTGGTAAGATACTGAATGTGCGAAGAGAGGGGCTCGTGACATTAAATTGTGAGGACAAAATAATAACACAGTGCAAATTAAATGTTGTGCCTACAAGGGAGTGTTACTTTCCCTGTAGCAGCCGGCCTCACAACGTCATCTGCAGCCTCCTGAAGAGATGGTGCCATAATCACCCACGGAAAAACTCCATTACATGTTAAATTATCCTTGTCACCAGAACACATGTTGCCATGGCTTATCGTGTTATTTAGAGAGAGAAAACTCAATCATGAAATGTTCAGCTGAGGCGTTAAGGCTCCAGTTCTGGGCTTAATGAGACGGTGGAAGCAGCTGTCACCTAAAGGCCTCACCTATGTAGCAGCTGAAACCAAGTGAGCAGTGCTCAATGACCGGCCCCCTCCGCAGGAAAACAGCCCACGCACTTCAACAGTGGACAGAAACAATACCAGCCAATAATTCATCAAGGCAACGTGAGCAATACTGCCAGAGCATGCAGATAAATCACCGATTGACGTTTTAATCTCGTCCATCATGTCCTATATGGTATAAAAGGATTTCTCTTAGAACACCATAAGGACATTGTGAACTGTGAAGGTTTGCTATAGCATGATCACACTCTTGCCCTTTGAATGCAGAAATACCCACAAGGTAACCACGGTAACACTGCACCAATACCACACATGCCAGCAGCGACCAATCTGAACATGTGGCAAAACAACACGCTGAGCTTCAGTGAGAAACACGGTGCAAACATCTATCTGGTGTTATCACAGTTTGGTATTTTGCATATATATATATTTTTATTGTTTTTACATCATGTTCAATTTTTTTTTCATTTCCAGCATAATGAGAGAAGCATATAGCCTAAAAACTGGTAACATTTCATTTCACATTTTACTTTGGTTACTTCTACAAATAAAGATAGTTCAAGAAGATAAATTCATTTTTATTTTTATTTCAGTTTACTTGATTTCTCATGATTTTACAATAACCATGCTAGTTAAAGTGAATGTGTACCACTATGGATTTAATATTAGTAACCTGACATCAGAATCCAAACATAAAATGAAGGGACAAGCTTAAATCCGTTAACCAGGAAAATGCACTTATTTATCTGCCAAGACCATTAAAAAGGACACTATGAAAGCATATTAAACACAGAGCTGCTAAATTGTGATTCTTGTTCTACAGTTCCTGAAATATGACACTATGGAATTATTAGTGGTTTATGGTTATTGATATTGACTTGAACAGACTGTTTTCAGAATACAATAGCAGCTTAAAGGCAGACTGTGCAGTTTTAAATGGGAGGGCACCCCACCTTCTTATGATGGGGTAAAGAGTGAAGAATGCCACTTAATTCTGAAAAAATATAACTTTATAACTTAGAAATACCTCAGGAGTTCAGGACAACTCTTTCACCCCATCATAAGAGTATTTTGCTCAATTGTGTATATTTTTGTGTACATCTGACATCGAAACATTAGATTGAAGACAGGCATTTAAAAGTGTTCCATTAATTCTAAGGGTTATTAGTCTTGGCATGCACCTGAGGGTTTTATCCTTCCTAAGAGTCATCCTTAACATTAATAAACATAGTGGTGTGCCCTCCCATTTGAATAGCCTGCATTCAAGTAACCTATTGCCAAGTGCTATATAATTTTTGGAGGTCAAAAGTTGCCAGGAGAACATTGGGAATTCATAGTCTGTAAATCAGCCACCCTTATCTTTTAAACACTCTCCTGATATAAATTGTTAAGAGGCTGTCCTGGTGACCCAGTGCATTGAAGGTTCATTGAATATCCAGGACCTTTGTTGCATAGCATCCTTCTCTCTCTCCCAGATTCAGTCTCTCTTCACTTTCATCTATTCAATAAACAGCCAAAAAATATGTTTTAAAAAACTGTTTGAGGCAGAAAAATGAACTCTAGAGAGGCACATGGGCCCAATTACAAAGTTATTTCCCATGCAGTCACACGACAAATGTCAGGATACTGGTGCAAACAGCTTATTATACTAAAGTGGCCTTACTTTTTGAACTCATTTCTGTGGGCCTAATGAGGAAAGAAGCTGCAAGTCTCCATTTGAGGCATCATGCCAAATAGAAAGGAATAATAATTTACGCAAAACATCTGCTGCTCAACAAAGTTTTGCTGCACCTCTGACAAACTAATGCTCTCAATGGTCATTCTTCTTACTGCAGCTCCCACTGCCATTAGGCACAGAGCACATTACACCGCATGGGCATGCTGTTAATTTGAGCCCCTGCAATTGAAAGGTCACCCACTGATAATCATGAGTCAGTGCCAAATATTAACAAAAGATATCTTTTACTTTTTGTACTTTGTCTTGCTCTGCGAATTCAACACATCATAATACAACACACAGTCTTCTCTGAGATGATTTATGGTGCTGTTAGACTTCCAGCAATGGGCAGGAAGAGATCACATGTACTGCCATCTCTTCAGAGCATTGTAATATGGATGAGCTGGAATGTGTTCAAGGTCATGACAGCAAATTTAGAGGTGTTGCTGGTGGAAACAATATGTATTAAATTTAAAGCTGTCATTTTGGATGTGGATTATAGTCTATTGCTCGTGCTGGTGGACCAGATTGGAATGCTATTTATCCAGGAACCTGCTGCCACTTATCAAGATTATTGCCTCAATACAGCAAGGACAATATTACTATGAACAAAGTGGACATCACTCCCAAATGACAGATTGTAGTGTTAGGTTGAATGGAGAGGATGTCTGACAACAAGATATATGGACTTATAATACAAGATTAAAATTGAACAGAGATTTTATCACTATATGTGGGCCGTGAGAGTTTGAATTACTAGACATATTGTTTAAAGGAGAAATCCACCTTCAGATACTCTTCATTCTTCCTTAATTTGTGGCTTTTAGATGCAGGTATTTTGTGATGATTTGTCATAATTTACTTTTTTGGTGTACCCACCATCCTTGTTTACTTCTATTTCTGTTAGCCTGCGTCTGAAATTCCACGCCAAGATGCTATTTAGTGCGCTAAAATAGTATGAGATTTTCTTTTGGATGTGTGAACCGTTTGTATGAATCTGATAATGATGTAAACTGCATACTAAAATATTTCCAGTGAAATATTATAGTTTGCACATACTGGACATGATGGTGGCATATATATCCAACAGTGCAGTAGTTTTATGTTAAAATGGAAAAGCCTCATGTTACTTACTAATTCTCAGCAATGTTAGTCTAGCTATTGACATTTTTCAGAAATTATCGCAGAAAATGTTACTATATACTTTAAGGAATACTGGAAACAAAAATAAATAAATACATGAGGTCATATTTTCGACATTTGATAGTTTGCAGATATCTTTGGGAGTACGAAAGAAAACAACTAAACTAACAAATAGCTGGTTTACCGGTGTTAAAGTGTTTAGGGTGGATTTTCCTTTAATAACAGTCTAGGAAGACATAAAGTGGCACAGAAATGATTGATGGGCAACAAAGTTAATAACACCAGCATTTCCCCTCAGCAACAGCAATATGGAGACATTATCAGCAGGTCTGAGAGGATAGATTTCAGACATATTTTTTTGTACAAGGCACCACAGCCTGAAAAGCCTAGGTGAGTGACATTTTCATAACTGATAACTACCTATACGAAAATGAGGGAGGAAACCAACAACAACCCACACCTGATACCAATACAGCATCAACACATCATTGTTGCCCACCACTGCAAATTTGCACATTAATCATGTCCGCTGAGATCTGATCATGAAGGCAATTTTCTTACTTTAAATAAATTAATTACATGTCTATTCAGACTGCATCAAGGGAGTGAGTATCATGGGACTGTTTTGTCTGCAACTGTGTCAGCCGCGGTACTGAAAAGAGAAAACAGGGAGGGCAGTCTGTTCTCTACCTAAGTCTCCCTACGGAGGCAATCCCCCCTCCCATTCAACTTTATCCAATCCTATTTGTATGGCATTAATGGGATGAGGTGGGGGTTGGGCTTCACTCATAAAATACATTATGTATTGTCCCTGTAGCATTCTTCAGCTAACTAACAGAGTCTGAAATAAACTCCTCTCTATATCACAAAGGGTTTATTATTCTCAATTTTGGCCAATCTCGAGTATTTCCCTCTCTGGAATAGTTTAGCTCTAGTGTCAATGAAGGTGGTAGGTAGGCAGACTCAGCAGATATCTTGATTTCCCAGAGGTGAATATTTAATTACAGTGCCCTCCATTACACAGGTAAACACAGGCAAAATAAGTACAAGGAAAATAACTTAGAAAATTAACTTACAGAAAGTCAAACAAAGGGCACATCTTTGTGGCAGCATGGCCTCACCTCTCCCCCAAGCAGTGATGTTACATTTGTGAATGATCCGATTCTTTTGAACGCTGTGCCCAAATTTCACTGCCTGCCCTAATGCACTCCCCCCTTCTGTGAAGGGACTGAGACCTGTCACTACTCTGCCTCTGATTGGCTAACCCTAACCACAGCCTTAGCCAACCTTACCAGCCTAGACCAACAGAGGCAACAAGTATTAGCCAATCTGGGATCCGGGCGGGATAGCGCTGTCAAGCTCACAGATAAACAATATGTTTGGAGAAAAACAAAGAAAATGTGCCAAACTCAAAAACATACTAATGCACTTCAGCGATAAAGGTCATGAGAAAAAAGAGTGCAATAGTTGCTGCACTCTCCCACTTCTTCTAACCTCAACCTAACCCTAACCTTAATCAATAAGTAAAAATGACCATCTAATATGTAAAAAAAAAAAAAAAAAAAAATCACCTTGCTTTGCTAAGAAAAAATACTAGTCCTGTATGGTGGGTCTGACCCAAGGAACAAATAATTAAACAATGTTCAAACCTGCAACACAATTAAAGTAACCGAAACAAACTTATGGAGGTGTGTTTGCTTTAACCCACTCATGTAAGCATGCAGGTTACTTTGATGTGACCTGCATTATCCAAACCTCATGTCCGATATTAAAAAGTTTGTTTGTTGATTGTTAATGATTACAGGATAAAGCCACTCTATAGTGAATTCAGTTCCATTCAGAGCCATTTTCTCCCTCTATTCCAAAGTTGCACCGATGACAGATACAAATGGCAAAAGCGAGACGAGAACACGGCAAAAATGTAGGGCTCGACGTACCAACAGACTCTGCGATCGAAGCCCAGAAAATTGAACACGAATATGGTGGCAGCAGATTTGATTTTGTCAGCCGTCATTAATCAAGTCCTTGGCACTATCCCAATCCACCTACGCAACACACAATAAAACAATAAACACAACGGTTCACTGGTAATGAAAGAACAAACCAAAGCTCACCAAAAGTCCAGAACAATTGAAAAGACACACCTCGGTGTAAGAAATTAATAACAGGGAAAGGAAATTCAAAATACCGATATTATAACATAATAGGTTGTAGAGATGCACTATAACTCTGCAGTAATATCTTTCACTGATGATCGAACCTCACGAGATGTTAATGGCTCAACAATGCAAAATGAACAAAATGATTTAAGGATACAATTTGCAATAATTACATACCAATAGTGGAGAGCGCTTATCATATTATATGACAAACAGTTAAACTAACGAACATAATCCACTTTTGCAATTTTCTGTTTCAAAATTTAAAAAGTAGCCAAGTATTAACAAATGAGAAAATATCTGCAGGATAAGATTATAGAAATCAATTAATAATAAATGATGGTTTTCATATAGCAAGGCAGATATTGCCAGTTATTAAGTTTGTGAAGTTAAAGTTTGTCTGAGCATTTTCATCATAAACTATCACATTATAACTTTCTGAGCCAAACAAGAGAAAATACATTGGCCTTTTTCACCTTTTTGATTAGTGAATTTATTCTCCAGTTGATTCTCCACAGAGCTCTATGGCAGTCTAACATTCTTGTCAAGTGTTGCTGCTATTAGAAACGGTTGTGAATGTCCTCTAATCATGAAATCAAAAAAAGACTTAATTGCCCCAGGGTCACAGAGAAATAGTCCTCTTAGAAAACAATATTTTGCATTAATACTGCAGAAAAGATCATGTTCAGTTCAACAACTGTTCTGGTAAAATACTGTGCCGCTGAGCTCCAATCAAGGGCGTTTGCATTTTAGTGAATATTCAAATATTAAAACATTGAAATGACAGATAACAATGAGGTTTGATGAAATCCATTAGCATCACGTGAAAACATAAATGTCTGGACGTGATACACACTAGATTTTTTCCCTCTCATTTTAAGAAAATTAATTAGCAGTGGTGAGACTAGGGACAATTACAGGGAAATTTTTAATTATATATATATTTTTAATTATATTAATCTAAGATGTGAAATGTGAAAAACAGCTAATCCACTGCCTAATTAAATGAATCCATATCTGCTGAAATTATCATGACTGTTTCCAGCATCTAATTACAGTATCTCTGTCTATCTCATTTTCAGTCTAGTCTACCATCTATCAACCTTCTGAATCATTTATTTAAAATTTAGGCACTCAAAATGAGAAATATGTGGGCCTAGCTGACTTACTTTTCATATGGGAGGCACAATGTTTGATCCTCTTGGGTTATACGGGGGCAGAGCTCCCAGTGTTTGCATTAGATTGTCTGTTAACGCAGCATGGCTTCCCAGGCCCGGCACTACAGTTCACCATGGTTCATTTTTTGTGTTCCCTCACAGAAACTAATAACTGCTAAGTTGAGAGGAAGATATGCAGCTGCCGTCTCATCGATTCCGCCATCCACCTTATCCCCGGCTTTGTGAGCAATCAATATTCAGCCAAACACATTCTTGTTCCTTTAACTTGGTCCTGAAATACTGGTGATAAAGGTTGGAGCTTTGACTAATCTCAGTGACGGACGCAGGGAAAATGTGGAGTCCCATCATACGCCTTTTACAGTGCAATCCTCTTTTATGTCTAAAAATCAACTGAAATTGTTTTTTTATTTTTTAGATGTGAATTAAAATCCTACGCTTTAAAGGTATGACATGTAGCATGCAACAAAACGTTTTGTTTGAATCTTCAGTACAAAGACCATCAGCCAGCCTCTACACTGCTGTCTTCACTATAGCTGCACTGTATGCAATGTTATCCAATTTTAACTTCATATGCTTTCTTTGTTTCATTTTTAATTGTACCAGCTATCAATCTAACTCCCATTATTTCAAACAAACCTCACACCTTTTACTGATGGCCAAATACAATCAGCAACAACCCTGAAAGCTCTGTTGTAAACTGAATCTGCTTCATCGGTGCCTCTCACCACAGACCTACTAACAGCAGTATGCTTTTAGTGCAGGGTGAGATAAGGTGCTGGCTGGAATTTACATAACTGCATAAGGTCAGCCCTGCGGAAGTCACCAGTGAAGTAATGACCAGTCACCTTTTACCTGCAGCGAAAAAAACCCCAACAAAAAACAATAAAAAAATCATGTCTGTATATGTGTTGTTGTGAAGGGCTTGAGCAAGAAGAAGAAGAAGAAGTGAGGGACAAACTTGTTGCCTTGATGAGGGAACTAAAAGGCACTCTTCTGGAAGCAAAGATGGGCCCCCTCCAGCTGTCTGTTGAATTTATTATTTATCACGAGCCACAACAAAGACAAGAAAGTAGGGCTAATGTTGGTGAAAGTTTGTTGCAAGACTAAAACAAATCTGACAGACAAGAGGTATTAAAATGTTGGAACACTGAAGCAAACTAAGAGAGAAGAATCTGTTCCACTGAAGCACATTATGACTAGAGAAGATGAAAGCAATAACATACCACTTTGATGAGAAACGAACAAAATCAGTCTTTCTATAGACAATGATATCTCACCTCCTACAAATGAGACAGGCACTGAGCCAAACAGTAACAAGATGCATCATCTCTCCAAGTTTTATTAAAATAAAACCAGTGGTGTCGCAGTTATGGCCTTTAAAGTCTGCAGTTTTTAATTATAGCTCCCAAGCAAGAAAAATGTTGATGCAAGGTCTGTCCAGTGGTTTGTGTAATATCACTTGAACTAAAAACTATGATGTGTATTTATAGGCCAGCTGGTGTAATGCTTTAAATGTGAGAATATATTGCCAAGAAGTTTCACCCTCCCTTCTTCTTTTACTTTGGTTCAAAGTGATGAGAAACAATAAGGGAGGGAGGAGGTAACATGGGACAAAGAAGCCATGCGGCAGCCATGTGGAGGTTTTGTTAAAACTCTGGTGGTGTCAGAAAGTGACGGACGGATGGACACAGCCTGATCCATAATCAATAAAACAGGTAGGAACAGGAAAAGGCTGCCAAAAGGAAATTTAAACCCAGTGGCTAATTTGGAAAAAAAACAAAAAAAAAAACTACATACACGAAAAATACACGATTGCTTTTCATATTAACAGTTCTAAGCCCTTCAATCATTCATTCATTCATTCATTCATTTATATTGTTGATACAATAGACAAAAAAATAGGCAACATAGAGAATGTCAGAAAAAAATGGCATAATCCATCAAATTACGCGAGGTGAGAAAAGAAAATAAAGGAAACAAAGGACGAAAAGATTAAGGGAGAAAAAAGATAATAAGTAAGTAATAGGCCTGTCAAAGTTAACATTTTAACGCATGCGATTAATTTGAGCACCTTAATGTGTCATTAAAAATTAATGCAAATTAACACAATGTTGAATTTTGACCCACTTTTGACCCTTAGCCCCCTGCAATGTTGCACATGATGCAGCGGCGGACGCTGCCTGCAGGAAGCCACTGTCAATACTGATAACAAACAAAATGAATGACAAGACGACCTGTGGCTCTCTGGATTGACAGTTTTCTTTCAAGAAGCTTCCCGATGGCTCTTTGGATAGAAATAACGTCATTTGGATAAACTGACTAGCTTAAAATATCAGATAAATGACATTTTGTGCTTCAAACTGTTGTGATGTCAGTAATACTAGCGGCAGTGCTCGTCAAACCACACTTCCTTTGTGTCGATTCTACAGTAATTCTGTGATTTTACATTTAAATTTCCGCGATTCCAAGCTTCATTCTTGGGAAGAAAAAAATCAATCACAACCGCACAGTGTGAAACTGCACATTGTGCTTACCTTTGAAATTCAGATAAATAAGTGGCAAAACAAATGAACAAATGAAAAGTCATGTGTATGTGTCATCTTGAGTGTTTGTGAAAAGAGGAAATCAGTGTTGAAGGTACTGTAGAGACAGTTAACAGGTGTCATCCAAGTGTTTGATACTGTCTTTCAAGGATGCTGGAGGTTTCTCATCGCTTGAAAAGGCTGTTAAGAAGTTGAGCCAGTTATTTATTGATATTTTTGCTCTACCTATCCCGCTTTAGATTATGTTTTTCTGGCAGTGTCTGCAATGAGGAGGTATCACCAAGCAATGTGATGTTGAGGCCAAGGATCGTCGATAGTTTGCTCATGACCTTTGACCAGACGTTTTCGATGTCTGGGCATGAAAATAGTTAACTACTGCGTCTGGCCAATATGGACATGCATTACTTTGAGTGAAACCCGTTAGGTGAGGTTTGTTGGTGGAGATATGGGTTTTGTGGAGAATTTTATTTTGTATTTTATTCGTTGGATTTTTAGAATTATGTGTCATAGGAAAGGTGTTGTTACATATGTTTTGCCAATTAATGTTTGATGGTATGTTTTTTTTTATGTGGGATTGACGCTGTTTTATCTTTGCATTTTGGCTTGAGGGATTGTATCTGCAGGTAGAGATAAGGGCTATAGTTATTGAAGGTTTTGGTGTCGATACTTTTCCTTGTGACTTCTTTCACCAGAACGTACTGGGAGAAACAGCTATCTCGAATGTTGTATTTCTCTTTAACGAGGTCAAAGGTCATAAGCAAACCACAACTGAATAGTTAGTCCCAGGCTGACAACTGCTCTCCCATTCCAGATCAGGAAGAAAATCGTATTGATTAGAGACATAGGTTAATTATGCCATAGTGGGTTTCTAAAGCCCTCTTAAAAATAACCACAAAGGGTTGGTAAAACGTATATGCATCTTTTGATGAATGTTGTTATCCAAAGCATCTTATAATTCCGTTAGTATACACTTCTGTAGTTTGCATGACCCCAGTGGAGCTAAACCCCCTTGACCTGACAGGATTTGTGCCATTTCTGATCCACTGTGGTGTGACTTCACAGGGGCATTTCAGTTTGTCCTCATTAAAACCCCAGTGATTTGAAAAGCCGCAAAAACAAGAATTGAGTGTTGAGTGAAAATTTACAACTCACTTTTCTCAAAACACACTTCTAAAAGCACACTTTCCTTTTTAGAGATCCACATTATCATGCAGAAACACTTACGTGACCTTTTGTTTGGCCACGTTTCATGTCATCTCCACTGTAATTGATGCAGAACGTCTGGGACTTTTTCTTTTTCTATTCTTTTTTTTTTTCCTTTTGCTGCGAGTGCCAAGATAAGCGGGCGCTCTGAGAAAGTGGTTGTGTCTCTCAAAATACTTTCATCTCACCACCAAAACTGCAGATCTGATCTGATAGGAATATGATGCACTTTACTCTATAAAACATATCCTTTCAGTCTTGCAGGAGGAAAAAAAAACACTTTGAAGAATACGCCATATCTCTCATCTTGTTTGAAACATTTTGGAGAACATGGTGTTTTTATATTTCCTTTTGACTGAAAACCACTGGGGATATTCAGATGAATGGCTCATAAAATCCAATGGGATAGTGTTGCAAAATGTCTAGAATATTTTATGATTAAGGACAGCCAAAGCAGCGGTCTCTACCAAAGCCAGAAAAAGAGAATTAAGACATAAACTTGATATTTCATCCGGTATAAAGTCTGGAGCTAATCCACAAATAATTAATGGGAGATTGATTTATTATAAAATGTTTGAGTATTTAAATGCATCCACCTCTCCATCATACAATGTACAGCTGCTCTATACTTTATATGGTAACGGTTGTCAGAGGCTGCCATGCATTATCACCTTGGATTTCAATAAAGCACTTTAGCTCCCCATAGATTACATTTTGAGGTTTTTCCATCCACAAATGTTTACAGTTTGGGGGGTAATAGCTAATACTTTAATTCTGGGCATAAAATTACAAATAAAACTATATTGAATATCATCAGATATTCCATTTTGAATATATAATATTGAGGTATTACTGGTATCAGCTTTAAGCTCTGACCTTGTGTTTTAAAATAAAGACATTATAAACCCAGAGAGAGACTATTGAGAATATTGAAGGTCAGTATAGGACGTTCAGTGAAGTTTGGAGTTTTTAACAACTGAGTCAAGCAATGCAGGGTCACACACACAATGAAAAACAGCCAAAACCTACCTGGGAGGCAATTTTCCAGGAGACATGATTTATGCATCTCTTCTGCACAGGGGCAATTTGGACAAAGTTGTGCACCAAAGTGACATCAAAGGAGCACAGAGCATAATTCATAAGAAGTCTGACTGGAACAACATTCAAATTGAAGCCTGTATGAAACACAGACAGGAAATAAATTTTTGCTCACAGGTCAATATTCTGCAATAACAAGGACATAAGGATGCAGACAAGAGCCTATCTCCTCTGTAGCTCGCAAAGGATACTACCAGGGTTTAAGAAGAGCAAATGTGGAAAACCTTGTCGTTTGACATTCTGATTACAGAGTGCTGAACATGAAAACTGAACTCCCATCAGCAGCTGGGTGGCATCTCACCCACGGAGATGAGGCAAGCTGTCACCTCCATGACTGATTACTGAAAGGGAACGCTACTTCTGTCTGACAAAATCTATCACTCCACCAACATAACCAACGCAAGACTTGAGCATCCATCATATACTGGAGAGAGGAGTTGTTGAGATAAGGAGTCGTGTAATCTAGCTGTGGAAATTTCCCACCATCAGCAGGCCTGAGAGAATGTAGAGGGTGACATAGCATCTACGACACAGTCCTGATTTGTAATACTGTAGACTTCTGAATAGCTCTCTCATGCCTGACAAACGTGTACAGGGCTATTTGCGGAGTGCTAATGATGTTCCCCACCAAGGTGCTGAGAAACCTAAGGTGCTAATCCGACAGACATGAAGTGGTAAAATTGGAGAAAAGAGAGTGCAGCTGCAAAGACAAAAGAGAAAATGGAGCAAGAGCGTGAATGAGTGTGAAAACCGAGCAGAATGGGAGCCGGCAAGTAAACTTGAGGCAACTTGCAAAAACTTCAGTGTGTGAAAATTGCTCAGTAACAAAGAAACATTCTTGTAAAACTATAGGCATGCAGGAATACACCCTGGACAGAGTGTCCAGTTAACCTGATTTGTTTTGTGTGGACTGTGGAAACATTTCATTATTTTTGATCAACCGTGTGTACCCAAATAAGCTTAGATATGGACAAAAACAATTTCATGCAGGACAAAGTTTATTATTACTGCAAGTAGTTATTTTACTTGAACTGTCCAATGACTATTTTGATGATAATAATCTCTCTGTATCTTTCCCTTCTCCTGTCTTCTTCCCCTTTTCTCTATACTCTTACTCTTCAAACCATGGTGGAAAGAGAGGTGTGTGTGTGTGTGTGTGTGTGTGAGAGAGAGAGAGAGAGAGAGAGAGAGAGAGACAGGGAGAGAGAGGGGGAGAGAGAGAGAGAGATAGTGCTGGTGTATGTGCCTGTGTATGTGTGTGTGTGTGTGTGTGTGTGTGTGTGTGTGCGTGTGTGTGTGTGAGCTGCACACCTGAGCTGGCACTCCATGGCAGCGAGCAACATCACCTGCTCTGCTCTGCTTTGAACAATTCATGCTTATGTGGAATTAATTAATTAATTTAATTAATAATAAATAATTAATAATAGTTACATATCAAACAAAGTAAAAGTCAATCAACATGCAACGTAACATCTAGTACAATGTTACATTTAAGCCAGCTGTTAAAAAAGTGTAGCTGGTCCATACCATCGGTTGTTGCTCCTCATTTCTTTTCCCATTTCTTCAACTCATCTTCTGTGACGCTACCTGACGATGGGGTTTAATTGCACCACAGAGAATGTTGTTTCAGTTAGCTGCTAGCTCACTTAACAGAAGCAGAAATGGTCTGATTTCGATCATATTTTCAATGTCACCCTGTTGCCCTTCCTCATTTCTGCTCACTCTCTGTCTTATTAAGGTACAAGGTTGTGTCTTTGACATATAAGTAGATTACATGTCAGTGAGGTAATTTGAACTTCCTCAATAGTGGCCAACCCTGTAAGGAAGAACATCGAGTGCTAGGTATAACACAGGAAGCATCAACAGAGGTCAATAACTTCATGATTTTTACGTAATGGGCTATGGTGATATTTTAAGTGCTGGTTGAGTAAGGAGCCAGAGATTCATTACAAACAAAATATTCCAGTCTCCTGCCCCGCAAGCCCTGTTTAATTGTGGTGCTGTATCCCTGAGAAAGGTCAGTGGATGAGAACAATGGCAGAACGGTCACCAGGCACAGATCAGGTGAAGTGGAGAAATTGGCCTTTTAAAAAAAAGAGAGAGTGTGTGCAGAAGATGGAAAAAAAGATGAAGAATGAGTATTAAAATCACGTGGGAAAGTTGAGAGGCATAGAGCTGGAGGTATGGACGGGGGAGAGTGGTTTAAATGGAGCTGACCTGAGATTAGGAGATGGACAGATCAAAAAGAGTGAGAAAGAGAAAAAGAAAGATAGAAACTGGTAGGAAGGTGGTAAAGAGAGAACAAGTCTTACAGACAGGATTCACACCTGAGTGGTGTCCAGAAGATATGGTTACCACCCTGCCGGTGGTTTGTTCCACCTGGCTGACCTCTTTACAACCATGAGATGAAAGAGACACACACTGTAGACAGAAATAGACAAAGTAAAATTCATAAAGAAGAGGAGGGGGAGGGAAATGGTGAGTTTTGTCATTAGACCCATGCAGTGAACTCTACTCCCTTCTACTTATACACTGCAATTAAAAATGTAATTAAGCAGGAGTGCTGGTGGTTTGGGTAAGTAAAGTGACAACTATATAATTGATACTTGCAATGCTGTGAGTCCAAATCTGGCACTCAAGTTATGTCACATGCCATCTGCTGTTACTTTTTCCCCTCTGTTTCCATCTCTGTTACAAAACTAATCTACAGCATTGAAATTATGTAATCACAAGTGCAAACAAGTTATCAGTGAGTGTATTTCATATTCAAGCAAACAAACATTTGTGTTCCATCATCCAGGTCATCTCATCCAATTTTTTGTTCGAGGATAAAAAAAATTATTTCATGTACAATAGCAATGAAAACTCCAGGCAAGGCCTTGCTTGCATGCTGTGTCACTGAACCAGCATTAGACGGCGAAACAATACCTATTGCTTTGAAACAGAGGGAGCAGGCCTCTCAATTAGCAGAGGTTATGTTGAAAACCACCAAGAACGGCCTGTTGTTTCTGCTGTTTAGTTGAAGCAAGGAACTCAAAGAGACTCAACTAAGGACGAGTGTATCACTGCTAAGGATGAGTGTATCACTGCTGATATGCAGTATATAGTGTTTTCTTTTGCAGCAGTGGAAGGAAGAAGTAGTTTTCATTTAATAAAGGCAGTTCACTGCAGGAAAAGTCCCAGATTTAGCTTTATGTGCTGTTGCTTTATAACGGCCCTTATTTTGTATAGCCGGGTCAACAAACAGTGTCCTTAACTGCACACCAATACTCTGAAGACTGAGAGTAATAATCACAAAACAGTATATTATTTGCAGCGTTTACATGGTACAAAATAAGATGAATTCTCTAACATTCGGGTGTATGTGGAGTAATTTAAGTGGTATACCACTCATGAGTCCACTGCACTCGAACATGGTGTTTGCTTTGTAAATACAAATACAGTATATGTGGTGTTCTTCAAGGCTCAATTTGAGACCCCTCACTGCTTTGTCTGCACGTGCTGCCTGTAGTGGCAATCATGCACAGACACAATACTGGTTTTCACTAATATCTGGACGGCAACCAACTTAACAGCTTAATCACACCAGATGATCTTAAACCCCTACATAACCTTACTAAATGTATTTCAGAAATCAGTATCCGGACAGCAGATAATTTCCTCCAACTGAGCTGGATAAAAATGGAGGTTTTAGTAATTGGAATAAAAGGGCAGAGAGATAAGCTGAATTCAAAGTTACCAACATTATCACAAAATGCCCTCTTTTTGCAATGGAGTGTGGCAAATGCTGGAGGCTTTTTTGAGGGATTTTTGGCAGGTGCATGGAAGTTTTCCTCTCATTTAGTATTCTGGCAACTTAATGTGAAACAAGAAACTACTGTAATGCTTTCCTCTTAGGCCTTCCCAATAAGACACTAGGGTAACTAATTCTGCTACAATGCTGCTGCAAGAGTCCTTGCATTGGCAACCAGTCACTTTTAATTTACCATTTGTAGGATGCAGTGTATGTATATAAGATTATTTTACTGTCTTTAAATCTGAGAAGCTTGAGGGGGAAAAGGAAAGTAACCTAAGGCAATTACAACAATTTCAATAGTTTGAGGATTGCTTGCTTGGTTAGGATCACATCATTAGTGTGCATATATACATACTCATTGTGATAGATAAACCAACTGCATTTCAGTTCCTCTGGCTATATTTCCTTATTTTGGGTAACATATATCAGAAGTAATGGAGAGACCTGTGACTCAACAGGTTTTTGTTAGATGAGAAAAGAGGCCAGATGTTTTTTGTCTACACGTGATTAAAGTAATGCTATTACTAATACTTTTTGCAACAGGCATGAGCCACTGCCATATGCAGTGAATTTAAGACAAACATTATCACTTGAGTGGGAGAGGAGAAAGAGGCTGGTGTAGCAGAGCCATACATCACACAGAACAATTGTGGGAGTTTTTAGTACTAATAGACAATGGTGTGTCTGCGTGTGTGTGTGTGTGTGTGCGCGCGTGTGTGTGTGTGTGTACAACCCAGCCACAGAGAAAACAGGAGGGTGTGTGGGGAGGTGGGTTGAGGAGACACAAAGCTTCAGTAGCACTGCCACCCACTGGTAAAATACAAGACAACTTAAAAAATTTTGAGAGGAAATGAAAAAAAAAAAAAAAAACATGCATAAATACAAAAGTTTAAAAGTCATATTCCATTAACAAAAGTCTAGAAAAGCTTAAAAAATTATGGAATTGCGAATCTGTGATATTTTTGTGTCATTTTAAGTGTCAGGTTGTTGCTACAAAAACTTCAAATCCCCCTCATCTTTTTGTGTGAGTGAAAAATCAAGAAGCTGCACAGGTCAATGGTGGTTCGTTCAGCTGGCTACTGTAACAGGATAGTTGGGGGCCAGCTCTGCTCTGCTACCAGTCCTTACTGTATTTCTATGTATTACTATTCTTTCTTACTGAAACTGCCAACATTTGGCACACAGCTTCAATCCCACGCCAAAAGACACCGACTAAAGTTTCGGACAAACAGTCATAACTGTGGCAAGACCTTTTTTTCAGGCTGGCAGCTGCCACCCTCTGCCAGGACAGCAGATAAACAGAAGAGGCAACAGGAGAGGGGTGGAAGGATAGGAATAAGGCATGGTTCTGGAAATAGTTTAGAAGGCATTTTTTTGTAGCTTAAATAACACCCCAACGGGTTTCCAAACTCACAAGGTAATACATTTCAAGTACGTTTCATTGATTTTGATATGACTTAGGGAATCAAAATTGACATGTTTTTGGGGTAGGACAAAATTACACATCAGTGGCTGCACTGTTTATTTTTGGCATGATCTTGTCAATAAATTAAATCATTCATTTCACAATAAATATCAATCAAAGCAAATGTCATAGTTTCTCCATTAATTTTGAAAAAACTTGTTTTATTTTTCTCAAATGCCAAACTTAAAAGGTTTGCAAAGGCACCTTAATTCGATAATGCTGAAGCCTTTTTCAGATGAAAAATAGAAATGAACACTGCCCTGCAGGCTGAATCAACAACAAGAGGAAGTAATGGTACCTGAGAAGTAAAGGAGAGTTGTATGCAAGTAACTGGTTTCTCACAGAATACCTCCACTGGGAGCACTCCTTCTGTTGTTGATCCTGTCCTTGCTACACTATATTACCAAAAGTATTCGCTCACCCATTCAAATGATCAGAATCAGGTGTCCTAATCACTTGGCCTGGCCACAGGTGTATAAAATCAAGCACTCAGGCATGCAGACTGTGAAACAAGACATTTGTGAAAGAATGGGCCGCTCTCAGGAGCTCAGTGAATTCCAGCGTGGAACTGTCATAGGATGCTACCTGTGCAACAAATCCAGTCGTGAAATTTCCTCGCTCCTAAATATTCCACAGTCAACTGTCAGCTCTATTATAACAAAATGGAAGCGTTTGGGAACAACAGCAACTCAGCCACGAAGTGGTAGGCCACGTAAAGTGACGGAGAGGGGTCAGCGGATGCTGAAGCGCATAGTGCAAAGAGGTCGCCGACTTTCTGCACAGTCAATTGCTACAGAGCTACAAACTTCATGTGACCTTCAGATTAGCCCAAGTACAGTACGCAGAGAGCTTCATGGAATGGGTTTCCATGGCCGAGCAGCTGCAGCCAAGCCACACATCACCAAGTGCAATGCAAAGCGTCGGATGCAATGGTGTAAAGCACGCCGCCACTGGCCTCTAGAGCAGTGGAGATGCGTTCTCTGGAGTGATGAATCACGCTTTTCCATCTGGCAATCTGATGGACGAGTCTGGGTTTGGAGGTTGCCAGGAGAACGGTACATTTCAGACTGCATTGTGCTGACTGTGAAATTTGGTGGAGGAGGAATTATGGTGTGGGGTTGTTTTTCAGGAGCTGGGCTTGGCCCCTTAGTTCCAGTGAAAGGAACTTTGAATGCTTCAGGATGCCAAAACATTTTGGACAATTCCATGCTCCTAACCTTGTGGGAACAGTTTGGAGCGGGCCCCTTCCTCTTCCAACATGACTGTGCACCAGTGCACAAAGCAAGGTCCATAAAGACATGGATGACAGAGTCTGGTGTGGATGAACTTGACTGGCCTGCACAGAGTCCTGACCTGAACCCGATAGAACACCTTTGGGATGAATTAGAGCGGAGACTGAGAGCCAGGCCTTCTCGACCAACATCAGTGTGTGACCTCACCAATGCGCTTTTGGAAGAATGGTCAAAAATTCCTATAAACACTCTCCTCAACCTTGTGGACAGTCTTCCCAGAAGAGTTGAAGCTGTAATAGCTGCAAAAGGTGGACCGACATCATATTGAACTCTATGGGTTAGGAATGGGATGGCACTTCAGTTCATAGTATGAGTAAAGGCAGGTGAGCGAATACTTTTGGTAATATAGTGTATATTGGGATTGTGATCCTTAATTACTATGTACACTTCAAAAGAAAATTATTTGCCCTAAATTCAACAACCAGGGAAAAGATAAAATCAACGTAATAGAGAAAATAAAGACATCTTGAGAAAAGAAAGATCAAAGTGTGCCGTAAAGCCAGTGTGTGTTGCATGGCAACTAGTCTTACACAGTTTGGCAAGAGTAAAGCTTGTAATTTTGCAAAGAGGGACAACAACAGCACCTTTGTTTGAGATCATGAATCTTTTTAAGACGGAAATATTTTATAAAAGCGATTGTTAACAAATCAAATATCCCGCACATTCAGAGAGGCAACCTAATGAGCATGATTATGTTGTTGTGTTGAAACCAGATTATAAATTATGAGCAAAGATGACTTTTGATACTGTACATAATGTAACAGCAACAGCAAATACGCAGCAAAATAAAACACTGGCTGCTGCACAGTTCAGTGTTTGTGTTACTGTTTTTGTGTAATTATGGGGAACAAATGTCCTCACAAGGACAGGAAATTGAAGGAAATCCTCCAAAGTGAACATATTTTGCCTGGGCTTCACAACTTCAGGGGATACTTTAGTGTTAGGACTTGGATTTCGGATTAAGATTAGAATTTGGTTTTGCTTAAAGTAAGGGTTAAAGCACTGCAAGAGGTGGCAATATTAAGAATAAAAGGGAATGGTAATGGAATGACTAAACTCTATTATGGTCCCCACAAGTGGAGTAATATACAAGTATGTGTGTGTGCGTGTGTGCATGTGTGTGTGTGGGGTGGGTGGAAGAGCTGCAGGACCACTGACAGCTGTCATTAGGAAAACCGGATCTAAAGGTGAACTCAGTGTAAGACTGATCAATGCAGCAGCAAACAAACACAAAGTGTCAGTCTTTCTAAGGCAACCTGCTGTGACCTGCAGATGATTAAGCTACCACAGGGAATCTGGGAAAGATAGGGGAGGCTGAAGGAAGTATGGGGGCAAACAAGAGCATGAACCTATCATTGTGTCTACAAAACAATATTGATTTCTGTGGAATGACACAGGCAGGCTAATTTGGGGTTTGTAGATTAAAGGTTTTGTAGATTTCAGTAGCAGCTGGTCAGTTTAAGATTGACATTCTCAATTTGAAAGGCAGAGGTGAGGGATAATACTGTCCAAGGTTCACATAATGACAGCACATCTTCCAACAGCAAGTAGCATGATGAACAGATCGTGAGCACACCCCCTGATCTTTTGTAAACTCTCTGTCATTAAGTGTGTACACATCTCAGCACATGACTGATTTGGTGAACATCAAGTAGCTTTTCACTTCTGATGATTGTAAGAGGGGTTGCTCAGGTCAACAATCTCAGTACTGTCCTATATTGTGGTTTTACACCTCACATTTACCGTATGTGTGCAGGGTGTAAATGAGCGGCAGAGAATGGAGCGATCTGAGCGTTGCCTATTGTGCACATGAATGGCAAGGTGTCTGATCCACAATAGCTCTTAATCCCAAGGAACAGAGCCCAAGCCAATTACCTGTTGCAGACGCCCGCTGAAAGCAGTAAAACTGAATTATAATAAGGAAAAGCCTGGGAGGATGTGTATTAAACCCTATTCTTTGGCTAAGGAGAATGCTTCCAATGAGGATAGAAGGTGTGTATAAAGACAATGGTGTGAAAGCAACAGGAGGATGATGAGGACATGTGAGGGTGCCAGGCAGTTTAATCCCTTGTCAAGTGTAATTAAAGACCGGTACTGTGTGAGCTCGCCTTAGGCCTTTGAAAGCAGAGTGAAACATGGAACGACAGAGACAAAGGGAAAGCTTCAAAGTAGTCACACTTCCTCATCCTCATTAGAGTGAATTTCAAAGGAGTGCAACATGCACCATTCAAAAAGGACGTCATACAATTCAGCACACAGGCATTTTACTGTATCATATGAGATTTGTGAGGTGAAAAATGTCTAACTACCTAGATAACAATGACATTCAGCCTCATTTAAATCAATCTTGAACCATTCTGGCTGCGAATCGCGTGCCTACTGTGATCTGTTTAGGCAGTTATAAAGTCTGGGGATTTAACAGTGTGCAGCCATTAACCCCCAACAGTGCTTCAGATTCTGGAATGAATCCCAGGGCCTTCCTGGCTGCCTGGAGATGCAACATTTTGGACCGGGCTAATGATCTGTCGAAGAGAATGAGGACTCCTGGCGATGGGTGGGGTCAAAGTGAGAGTGAAGCAGGGCTCGGCGGCACACCAACAGGCCGGTTCAACACTTCAGCGTTAACCAGCCTTCTTGGTTTAAACTCCCAGTCGGTTGCTGGCCTAGTTATCCTGTTCTGCAAATGCCCTCTAAGCTCTGTGTCCACACAGTGCATGAGCTCTTAATGCTCTCACAACTCCACAACACACGTCCCAGTATCAACTCACAAACAAAACCCCCTTCCCCCACACATACACACACTCACAGGTCGCTCCTTCGTTCTCCCTTGCTGTGGGGTAAGCAGAGCGATAAATGCCATCTCTGCCAATCTGACAGGAGCTCCAGGGAGGGAAATATGTGGCGGAAACTGAGGGGCCTGAGCAGAGAGGGCATGAGGGGGAGTCCATGAGAACAACAGCGGGAACAGTCCATCTGTAGCGCAACAGCCACAAGAGAGAGGGGTGAGTGCCCATGGGCGACTTGGTATAGCTTATAATGTGTGTGCCAACGCGTTGTGTGTGTGCAAACATATGTGTGTAGCTATGATCTCTGTGGGTGCAACCTAAAGAAGGTACTTGTGTGACCTGTGGAGTTTATTTTACAGACTGCAAACATTTCCTGGAGGCAGAGCTGCTCTGGTTGCACAAATAATCTTATTGGCTGAGTTAAAGGGGCATTAAGTAAATTATGACCTTTATTGACTTCTATCAGCAGCAAAGGAATTGCTGCAACATCGACAAATCCCTAAAACAGCTTACTGTGGCATGTAATTGACAAAAATAATGAAGTCAGTTTTCACAACAGAGGAGTAAACTAGCTAATTAGATCAGATATCCAATAGAAATGTCCAGAAGTAATATATTATCATGTTACCAATAATATTATTTTGCGATTTGGGTTCTGTTTGTTTGATAAAAACAGAATACAGGCCAGGAAGTGAGCTTTGGCAAAGTGACCAAAGTCAGTCCCTGGTAGTTAGCAACAACCCAATCAAAATCCTGCAGATAAATGGTATTTTTTGTGATGGGGCAACAAAAAATCTTTCTTACAGCACCTTGTCTGGGCCAGTTAGCTACCTTTAAAAACTGAATAAAAGGATGGATAAACGGATTCTGATCAAAATATAAATAAAAATATAAATATAAAAATGGTGATGACTTCTTTTTCATTCACTCATGATCATGAAATAATTTCTGGTTTGAAAGGTCGACTGGGGTATCAACTAATCCAGCTAAATTAGCATTAGACCAATTTTTTTCAATTAGTACCCAGTTAGTCTGCCCCCCTCCCGTTGAGACTGATTTCCAACCGATTTCCAATCACAACCATTTATCTAATATGCGCCCAGAGGCATTTCGATCTGCAATAATTGATAATGCCTACTGACTGAGTATGTCAATGCCCCTTGGAAATCAAAAATTGAGAGGTTCCAGACTAATTCACATTTGTGACTTGGTCTGGTGATGCCAAGCTAACCCACAGTGCTAGGCTTTATAATGTCATATTTTATATACATTGCTTTTTTCAGTGGGTTCCAGTCTATTGCTTAGCCAGAAAAACTGTGGTTCAGCCCACTGAGGTTTAACTCAACCAATGATATTATTTCTGCCTCCAGTGACTCTTCCTCCAAGAAAAGGTTTGTATAGATCAACTCCAAGCTATGCTTATTTCACAGATCATTGGATAACACTTCCAGCTGTAGTGCTAGCAGTGGCCTTTGAGGTTATAGCAGCATATGGTGCAGTTTTCTCACTGTGATATGACTGTGACTGACAGGTGAACCGATATGAGAAGCAACCCTCACTTTCACCTTCTAAACTGTTCACTGGCCAGACCTCTCAGGGGCCACAATTAGCATATTAATTGCATCTATGGCAAACAAACTAGCTAGAAACTGCCATACCTACCTTTTATTATGCTAAAAACACATTTTACTTGTTAAAAAGAAAACTGTCAAACTGCACACAGCTCATGTTACGGACAGTGAGAGAGAACATTTCTTTTATTCTTTCTAATTCTTTTTGGCATTCACTCTGCTAATAGCTCTAGTGAGTCATTGTTCAAATGCCTGGGGCCTCATTGCCCAGTAATTGCTTTGTGCATTTATCAAACATGTGGTAATGAGTCTGTTTAACTATGATTGCCGCATGTGGGGGGTGGTGGATAGGTGTGCCTAAAGACTTAGTCTAGAAGCAAACCCTGCTCAGTCAAAACTTTCAAAACACAGAAGCATCTGAAGGTATTTATTTAGTTTTAAGCTCCAGAAATCAGCACACCTTGTGAACAGATACCAGCCAGTGAGTTACACTGGTATACTTGTGTGTGCCCAACATAATGAAAGCTCATTCAGCCTATATGAGATGCGCACCACCATCCATAAAGAAGGAGCAGACATCTGTTGGCAGCAGGTGTGTCAATGGGCCGGGGTACTGAATAATATTCAGTTATAGGCCAATCCCTTTGTAAGCTCCCCGTGTGACAGGGACCTACTTGCTATTGTGTATTAGTATCTCACCCTAATTAATGCTGTAATCCAGAGATTGGCAGAGGGAACTGCAGATATCTTCCTCATTACCAGCCATCATGACATGACTTGCAGTGCAGCATGAGAGGCAGCAAACCCTGCTCGTGCACACTTTATCTGATTGTTGTACAAATTAAACAAGACTAAGTCAAAACCTAGTGTATGGCTGCACCACAACTACATTTAAAATGCAGCTGTTATAAACTCAATTTTCATTTTCTGTTTATTAGGATAGATTAATGTTCACTCAACTATATACTGAAAAAAGCAGATATAAAGATTTTTAAAATTGTTGTGAAATATCACTATAAAAAACAACTGACTTTTAAATCAACCAAAAGTAATGTGACTGATTTCAATTTGCTGTATACAGTATACGTACCATTGCTTATACACATAAAGGTTAACCTACATATGTACAATATCCTGCAAAAAATTTTGCCCATGTTTACAAATACATGCTTTTATGTAGGTACGTACTCCCTCTTTCTTATGTATTTACATATCTACATGTATTTTTATCTCCACTATTTATCTTTTAGTTATGTTTCTACCTATATCAGTCTTTTAAGAAAAAAAAAAGATATACAAAAAGACATTTCAGCCTATGTAGCTATGAATGAAACTAATTGGCAAAATATACTCAATCCAGTTTTTCCAAATTCTCTTAAATTTGTCCGTATCCAGGCTAAGAGAAAAAGTCATCTTTTCCTTGAATATATTGTGTATTACCTCAAACCATTCCTCAACCTGAGGTACCTCTGTCTTCAACCATTTTCTGGCGATAGCTTTTTTACTTCAATTGACATTATCCTAAATATGTATTTGTCTCCAAATCTTGTGACTCTTTTGCTTATTTTCCGCAAGTATAGTACCTCAAACGAAAGTGGTAATTTTATCTTCAGAATTTGTTCCATGCATTTTTAATGTCCCTCCAATAAGGTTTACTATTGGGGTAATCCCAAAAGACATGGAAGAGGTCAACTCTATTTGCTCCACATAATCCCCAACACCTTGTACCTTGAGTTTTTTTCTGTACCGGTGTTATAAAGAATCTTGTAATGGTTTTTCATCCATATTCTCTCCAAGATAAAGAGCAAGTGGTTTTCCACTGTTGCTCATTAATGTCCTCCCATTCATCTACTGATAAAACAATATTCTTGACCTCGGTTTTCATACCCTGATTATTTCAACAGTTAAATAGCAGGGATATATTCTCACAGCCTGACATCCTCATCTACTCATCCCCTTCATCCAGCGTGCACTTTCTGAATATGTGATATTATTAGCTGTCATGTAGCTGTGATATGTTATTATTGATTTAAAGGGAAATGAAACTGTAGCTCTTTATGCTGCTATTTTCCACTGGAGGATGATTGCAGCCACAGTGAATGTTAAACCTGTTTTCCAGTATGCCCTCTCCCCCTTGTAAAAATTGCTGTGGATTTTATTTATGCTATACCGTTATCAGAGAAATGGATATCATGTTCTGACCCCTTCATTTGCCTCTGCTCAAAAATGTTTATTAATGAGAAGTAGTTCAAATGCTTTTGAACATTTTTAATTTATTGTATTAATCTTCATCTGTGGAAACAGATGTTCCATGAAATGTATGGGAAGACATTCAGACTGCATGCACGCGCACACACACACACATCCGTACACACATGCCACTGTTGTTCTTATTCAGAGTGTCTTATAGTGCATAAAAAGGATGAGTCACTGGCACGCATAACCTTGGATTTATGAAGAACAATGCAGATTCTGCATGAAATGGAAAAGTGAGACTTGTGAAAGCTATGTCATAGTTGATAATTTAACCATGTAAAAAAAAATTATTTTTTTTCAGTGAATATCTTAGTTACACTAATATCGCTCACATGAAACAGCCATTTCAAGTTGCAGACTCTCTCTCTCTGTCTCTCTCTTTAGGGAAAGTCCTACACAATGAACAATAGTGACCAATAGTGGCCAACACACAAGTGATGTCTTTGGTCGGCCGACCAGTCGCGTAGCTGTGAGCACTCTTTCACTCACTTACTTACTTACTCATTTCTAGGGCTGGCCCCCTCAGGGTTCAGGCAAAAGTGTGGATCATGCTGCAGTGTCCACACAATTTTGAGATTCATTTGTATTTGGTGGTTAGAATACAGTCACTTCTATACCAGGGTATCTTGGTTTCAACAAGTGAAATTTAAAGCCCCAGGAAATGATTTTGCTCGTGGAGTTTAGCAACAACACAAGTGAAAGTTTGTTTACATCTGCAGTTTTTAAAACAGGAGGACAGGAGGGCACCTCCATTGTGATGCTGGGATCAAGAAGGGAAAATAAAGCCTCAGCAGGGGACCAGAGAGCACAAAATGTAATCAGTGTTATCATTGCACTACAGTCAGTGCTACTGTCCTTTCAGTTTCTTCATCAATTACAGCACGCTGTGCTTCATAAACTCTGATCCAACAGGAAAAGAAAAGGCAAGGCAAGTCTAATAAACTGCCAAGTGAAAGCTGAAAAATAAAAAACACTATCATAGCAGTGCACTAAGTTTTGTGTATGTTGTAATCAGTATATTTCACCTCAAGATCAGGTGTGTTTCACCTCAAGATCCTCCTTATACAGAGCAATCCAGCATCTGATAATGTGCATTAACCCCACTGAGCACAGCATTTTAACAATATATGTCAGCACTGTAAGAAATCACATTAAAATAACTTTGGAATCTGTTTTGGAAACTGTTTTGAACTGATATTTAGGTCCTACATTACATATAAATGTAGTGGGACAAGCATGAAGGACGAGTTTTATATAAAGATGTCATGAAAACCCAGACAAGGCGCTGTAACCTACACAATATACACACAGTCATGCTATCAGTTTTGAATATTAAAAAAAAAAAAAAAAATCAGATCACTGAAAAATGCACATTTGATTTACTCTGTTGCCACACCTGAAATCCTTTCACTGGCTTCTTTTGCTGGCTGGCAGGGTAGAAAACAACTCATCTAATCTAGGGTTGCTCTCTGTGAATATGACATTGCAATGAAACCAAGTGAACAAACAGGTTGAGAGAAACACTGGAGCGCTGTACTATTAAGCTTCAAGCAAGACAAAACAAGGCTAGATTATTGGTTGTACAAAATATAACAAAGCAGACATGGCCCACGGGGGTTTTAGAACAGGTCAGGTTATGAGTCATGAATAGGCATAGTCTGCTTTTTGTTTCTGGTGTGAGACACCAAAGTCTGGGGGAGAGAGAGGGCAAAGGCGGATTGGAGGGTATTAAATGAGGATCCAAAAAAAGCTCTTGCACTGTGTGGTACAGCAGAACATGGTGCATAATCACAACAAAAGGCATTCAAGTGATGTTACTGATGAGTGACTAGTGGATTAGTCTGCATGGTTTAGAGATGCAGGCAGTAAGATTTGTCTTATATAAAAATACACTTGTCTCCTCAGCCTAAATCATAAAGTGAGATTGTAAAAGAGAGAACTATCTTATCGCGACTGGCAAAGACACAACAGATTCTCCCGTCTGGCCAAAAAACATTCTGCTATGGTCACTTCTTTATCCACAGGATGGGACAAATCAAAACAAGAGTGAAAACCTAACTTTCTCCAAAACAGCAGCCAGCAGTGCCCCATCAAGAAAAAGCTGAACCCTCCAGTGCCAGAGTTTTTGCCTCTCTTGTCCCTTTGGTATCCTTTGGTATAAACTATAATCTGTTGGCTTGGTAAACATGAGCATGCTGGACACAGTTTACTAATGTCATCATATTTCTGAGTTTTTCTGAGAGTTACCACTTGTTTGCATTTGGAGTGTGCAAAATTCATGTTTTGTGATAAAAATAATGTTGGCAGAGTACTGCGACTGGGTAAACCTGGTATTCATTTCTCTGGTAAATCAGGCAGGGCTGGAGGTGGTGGAGGACAGGGGAAGATGCTGGGGCCTTGGAGGCTGCTCCTCTGGCAGTTGGCAGTCAGATTATCCTACCATGTTGTTACAGGTAACTCAGAACTGAGCAACACACACACACACACACACACACACACACACACACACACACACACACACACACACACACACACACACACACACACACACACACAGTGGTAGGGGTGTCCTGGTGGCTCAGTGGCATGAAGCTGGACTTTTTGATAAGGTTTCATGAGTATCCAGCAAAATGAGACACAGATTAGCTTCACTAAAAATGATCCCAATTAGAGAGTTTGTAAGGACTATTCTAATCATAATTTTCACTCTCACCAGCATCGTCTCCCCAAGTACAGTGATTACTGCTGTACAATTCAATATGAAATTAACATTTAAAAAAAAAAAAAATCTTCTCAAACAGGTATCTAGAGATAAAAAATTCTTTAAAACTGAGTCTTTGACTCTAATGTAGGTCTGTTTGAGGATGTGAGACATGCAGGGATGTAGTGGAGTGTACACCCCCCAAAATAAATAAATCTTAATCACTTTAATTCTTGTTACTGTGTACATCACAGTAAGTTGCATCAATGTGGCTAATGGAAGTTATATGGGCATAGTCTTTTATGAGGGAAAAACATAAATGAATGCTTCCAAAAATTTAATTAATTTTTGTTTATATTGGTGTTTATTTGCCTCATATCTCTTGTTGTGACGCATTGCCAAGGTAACCGGCTCTGGCCACAGAACCTGCAGCTCAGTCGGCCGCAGCTGTTATATTAGGCCTAATCAGTGGAGGGAAGTGAGATGATTGCTTAACGTTATGTTACGTGATGCAAAGTATCATTTCAGAGGGCAAGTGCACCTCTTACCGCTTGTGTGTGTCCAGAGGATGATGCGAAATTTTGTTTCATAGAATCAAAGTCCACAGATAGTTTCCTAAATCGTTTTTATTGCAAGAAATATTATCCACCATTCACGCTGATCATTAAATATGTATCAAGACGAACTATCTAAAATTAAATGCAACGTTGCCGTTGATCGTGAAATTTGATAGAGATACTGGCATGTCCATCATAGTGGCATTTGAAGGACGGAGATTTAACGTTTGTGGACCCTGACCACTGCTGGTTGGGACGTTGCGGGACGACAAAATGTTGCTCCATTCTCGTCTCTCCTGGACTGACGGAGCCCAATAAGCCTGCAGGCTGCTTTCACAGCGATGCCCTGTCACAGACATGATCTGGCGTGTCTCCAGCCCGGCGTCTGAGAGTCGACCCACAGCCGTGCTCCGGAGGTTGTGGTTCGTGTAAATCCGCGACAGACCCGTTGTGATAAATAAACTATAAAATAACGTATGTTAACGTATGTTCTGAGTTTCTGTTGCCAAGGTTACCAACTGGCGTTTGAGCCAGCGCAATAATTTAGAACAATCAGGCTATTTGACCGGAACTTTTTTTTACAGGTGTCCTATAACACATTTTAACGGACACCCTGCAGCCAATCAGAAACGAGTATTCACCCAGACCATGGTATAAACCCTATTATTTACTTCTGTATCATATTTGAGCACCCCTGAGATCACATAAAACATACTGCACATGCAACATTGTGGGTTTGAGCTCAGCGTACCACCTTTGCTTTGACAACCTTTTTTCTCTCCTCCATCTTTGCTGATATTCTCCGTCTTCTATCAATCCAGTAAATTAGAAATGTCTTGGGAAAAGAAAACAAGCCTGGAGGTTTCATCGCAGTAATGGCTTATAGATAGTGGCACATATCTGTTGTTCATCCACCTCACTCTTTTGCTCCCCAGCTAACCTGTGCGTGGGTGGGTCAGACATCTTTGCAACTGTCCGAGAAAATAGCCCATTGGGAGAATTCATAGCAAACCTCAGCGTCACGGGGGACCCAGGGGCCAACACCATTCGCCTGTGCCTCACCGGAAAAAACGCAGAATGGTTCTTTTTAGAGGGACGGACCATCCGGCTAAACTCCTCCGTTTCAAGAGTTCTGGATCGAGAGGTACAACCTCCCTACTTGGTGCAGAAAAATATCTCAAACTGGAAAATCTACATGGAGCACTTCCTTAAAATATCTACTTTTTGTCTCAAAGGTTCAGGGATCTATTCTTATAGCAGAGATGACATGTTATGAAGATGATGTAATACAGGTATGAAAATACAGCATGCATCTGTCCAAAAAGACAACACTGTACTGCTGCCCTCAGCACTAAGTAAAGGCTGTTTCTTTCCTCAGAGTCGGCACAGGATCATGGTTGAGATTCTGAATGAAAATGACAATAAACCGCAGTTCCTGAAGGAGACAATAGAGCCATTTTACATCAATGAGGTATAAAACGTAGACAAAGAATAAACTTTTAGCTACTCATGTTAGAAATATCTGATCTGTGTAATGGTACCATACTGAAGCTGTGTGCTGTTAATTGTGATGAGCATTTGTTAGCAGCACAAATTCACTGATCTTGCTTTTAAATGATTAATTAAGCATAATGAATGTTTCATCCCTCTCCAGCTCACAGCAGTGAACTCTATTGTTTTCACCATCAAGGCAACTGATGCGGACGGAGACATTATTTCCTACATCATTGATGAATCAATGGTAAGATGCAGCTTGCTCGCATAAATTCAACTGTATTTAACTGACAGATTTTAAGATGTGTAAAAGCATTAACCACAGGGTTTTAAGTGATATTAGTATGCTTTTTGGACAAGAAAATTACTAACTACATTGTCACATCGTAATTACTATGAACTAATTGGTTGGGCACAAATAGCCCAAAGATAGAACATAATGTATTTCGTCTTTGGAACCTATTGAATTACATTTTATCCTGCCTTTGTTTACCCTATGAGTCATGCTACTGATCTACTTACCATACCTCTGTGAGCAAACCATGCACTGATAACCATTACTGACCACACATGTGATTTCCCCGTAGCCTGACGCCAGCTACTTCAGGATAGATTTTCCCAACAGCGGGAATGTTGTGCTCGACAAGCCATTGGACTATGAGACCAAGACCCAACTACAGCTGGTCATCTATGCTATGGTAATACATGTTAATCCCTTTTCATTAATCAACAGGGAGGCTGTGAGACCAGAGGACAATAATTAGAGCCAAAGGGTATTACTGTGCCACTCCCTGCCTCGTCATCTAATAGCATTAACCCCAACAACTGTTCACAAGATGGGCAGACTGGGCATAAAAAAACAACAACCATGCAAACATGACATAATCATTCAAAGATTAAAATATGACGCAGTAGATGTACTATTCTTCCAGAGTACGTCGGTGTATGTGCTGACATCTACTACATAGTGTATTATACACCAAACAGGGTTTGACGCACTTTGTTGTGATGGCAGAGGTTAGGTAACAAGCTTTTTGGACATCTGAAAAGGGCCAGATTTCTGTGCAAAAATACACTGGTACTATCAGCCTAAATGACACAGTTGGTTTGCAGCAAAAAAAGGGTTGCATTGCCCAATAACTGAAACACAGTATCTTTGTCTTTTTTACTCTCATACAAGTCTGGTATATGGGCATTTGTCCTTGTATAAGGAAGTGAAAACTGTCTACTAAACAGCACTTAGCAGGCACTACGACCTTACAACACTGAACTCACCAACCTTCAGTTTTTTGCCTGTTTCTTCCCAAAGGGCCCCAGACTGACTGGGCTGGAAACAAGAGCAGTATACACATTTCTGGCATCACCTTCCATATTTTCTAAGTACTGAACTTCACACACAAAAAGGAGATTGCAAATTTCTCCTGCACATTCTTTTATTCATTCAGATGAAGATGGCTTAACTGTTAATTGCTTGAGCCCTGTACTCTAAATGGGCACAGCTGCCTTATTTGAAGGATAATGAGCCATGTTCACCTACAAAGATTATAATTTTCTTGGGAATAGCATGTCACTGAAGGCCACCTGCCAAAATGTCCATCTTATCTTCTGCTCTCCCCTGAATAAGTAAATTGTAAAGGCAGCATATGAAAGTGGTTTGTCTTGTTTGGGTATTTAAGCTCCTATTATTCAAACAGTTATCTCTTCCTGCCATTTGGAGCCACTAAAATGAAAAATTGCCTGGTGAATCTATAAAACTGGTGACCCCACACCCAGACCAAAGGGTAATTTGCATTAAAACTTGACAATGCAAAATAAGAGCTTGTATAACAGAGCAACTTGAGTCTCTCTTCTTCTCTCTGCTATGGACATTTCTGGTGTCAACTAATCCTCCCAAATCTTTGGCCGTTATATCATGATGTGTGATACAGGAAAGCAACACCAAGGAGAAGTACAACACAACTGCCACGTTGACAGTGAATGTTATGGATGGGGACGACCAGTACCCACATTTCCTTCCCTGCACATCAGCCTCTCCAGACGTGATCATCCCAGTGTGCACCAACCCCGTCTACACCGCCAACATCACAGACAAAGAGGAGGTAAACAATGTCTTCAAATTAAAATCCATCCTGTAACACTTGCTGTTGAAAAATGGTTGTTGGCGGTGTAGCTACACATCTAATATCTGCTTCAGGACATGACTCTGAGGTTTTCACCTGGTCCAATACATGCAGAGGATGGGGACAGAAGCCTTGACACTCCTCTGACCTACACAATTCTTTCAGGTGAGGACAACCAGTCCACTTTATTCCATTTGACAATGGACCACATTTGGATTACACCGACTAAGGCAGCATCTTTGTGAGACCTTTGATCTATGTAAGCAAATCCATGATAATAAGGTCACTTTGTCAGCACAGAATTAATGATCACTGGATATCCAAGGTCTTAATTCAATTAATTGTGACCCGTGTCCTTACAAGGTGCCACCTTCCGCCCATGTGGTCTGCAATCACACGTCAAAATACAAATTTCTTTCTATAACAGCCTGTTGCTAGCTGTTAGGTGAGGCTTTAACCAAACTTACTTGGGACAACAGCAAACATGTCCCCTTTCACTAGAAAAGCCATTTAGGCAGTAATTTCCTGTTCATTTAAATTAATAAAATTTTGGAGGTTTTTCAAAACTGATAATACAGCTCCTTTCAAACAACTTGCAAGTATTTCAATTCCTTTAGAAGTGGCAGCCAATCACCATTTATGTTAAAAAGGCTTACAGTACAATCAAGCCCAATTTCAAAAATGAGGTGCATATAAATAAGCGTGCCCAATGTAAAGTGGTAGCGGCAGTGGTATTGTTATGCATGTTTTTCCAGTAGCCTTCCTTGGTGTCCAATGTTTTTTCTTTTGCCTTTACAGAAGATGATAAATATGTCAGCAATTATTTTTCTGTGTTTCACTTCTTCCATCATCTGATTTTGCCAAAAAAGGCTTAAAGATTGAGAAGAATCGCACCAGATCTTCCTGTTTTGTATCATAAAGCAATCCAAAAGATTTCCTGCCAAAAATCTGAACCGGTGGCACACATACAAAATTCAGTGTAGAGGCTGGTAGATGCTGTGTGCAATCTTCTCAATTGTGAGTATTCTAATGTCACAAAACTAGAGTACTCTGGTTTTATGAATGTTGAAATCATACTCTAGCTCCTTTAATATAAATAGTATTTGTGTGTCTAAGAACAAATATCTTTGACCCAGCAGGTAATGACCATGGCAGATTTGTGATAGACAACCAGACAGGAGAGATCACATTAACCAGTCCTGTGGAGAGCAGACAGCTGACACCCACATTCACGATGCGCATCATGGTACCTTTCACATCTCATGCATGTCTCACAAATAATTCAATTACCATTTCACAACAAAGAAGTCAAAGTAATGTTTCATCTACCACTCTGTCGACTACCTACAGGCAGCTCAGCAGAATGATCCAATGAAGTACAGTGTGGCAACAGTATTGGTGAGAGTGCTAGCCGAGAACAGCTATCCCCCAGTCTTCAACAGAACGACATACAAGGGTTTTGTCATCCAGAGCTCCAGTCCTGCCACTATCGTTTCAACTTATGGGAACCTAGTGCTCCTCATACAAGCCATGGACAAGGATTTCAGAGATGTGAGAAAACATATAAAGAGCTCTTCATATCCACTGTCATCCTTTGAAGAAAAGCGAAAAGTCACTTGAGAAATCATGTCTCATTTCACTACCTCTTTATTTTCAGGGGGTTAATCCAAATATCCTCTACTCCCTCCATCCCCTGTCAGCTAGTCAGGGACTTTACCATGTCACGCAGGAGGGGGTTTTAATTGCCAGGACTGACCGCCTACGAGCCTTTGACAGGCACATCCTAGAGGTATTACTACTACTGCTGCTGTTCCTACTGCTGGTCCTAGTACTACTATTACTATTACTACTCCTGGCACTTCTGGTACGACTGGTAATACTATTACTGCTACTACTAATACTACTACTACTAACAATAATGATAGTGATAAGAGAAATCTGGTAGCAATTATTAACAAGCTGTGTTACTACAGTTCTTTTAAATGATGATAAAATTGTTCACTTCATACTGAATATTTTAATAGACATTTCTGCAAATCTGAATATGTCAGTAACCACGAGTGTCAGCATGGCAACTAAAATAGCACAACTTGCCAATTTTCAGGGGAATTACCAATGGAATCACAGATGGAAGGCATTCTTGATAAACTGTCATTGTCTGACTGACATAACCTATTGTGTAAAGGGCAATTAAGTAACACTACTGTCTGCACAATCAAAATGGGAAAAGACAGGGGATGAGTTATTTAACAAAAGCTGCTGGTCTAATCCTCGGGTCACTGTTCTTGAGGTATATGGCTGTCTTGGGGCACTAAGTTGTCCCTACATAAGGCAACTGTGTGTAGCATGATCCCATCAGGAGGGGCTTACTGCAGGATTACAACTAAAAGCATCACAGCATGAATCTACATCACTACAGTCCATCTGACTGAGTCTTAAATAGTCATTAGAAATAGTCTGTTGTGGTAAGAGCTTCTTCTTGCAAAGATAAAAGATGCAGCAAACCACTAGCAACGCCTGATAATGTCATTAGTGAAATTAATGAATTAACTGAATATACCAAATGAAAATCCCATTAATTAACGTTCTGAATATATCGTGATCCTGCAGGTGGTTGCCAGGGATGAGGAATCAGGTGAAGAGGCAACAGCTACAGTGGACATTGAAGTCCTACAGAGAGGCCAAACAGGTGAGCAGAAAGCATTACAGACAAACACCATGAGGATAAGGAAGCAACAAGGAGGAGGAAATCTGTTCTTATTTTTAATGTTCCTTTTGTTGTTATGTTTGCATGGATATGTTCCACCTTGGACCACTAACAGCTAACAAGAAACACTTGTTTGGATTTTTGATCAGTGTCTCAATCAATAGTCTTGTTCAATCCTGTTTATAAATAAGAAACATTGCCAAAGCAAAACCAATGCTCCCCAAAAATTTAGCGGCAAAACAGTCACTTACACAGCTTCTGGCAATTTTTGTAATTTCATTTTCAGTGGTCACGGTTATAAGTTTAGTAATGTTTAATTTGTTTAGTAATGTTTAAATGTTTAGTAATGTTTAAAGTTGGACGACAGCTGTTTTATACTGAATTTCCCTACTTTGTCTGTCACCTGATCTCCGATCAGTCTATACCGTTGCTAGCTTAAACAGCCCAGTGAAAAGCTCAAGCTATGCACTTCCTTAAGCAGTCACTGACATTGTGAAGTTACAGAGGGGGTTAATCTCGGTGCCGACGTGACCCAAACCTACACCCGAACAAAACATCCCGTATTGGATACAACATTTGGATGTTGAAATTACATGCACAGTTGTCAGTCTGAGGGGACTGAGAGAAAAACAATAGAAAGTTGAGGTAAAAGCTTGCATTTAAAAGCACTCGGATACAGCTTGCCAAAACTATGACAACTTTGAATAAAAACAGCAATAGATGAAATGAATAAGACCAAATGTCACTGAATTGTGTTTTATTTCCTTTTTCGCTGTCTGGTATAGGATGCAATGTTGGTGGTTGACCAACTCATCCACACCCACATTTCCCCCCGCCTAATCTACTGCAATTCATTATTTACTTGTTTAAACTATGCAGCAGATGTCCACCTACAGCTGGTGCCGACTGCAGCAGCAAGACCTCCCACAAACACTCGATGTGAGGAACACGTTAGTCAAATCCAGGCCAAATTACGCTCCCCATTCCTTACAAAATTCAATTTAGGACTCTATTGATTACTTTCAAATCCCATGATCTGGCTACACTGTACACTTCCAAACTCTTAATACCTTATTGTGCACCGGAACCCCTCAGATCAGAGAATCAGATGTTGTTAAACCACAGTCTAGGCTTTAAAACAAAGGGGACCATTTACTGTTTTAGCTCCAAGGCTGTGGAGCGTACTCCCCCTCAGTATCTGATTAGCTGAGTCAGGGACTCACTTTAAAAAGCTTTTAAAAACCTCCCTGTACAAACTGGCATCTGTATAATATTTTATAATGTCCTTTTATATTTTGTTTCAGATCTCTATGTTTGACCACTTCTTGAAATCCCTGATTTTATTGCATTGTCTGTGCACGATGATCTTTTACATTTTTTGTTTTATTTCTGTATTTTAGCACTAACTTTGCATTATTATTATTATTATTAATATTATTATTACCATTGTTGCTTTGGCATGTAATGAAACTATTCAGACAGGGATAACAGAAAAAGCAGATTACCACAACTTAATCCCATTTGGGAGGGTCAGTGCTATACAATACTGTGGCAGTGTAGGGTCCTGAATGTGATGAAGGAACACTTAGAGGTCATCTGTACCATTGGGCTTTGATTGACCAAAGGATAAGCTGTCCAGTTCAGGGAACATTAATCTGCTCCCATAATGAGATAAATTGCATTATCTTCCACACCATCCCTTACTCAGAGCCAGTCACTCTAGCTAATGACAACACACAAATGGCTGGATGAAACAGAGTGAATAGTACTGAAAATGAACATCCATGACAGCCCTATCCTCTCATCTCATGACAAGACTAAGGCACTTTGGGAGATCCTGCATGTGTGCAGTCACAAGCAAATGGACAGACGAGTGAGTGACAGCACGGCTATAAAGAGAGCTGGCTCAGATAAAACTAATGGAAAAGATCACTGATGGAGAAGATGACTGGCCTCTCCCCATCTCTCTCTCTCTTTGCAGTTCCACGGGGTCAGTTCACAGAGGAGCACCTGTTTGGGGATATGGACTCCAAGCTAGCAGGGGGGATTGCAGCCATGGTCCTGTTGCTGTTTCTAGCATCGCTCTTTCTGCTGCTTCTAACTGTTAGGAGAAGGAAAAGCACTGACGACTCAATCAACCGAGGGGATCTGGCACTGGGAAAGCATCCAAATGTGGTAAGGGCAGTAAAAAACAATAATAGGGAAGTGAATGTAACCCGTCAGCAAACAGACATTGATTTAAAGAGAGTTCAGGACACAAAAAATAATGCTGAGATTTCAGCTATGACCTGGTTAATAGCACACAATGTTGCCTGATCCACTTGGAGCAAAATAAAAAAAAAAAAATTCATGTACGACTTGAATAAAATCCAAGGGATCAATGGTAGGTTCTGTTATATTCTGTTCTGTAGAAACCGCAAAAAAAAAAAAAAACCCTCACCCTTTTGTTAAGCACAACTGCTAGATAAAGTCATTTCTACAGTCCTCATCCTCTCCAACAGTGAATGTGTTACTATATGAACAGCATAGGTCAAAAAACATACTACCGGCAAGAGAGAAAGTCAACTGCACTCCATACCCTTTTAACCCACTCCTAAACCAGCAAGACGGTCAGCTTGTCACACTAAACTCACTAAATGCTCCCAGTGAAAAGAGCTTAAGAATATAAGCCACTCTTTCCTGACCTCTTCATCTTTACTCTCTCAATCCCTGCATGTTTCTTTTACTAATGCTGCTGGTTATAGAGCTTAAAGTGTTTTAAGATGGTGAGTTCTCCCCATGCCTAAGAGGTTTCTTGTGATGGCTGTGATGTCGTGTACTTCCCGTGGTGTGCATGTGCTGCACTTCCATTGCATTATTATGTTAATGGAGATGCTCTTGTGGTGCACTATGATGTGGTGGTTCTGTGTTAGTTTTTGATCTTTATTTTATAGTAAAGTACAGCTAAGCTACAGTATGTGTTGAGGAACTGTGAATGTTGTACTCTGAAAAAATATGTCCATGCTATGTGCATACAACAGAAAATCTGAGATCAACACAAGCTACACAGGCAATCAGTGGGACATAGTCAAAAGAAAGCAAGCCAAACAACACACTGTAGTTCCACATGCCCCCTTAATGCCCCTCTTTCCGTAATCGACAGGTGAGTTCGAGTCGGCCTGTGTACTTGATGGAGGAGATGTCTTTCAACAATGAAGAATTCCCCCAGGAATATGAGTCATCTTGGTCAGGGAGCCTTCGTGGCAGACAGGGGGTCTACACAAGGAAGCATTCATTTCCCTGTAACCCTGCATACTTCCCCAGCTTCAGTAGACAAAGTATCTTCAAACCTCGAAACGATATGCTACCTGATCCTGAAGAGACAGAGCCCCAGCTCAGGGACTTGACATCAACCATCCAGTTCAAAGGCCAAATGCCTGTCGAGGCCAGTCGCACAGGGGCTGCAGTGAAGGGTCAAAAGTTGGAGAGTGTACTAGAAGAAACAGACGTTACAATAGAGCACCTCCCCACCGTAAAAAAGGAGTTCCATTCTGCATTGGGACCAATGGAAGGTTCATCAACACATGTTGGTACAACACTTCAAGGTGATCGCAAAGGGAAACCAAATATAGGAGCAAAGCTCTGGAGGGACCACATGAAAAGACACCAAAAATCAGAGGCCACAGACGGAAAGCAAGATGAGGATAACCCTTACAAGTTTATGCATGCTGTGATCTGTGTGTCTGATGACGATGACTCGACCACCGAGGATGAACATTGGGACAACTGATGCAGCAGCATGCCAGCAATTAAATATCAGGAGGTTACCAGCAAAAACCCTCTTGAATGCAATGTCCAGTCATATCCAAAAACGAACTGTGGGACATGAAGTAATCACTTCAAACAAGACTCTAGCATTCGTAACACTAGAACCACCAAAAATTTGGGATCCACAATATCTTTCTCAATGTTTGAAGTAATACCCTAACCCTGCAGCAACCCTGCAACCCTAACCCTAACATTATATATCCCCGGCTCCTCCAGAGTGTGTTGAAGTGTCCTTGAGCAAGATACTGAACCCCTCACCGCTCCTGATGGACAGCTGGCGCCTTGCACGGCAGCCTCTGCCATCAGTGTGAGAATGTGTGTGCGAATGGGTGAATGTGAGGCAAAAACATTGTAAAGCGCTTTGAGTGGTCAGTAGACTAGAAAAGCGCTATAGAAATGCAGTCCATTTATATATGCTGGAACAGACACTTGCCTCAGTGGTCAGCCTTACAAAACTAGAAGAACAGACATACAGTTCAGAAAATGGTTCAAGAATGCATTAATATAAGATTGCTGCCATTTAACTATTAATCTCTCAAGAGATTCTTGCTTTACATTTTGCTTGTATACTGTATATATGTACATACAACAGTTTTGTGAGTAAAATGAGTTTAAAATGGGATTGTCAATGACTCAAAGCCATTCTTTTTCTTTTTCTAGCCAACTTGCTTGTAAGATGCATGCCTCACTTTTATGAAAATTAACTCATAAAAGTAAATTGGTATAATAATTAAAATGGCAACTGTACTGATTGATCAATATGCTTTACTTGACCTTTATAATAGCACTTCCTTCATCACACATCCTGTGTGCCTTGAGGCTGAGCCTTGGTCAGGATGACTTTCACAAGTGTGAATGATGGAATCAGCCCAGCTATTAGTAGAATAAACTAAAAAATGATTTTCCAGTCATGGTTGTGAGTCCCTTACAGCCATGGACATACTGAGAACAAACAACCTGGCCAGAGGCGCAAATGACTTCTTTACACAGTGCCTTCGCCAGAGAAGGGGGGATACCTCTTCTCTGAATAGACAAGCTTAGCCAGTGTGCTGCTGTTAGCCAGTGAAAATATAGCAGAGTGGCAACTCTTCACTTTGTTACACAATCTATGTCACTGCGCTGCTGTAGCCTGGAGAGTTTCTCTGCCCTTTGGCTCGTGCGGTGCCGGTGCAGTTGTTATGTCAAATTCCGCGTTAAAAATAGATTCCGTTTTATTTGGCTAATCTGCACGCTTCACACAAGTCACCCAAATGGCCATTGTATCACTGGTATTTGCAAGCGCTTGTGTTTTTCGCGCTAGGCGATTCATACATTCTACCACCGCCTAGCCTACAGTGGATGTGTTGCGGCTGAAAGCCATCCTCTCAGCGTTCACGCTGAAACTATTCGCTGCAGTGATTGGTTAATTCTGCTGTCAGTATTTCATGACGTATGGCCCAGTGCCCGCCTAACTCCCCCCGGACAATCCAAGCTAGCATCAACAACAGATTCCTAAAGGAGCCGCAGATTGAATATGTCGATGTGCGTTTTTTCCCCCTTTCCTCGTTCATTTGATCTAGGCGGTCGGTGAAAACGTCTAGGCGGTGCGCCTAAGAAATTATAAGGCAGGGAAAACCCTGAAGATAATGGTGGTTAGCTAACCAGACACTATAGTTAGCAAGGTGACATTATCCATAAACAAAATCAATCAGTTGTATCAATGATGAAGTGATCAGTTATCAGTCAAAACAGCAAAGAATATCAAGGTGCATCCCGCAATGTTGAGAGGGCGAGGCACTAAGCTGCTGCCAAGAGCTGAGGACCAATATGGCCCACAGAAAGTGTGCTACATCACCTGAAGTCCTGAAAGCATGACTCAACTGTTTAAAACCAGTTTCTTCCACTGTTAACATGAACAACACCTTACCTTAATGACACAGCGTGCGATAAGGGAAAGCAGCTCAATGATGAACACACAAGCAGAACTGAAGGGAAGGCTGGAGGTCTGGAAGATTCTGTGCAGACAGCGGTGTATCACTGCCATGAATCTGATAAAAGAAATAAAAATATTATTTGGTGGAGCCACAAATGGAAATATGATTATGCTGGTTCCCCTTTGTATTAGCAACTTCACTAAATGTTTACCACTTAAGTATAAGTATTATGTTTGAACCACACGGTCACACTAATTTGGAGGTGGTACTTTGGACTTTGTTGGTAATTTGTTGCTGTGCTCACCTGTAAAAAACTCCAAAACATCATTATACTATGGTCTTATTAAAATATCAAAAGTTCTTGGTCTTTAAAATGTCAGGAGAGGAGAAGAAAGTCTGGGCCTTAATAAGTGCATCATGATTAATTTTCTGTTGACTAAAAGGGCAGCTAACTGAAAAAACAAAGCTCATTTATTACGTGTGAAACTTTCACATAGAATGAAAATATAGTAGCCTATAGCACAGATTCCTTTAGTGTGAAAGTTAATAATTTAAATTTGTCCATCAACTCAGGTCACCTGGAGGACACCTATTCCATGAGCTGTTAAGAATAGCTTAATGAAATGATCAAATACACTGCGAAAGGGACTTTTTGGGGAAATCACCCAAACTAATATGACTTTACATGATTCAAAGTTATGGAATTAAATTAATGCCACTCCTACCTCTGCATGCATTATGTACCTACCTGTCCTGAAGCTCCCTTTTTTCTATTTGTCTGCAGGTTCCAGGTTCGATGCCCTACCCTCCACTGCAGAGTCCTTACTGATAGAGAAACACACAAAGCACAGACGACACCTTCATATCTTTCTGTCTAAGGTTAAGGAAATCATTATAAATCAGACATCTTTTTTATATGGAATAGTTACAACTGTTCAAGAGCGTTGTATTCTAATGTTGCCGACACATAGCTATCATTTCTGGCCCACTACGCTGTCAAGTATGCATTGCTGCCTTTAGAAATGTACTGTAGGAAGATGCTGCCTGCAGTTATTGTAATACATGATAAAAAAAAGCCTTTGTACAGTGCTCTCCAGTGTGCTAGAGACACCAGGGGGCCAGAAGAAAGGGAAGGGCCTTGGCTGAGTCCAGCTTTCTGCGGGAGACACTTCCACTCTTCAGTTTCAATTCATTATTTCCTCTTGGTGGAGAAGATTTCCCCACCAGTGACCATAAACCACACTAGAATTCAATTTGCTCTTTTCTGTCGCAGCCCTACTTTGTGATTTATGCTGATGAGACAGGTGTATGTTCACTTATAAATCTTGAATGCCACTTTAATCACCTTGATTGTAATTATTAAAATTTGATTTGAATATATAGGTTTTCTTTTGTTTGCTTTATCATTTCATATAATGCAATCTTTGCAAATCAGGTACTTACTGTAATTTACTCTTTGAACATCATGGTGAATGTCATGTTGGACCAAGCCAGCAGAAAAAGGATTGATCCTTGAATTAATATATTCCACCTAATGGGCTGAGTACAGGCTTGACACTAATATTAAATTCATTCTCGAGTTTTAAGTCTTCTTTGCCGATAAATGTTCTCTATCACAAACACAAATGCAATAAAAAAACATGTACATATATGCATTCATTTGTAGAATTTCCATTGCACCTGATATCTTTTGATGCAAAAACTTCGAAATTTAAACTGTTCTATATTCATTTTGGGTACGCAGCGATTGATGATCAACAAAATGTTGTTATCTAGTATTAAATAATTAGATCCAGAAAAACAAACATCAGTGGGTGAACACTGGTTTCAAAACAGATTTCTGGCACCAATATTTTCATATATTCGTGCACAGAGTTACATTTCAAAATATGCAAAACTGGCATTTGAATGAAATGCATTCATAATAAGTTTTGGATATACTTATAGAAAATATGTTGTGAGCAGAACATCAGAATAAAATGCATTTCCTGAATCCAAAGCATAAGAAAGAATGAATGTCATCTACATGCACATGCAAGTTTTGTCTGTTTTTAAACCAATCTCAAAATATATTGTTTATGGTTTGCATGGAAGTGGCTTTTGGATGAAGTCTTGAGTGCCACCTGGTGGTAGCTGCACCACACACACTGGTGTCACCCTCACACCGCACCCTGATGTCTAGACACAAACTGTTATCAGATACTGCTCTGTGGTATTAGCCTAATGCTGATTTATTTGGGAGTTTGATTACCATTGGCTGTGCGTGATATCAGTTATGGCAAGATGTGTCACTCACTGTATGCGACTTCAAATCTGCTAAAATAAAGCAGAAAATCACTAGAAAATCACTATTGGAGAACTCAGACCCAATTGTCCCTTTAATGTAATAGTTTGGTGACAAACCTCTAATGATTAATTATCAAACGATATCTTGGCGGTAATGACTCATTGCTCTACTTTTTCCCCAAATATGTAATCATTCATAACTTGAGTTTGGGGAATTTGGCAGAACATATTAGAAGCAAGGAGTGCGCCATCACCAGGTGTTTAGTGAGTTCATGCACTTGTGCTGGGCTGCAGTTTGGCTTTTAATACTACCAGTCATGGCTGTTTTAACCTGCTGACATTTCTAAAAGCCCCTTACTGGAAGCAGCTCCTTCCTGAGGCTGAGCGCTGAGGTGTTAGAGAAAATGAAACAAGATTTTGCTTCCGTCCAATGCGCAGATACCCGGAAGGGTGGCACCTGCAACTTCTGCAAATACTTTTATTTGTCCGCCAAGCTGCTGCGCATTGATACAACACCGGAAGTATGGCGGCTGGGCCTTCAAAATACAAGGGTCACTAATTTTTCGGTATTTGAAATAGAAACGTTTAGTTTATAACTTTGACTTTTAGTTAATGTGTGGTAAATGAACGACTGGACTCAACTCGAGTGTCTACATCATAATTCACATAATTTATAGGTTACAAAAGGCGCAGACATTTGTCTTAATCTCAATTAAAAGGGAATAGTTTGTATGGACATGTATTTAGATAGATAGATAGATAGATAGATAGATAGATAGATAGATAGAGTAATTTAACTTTTTACATCAAGGTTCAGCAAAATTGCAGTACATCTACTAGGCAACTTGAGTTTTGGTTAAAACCCTACGAAAAATAATCTTCAACTGAGTCATTAAGTCTGAGTTTATTTAGAGACCAAATCACATTACATAAACCTGTATGTGTATTTATTTAATGATGAATTGGGGTACCTGAAGTGGGTTTTGTTTAAAAAATGGCGGCTGTCCGACTTCCCAGGAGACCAAACTACACCTGGCCTGTAGAGACGACTCTTCAACCACCGCCTCTGTAAAACACACTCACTTAGGCCAGTTGTGACACACTGGGATTTTTATTAATAAATGAATGAATGAATGAATAAATAAAAAAAAAACTTTTGTTAGATGCTAAAATAATCTCAAAACCTTATTGAACTCTGCTGAGCCGGTTTTTACACAGCTCAACCAAGCTAGCTGTCAAAGTGGAATGGCGAAAAGGAGCTCTCGTCAAAATATAAAGTTGTGTTTTCCGTTTTTTTCCCCCATTAATTAACACTCGTCGTATTAATTAGGAAGTTCAGGAGGCTGGTAAAAGCGTATCTCACTTACGTAAAATAATTAAGTTGGTTTTTAGGCATGGAGGCGCTTACGTTACTTAGCTAACCAGCAAACGTTAGCTAGCCTTTCTACCAGATGCTAGCAACACCACTATATTTTGTATCCATTACCTTCGCCTCGCATCTTGCCTTTTTCACTCAGGCTTCTGTTTAACAATACCAACCCTGAAAACCCGTGTTTCTTCAAGTTCACGACACCCGTTGGCATTTACTTGTCTTACTTTGAAGGTTACGACCGGAAGTTTAAGGTTTGACGCTTCATGAATTGACGCTGGCCTCCTGGCTTCTGCCTTTGAGCGGCTGCCCAGTTAGGACACTTTTCAAAGTTTTATGGGAAGTGGCACTTGTTTGGATTTTTTCTGCCAGTGTTAAGCGTTTTGTTGTAACATTTTGTTAGCCGTGAGGGTGAGCTGCGTGCTGTGGAGCCCGGGAGCCGCAAACTAATCCTGCAGCTGTCTGCCCCCATACGGCGCAAGTGGCTCTCCAATATCAGGTGGGTGTATTATTCATTTCCAAACAATACAAATAGACTGGTATATAAACAGGGTTAGGGGTTAACCCTTAATCCTGGCTGTCTTTTAAAATTCAAATGAATTATCCTATGTAAGACTTTTTGAACGTGGGTCCACACAGGCTGCTATCATGATGACAACTAATGCAGCTCTGATGTCTTAAGAGGACCAAAAAAAAACCAAAAAAAAACCTTAATCTGAAAGACTGTAGCTGCAGCTAAGATCAACTGTTTGATCACACTCTAAAAACTAATTAGTGCATCACATGTATTTCTTCACACAGTCCTTACTACTTTTAAAATCTGCCAGCATTCATTCACACTTTGCAGCATGAAAGGTTCAAAATAGATGTGCAAAGGTCTGGGTGAGTGAGGTGAGAAATCTGGAGTGTGTTGCCACCTTTTCATGTGTTTGAGAATGTGCATGTGTGGCAATGGCAGACGGCGTGCTTACTCATCCACGTTCATTCACGTCCACACAGTGTGTCAGTCCTGGATCACTTCAGCTGCAATGGTCTGTTGTCATTGTGTCATTGCCTTTCTGGCTGTGAGTGAATCACCTATCAGGATTTACCCCTATTGCGTATGCAGGATACTGTGCTCACAGGGATTTGAGGAACAACGGCATTCAGCTCGTTCATGATTTTATGTCAGCAAAAGCTTTTTTTAATACATTTTGTAAGTGCTCTGGGAAACTGAAACTTGCAATCACTTTTCCTTTCACAGTCCTCCGCACGCTCTGTTTCCAAGGGATCATTTTCCTAAACAGAGACCTGTTGCCATCACAAATACTGACATTCTGCATTGCATACCTCCCCTGTCTGCCTGCTACAGGTCAACAGGTTGTTTAAAGCCAGTGTTGATGCCATATTTTACTTACTCTGAGACTTTTAGGCCCTGACGGCACACTCCACTAATTCATTTATTTCAGAGTTTGACACTGCACCAAATCATCCCATTTCCAGTCTCGCTCATCCACTTTGTTCCTTTACAGACACAAGAACCAAGCATACTAGCCTGCCACCTGCACCAGTCGATCTCCCCTCGCCCCTCGCCCCTCACCCTGTCGCCCTGTAGCCCACCCGTCCACCCAGCTCCCAGCAGTCCCAGCATCCCGTTTGCACCATGAGCATTCAGCCCCGGAGGATCCGTCTGAAGCCCTGGCTGCTGGCCCAGGTGAACAGCGGCCGCTACCCAGGTCTGCAGTGGCTCAGCCCAGACCACCGGCTCTTCCAGATCCCCTGGAGACACGCCACGCGCCATCTGCCCATGTCCGAGGAGGAGAACACCATCTTTAAGGTCTGCATGAAGGAACACCACTATACTGTCAATACATAACACACAATCTTATAAATATGAGTTTGAGAGAGAGGGTGGTTATACCTCGACTGATATTTTCTTGATATTTTGTGCGACTGCTCAGTATCTTCTAAATTAACATAAATTTTACACAAGTATGACCATGATAGCTGCAAAGAGGCTTTGATTTTTGACCAGCTGTAAGCAGTTAGTGATCAGCATGGCTTTTTGACACAGTGATATAAGGCATGCTCTTCCCAGCACAAACTTTTGGTGTGTCATAGTTCTCTTCTCTTGCCAGAGAAGGTTAGGCCTCTGAAATCACATTGAACAACATATTATCAAAATCCCTTCATGTTCAAATTTTAATTTTTGGTTGAAAAAGCCACTTTATAATGTTTTACCTCTGCAGCTAACAGTTGTCAACATCCATAAGCCACAGAACTGACAACTGGCTGGGTAAAGCAAATGTTTCCTTGGGGACTATTTTCCCTTGCGGAGGAACCCAGTTTCAAGTCATCAAAGGGCAACAGTGCTGCTGCTTTTAGGAAAACTAATGTGGACGACTTTATTACAGTGATTGAGTACTGGTGTGAAGAAAGTTTCTGAAAGTTCATTTTCATATCGTAGTGGAATGAATGGAAACCAATGGCTCGATAAGGGGAGGAAACTTTAAATTGCGCCCCATGTAAACAAAATCCTTTTAGGTGTGTTGTGGGTCAGAACATAGGAAGTTTTATGATTTTCCCCCCTTAAGAGTAACCAAAGGGTGGAATCTCCATTATACTGGAGGTGGATAAACGCTGAATGGCTGACAGTTGATTGCTGCTGCAGCTGATAAATCAGAAAACTGACAAATCACTTTAGTGTTAATTGCAATCAACACTAACCCTCTTCTCTAAACTGTGATTCAAAATCTGTTATTTCATCACATGCTGTATGGAAGTTGATTATCATCATGACATTTCTGCTTAAAAGGATTCATAAACAATGTGGGAGCATAATTTGGTGAACAACAGTAAACCGTTATCAGTTCTATAGACGACAAGCCCAGAAAAGTGAGAAGCACATTAAAAGCGTATCAGGAAGAAAGAGCTGCAGTGACTTCCTTATCCAGAGCCGAGTGTTGGTACAACAGACGCGAGTGGCTCTCTGAACTGAAAAGGCCATAGTTTCATTTCACTGTTTGTCGAGTGTCTGTTCATTCTGGGATTTCCTAAAAGCGTACAGCATCCACATGATCTGTGCTTGCCGAACTTTGCCATCATTTCCTCGTTTCCAGTGAAGTTGTTTCTCCTTTTAAGACTCACCATTGTTCCTAGTTTCTTTCTCACCACTGTGGTCAGTTTGTGAAGTACAAGTGCACCTTACTGCTAACATATTGAATGTTTGTACTATAGAGGCAAATTATGTTGAAATGCTGTTACAGTAAGTTGAGTTTTTCTTATTATGAGCTGAAATGGTAGCTTCTATCCATTGATTCTTATAGATATGAAAGGGAAAGTCTGGGAATATATTGGGAGGAAAAGTCATCATTACTAAGTCTTGAAAATTTGGGAAGTGACACAAAAATGATTGGAAAAATATTGTGCTGCACCAGCACAAAATACTATGCATGTTCTGTGGTTTTAGATATCTGTCGTCTCACATAATGATCAACATTAATCATACTGAACACCAGAATTACAGAATTAATTTTGGCTGTGATATCATTTGGAAAGATATCTAGAGGTGGGGACATAAACTGACATGATAACTGTTTCCCTGGAAACTGTGTGAAAATTTCCACATGAATTTTTACAAGCAAGAGAGGACAGAGGCTGGAAAACGAGCTTAGCATTCTGTTGGCAGTCAGACAGAAAGTATAGAATTTTGAAATGGACTCTGAGGTTATCAACACCAGTCTGTTGGTGTGTCTGTCAGGCCTGGGCTCTGGAAACGGGGAAATACCAGGAGGGTGTGGATGAGCCTGACCCAGCTAAGTGGAAAGCCAATCTGCGCTGTGCCCTCAACAAGAGCCGCGAGTTCAAACTCAAGTATGATGGCACCAAGGAGACTCCGGTTCAGCCGTACAAAATCTACGAGGTGTGCGACCAGCCAGGGAACGGAGGTAAGTGTGCTCTTATTTTTATTTATTTATTTATTTATTTATTTTGACATTTTAAGTTTCCAGCCTGAGGTTGGAGGCTAGATTAATACTAAGTTGAATGGCAGTCCAATTAAAGGGATCCGAGGGTTAGGTTGATACTAAGTTGATGGAAACTTGATATGAAGGTAATTAAAAGTTGATATGAAGTTGACATTAAATCTACTCAAGTGAATGCTGAGTATCTCATCTCCAACAATGTGCAACTGTGTTGTTTTTCATTTTCTTTCAGACGCTGCTGATGAGGATGATGAAGAGGTAAGGAATGAAATATGTAAAATACAAGGAGGCAGTTGTTCAAAAGGCTTTTTTTTTTTTCATTTTGATAACAAAAATATGAAACTCTCATTCTCAGATGCCGAATCTGGTGGATCTCTCAATAAGTAAGTACAATATCCACAGAAATATATTCCTTTGTACATGGGGTTCCTTTGGAAAATGAAGTATGGCAAGACTGATATGGGGAAGGTGATAAATAATGCGCACATTTATCCACCATGCGGTGAATCTGTTCATTGTTCTGTTCAAGTTTATTGAACACTTGAATCTGTTCAAGTTTATTGTAAGGTTGAGAACCAAGATGGTATAGGAGGGATGGACTGAGGGTTCAGAGGGAGGAATGATGGATGAACAGATGGGGGATGGAGGTGAGGGTCAAGGAATGAAGGGATGAGGGTCAAGCGATGAAAGGATTCAGGGATGATGAGTTAGAGATGATGGGATGAGAGGATTGAGAGATGGAAGGATGTGAAAGCTGAGACAAAGTGGAGAGGAACAAATACAGAGTGCCTAAATACCTTTGTGCAGCAATGGGGTCTTTGTTCCCTAAATTAGTTATAAAACTGTATTTAATGTGGATGGCACTGAGCACAGGGACTTTATCAGTGTACAGCTGCTTCATCACTAAACATCTCCTCATATTCACTGATCACAAATGGACTGTCTAAGAGTGTAAGCGAGTTCAAGGGTCGTTTCTTATTTAACTCAAAGTATTAAGTATGCATTCGCATATATTCTATGTAATGGAGGAAATATTGTAAATTACTTCTGATATATGTGCTCATCAGCTTTGTTGCCATATATTTTATGGCTGTGTGGTAGACTAGACAGTGAAAGGTTTGCTGTTTGTGAAAAAGAGGATCTCCGATATCTGTATGTTTGAGATGTTTCCTCTGCTCTCTTCTCCAGACCCCCGGATCAGTGATCCGCCCTCGTTCTCCAACTTCCCCACACACACAGATGTGACCCACTTCAGCGCACCTGTCAATGGCACATTTGGCGCAGCCCATGTCATCCCTATGCCTCTTCTACAGGACGGTATGCACACCGAACCCAGCGGTGGTCTTCCCATGACCTCTGACCTTCCTCAGCCGGACTTCCCGGCCCAGGTCCAGCTGGCGGGCAGTGTGGACCAGGGCGGCTTCATGCATCATCGAGGGCTCCCTAATGGGCTGGGCATAGCTCCTCCTGGTCTCCCAGAGCTGCCCTCCATGCCTCCCGCCGCTGCCTCTGCAACCCCTGGGCCGACCCCAATGGATGCCAGCTCCATGCCAGGGGTCCAGACCCAGGGAGAGGCACAGGTCCAGCCTTGCAACCTGCTGAACAGCCTGCCATGTGAGAAGCTTTCCCCCCACTTGCTTCAAGAGTTTGAATCAATCTCTCTCTGCTGTTTATTTATGTCAGTGAGGAAAGCTGCATATTGCAGCTTTGAACTCTAAGTGTTAATTGACATGTGTATCATTCCAGTAGCAATAACTCAATATAGTTATTATATTTTTTGGGCTGTAGTGGAATCTATTAAAATAATACACATGCACATCACACCCAGCTATTGGCACACAATGGTCTAAGGTGTGGTAGATAGTGTGACAGGTTCTGTGGTTGCAGACAATGAAAATACAGTGATATTTCAGTGTGTACAGGACATTTGTCTAGGACTTGATAACACCAAAAACCGTAACAGCAGACAAAATAACTTATCATAATCATGCATATTTACTTAAAATTTTCACTATGTCCCTTGTCCTTTTTCCTATTCTCTATCTGCTCCAGTGACGGATCTTGACCTGAAATTCCAGTACCGTGGTCGTACAACAGGCTCTCTGACCGTTAGTAACCCCCAGGGCTGCCGGCTGTACTTTGGCCACCTGGAGCCCACCCCGGAGCAGGTGGACCTCTTTGGGCCTGTCACCCTCCAACAGGTCCTGTTCCCCAGCACGGCAGAAATCCAGAACCAGAAGCAGAAGTTCTACACCGACGCCCTGCTGGATGTGATGGACCGAGGCCTGATCCTGGAGATTTGGGAGCAGGACATCTATGCGATCCGACTGTGCCAGTGTAAGGTGTTCTGGTCCGGACCGGGGATGCCCGAACAGGGCCCACCCAATCCTATGGAGCGAGAGAAGAAGATCAAAGTGTTCAGCCTCAACAACTTTTTACAAGGTGAAGGGCTAGTTCATGAAGTTCATTGGACCTCCTGAACTTTTGGAGTAAATGGGGACTCTTCTGGTACAGCTTTGGGAAAACAATAAAATGTCTATCAAATTTCTATATAAAGCTCATGCAGCATAATTCAAGTTTTTTGTAGTCAAACAAGCCCAATATTAACCTATCACCTTCTATATTTTGCTCACTGACAGTACTCTGGAAGACTTTGCCTAGCTCTGTATGTTCTAGACTGCAGTATTGCCAGTAAGGAAAATGTAGATTGCTTGTCCCGCTCGGGTTACTGGGTTAGTGCTGGTCTTTGTCACCTTCGTAACCAAGTAGCTCCACATTTGACATGGTGGACCGCGGGTACCAACAGACTGTTGGATGGTGTATTCCAGTCCACACATGTTCTTGAGAGTAACAAGGAAAAAGAATTTCAGTTTGCAGTTCAGATTTTGGTGTAAATGCTGATATTGTTTAAAAATTAGTACTGACTTCAGCCTTGGAATGGTATTAATGAGATTTTGGTTATCATGACAGCAGTAAAAAATCTGTGCCTTGTGCATGTCATTTTTAATGAGACTCTGTGACTTCTTGAATGAGATTGAGACCAGTAAGGCCATCATCACATTAAATGTGTTTAATGCATTGTTCCCAATTGGAGGTTCATTCAGTTTGTAATCCAAGTGTTGACTTGTGTTCAATGTCCAGATGAATTCTAAACGGTGCTTTCAACCCTTTTTTTACCAGCTCTCTTTAAAGATTTCATGAAAACATTTTGTCGGTGAATCAAAGATAAAACATAACCTAGACTGCCACTGTCCGTAACCAATCAGTTTCATACATGTTTCAGTCACAGCATCCTTTTGTAGGAGTCTGCACAATTAGCTGCAACACAGATGCATTAGAAATTGTGAATCCAGGTGAATGTGTGGTTTTGATCAGATTCTGTTGCCTAAATATTCTTTTTGCTTTTCTGTCTTGACTTACATGAAAAACAGGGCTGATCTTGTTCCAGAAGGGTGAAACCCAAAACCCTCCACCCTTTGAGATATATTTTTGCTTTGGGGAAGACTGGCCAGACAAGAAACCTAAGGAGAAGAAACTTATCATTGTCCAGGTTGGTAACTCTTTGTTTTAATGTGCCACATATTTGCTGGGCTTCACTCACCGCATTTCACAGGGCATAGACATGTCTGAGCTATCAGTTGTGGCACTAAATCTGTGGCACTCTCTATATATATATATATATATATATATATATATATATATATATATATATATATATATATATATATATATATATATATATATATATATAAAAAAAAAAAAACAACTACAGCAGCCAAGAGAAGCCACTTTTCAGTGCAGTAATGACTCATCTCTCACTGGCCTCAGGTTGTGCCTGTAGTGGCACGGATCTTGACAGAGATGTTCTCTGGAGAACTCAGCTGGTCCACAGACAGCATCCGCCTGCAGATCTCCAACCCTGACGTGAAGGACCAGACAGTGGAGCAGTTTAAGGAACTGCAGAGGCTTCTCCAGAGCCAGCATATTCAGGGGCCCTGGGCTCCAAATGTACCCTGAACCAGAGGGTCAAAGACTGGTGATGACTGGTTTTCCACAGGTCCTGCATCATGACTCCACACAAGGACTCAGGGAGACTCCTCAGAGCCTGAGGCTCGCCTCACCACAAAGAATTCTTCCAGTGGGGTCCCTAGACCCTTCATTTATGTGTGTTGTCAACATTGAGCCTATTTTCTGTTTCCACGCTATGGGCAACAAGGGAGGCTGCCTGGTGCAGGTCCAGTTGCATCTATATAGCTGTCTGCAGCTGCAGTTTTTGACAGGAAAATCAAGTATCTTGGCACATTGTTTTGATGAGATAACATAGCTAGCAACCAGTAATTGAGTAGCACTGATCAAAAATAAGCAGAAAAGGGTATAATGGATGCAACCATTATACAAAAGCAGTGTTTCTGAGACATGTATTCTTGTAGCCTTTAAATGAAATTTGTTAACTGGGAAACTTTGAGTTCCTGTAAATAATACATTTCTTCATTTGGCACTTTGTAAGCAGAAATCTGTTAATGGCAAATGACCCTGAAACATACAGCTGTGGCCACCTTGCTGACAACGTCGACCTGCAACACATCAGCCAAGTTTCCCTGGCCACTCACCTCTATAGGAAATGGAAGACTTGTTGATCATTTTTTTCAGTGAATGTAGGGTAACTCCTCTGAATCGGGAGCTAACACTTCAGTTAAATGCTGTGCTGTATGGAGGTGTTGGATGACCTACACACTGTATTTTAATTTCTCTTTGGTAATTTCAATAGCAAATAAGGCTCCCATTTGATTTTTTTTTTTTTAAGGATTTCAATAAATACCACTGCAGTATTCTTTTGTACAGGGCCGGGTATCGTTCCTCTCATTTGACACTCTTAAGTCGCCTTGAATTTCCTGTTGAATTCTTAACCACATCTAATGTAAAACAACAGTCTTTCAATATAATGTGAATAACAAACTAATCTATTACTGGCTTCTATCTACTATAACCCTTTACTCCTTTGTTACCAGATGCATACTCTTAAAGCCATATAATGTCAAAGTATTTTTTCATAACTGTATTTTGTGCATTCTGGATCTGTGCTTTCTCTATTAACATAACTACTGAATGTAATATACTTTTTTATATGAAAACTGATTTCTAAGTGGTAAGAAGGGACGAAAAAACACCTTTATATCAGCGGTGTACTTTTTGTAACAGTAGTTCTGCCCCTCTCAAGATGTATGGGTAGTGTCAGGATTTTCACACTTTGACGCTCACTAAATAGCTGAGCTCTGGATATCAGATTACATTAGCAATTCAAGTGAGGATTTCTGAACAGTGAGGGGAAAAAGCTGCCTCCCCCACAGGTGCTCGACAAACACAAACCTGTTTGACTCGAACAGTCAGCAAATGGGGTCCCAACAAGATGAATGTAATACAAAAGAGGTGATCATGACATCAGATTACCCCAAGGGAGGACTGCAGAGTGACATCGACCAGGCAAGAGCACTGTTCACATTCAATAGAGTTGGATTCAGATTACTGTGACTGTGGAGAGGGGATATGTACAGCTAGAAATCTGAAAATGTAAGGTTTCTTCCAGGAGTGTATCTTAACACATGTACTCATTGAAACTCAGCATTTATTGCTTAATGTGTGCAAGTTTCACCTAACATGATCCTGCTGCTGCAGCAATGGACACCCAGTTGAACTTGTTTCAGATCAGACAGTGAGGGGGGTCATCATTGTAATCATAAAAACAAAATTATGATAGCAAGTGCAGGTTTGTTCTTCTCGTTTTTTTTTTTTTTTATTGTTTACAACAAGGCTACATCATCCATGATGTTGTGGTGTCTGTTTCTCCCAAGTGAGGACGATACCAGTTGGAAGAACAAAGTTGTTTTGTTTGCCAGAGGTCACACAATCTGTCACAGCTCTCACTTTCTGGCAAAATATAACTAAAATTCCAGCCAAAATGTTAAAAAGGTCAAAGGTGACGCCAAATCTTCCAAGCATTAAGCCTCTACCATCTAAATGCCTCCCACAGGCACTGGCAGCCATTCAGTGAAGAGCATCATGGGTTTGCTATTGACTCTTCGTTATGGCACAGACAGCAAGACCGTGATAAAGTTCTAAAGACACGTCCATGAAAATAAATCATTTCTCTTTTTCTTAAAAACTCAAATGTCTTTTGATGCATTATGACTTGCAACCAGGCACATCCTTTGTTTTTTGTTTTCATTTGTTGTTGCTCTTTTTTGATGATGGATCATGTAGAAATCCGGCTGACGCAGAACTAATCCATTTCAGTTCACTTAGTCGGTGAACATTCACTCCTCCTTGGGCCCGACTCTGTCCCACGCTGTCAACCCGGGTGTCGTTGAGGCAGGGGGGCCTCCAGGGAGCTGAGGGGGTGGGGGTTCAGGGTAGGGGCAGGGAGATGGACGACTGCTCTCAGTCTATGCAATGTCTTTTCACCCTGTCACTCCAATTCCAGACTTGTATCCCATTTGGCTTCTCACAATCGGCAAGTCCGTCCGTCCATCCTTCCAGTTAAGTTCCCTTTAGATCCTCATCTGCAGTCCTCAGCATTTTTGCCGTCACCTCTGAATGTTGGCCAACAAAAGATTTAACCTGAGGAGGAAAATGCAGAGTAAACAACACTTCAGTGCCACAAAGGAACCCTGCCCCCACCCTACCCAACCTGCTGACCCGCAGGAACCTCGGTCTTGGTTATCTGGAGCATTACCTGGCGGTGTGGCGGAGCTCTCAAGGACCCGGCTATCGGAACAATCTGGTGAACTCCCGGATGGCCCAGCATACCTGCTTGCACTCCTCGGCACTGCAGAGGTAGCGAGAAGGGCAAAACTCAATTAGACAGGAGGCTGCCTTCACAACACCTTTACTACAAACTACTTCTTTGCATTAATTCTTGAGATCTTTTTGTTCCTTTTTGGTGCTTATCAACACCAAAGATGAAGAGTTCGCAGAGATCACCTGTCCAGCACTGTAATAACTTCTTCTTTGGATTTTTACCTTTTATTTCAATTAATTACTTTGAGTCTCTTTTGTTTGTTTGTTGAGCCATGGTAGCAAATATTGCTCATGCTAACTGCTCAACTCTATTAATTCAAAACAATATTCCAGAGAATTTTTCCTATGAAAGAGCTACCTGACACTAGGTGTTGACAATAGCATATGTAAAAAGCCTTCATAAACATGTTACGTCACTATTGTGCCATATTAATATACAAAGCAAAATGGACAATTATTTAGTTGAAAATATCAGATTATTGTTTGAAAGAAAGATTACTAGTATTTCCAGTAGGGCCCACTATGACCACCATAAATTCTTTGGAAACAACGACCCTGACTCCCCTGAACTATGCAGAGCTCAGGTTCCCTGTCACACCTTTCTACATGCTCACATAGAACATGAGCAGAAAGGTAGCTGGTTCATGGACGAGTCTCAGCAAGTCATGGGGAATCTGTGGGGCTTTTCTTCCCCCCGCTCCAGTTTTTCAACGTTCCACAGCATCCCCAGATCAGCCTGTCTGGGCATGGACCTGTCAGACAGCACCAAGACACTCATTCAGGCAAGAGGCTGCCCTCAGGCCTATAGCACTAAGCTAACCCTAACCCTGCAAGAACCACTCAGTATGCATTTACCCAGGGGTCCACTCACAGGAGAAAAGATCCAGCACATTGATTGTGTGCCATTCAGGAAAGGCTAGCCACTGATTTCTGATGCAAGGAGCATCATGGTTTATCTTTTACAAAACACTTGAGTGCCTCCTCCTATATTTCAGCTAAATCTAAGTAAGTTGTAGGGTAGCCCTGCAGCCTTGTCAGCAAGCAGCAGGTTTTTAGTCATCATGTCAGAAGCATCTAATCTTCAAGCAGCACATATCCCAGAGATCATTTGGCAATCAAACAGTGTCGCCAGAGCTCTGATGTCTTTTCACCGGATTTACTGTTGTTGAAGTAGAAATTATTTCAATCAGCAGTATAAAACTGCAAAATGGGCAAGTATTCATATAAAAACGTTAGAAAAAGTTCGAAATGTGACCTGCCAAAGCATGCTAACAATTAACTGCCTGTGGTTTGTCTCTATATTGGTCCCTGGCTACTGTCTGACAGAATATGGGGCACCTCAGTAACTACACATACAGTCAGCCAACCAGAGAATTTGGTAATTTGGGTATACCTGGGCACTGCGAAAAATTATTTCCATAATTTTGAAATAATTCTACAAATGGAAAGATCATATTTCCACAGTTGCTCTGTTTTGGGTAAATGCAATACATTAAACTTCCCTGTTACACAAGACCAAATACAACACAATTCTCCTCACCCTGGACCATGTGTTCACAGTGTCTAAAATTGACATTTAAACACCAAAAACCAAAATACCCATACGTACAGCATTTTTCCTATAGAATCAAATCCTCTGTGGAAAATTTTATGGAAATATGTGCAGATATATTTTTGATGCAAAGCTTATTAAATCACAGGCTCTATAAGGTTTCAACTAGCATGAGGATATTTAACCATCCAGGCAGCAGAGAAACAGAAGTTAAAAAGACACTTTGTGTAGAGCAGTGTGACAGGCAACCAATAATAACCCTAGTTGATGCAGAGCCATTGATTTTCTCTGATATGATGGGCTCGCATCTACAAAATGAACATAGTTCAGATTTCTGCTAATATTTTCCCAAAGCAAGCAGTCATATTTTAGAACACCAATATCATTATTCCTCCCTTTTATTCACCCTTTGGTTTCCATTCATTCCACTACAATATGAAAATAAACTTTCAGAAACTTCAAACTTTTTTCACACCATGTTTCCATCACTGTAATAAAGCCATCCATATTCATTTTCATAAAAGTAGCAGCTCTGTTGTGTTTTGACAACTTGAAATGCTTGCTTCACTAGAAAACAGCCCCCAAGGGAAACATTTGCTTTACAGCCAATTATCAGTTCTGTGGTTTATGAATGGCAATGACTGTTTTTTAGTCACAAAAGCAGAACATTATATGGTAGCTGTTTCAGCCAAAAATTTCAATTTGAAAATGCAGAGATTTTGATTATATGCTGTGAAGTCTTTAGAACCCCTGCATGATTTGATATTTTTTAGCAATGTAAAATGTGAGTTAATTGTAGATAATGGGCCAAATATTCAAAATCACTAGTGTGGATCTTTAATTTCAGACTTGATAGTGAGACAGACTGTGTGAAAACGTGTTTTCCCAGTGTGCTCATGTTGCTGCTCACCTGGTAACCTGCTTGTGGAAGTCTGTGAGCTGTTTGTGAGTGACAGTCACTGCTCCTCCTGACGTCTCCTTTGGAAGACCCTTCAGTGCATTTTCCAGCCAGCGGCAGAACGTCTGCAAGATATTTCAGGATTGTTTACAAAATCACTCAAGTCAAATGGCAAATGCCTGCTGGAGCATGAACCTGTGCTGCCATCTTGTGGTGCTACATAGGGCGTGCATTTACTCACCGGCCTGTCAAATACCATAATCTCCCACAGCACCTCAGCCACGTCGGGCAGAGTGTATGGTGGCAAGCAGAAGCAGCATGTGTGCATGAGCTGGGTCACCAGCTGCTGCCCATGCTGCTCCATGGCCTGACCAATCAGCTGCTTCCGCACCTCGAAGTCATCCTCATGCTGCAGTGGGACAGAAGTACGGCACATCCTCAGTCAAAGACCTTAAGGGGTTTTGCCTACAACATAGTGACTTTCTGACATAAATTCCTAATAAAGCATTAATTCATTGCTTATCTTAAAACTGCAAAAAGCAGACACTGATCTACACATCACGTCCACTATATAAGTTGACATCTCATTTGTTTTGTTTTCTTAATAGTCCTACATTCCTATTTTATTGCATTTTGATTTTTTTTTAGAATTTTTCATGCAAAACTGTATCTATTTTTTAAAACAGATTTTAGTGTTGAAACTGTTGACTGATTTGCTGAGCAACAGAAAATTATAAATTAGTAATAATTTTGGTAACTGATTAATCGTTTTAATAATTTGTCAGGTAAAAAAAAATCCCAAACATTTCTGATTCCAGCTTCACTAACATCCCTGAGCTTCTAAGAATTGCTTACTCTGGTCCTTTCATCTATCCCAGAGATCATTTGGCAATCAAACAGTGTCGCCAGAGCTCTGATGTCTTTTCACCGGATTTACTGTTGTTGAAGTAGAAATTATTTCAATCAGCAGTATAAAACTGCAAAATGGGCAAGTATCCATATAAAAACGTAAAAAAACATATAAAAACTCATAAAATCAATGCTTTGGATATTTTTCGCTACTGCTCAGAATAAGTGAGCAATTTGCCTTCCCAAGAGTATCTGTCATTTTTGACACTCATAGAGAATAATAATTATTGAAATAATCAATGTATAAATCAACAATGAGAATAATCATTAGTTGCAGTCCTAATATAGTCCCACGTGTTTTATGTTGACACAGTGAAACTGTCAATACTTGCAAGATTAGTGTTTCTTTCTTCTTTTTTTTTTCTTTGTTGCACATTGATCTCCAACACAGGAACAACTGATATTTCTTCTGATTGTGTTCAGTCAGATGAGGCTGTGGTTACTCACGTCATTGGTGACTCCTGTGTGGATGAGGTCTCGGACAAACTTCATGACGCTGCAGTTGGCGTCCCGGTGATCCAGTGTAGTGGCGGCGATGGCGCACTGGATGATGTGAACAATGATGCTACTACTGAGCAAAGTTACTGGGCTGCGCTGAACAAACCTGGAAACAACATTCGATATAAAGTAGATGGAGAATCAGTAGGTGACAGAAACTTCCTGAAGAAAAAAATTCCACATCTGTCAGAAGTCAGAAACAGGTCTTACCGGGTGGCAAGCCTGAAGAGGTCATCCACAGTGTCGGGGTGGTTTCTCAGCCCATTGGGCTGCTCCAGAAGCTGGAAGGTAGGCATACATAGAGCCTGCAGAAGGAGAGGAGGGACTCATTGATTAGGGCTTCACTAACCAAGATCTGATGTCATAAATACACATGGCTTATTCACTTTAAAACACTAACTGAGGCTGCGGAGAAAACAGTTCCACCTGGTTTTAATTTTGATGACTAAAATTATGACTCAACATATTCATCAACAACACTTTTTAGGACAAAAACAAGACCAAAACAATGACAAAATATTATGATGTTTTCATCAACAAATAAAAAAGAAAAGAAAAGAAAGGAAACAGACAAAGGAAAACAAAACTCCTGACCTCAGTTTGGAGGAGGACAGAGGAGCAAACTTCACTTTTGACAAGAAGTACAGTACAAATGCTAGATTCAAAATACAAGAAGCCATAATGAGGAATGTAGATTAATCCATGTATAAAAGCCACTAAAAATAATTTAATGAAGAGTTTCCAAAGAAAAAAAAGTAAAATGAAGTTGAATTATATAAAAAAAAACTTGTTTTCACTGACTAAAACAACATGTTTCTGTTGTCAAAAACTACAATAAAACAACAACAAAAAAATAAAATGACTCAAATTTGCTAATTCTAAAATGAATTTAAGTCAAAAGACTAAAACTAAATGAAAATTGGCTGTCAGAACGAACACTGGTTCCATCCCCCTAGGTTGCCCTTGCAGATCATTAGTAGAAAATCATCTCAGCACACAGGAGGTGACGAACTTGCAATTTGAGCGTACAATACAAAACATCCCTAAACAGCAGTTAGAAAATATTCTGTACAGAGACAGCTAGACTCACCAAGATGGTTGAACCTGCAGCAAAAATGTTTTTGTTCAGCCATCTTGGTGAGAGATAAAGTGCTATATAAATAATCTAGCTTCACTTCCTGGAAAACAGCAGTTGTCTTCACTGGTCACCTCATGCTGAACCAAGAGGTGTAAATAAAAATTCAAACCACAAAAAAAAAAAAAAAAAAAAAAAAAAAAATTAAAAAGAATAACCATAATATAAAACTTCCTTTTCCCATGCAACTGATATTACATTGGTTCCTTTGTGTGTGATGCCCCAGCTCAACAAATCAAGTCTGTTTCACGGGGCCTTAAACAGAAAAGCCTGGGCTGTGTGATTACCTGTAACATGTCCAGCAGTCCCTGTCTGCAGCCATCCTCCATGCCATACTCATCTACCAGGATGCTTCCCAAATATAGGAAGCAGGAGTGTGGATACACCTGATACACACTCACCATCTGGGGAGATCCAAACCACAAACACATGATCAAACACTGACCCTCCCAAGAAAACAGTAACAATGAATGAATGCAGTCTCCCTCTGGGCCAATTTGTAAAATCATGCAATTCAAAAATAAATTGAATTTCCAACCCTATTATGTAACAACGCAAATACATTTTGCAGGCCCATTTGCATTCTTCTTTTGTATCTTCTGTTTCTGATGCCCTGTATCTGCTGATTGTTTAAATGAAGAATAATACACGGTACGTTGTTTTTCAAGAAGCTCAATGTTGTCCACGAGGCAGCTATGCAGGGCAAGGTTAGCTGTGCATATTTCATGCAAATTGGATGTGCTTTGTAGGACATGTCATTGAAATTAATTTTGAGCCGTAATTGACCAAATACAGGACCAACATTCTCTAAACCCTAATACACACACACACACACACACACACACACACACACACACACACACACACACACACCCACACACACACACACACACACACACACACACACACACACACACACACACACACACACACAGAAGAAAGCCCTTCCAGTGCGCACGCACCTGTGTGACCAGTGGCTGCAGAAGCGAGGCCGAGCCCTTCCCCACGCAGCGCACAGCAAACCTGAGGCAGCGGCAGCAGCGCTCCACAATGCGGTTGTCAGCCTGGTGTGTGTTTAAAGTCTCTGAGAGTACAGGCCAGATCTACAGGGGTGTTGAGGGAGGACATTTTAAAACAACTCAAAATGCAGTCGATAATAACTATTATTTTGCTCTAGAAATGAAAATAAAAATAACAATGCAGAAAGTGTAGAAAAACCAAGTGAGTTACCTCCTGAATTACTTTCTGACAGGGGTGTGTCTGACCATTCTCTACAATAGGGTTTGTGTGTCTAGAGGGGAAAAAGTAACCAAGGTCAATAAACAAAGTCCACATCATACACTGACCATTGCCTGAGGTACACAAACATACAAAGACTAGCACCTTTGTTAACACCTGACCACATGCAAATCAACTCCCTGCCCTTACCGGAAAATGACTGCTAGTCTATCCAGCCAGACGGTTGGGTCAGCTGTTTTTCCATTGCTAGGATCCTGAGCGAGAAGCTGAGGAGAGACACACAAATCACACATTGGTTTCAGTACTGTATGTGTGTCATCCTTGCATGAATCAGGCTTCAGTGTTGGATTACTGAATTACTAAATACCTTTATTCTTTATAAAAATATCGTAAGTAAGTTAAAGTGGGTTTGTGTCTATCCATATAGAGCCATTGCTTTAACACACAACAACAAAAAATGAAATTCTATAGAGGGCCAGAAGCCTCTATAGAGCCCTGTTTTCTCTATTTGAAAAGTTTCCATTATATATCTGTGGAGTTAAATGGAGTTTGATTATTAAGACAATTCTGCATATATTAACAAAGATCATATGTCAATATTGCATTTCTCATCATTATTGTAATATTAACTTTAGCCATATTGCCGAACCCTGAACACAACATCCACAGACTTTTATGGGAACTATCTGAGATGAAAAAGATCACATTTACAGTTACTGACTATTGACAGTTTCATTCCAAAAAAAAAAAAAAAAACGAAACCCATAACAGCCAGACTAGGGATGGGGTAATGAATGAATATGAATGAATATCCTCACAAGAAACTTAAAAAGCTTAAAAGCTGTCTAGCTAACCAACATACTGTCCTATATTGCTGTAATGATGCCATGAGTCTGAACCTGTCCTTGTTTGTTCACTAACAGGATGTAATAGGATGTTAGGATGTTCACCAATAAAAGATCCTATCTGTGATGCAATAAAAGTATTTGTTTCCTAATAAGATGTAAGGAAAAGTAATTCCAGTGCATTTTAGTGCTATTTAAGAGTTTTAAGCGTATTTTGATAATTGTAACAATAATATTCTGGACAGGAAAATTGTGAAAGGAAATTTTCATATGGTCCCATGCCTAGGTCAGACTGAAACACACTGCTCCCCTTCACACTGACCTTTTTCAGGGCCATGACTTGCACTGCACACAGGTCGCTCAAACACTCAGCGATCTTCTCGAGGGGGAGACGGGCGAGGACAAGTGCTGTACCTGTGCAAAGGCAAAGGGAAGGAGTGCTTTCAAACTATGACACAAAGAATACTCAACACTATCATCTAAAAGAAATGACTTCAATTGGTTTTCAGTCGCAACATGAAAAGAAAAAGAGCAGGAAGAAAACATGGAGCAAAATCACAAGAGGCAGACACATAACATATTGTCAAAGAGTATGTAGCAACACAATGCGAAGATTACACATACTGCAATAGGGGAGTTTAATGTAATAACTAATATAATGAAGAGACCACAATGATACATTGGTCTTTACACCAACAATCTGATTGTTATTACTGTTTGTATGTTATCTTAATGTTACTGGAAGCACTGTCGCAATAGGTGTCAAATATGTTGTGATAATAAATGTCTTTTATATGCTGCTGCAATAAAACTCTCAGGGAGTTTACAGCAATAAAAGCTACCGGTTTAATTGCATAATTGTGGACTTTGTTAATTGCTTGTCTATTAGACTTTGATAATTAAACGTGTGTAAAGGTTCAAGTTCAGGTTCAGGTTTATATAGAGTCCAATATCATAGGAGGCTTTATATGCCTATGTGTTTACAAGAAACAGGACAGTGCCCTGTATTTCTACAAATAAATCTTGCAAAGTACAGTTTTAAATATTTTTCATTAGGGGCTGTAGTAGAGTTTGATTACCTTTGAGCAAGCCAACAGCTGCTTCTGAAGAGAGGGCAAAAGAGTCTAGTGCACGGGCGATGTCCAGCAGGCCTTGGAAGTGCTGGGCCATGTGATCCCTGCACACAGAGCAGATGTTGTGGATGGCTTTGGCTGCCACCGATGCCAGCGGCTTCTCCCTCAGTCCTTTCATCAGGTAGTTCAACACCGGATCTAAGCAGGGCGGGACAAGTCAGATTCACTATGCAGAAAATTCTTTAAAAATTGATATTTCTACCTTGTGTAGTCATGAAAATGCATCAGTCAAAGATGTTTGGACAGTTGCATCAGTATGTGAAGATCAACTGAACACGTACCTAGGAAGCGAGGGTTTCTGTCCACCACCTCGCTCATCTCCCCCACTAGCTCAATGCTGGTGTAGCGGACAGCGATGTGCACCGTCTCTGGTAGCAGCACAATCTGCTCCAACACCTCCGTCAGGGTGGGGTTGTTCTCACTGCCGGCGAGGGAGAAAAACATTTAGAAGCTACGCACAAGTCAAATGCAAGTAGTAAGAACTTGTAGCAGCAGGAAGTGTTTGATTCTTTAAGATGTCTTTCAGATCCATTAATTCCATCCAGTATTCCACATCTTGGAAAAATCTGATCATTTCTATTTAATGAAAGTTCATATATATTAATATATACATCATATATATTTTGTGTCCCTATCATGGGACACGAAAACCTTTCACTCTCCCCATCATATATACAAGTTGCTGACAGAAAACTAGGAGGACACTCACGGGTCAACACTCTTTGCAATGGCTGCCATTATGAACAGAACAGCCTCTGTCACCTCCCACGGCGGGTTCCCTTCCTTTAAAGTGGAGTATAGCTGATTGGGAAGAGGAGAGAGTGTGAGAACATATGCTAAACAACATGATTAAATGTTCAAGGCAGCGAATCGCCTCTGTGCTGGAACCAGGTAATCCTGGCACACTGTAGATACCTGGGAGAAACATTCCATGGAGCCCACAAGAAAAATTACGTCCTTGACTAGATCAGAGACCCTCATCCGAAACTCCCCAAAGTCATCGGTATCCTCTGGGATTCCCTCCTGCAGGACAGAAAAGACACATGACAAAATGATTAATATTGAGAGGAATGCATAAGCAGAAACTACTAAACTGTAACTCATGTTAACTCTCATGCAGAAATAAAACCAAGAGAACCAATATTTAGGGAGTACCATAAAGTTAAATTATCAGTCAATCTGCAGACGACATTTTTCTTCAATCCAGGTTAGTGCAGATTATGTGCAAGTCTCAAAAGTATTTAAGACTTTAATGACCTTTTTAATGCTCACTGGAACTAAATTCAAGACCAATTTAACAACCAAAAGAAGCAAGCCAGGGCAAAAACAACCTATTTCTGACTGAATGAAGTTAATAAAGGAAATTAATTAGGGGTCATAAAGTTCAATTGTGTTTAGTAAAGCAGACAGAATAAGTTATGTGCAATTAACTCTGCTCTGTATAAATTCAAGGGAGTAATCATGCAGCACAAAGAAACTTGTCACTGCATGAAACAAAATAAAAACCTTTAATAACTAGATTTAAGACATTTTGATACAATTAGGATGATCTAAGGCTTTTTAAGGAACTGTGCATACTCTTGTCAAAGGTAACAGTAATAATGACTTTGGATTTGCATTTGATCAGATAACAATGATTCTGTAGAAAGAGCGTTTCATACATGGTCGGGATCCAGCTGACAGTGTCGGGCCAGGCCGTGCAGCAGTCTCTGGATGTACGGTCTGAAGATGCCGTGGAGCGCCGGGTCGTTGGTCTTGTACAGGTGCTCTCCAAGACGATACCAGAAGTTAAAGGAGATCTCAACCACCTGGAGCAAAAAAAGACCAGTTTATATGTATCTTCACTCTATGCATGCAAGGCTTTGACCTGTGTGGATTTTTCAAGGTCCATATTTATATTCTTAGATTGAAGCTGCTAAAAGCCAATATTTGGCATCAGTATTCAATGTCTTTAGACTTGATCTTTTTAATGCCAAAAATAAATCTTAAACAACATTTGTGATGCACAGAGGTGCATTTAAACAATATATTTCTTGTATCAGTATCTGAGGTACCTATCATTTTAGGTAAGAAGAAAAAGAAGAAAAAATCTGATATAAAATAGGGCTTAATAATAATGAAAAAAGCAATCATGTCAAAGAGGTGTAATGCTGATAAATTCAATACATTCAATACATCAATCACAATCAATTGTACAATAAATATGCAATCATCAAGCTGCATCATCATATAACCCTGGTGTGCACATCGTAATATCTGCAAAATAAAAACACAAAAGCCAGCTCTGCCTCCAGGGTGTGTGTGTGTGTGTGTGTGTGTGTGTGTGTGTGTGTGTGTGTGTGTGTGTGTGTGTGTATACCTCATACTGGGGGTGTCCCGCACAGATTAGCAGCAGCTCTAGCGTCCGCAGGTCCCCCATGCCTTGGCCTGGACTCCTCACTGTCGTCTCTAGAAACGTCTCACACAGCTCTGTGAAGATCCTGCAGTAATTCAGCACTCTGGGACACACCAAGGAATGGGGTTAGAAATTCACAACCCACATGTGAGGATGGTTACATGCAGTGTGTAGGAGATGGGCTCTATCTACACGGGTCAAAGCCTCTACAGAGAAACAAGAGTACTTCTAAAGCCTTGTGAGCAAAGTGGTGTCGGTGGTTTAACTGGCCAGAAATATTAGGATCTGCCTTAAGCAGCCATACTAGCCACTTTTCCACTGTCGTGCCAAATGCGGGCATACTAGTGCTGGCCAAGGCCAGTTGCGTTTCCATTGTCACGGATGCAACTGGTAAGTACAAATGTCAGCACAGCAGCTCGCTTTTGCAGCAGAAAAATAACAAAGCAAATAACAGCGCAAGGAAAAAAATGGAGAACAACCAACAATACTGGTCAAACCAGGACATTATCTGGGCAGAGGGTAATGTCCAACGCCAAGTCAATGGTGTTAGCCGAAATGATGACGTTATGTGCTACATAGTGAGATAGCTGGCAGCAGTGGGGATACAACACACAACAGGACAGGCCCAGCAAAACCTGAAAAAACTGAGGTCCAAGTACAAGGCAGTAAAAGCGCACAACTCGCAGAGGAAAAAATTCCCGTGGTACGACCTATTGGACTGACCTGATGGATTTTCTGTGATGGCCGCTGCACGTGTCATCATCTCAGTGTTGTTTGCCTTTTTGCTTTCTATCTTTTTTTTGCAGAATAAAGCCATTCTTTCACAAACCAGTAAACTATTGCAGTGATGTATGAGATAGAGCAGTCCCCACGCACAAAGAACAAGTTCAGCTTTTGTTTTGGGTGATGGGGATGTGAACAGGTGTATGTAATGCATGTACACTCTGTAGTCTGGGGTGATGGCGACTGGCCATTAACACTGTCTGTCTCAAAGACAGCCCTAGCTTGAGTGGTGTGGCAGTGGAAAGGTGGCTTCTTTCACCATGGAGGGGGTTTTCAACTGAATACACCCTAATTTATGTCCTGATTTCTGTAATACCACTTGCCAATACATCAAGATGTTTTTGGCCAAGTTATCAGACACTGGGTTACCAAACTATTTGCTTAACCCTCTGCAACCTAAATGGAAATCCCTGTATTTCTTTCAAAAATTACCAATGAAGATGCCAATTTCAAAGAGTTTTATTCATTTTTACTTCTGTTTTTTCTTAATTTTGTACTGTAAAGGCATTTTTTCTCTTTTCTGTTACTTTTAAAAATATGGGCATGTGTTTTCCAACTCAAAAAAACTCATTTTTACAGGGCAAAGTAACAATTTTTAAAGATATATTTTATAAAGGAATAAAGGGAACATTGTGCAGCAATGCATTTAGGTTTCAGAGAGTAAATTAAACACTGGACCTGAATGCCCCTCTATGATTTAAAACATGGCTTCCAAATAAACTGCAGGTGATTTTGTTTGACATTTGCCATTTTAGCAACTCATTGGAAACCCACAAATGAAAGATCTAGGGTTTAAATCTCTTAAATAAAAAAAAAAAAAAAAAGTCAAAGCATCCTCAAGTGAACCTGATACACTGTTCCACTACACTTTCCCTGTGATTCTGATTATAGAATCACTATAATTCCAACTTACTTATTCTGAAATGCATTTACAGGTGCTCTTTTTAGAAATAAGCTACTTCATTTTGAAAAGAATTTGGATGTGGATATAAATCATGGGAAAGTTGCTTGGTGGATCAAAGTGTTTTGTGTGTGCTTACTTGTCGAGGTCCTCCCGTGCCACAGCCATGTGGTAGGCCGTCTCTAGGGTGAGGACACCCTGGAAAAGCTGCAGGGCCAGCGCCATGTTGGTGTCCACGTTCTCGATGGCGTAGAGGGCCGAGCACACGCAGTCTGACGCCGCCTCGTGCAGGTTGGTGGAGGTCTCGTCCCTCTGCTGCAACACACAGGAACACTTTAAAAACAGCAGCGACTCGCTGCACAGCTGGCCATCATGCATAATAGATCAGATAGAAACAGACATGAATAATAGAAATACGACTCGCCCAGGCCGTCACCATGGCCAGTGAGGGATGTTCAGCATTAAGGTGTTGACCGACAGCTGATATTGTGTGCTGAGATTCAATACCTTTATGCCAAAATATTGCATTTCTTTCTTTCTGCTTTATTAGACAGACACAGTGGACAGACATGAAAGACAAGGCATGATATGCAGCAAAGGGACCAGACAGGATACAAACCCAGGTCACTGCGGCTAAATCAGCCTCACAAGTACATGGTATGAGCTATATGTAGTGTCCCCCCCCAAAACTAGTGCATTTCTTGAGTGAATTTTTGATTCCTGTAGTGAGGAAAACTCTGAAACAGCACTTAGCTCACAGCAGTTTAAACTTTGCATCCCAGAGTGGGAGAAATAAAATATAATCTTAGTTGTGCCGCATCTGATCAACTACACAACAGCCCAATTTAACTGTCAAAGATCTGAGAAAATATTCTGATGCTGAAGCCAACTTAACCTTTAGCAAAGCTTTTTGCGTCTTAAAGGTAAACATAGAAATAGGGAAAGGTTGTGGATTTGAGTCAAGGCTGAACACGCAACGTGTGGGTGTGTACAAGCATGAAAATGGCAGATTTAGTGAAAACTTTCACTGAATATTTTAGCATACTATAATATAGTATACTATAGTATACTAAAATAAATATAGGTATTCTAAGTCACAGTGCCATCAGTTTGCTTTACCACGATTAGATTACACTGCACGTAATTTTAACTCTAATAGTAACTCTAATTAACAAGTTCCTAGCCAGTCCAGTTGTTTCTGCACAGATTTTTATTCTCTAGCTTTAAAGCCCGCGTTATTACAGTTTGTTGCAGTGCTATGTTGATGTTCTATGTTTAGTGTGGTTTTATTTATTTATTGTGCAGCACTTTAGTCAGCCCTTGTGGTATTTAACTGCGTTGTTTGAACAAACTTGGCTTGACATCATTTTGTGCGTGCACCAATACGTCAGCATGACAAGACGCCACAGCACAGGAGGCCATTTAATGTGAGGTTTTAGATTGCGTAGTTCGCACTCCAAGTTAAAAGCTCTCCCACAGACAGACTAGTGTAGTATTGATCAGTGTTACAGTAATTGAGTAATCCAATAAATTACACCATGTTAGAGGTGTGAATTTTAATAAAATGTCACGATTGGCCTCTACAAAACAAGATTACTCTGAATCCTGAAGTGACGAAAAAGTTTCCCCAAAACTGCATGAGAAAAAACAGAAAACAGAAAAAGAGTTTACGAGAAATCGAGGCTGACCAGCACTTGGAAGAGGACCATGAGCAGCTGGTTGCTGGCCATGAAGTTGCTGTCCAGGACGCCCAGGTTGAACCAGCTACCCAGACAGCGGAACACCTTAATCAGGATCTTCTCATCGTTCCCCGCCTTCTCCACACATGTCGTCTGGAGGAACACACATGAACACACACACACACACACACACACACACACAGAAACATGAGTTTATTCATCAGTATACTCATTTTCAGTATCATCCTCTGCCATGACACTTGAGCTATATAGAAACTAGGGTTCAAACAATTTGGATTTTGAAAGACTGATACTGGTATGTTTTTTTAAAGGAATTTGTACTTTACTTGAGTATTTATCTCTCTGTTTACTTTCACTTTTACTTCACTACATTTTTAAAATAAAATTCATCATGTATGAATTTTCTTCCATGGGGTATACCAAGGATGAGAGCGTCCCTTAGACACAGTAAACACCATGTTGGCAAAATTTTAAGTCCAAGTTCCCCTGAATGCAGCATGAGTGGAGTTTTGTCTGCTCTCTGTTGCTGCCAACTACAGAAAGTTTTTTTTTTTTTCAGTTTTCACTACTACAAAGCAAAATAAAATGTTCTTATCACTGACAAAATTAAAGTTTTGGTTGAACTATTTCTTCAAGAAAAACGTGTAAAATAAAAATAACTAAAGAGCTACCAAAGCATATACCTGCATGACTGGGCCAATTTGTCACCACAAAAACAACAAATCAAGGACACAGCAACATTTTTAAGACATTTGAAACTGCACTTCAGACAATTATTTTTTGCTTCATTTTCCTGTCCAACACCTTTTGCAGCCTTTAATTTAGATAAACATAACCAAAAAAACAGGCAAAAACGGTAACCAGTAATCTCTCCTTAGAAATGAAAAGCATTGTGAGACAAAAAAACAAAACAAAATATCAGATCAAATCACAGGAAAACAAAACAGCCTGTAACAACTCCCAATGATAAACTTTCTGTGTCACAGTTAAATTTAACAATTAGGGCAAGCTTTTTTTTCTCCTTACCACAGTCATCTTAGCTGTCATTATTAAAAGAGACGCCCAGTATCAAAGTGCTACAAATTGTGTGATAATGACGCAGACCCAACTGGGTTTACAACGAGTGGGGACGGACCACAGCTCTACTTTTGGACACCAAAAAAAAAAAAAAAAAAAAACTGGCTGCCAGAAGAAAAAAAAAAGAGAGCAACAGAAGAGTGGCAGTGAGTGGAGAAGAATGATGGCAGGAGGAGATTTCTCACCAGCAGTGTGACCACAGTGCTGGAACAGTAGGCCAGGTCCTCTATGATCTCAGTCCTGCGGTTGGCTCCGATGCGTAACGAGCGGCTGTGCACTTCTTCGGGCAGCACAGTCAGTATCTCAATCAGGAACGTCATGGAGCTGACGTCGTTGTTGTACCTGCAAAGATCAGAGAAGCAGGCAAGGAAAAGCTGTATCAGTAAATGGGCAACAGAAGACAAGGTCAGACTTCCTGCTCCATGTCCAATGTTAAATTTCCCTGACTTTGCCATGACTGACATGATGAATTTTGACCAAAATGTAAACATGCTTTGTCGGGAATAAAATTTTCAGAATTCCATGACATTCCAGAAAATGTCATGACCAGGGTGGGAATTACACAATTTTAGGGGCAAGGCCATTTGGCCTTTGGTGTTGCAACTTTTTTAGGGCATTAAAGCCACATGCCAGGGCACCAAGGCCATTGAGTAAAATGCATGGACTTGTAACCTATGCTATGAATAAACATCATGACTTCATACAATTAAACAAAAATACATCACACAAAATACATAAGTTTCACTTTTAAATATTAAATAGCTCATAGCAATACATTTCATTTGTTTAGCCAACCTTTTTAATACAATAAATTTGGGCTTGTGTCTTGGTACGGTTACATTTAAGTTATTGTAGGATAAAAAGAAATATTGCGTTCGTAACCTAACGAGGAACTAGTAATGAAGCAGATTACCTAGCAGAACTATCAAAATGACACGTCTATGTGGCATTAACAGAAGTCTTTGATTTGGTCAGGCTTATTTTGCCAACTATCCAACTAGCACACTGTGGTCTGAGGCGAGGCAAGGACAATGGAATGCAGCATAGTCCGCCGAACTACATCATGTCCGTCATTTCGCCCCTCCGGCTTCACTGCCTGCTGTAGTACCACATTCCAATAGTTTTCACCTCACTACTTTGCACCTTGTGTTTGTATTGATATGTGCATTTCAATTCTTTTGCACCATTTGTACTTAACGTGCACATTTCAGTTATTTTGCACCTTGTTTTGCACTATTTGTTTGAGAAAATAAAACAAGTAAGATTTGCAAAAACATGACTGTTTATTTACAATGCCACAAATAAGGTTTTTGAAAAGCCTAGTCAGTGTAGGTAACAATATTCCCCGCCGATAATAATATATTGGCGGGGAATTCCTTAGCGTACTAGACCGACAGAGCGTAGAAGCATGAAGAGGCACACACCATCTGCGTAGCAACTGCGTGCAAGTTGTGTCTTGTGTCCACAGAACCATAAATCAGCCTTTAGCTGGTGGTGGGGCGTGCGTGGCCTCTCGCGGTCCCCTCAGATGCGAAATGACGTGAACTCGTTTCACAGACTTGTAACGTTGGTTTGTAATGGTTGTGCACGCATGCAAAACATTGCATTACTTCAAAGCCACCAACATGAGCAGAAATTCAATTCATTTTGGGTCGGGATTCACTTTTTTCCCCCCTCCGGATTTTCTTGCATCCATAATAACCTTGAGAGATTGACTGCTTGGGGTACACCGGCCAAATTGGCCGTGAGGAGTACAATTATTTTCAGGGCACTACAACCAGAGCGAGAGGCAACGGCGGCCATGGCCGTCGTGGCCGTGGTATAATTCCCACCATGGTCATGACCCGTGGGCACTCTGAAAGTGTGGTGAGGAGACTTCAATATATAAGATATGACAACAACTGCAAATTAATAGAAGAATATGCATCTGGTATATTTTTAACAGTGTTATGTAATCATTAGAGGGTAAATTCAGATCAGGCCATGAGAAAGTTAATACAGCAGTCTTTGATACCTTCACTTTTAAATGCTAAACAACAGAAGATGGGTCTTGTAGGTAATAATTGTGGTACCAGCCCATATTAGTGTGTTAATAGGGATACACTGCAGTAAGTCGGCATCATATATAGGAAAAACAAACAGGAGTCTTGGAGGAAGTCTTACTTTTCAATAAGCGTGTGAACACATCCCTTCCACGAGGCCATCTGAAGAGCAAGATCTGCAATGGCAAGAGCCAGCTGAGGGGGGGGGAGAGAGAGAGAGAGAGAGAGAGAGAGAGAGAGAGAGAGAGAGAATGCACTTAAAAGAGGAACTTAGGAATGAAAGAAAAAAGAAGAAAATAACCTAAATTGCCTAATAAAAGAGCATCCTCATTTTAATTGTTGGTATGTTGATGTCTGCATACTTAGCTTTCCAACAAAAATAAGGAAGTATGTAACAAGTTGTCTTCATCCTTTTGAGTATTACGCCTTCATGCTGCCTTTCTTTATATTACTCAGGGGAAAAAAAGCAGTAGATGCTTTAGGTAAGGCCCTGGGACTTTCAGCAGGTTTCCCACCAGCTCCCTGATGTAAAATTTGATGCCTATTCAGTGATTAGTTACTTGATTACTACCTAAGGGTGCTTCCATCCTTTTATTGCTGATAATGTTTTTCTTAAGGGATAAATAGGCTGTGTTCCACCGCAGCAGCTAATGTAATGAATGTATGAAAAGTTGAAAAATACACCTTTTCCTAAATCACACTCTAGCACTTTGCAAGCATTTTCAAGGCACATTTTTTAGCTTTTGTCGCACCAAAGTTTCAAGTTTCAAAATATGTCACCATCCCAGCCGATTACTATGAAAGCAATGCAATTACAAGCATAAGTACAAGCAGTTAAGAGCACTTCCTTCAAAATCCAAGCACTTTTCAAACCTTGAAAATATCACATTTAAAATCAAGCATTTAAGGATCTCCAGCACCCGTATGGATCCTGTTTATTTCTACGTACTACAGCTGCACAGGGGCACATTTTGCTATTAAAGGAAGTACTAGCCAGCATAAAATTAAATCCCATCACATGCCGGGGGCTGCTTTACCTAGTTCTTATTAGAGTGAATATCAGCAAGAGCTCCTCATGGTTGATCATGGTTGAGCTCCTCAACCATGATCAATTGGTCATGGGTGTTTTGATTTTCAGTAGGTGAAATTACCTACTTAAAAGGTACTGTATGCAAAATTGAAGATTAATTTAGGTAAAGACCAATAAGACTTAACCGACAAAAAATGTGGAATAAACATGCATTTTATCAGTGAGTCATACAGACTGTGAGAACTTTGTACATTCAACCATCAAATCTTGTGCTTATTCCTCAATTTTTTTTTTGTCAGCTGAGTCTAGAGAGTCCTAACTTCAATTAAATTTTACAAAATGCATCTCCATGGCTTAAAAAAAAACCCTGCAGTGTCAGAAGATGAGAGGAACTAACATCCTTGTGTGCAGATCCTGATCAAACCATTTACATAGATTGCTGACTGTGCATGGAGTGTTTTAGTGACCTGTCATCTCGCCAGGTCAAACATTTTGGCAGCGAGAGGAGGAGTCAAAATAAATTGATTCCGATCCCTGTAAATTCATAACACGATGAAGAATTATCTGAATGTGAGTATCGGCCCAGGCTGTGGTTTGCCCTCGCTTCATATTAATATGCAACGCATCCAAAGCACAAAGAACCACTGGCTTATAGATGTAAATATCATATCCAACAACCTTGGCATCACTTTGCACCCTTATGAAACATGGGAAGCATATGTTACCTGAGTGACGATGATGGGTGAGAGGTCTTTGAGGCTCTGGATGTGAGACAGGAGTGAGTCGCGCAGGGCAGTGTGGGTCTCTGGTGGGAGCTCATAGAACGATGTCTGGATCTTCATCTTCATTGTCTGGGCGGCAAAGTAACAGGACTCCACATCCTGCTTCAGCTGAAGGAGCTGGTCTGATATCTCCCATGCATACATCTAGAGGGAGACAAGCACCACACAAGGCAAACAGACAGGGGACCTGTTAAGCCCAGGCTACACAAAATAACAAGACTGTCCCAAGTCTCACCCGTACTGTTCACACTACGTTATGTCACACACATGGAGACGCAGGACCAAACACAACCTGATTCTGTCATTCAAAAACAACTCCCACAGTTCATTCTCTTTTTCTTGAGTTGAACTCTCATTGGCTGTTGCCAGGCTCGCTGTCAGATTTCAGCCTTGATCAAACATGTTAAAAAAAAAAAAAAGATTTTGTTGAGTTCTTACTGCTCTCAAGTTATCAGGGGCCTTGCACCCATTTGACACTACAGAATAATCGGACTGAATGGTAAATTTGTGGGGGGTGACTGCAGACCAGTTGGCTATCTTTCTTGATATGGGGTGTGTGGAGGGATGAGGGGTGAGGCAAGGAGAAAACCCATGAAAAGGAAAGGGCAGCAACTCCTCAAAATGAACTGCAACACTTTGCCTCCAGAAGAAACTACTTCATTGTTAAGAAACAAGCATATGGTATTTTGAAATGTGCCTTTGTCAAAGATGCAAAAACGGCAATGTCAAAAGGCTGTTGACAAAAACCCATGTTGAAACATGTTAAGCATGTTTCTTAACAGCTAAGAAGCTACTTGTAAACAAAGTGTTGCAGTTTGTTGCTGGGAGTCGCTGCCCTTCCCTTTTCTGTGGGACTCCGATCAGACTGGCTGTCAGGTTTGAGTCAGAGCTTGGGGGGAGGGCGTGGGAGGGTGGGAGTCCCAGTCAGGCTTGGCATTGGTGTGAAAAATCAAATGCATTTAGAGTGACCTAGCTTTCAGTAAGCCATTAGTCAGCACTAATGTCCTCTCGTCAAATCAGTGTAGTTTAAATTAGAAATGGCAGAGGCCCCCAAAACATGTATTCTCTGGTCCATAACGGTTTGCAAAGACAGTTACTGCAGAATCCATTTGCGTATCATGCAGAGAAATATATCATAATGTGCCCAGGAACATAATATGGCATGGAAGTATTAACCTGCTCCCATTATACTGGGAGTTCTGTTTTAAGAGAGAAGCTATTTTTGTGGGGGGAAACTGGAATATCACATCCCTCGTGGCAATACGAGCAAGACAGTATGTATGTTCCATGGATGTTTGTATCTGTGTCCCGGGAGCCCAAATCCATGCGGATGTAACAAACACTGCTGATGCTGACTGACAGCAAACACACATACAAGCAGTCACTGGATTTAAAAGTTTCCCAAAATTAGCTCTCTGAATGCCACAAGTAGAATCAGACACAAAATGCCCTTGTGTTCGACATGTGTACGGCTCATTATACTGGATTAGAGTTAGAGTACTTCATGTAGTACTTTTTGAGCAGTTTAGATGCTAGTGCAACAACTACAGTGCAGCTTATCATGGATCCAGGACACAGAATGTGCTGAGCAAGTTGGAATGATTTGACTGTAGTCAGATGTAGACAACAAGCTGGGAGGGAGCACACTAAATACGGAAATAAATGTGTGAGCCAAGTTCAGTCACAGTTGGCTGGCAAGTACAGAAAACGCCACCGATAGAGTGGGTGTCCGAGTTTCAAAGTTCGGCAGCCAAAGTCACGCAAGCTAACAAATTTACATTTGGAACAATAAACACGCCATACCGGTAAAACATGCTACTCATGTCTGAGCCGTTGTCTTTTCAAATTAAGGGTCAAGCAAAACTCCGTTCATAAGGCAGGCAATTACATGAGTTCTGGACTACAGCAGAACGTACGTGCACAACAACAGGACTGAAAACATATCCTAAACTGGAAGAAACCTCTTTTCAAATCGGTATATGCTAAACACACAAAAGCAGCTCCTATTTCCAAAATAAAATAAATTTAAATAAAAAAAATTCACCGTGCGATTCCACCAGAACACACCGTGGTGGGCGGTAACTTAACCTACAGGTTACGTACAGTGAATATCCGGTATAAAAGTTAAGATGCCGAAATTACTAGAAGAGTATACTGATAGGTACAGTCGATTAAAACCATACTCTAACCTTACTAGTTTTGTGCCCTTTTGGAAAAGAAGGGTAACCTCACTCTACCTTGTTCATTTAATGGAGATTGGCGTTAGCGTCTCTCCACACAGGAAAAAAAAAACTGCTCGAATTTGATAAGTATCCCTGCTGCCAGGGAACATGAAGCAAAAAAATACAAAACAGCATCAAGTAGTTCAGCTAAGCTAGCTAACTTAGCTAGCTGTAGTTGCCCAGGCCCGGGGCTGAAATCCCTTGAGCCCGGGCAAAATGCAAATTCTCCGCTTGGAAGAGACATATAGGCCCCCGGACAAAGAAAAGGGTTTATAAGTAAGCAATGTCTGCTGTGTGTGGCAAGCTTGCTAAGTTGGAACAGTCGGCCAGCAGCTGATACTGGTAGATGTAGAGCAGGCACCACTGTAACCCAAGCTCATGTTTTGATCCATTCATTCGCCGAGTGGGCTAGCTTAAAATACAGTCAATTTGCTGTCCATTTTCTAACTGCGCGAATTATGTATATTTATGTTTAGCTATAGAGACGCAGGGCCGAAGTATGGCTGGGTGTAAGATAAGCGTAAATGCCCAATATTGACTTATTTCATCCTCGAGAAGCAGGGCCCATTCCAGTCCTCCCACCTCTCCCATTTTCTTACCGATCTCTGAAGCTCCCCAAGCCACACCGAGGCTCGCTCTTTGCCGGCGGGGTCCGGGTCGTGATACAGAGCCTGTACGGCCTGGTAAACCAGTGCCAGTGTGGGTTTGCCCCCGTCCATGGTGCAGCGTACTTCTAGATATAAACGACAAGGCGATATTATGCTATCAACGGTAACGGTAGATGTATGTGAGCCGGTGGGATTTCTATTCAGTCCTTATGTCGACCGCCATCTCGCACAGGTTTCCCGCGTGCGACAGTGATTCTCTCCCGTGGCGGAACAGGGACGGGGACACACCTTCGGAAGGTTCCGCTGTTGGGGGACCCAGTCATGTTGAGCAAAATATATCACAGTTTGATTTTTCCCCAGAAGATGGCTTAAACTCCGACTGAATGCCCGTGGTTCGGGTAAATTCTACATGTATTTAGCCTATAAACAGTTCGGTGAAGACTACTGTATGTAAATGAAATATTACCTGCTTTTAGAATGAATCACTACCATCATCCTCTGTATTTGACATAATAATCATTTGGCACACGACACGACCCAATTATAAAAGTCGATAACTTAATTAAATTCATGCTTCTGGGTGTGTTTGGTTTATGCCGAATAATAAAAAAAAACGTGTCTAAGATATAAGTGGTAGCTCTAACATCATCATGTGCAATGTAATTGTGTTTTCCGACAAGTTAAGACAACGTTAAACTGCCCGTTTTTTTCCAGGAAGATGATATGAGCTGGAAAGTTATATATATCTTACAGTGAAGGTGATAAATGTGACAGAAAGAAACAACAAACACTGGACAAATCATTTTGTATTTTTTATTGCTAAGAAACGACAAAGTATTTACAAAGGGCACCCAGTCAACACCAAACAAAATTTGGGAATTTCCCAGTTTGGGATCGATAAAGTAAATCTATCTATCTATCTATCTATCTATCTATCTATCTATCTATCTATCTATCTATCTATCTATCTATCTATCCCTTGCACGTACTTTTGTTTCTTTCACTTTTTGGCCACTAGATGTCAGCAAAGTACTCAGTGTGAGATCATTTTCCTGCAAAGCTGAAGTAAAAGCAACAGATACCTTGATAATTAATAACGTGATGAAACCAGTTATTATTATATTATAGTCATTATTTATTTGTCATAAAATTAGCTGTTTTAGTTACCCAGACTCGGAGAGAACTGCTATAGGCCAAGCAGGCTGCAACAGGTTCTCAAAGTGTGGTTTGGAGACCATTAAAGGCCACTGAGTGGGTTAAATCTGACAACTGTTTCACTCCCAAGAACATAGCAGGATGCTCAAGTGGCCAGTGAGTCGATATACCATTCAAAAGTCCCCAGGTGTGGTCCTCAGTGCTGTTATACCTGTTTTATTGTTTTTGAACATGATATTTCTCCCCTGACACTACATTAGTACTGGATAAATAGTTGAATTCCAGCATTAGTGGAGTTAAATGTGAATGCATAATAGTCTTCAGGCTGCAGCAGAACACCTCCAAACCCAGGTCGTATCATACCCATGCGATCTACCTCTCACAGCTTGGTTATGATACAACCCCGAGTATGGGAGTGATGTGTTACTCTTCTCTTGACCTTTGTAGGTGCCCCGTTTTTTTCAGACATCATCTGTCTACTCATTTCCTTGACAATCCAGGTGAAAAAAGTGCATGTTGCTGTGAGAAAGCAGAAAAAAGGTGTTGTTTGAAGAACTGGATCCTTGTAATAAAATAGTAGTGATGGAAACCAGTTGTAAAATGCATTTTTACATTTTACATTTTTGACTGTAGTGTCATTTCAGTACATTTTGCCAAATTTAGATGAATTCAGAACTATAGTGGTCAGGCAACAATGCAAATGTGATAATGACAATGAGTAAAATGATAATAAAAGTTTGGCTGTAACATGTACAAAAGTACACAACATGCATATACTCTATTAAAGCTCAATCAAGCAATGTAAGTGAAGCAATCCTAAAAACTATGTGGGGAAAAAAACATACCTTCTGTTTTTGTTGCATCAGCTGCACTTCTTGGAGACTTGGTCTGGCTCTCTCAGCCCTTGTTCTGCAATGGAAAGGAGAAAGGAGGAAATGATGGAAGAGCAGGACATGAAGGGAATGTAAAGAGCTTCGGTATGAAGGATGAGGGCCAGAAGTGCAGTTTTCTTTTAAAGGGCAGGGGGCAAAGAGGGGGAAAGGAGATTTACAGGTTATCCCTCTCTTTATCCCCCACTTTATCCCTCCTCAGATTAGTTGCTCTTTACTTACCTGAGTTTAAACTATAAGTTGTTGAGTCTTTTGCCTTTAATCCCATGTTGTAACACTGTTTTTGGTGGGATTTGGAGGATTGTCTAGGACATTCTCAGGTAAATCTTTTGTCATCCAGATTGGATTCCAGTAAGGATTCCGGTTTGTGGATGGTAATGAGCCTCCTTGACATGACAGTCGCTGGGTTAGAGGGTCTCACATGGATGGAAGCTCTGGAAGTTCAAAAGAAAGGTCACACGGAACATATGTAGGATATTTCAGGGCCTTCCACCTGCCATCGGTATCGTAAAGCCCCTGCAATTAGGCCACCTTCTATGAAGGTCATAATCTTTGGTACCTGCATTCACCTCAAAGTACATACAACATTCATTAAAATGCTTCACCCAGTTACTCATACAGTAATATATTGCTGTGAGTCTGATATGATGCACACTGAATGAGGATGGGTAGTAGTCCATATTTAGGGCAGTACTGAGGTGGGAAATGTTGTATAAGAGCCTTGCAGGACTTCAATCCTTTTCTCTTTGTATATTTGTACATTGAATTTGCATATTGTTATTTGTATTGCTTTTTTACCTGCCAAGGGAATGTCATTCTAAATTAGCATTCTTGCAAACTCCAGCATGTTTACATCTTGTGTTCAATACTGATGCTCCTTAATGTGCAGAGCGTAAATGGGACTTTCATTAAAAAAAAAAAAAAAAAAATTTTAGCATCTAATGTTGAATAAATGTACAATATGATATGTAGAAATAACTAACAAACAGGAAAAGTCTTTTTTCTCTTTATTGTAACACTAACATCTATCCATCACACATAAAAATAACATAAATCAAATAATCAGTCATAATCAATTTCAAATCAGTTTCCTGCAGGCTGCTTTCATGCTCTTTGTCCTCTAGCTGGCCTGTTACAAAACGGACCTCAGAGAACTCTAAAACAATGTCTTTGTCAGCATCTTGTTTTGCATCCTGTGTGCAACAGCAGCCTGTATGGGCGGCACTGCAGTCAAACTCCAGCCCCATTTGTCATTTTCCACTGAAAATCTAACCTTTAACATATTTTGATTCCTTTATGAGATTTTTTTTTCATGTCTCTAAATGCCCTTTCTCTTTTACTCTGGGTCGGTGGTCGGTTCAGTCTCGGCCGTGCTTGGCTTTGAGAGATAGGCTGGAATGGAGGATAGCACAAAATTAGAGAAAGTCATTCGGTGCCTCTCTGAGCTGTCATGTTGCTAGAATGGAGTCTTCAGCATGTTCTTTGTTTGTTCGTGTGTTTGTTTGTTTGTTTAGAGACAGCTATGTGTCTCAGTATGTTATTCTGTTGGACACAGACCAACCAGCTGTTATTGAGTTATTCTCAAACTGTAGGCCCAGACACCATAGAACACTTGGCAAAACACTGAACAAAAGGATGGAAGGGATAGTCACACAAAAATTTTGCTTGAAATTTGACATACGCAGTGAGAGAATTAGAGAAGATGAACTTATCTGCCAACTTTCAAGTTTGTTTGGAATCTGTAATTAATCACTTAATTGCTTCACTAATTGTTCAAATGGGAGTTTATAGGTTTAATTTAGCTGGCTCAGCAGGCACCCAACCCTTTTCCATGTCATTCTCTGCCAACTGCAGGGATACATCTAAGTGGTTAAGCTGCTCCAAGAGAATGACAATTGGATTGAGCAGTGATAATTCAGTGACCATGTCATAGCACTCTGCATGCAGCCCAGGTAGTGACAGGTACAAATACAGCAGTATATTTACTTCAAATAAAATAATCAGAAATAATCAGTATATTACTGACACTTAATGTATACTGTGCTTATATCTATATCTTAGAGGCACAGTACATCTTCAAATAACTCAATGGTAATCTGCAACATCACATGACCTCAGTCTCAGCCTGCTTATAAAACCCATTAAGTGCATGACAAACTCTAACTGAGTATCTCCTTATATCGTCTGCAGTCTATTCAGTATATGGAACATCCATACGTACATTTGTAATGACACTGTGCCCTATATGGAATTAGCATTCCAAACCACAAAGGATCAAAGGACTATTAAGAGACACAGAGCATGTGACTTATATTATTTTTCATAGTAAGAAGAAAAGGCTTGTTGTGTATGCATGTGCATACACACACACACACACACACACACACACACACACATATATATATATATATATGTGTGTGTGTGTGTGTGTGTGTGTGTGTGTATATACATATATATATGTGTGTGTGTGTGTGTGTGTATATATATACATATATATACACACACACACACACACACACACACACACACACATACATATATATATATATATATATATATATATATATATATATATATATATATATATATATATACACACACATACATATATATGTGTGTGTGTGTGTGTGTGTGTGTGTGTGTGTGTGTGTGTTGCCACCACAACAATGACTTTTTTGGGGCATTTCTGCTTTATTAGACAGACACAGTGCAGAGAAACAGGAATGACGGGGTAGAGATGGGGATAACCTAATGCTAACAATAATTATAGTATACCCTTGTATTGTAATTCAAATACTGCTTTTCTGCTGTTATTTTTAGGGTAATAAAAATCAGGGACACAACAAATTAAATATTAGGCTGTTACAGTGTGTTCTCTGTAGCAGGCCTGTCTCACTGGATACACAGGGATATCCACTGTTATTTTCATGTATGTATTTGCAATATGATGTGGGTTCTTCCGACCACGGCTACATATAATCAGTCTCCAAAACCTGCAATGACATTAGGTTGTTTTTGCACAGTCAATTTAATGTGATTGTACAGATACGTTTGTTGTAAGCTAATTCTTCATGTAAAAGCAGTAATATATCTGAGAGTTTTCCTGCCACCATTGGAAAGGTGTGGTGAGCTTCTCCAGTTGAAAGGAGTTTCAGTTCAGTTCAAAGACTTAATTAGTGTTGGGTTGTCTGGAGAGATATACTGTCCCATCAATCAAATAAGAGTCTTTACATCACTGAAAAGAAAAAAAAACATTAATAACGTACATTTTTTCTGGAATGAAAATGGTGAAATTTAAATATACTGAATGCTGGTTATCAGTGGCTTCAATCTAAAACTATTAGTGTTCATCATAAAAAAACGCAAATCCATCGAATCCTAATGTACATATGTGGATTACACTATGTGATATCAATCTCATCAAGGCAGATTGCGTATGTGGTCTAAGTCTGTTTCCTCCCGGTCCTTCACTGGTCACTTCACTGGTTCTTACTGTCTGCTCTAAATGGGATTATGCTGTTTTGTGGAACGCATCCGTAGACAGAAGGTGAACGTGACAAATGTCACGTAATCCCAATATTTGTGGCAGAAGTAAGATCAGGAGATCTTCGAGGGAAGCTTTCCCCTTCTTTAATCTTCAGTTTAAGTGGTTTATGAACGTATAAAAAGAAGCTCTCTGGCAGAGTCACACAATTCTTGTACACACCAGAGGAGCCAACATGGGGAAGCACTTCCACCTGTACGAGAACATCTCCAAAGTGAGTCCCTTTGAGGGGCCACAGTACTACCTGGCTCCACATTGGGCCTTCTATATGCAGGCTGCTTTCATGGGTTTTGTCTTCTTCGCTGGGGCACCATTGAATTTTATTGTTCTTTTTGTGACACTGAAATACAAGAAGCTGAGGGTGCCACTGAACTACATCCTGGTCAACATTTCTTTCGCAGGCTTCATTTTTGTCATGTTTTCTGTCAGTCAAGTATTTGCTGCCTCTGTGAAGGGATACTATTTTTTGGGCCCTACACTGTGTGCCTTAGAAGCTTGCATGGGAGCGATAGCAGGTATAAAAATTATGGTTGTATATCCGATCTAGATCCTCTGACTTAAGCTTTGATGAGAAGCTTCTTTCTGCTGTTGCCCACTTCTCCATACACCTCATCCTCTCCTCTTCAGGCTTGGTGACATCTTGGTCCTTGGCCATCCTGTCATTGGAGAGATACTTGGTCATCTGTAAACCCCTCGGCACCTTCAAATTTGGAAGCAATCATGCTCTAGCCGCCGTCATCTTCACCTGGTGTATGGGGATAGCATGTGCCTCACCACCGTTCTTTGGATGGAGCAGGTAAACAATGCACCATTTTCACAAGCTCATAGAAGTATAGATACACACATCCTTTGTTTGGCTGATGAGAGCAATCTTAAGATGTTACATTTGCTTTGCAGGTATATTCCTGAGGGTCTGGGCTGTGCCTGTGGACCTGACTGGTACACCCACAGCGAAGAGTATCAATCCACCAGTTACATGTACTTCCTCTTGGTGACCTGCTTTATCTCACCACTCACCATCATCATCTTCTCCTATTCCCAGCTGCTGGGGGCATTGCGTGCTGTGAGTCCAACTGCATGAACACACCGCAAGCAACTTGGTTCATGAATTGTTTTGATGATTTGAAGGTCACATCATTTTGACAAGTTAACAAAACTAGCTATCAGGCACTGCTTAGGGTATACTAACAAATAAACTGATAAAACTCCTTTCCACTTCATTTGCTACTGTTGATGCAACCATTACCCTGCAAGCCTTTGTTAAAACTTATAGAGAACTTGGAAGCTATGAGTGGTTGTAATCAACTTCTGATTTGTTTTACATTTGTTGGGTGGTGCTCTTGTTAATTGTTAAATAAAATTATATTGGTAGGCAAACAAGGAAACAAGGGAATCTAATTTGCTAGTGAATCCTCGTGACCATAAAAAAACTAACTTTTCTTTGATGGAGAATCAGAGTTTACTCACATGTATAAACTCTGCATCCCAATTTTGTCACCTTCACTGTCAACTTTTGGGTCTTCCAGCCTTTCTCATGATATTTTGCCTTGATGAAAAGGTTCTTTATTCCTGTGGGAGTATTTTGACTTTAGTCTTGAAGTTGGTTAAGGAGCCTTACACCCAGCACCACAGTCTGAGAAAGCTTTTGGAGAGTGCCTTTTGCTTACTGCTCCAACTTCAATGTGAATGTGAACGCATGTTAAAAAAGGGGAAACCTAAAATGGGAAACTGTAAAAATCATTCATATGGTGATGGTGCAAACTGGTGTTTTTGTTCAGGTCGCAGCCCAGCAGGCAGAGTCGGTCTCCACGCAGAAAGCAGAGAAGGAGGTGTCCAAGATGATCATAGTGATGGTGGGCTCCTTCATCACATGCTACGCCCCCTATGCCCTCACAGGTCTGTACTTTGCTTTATCGCCGGATGAGAACAAAGACTACCGCCTGGTCACCATTCCAGCATTCTTCTCCAAGAGCTCATGTGTTTACAACCCACTCATCTACGCCTTCATGAACAAACAGGTGAGTGTATAGAAGCAGAAAGATTGGAACAAGCAAATGTTTTCTGTGTGTCAGAGTACAGTGTGTTTATATGGTTGTTTCCTCAGTTCAATGGTTGCATCATGGAGACAGTCTTTGGCAAGAAAATGGAAGAGTCTTCTGAGGTGTCTTCCAAGACTGAGACCTCCTCAGTCTCTACAGCATCTTAATCTTTGGGATTCAAGAGGAGCGAAACAAAGAGCACTGACAACCAGAGGCAATTTCCACCAACTCTGAAATGGGACTTTTCAAAACTGTACAGCAACCTTCTGCCTTGGATCAAACTCCAGTCATGAACAACATGACAACATGCAACATGTAAATGCAACAAATGGCTCGGCCTCTGATGCTGGCATGTATCATACTGTAGTCCATCTTTGTATAGATAAAGGCAACAAAAATCTAATAAAAAAAAAAGTTTTATTATATTTTTTTTCTGTCCTAGTCTATGACATACATTCTGGTGGAAGAAAATGTATTTTGAATTGATTTTAATGTAATCATTCCACTGTAACATCTAGAATGAATAAATCATGTTGATATATGATGCACTTTTGAAATGGACATTTTTTTCACCAACATTTTCATTGTTTTAACCAATCACAACATGAGGCTGAACTAACAAGATATAATATACTCCATAATTTACTCCATTTCATTTAAAAAAGCAGCCATATACACTTTTAGAAAATTTTGTGTTTTTATTTAGAAACAGGCTGTAGAGGTCAAAGTACAGCATTTAGTCCAAAATAAGAATCACCATACATTCTGTTTGTATGAAAATTGAACCAAAACTAATGAGTAAATGTGTAGGATTCATCACCATCTCTTAGGATTTTCAAAGCAGCTTCAGCAGCTTAGGAAATTTGATTTTACGACTTGGATTGAGAATTCTCACATTGCATCAGAAGATGGTTTCTTTTCTTAAAGTACAAAGACATTAGTGACATGAAATCACTTGTTAGCATAGAATAGAAATCAAGGGAAAATAGGAAAATACGGATAATCTTTGATAACTCCTGTGACAAGACAAGAGAAAGCTTGCAAACAAGAGGTCAGTAACATGTTCATTTTATGGTCCTCTATAGCTCAAAACAATAGTACTTAACAGGAGCAGGACATATGGAGTGCCGATGCTGATGAACAGCAGAGGGGGAGCGAGACTCTCACTTCATAACGAGATTAAAAAAAATAAAAATACTAAACACAGTTACAAAGGCACAAAAGAAAAGCACAAATGTAAAACTGGGCTTGTATCATCTAGCGGGACTACGAGCAGCAGTAACTATACAAAGCACCACAAAAAAGATGGTATATAAAATCATAAGAAATGGAATTACTAGAAAGTTAAATCTCCAAGGGAACAAAATCGACTGGTCAAACCTAATTTTGCTTCCATGAGGATTAAAACAACGTAACAGCCTGCAGGGCAAGATCTGGACCCAGACAATAGTGAATGTAAACACGCAAAACCTATCAATGCATTGTTCTTCAGACTAAATTGGACACATAGTGTTTGAGTGCTTCATACAAAATAAATTACATCATTTATCAAATTCAGTGTAAAATTGTTAATCTATCTAAACAAGCTACGACTCTAGAACTCGTCGTGTCGTACTAGCGCCTCCCCGAAGTCAGTCGCTTGGCTTCCGACAAACAGGTCATACTTGTTTACGATTTCCTCCTTGGTCAGCTTCCCATCCTGAGGAAACAAAGATATGCAAAGAAAAAGTTAAACAGGCAGATGTTTACACAGAGAGAGAGAGAGAGAGTACAAGGAAGATCACTGAGATTGGGGTTAGCACCAATCAGTTTAGCCAATATAACGGGATGCTTTTTACCTTCTATTAAAAGTTGTGCATAAGCCAATCAGTGACCTCTAGTAAGACAGGTCTGTTGCAGTTTGATTACATACTTATTGCATGACTTATCTTATTAATCTGTAAAAATTCTAATGAGATTCCATACAAAGATGCATGTATATATTATTAATAGCAGTGGTACTGTCCTGGATGTCAGTGGTGTTTTAGTGTCCCACTGTCTGAATGCTGTTTCAGAGGCTTTTCCACCCTGACAAGAATAACTTTTGGAGTAAACACTGAATATATATACATATTGTATTTTGCATATTGCATTTTTGGAATGAAAATGGCCAAATGTAAACATGCTCCACTGGCAAAGGTTCCAATCCAAAAATGTCTGCACTGGTGTAAAAATCGGTCAACCCACCTTATCGGAGTCGGACTCGTAGACCAGGTGTTTGGCCTCTGCCTCTGCATGGTCATAGTCAGAGGGCAGGATCCAGTCCAGTGTCTCCTCCTTGTCCATCTTCCCGTCTTTGTTCTTGTCTCTGAACTCATTAAACTGCTGACGCTCTGTTGCCACCCACTCCGGCTCTTCCATCTCGTCTTCATGGTTGTACATGTCACCTACAAAAGAGTTGCGGGATGAGATAAGAGAACTGCTATACTGGCAATAGCGAAATGTCTTCCCAAATGATATAGCACAACAGTGATTCAGCCAATGGCCAGTTCATGAAAGTGTTTCCACTTGCTATTGTAAACATTCAGTGTCTAGCAGTTCTTTAACGGCAAAATTGTTAGGCAGTTAAGAAGTGATGTACTCTGAGGTTCTGTTTCTTTAGAATAAACAGAAGAACTGAATGGTTGGTATGAGCATCGACAGCCACTATGACTGAACAGACAAAGAAAAGAAACTCAAACTCCATCAATGGGAAATCCAAAGACATCACAGAACTGGACACACTGATTGATTGACACGTGAACCCGAGGGGCTGGAGTGCAGGAACACCACAGCAATCAGCTTAGCACCAAAGATATTGACAATCAATTACCGATGTACTCCTGAAGGTCAATGAAACCATCACCGTTCTTATCGATGTCTTCCATTGTTTCCTGTGCAGATAAGCAGACGGATACAGACCATCAATTCTATCATCAAACTGGCTTTATTTCTTTGATTCGCTTGAGTTTGGGTGCACAGAAAATGCTCTGAATACTTACCAGCACCACTATGTTTTTCATGTGCTCATAGTCCTCAGGGTGGAGGAAGGCGGTGAACTCTTCTTTGTCCGCTATCATATCGCCATTCTTGTCTGCTGTTTTGAAGCGCCTCTCATCTCTTGCCATCATTTGCTTATAGTTGTACTCGCCATCTGGTTCTGGGTCATCTGTTGAATAAAGTGGGAACAGATGGAATCACTGCGTCACTGACAAAAATCTGGCCTGGACAAAATGTCACTAGTGTAGCTTTTGCCTTTCCCTTACCCAGATAGGTACCGTAAGTGACGTTCTTGTACTCCTCCCAGGAGATCAGGCCGTCATTGTTCATATCAAAGTCCTTCCACTGGCGGTCTACGTTGTCATAGATGTACTTCTTCTGAGCTTTCTTGATCCAGGCTTTCAGCTCCTCCTCAGTGACAAACCCATCCTTGTTCTCATCTATTCTGTCAACAATGAGGCTGCAGAGGGAACAATGAAAGTGAACGATAGAATATCACTGCTCCTTGTAGAAGACATTAAAGGTCCTTCATGCCAAAGGTTTGTTTTCTTTGATCTGAACCATTGTGGGAAAGTTTACTTTGCTGCATGTAATGTTTTTTTAAGTTCACACATGATTTACTTGTCTGCGCTCTTTGCTGGAATTTACCATCTCTGGTGTTCATATCAATTAACCCAAGAAGAAATAGTTTAGCATTTCCTTATAGACCTTATACTTCTTGGGATTCTTTCTTGTAACTGGGTGGGATTACACTCTCACTCCTAATTAACCATCCTGTAGTTTGCTTGGAAGAGTTGCATTTACAGGTGTCTAGGCACCAATACTGGGTGCCAACCAGATTTAAATGGCACCATTCTCACCTAGTAAAACAAACCCAAGTTTAAGTTGGGTTCAAAGTTCCATTAAAGTTCATATAAACTAAACAGAATATGTTTGGTGTAAACGTGTCCTTAACTGGCCTAACCTTGCACAACCAGTTTTGGATCAGTCTGTAAGGGACTCCACTGAGCAGAGGTACATTTCCAGTTTTTCTGCTTGATTCATAGCTAACAGGAAGAAACCTGGCATCTCTGCACGTTTCCTTGTGAGACAGTGCCCCAAACCTGTCAGAAATTACATAGGTGCCTAAAATAATGGTGCAATTTAAACCTCTTTGTCTTCTCTGTAAGATGACAGCAAGAACAGCTTACATTTTTGACACCTCGAGATGCTAATTTAATCTCTCTATTAATCTTTAAATAGCTGAACCTTGAGTTGACTCACCCCAGTCTGTGCTTGCTCTGCTCTGGTGTAAGTTCATCAAAGGTCTTGGCCTCTTCCTTGCCCAGGAAAGCCTCGTGATCATAGTCGTAGCCCTTGGAGTCATCATGCTCAAGGTGGCTGAGCGGCTCTTCGTGGTGAATGCGGTCCTTTTTCTCTGTGGGTTTACTGGTGGCGTAGACGACGCACAGGATGAAACACATCAGCAATGGCCTGATCATCCTGAGAGAGATCCTGAGAGTGAGAGATTCACATCACATTTCCATGATAGACGTCTCTTGTTCAAGATTCTGTATTTAAAGGATGCAAACACAGTCAAATAAGCCATGCAGACTTTTCCATGACACTACATGTCTGTGATTTGTCTCAGACTTGTGCCTACACAAACTAAGACTTTTCTTGGTCTGCTCTCAACCTTTCCCTGCCCATCAAAACATGCATAGTGTTTATTGCCTATTTGGTCTTCAGAAAAACTCAGATTGCTCTGGCCTCAGTCTTGACTTGGTCCCAACCACTTTTGCTCCTGGATTTATCTCAAACTGGACTGAGCATAGTATCAGAATTACCTTGAACTTGAATATAGTGGTGTTGTCAGCAGCCTTAATGTGGCAATAAACATACACTATTGTTAATGCTGTGTTCAAAACAAGAAATTGATTGAAATTTCCTTTCACAACATTTAAGCGTGTCCAAATGTGGCTAAAGGAGGTCTGCACGACCTTCTGCCATTCATATCAAATTACACCATGATGCAAGGCAGTGCTGCAATCATAAACCAGTGCAGTGCAATATAACAGTTTGATGATAACCCTGACAAACAAGGATAGAACATTAATACTATATGCTGATTGGTACTATTGCAATTAGGATCAGCTAATTAACAACAGCAACCCAACCACTCAGCTAATAATTTCCCAGTTAAAAATACTAATGACTCCAGGCAATATCCTACTGATAACAGCCCTGTGTTTAGTTTGAGTCAGCTGTGGCCGATGACCTGAACTGTAACAAACCATGTATGGTAAATACAGTGTCATGACCACGTCTGCTGTCTATGACTGAGGTGCACAGGAATGCGACATGCAAGCCACAGTTTGCTAATCACTGCGATCTACACTGATAAAGAGTGCAAACATTCCCCAGGGCTTTACCTACCTGCCTGTTGGTTGTAGTTGGACGCTGAAAGGTGTAAAGTTCTTCCCGCAGTTCAGCAGCTTCCAAAACACAGTCAGTTTTATCCCGTCAGTCAACGGATCACACCCGTCCCGTTTCCTGCCGGACGCAGCCAATCAAATCCCGCGAAAAGCGCGTTTCCCGAGTTGATTGGTCCACTTCAGCAAACGGGCGCTTGCAGCTGTTGACATCATTCATCGCACTTTCGGCTGGCTCACCGCACTCGCTTTTCATTGGTTCACGTACGCAGAATTCTGCGCATGAACCAATGGTATTGAAGCGAGCGGCTACGCGGAGAGAAAAGCAACATCCCTGCCTGCCACGTCCGCAGTGTTTTAAAAACAACGACCAGTCGTTCATTAGTGGGTGAAAACAGATGCAGGGAGACACACAGAATGCATGAACTGCGGTTTGGGGCGAGAAAACTTCATGGAAAGACCCACATTTATCCACTCCACAGCTTTCTGAGTGGAAGGACAGATTTAAACCTGTACAGTTTTTTTTTTTTTTTTTTTTTTAAACAAGATCTTCCCTTTTTAAATGATTCCTCTAAATTAATTAGAATTCATTATAGCTCAACCTCCTTGCAAATATTACACACACAGAAAAAAATACCTTCAGAATGAATACAGATGTGGTTAGTCGTGAGAATTTCTTTCCAACTTTATTGTCATGTCATCACTTCCATAATAAAGGCTAGTATTTCTGAGAGGACAAAACCTACAGGCTAGCCTATGTAAACACCTTGCTAGCTTTTCACATAATGATTAGCGGGATAAAATCAAATTATTTTAAAGGAAACACTTTTTTTAACCATATTAAGCAATTAATTAAGCTCTGAATAAAGCCCACACCTGGACCTGTTGTTATGTGGATGGGATGAAAAAAGGAAGAAAAAAAAAGTGTCAGACTAGGATATTGTTTTCAGACTGAACCAAAATCCAACTCCATCCAATAGGCTCACTAATGGAAAATATGATGCAGACTATGTACATGGGAATGAAATGATCATGTTCACAACTTGAAACTCCAACAGTAAGACCACATGTCCTGTCCTGTGGATCATTTTCCTTGTTACTGCCACAACAGCCTGTTTCATTCTCTTACATCATCACATCCTCTGATGCTTCAATCGAGAGGGACTGTGTCCAGTCTAGCATCTCATGTCTTGTCATGCTGCATCTTTGCACTCATTTGGCACAAGTACATGGATTGGATTGGTATCATCACTTACATGTCTGAAAAAAAAAAAAAAAAAACTGCAGTGTTGTCAAATTTTCCCAGGTTGTAAATGTGGATCCGCCTTGCCTGAGGAATAATCCATTAAATTAATGTTGGGTGTTTTGTCTAAAGATGTTAATGTCTCAACAACAAGTAAATATGCCATCTCCAGAAAATGCAGGCTCCCCATTGGCCAATCAGTAAACAAATGACAGCTCTATGTTTGGTCAAAATCAGATCAGTGGTGAAGAAGTTATGATTTTTCAGTATTATTGGAAGTCTTAATATTTGATTATAATGGCACAATTACAGAATTCAGTTTAATATATCGAATGCCTGATTATAGCGCTAAAATGCATCATCCTTTCAGGTTTTCTCAAAGTTGGACCAATAGTGTCTGAGGTGCTACCTGAAAAATCAAGTTTTACATATACAGTCCAATCAACTGGAATAGGGAAAATGAACAGCGGATAACAGAATTTGATCTGAACGTGTTGCAACATAAGTGTTTGATATGGAAAAACTGTTTTTGATTTGTCAAATTAAGCAACATGCAGTAAGCCCTCTGACACTCTAAACTGCCAAAAAAGGTGTGTTGAACCCTTGCAAATGTTTCAACATCCTTTTTTGCACTATTAGACAATTCTGTGTGGAGTTAGGAAATAGGAGTTGTGTAAAATGGGGTGAAATTGGGGGATCTTGCCTAATTCAACACCTCGCATTGAGTCTAGGAGATGTTCTGTTTCAATTTAAAAGAGCTGTTTTCATTTAAAGCCTTTATATGGTATTGTAAAGAGGAAATAAAAAGGACAGAGTCACATTTTCAGGTGTGCAGGTGCCACAATTGGGTGTCAGCCAGATTTAACTGTCATCATTTTCACCTTGTCAGACAAGCCCTGCTTACATGAGTAGATGCTCCACAGCTCACGTAAACCAATCAGAATATGCTTAGTGTGTAAACGTGTCCTAAATGTAGAGCGCCAGCTGAACCTTGATCACTCTGTAAGGGACTCCACTAAGCAGAGGCACATTTCCAGTTAGTCTGCTTTGTCCATAGATGACTGACAGGAAGATACGTGGCATCTCTGCACATTTCCTTATAAGACAGTCTCAAACCTGTCAGACATCACATAGGTGCCTCAATTTGATGGTGCACTTTAACTGTCTCTTTGCTTTTCTCTGTAAGATCACAACAAGTCCAACTTCGATTTATGAGGCTCCAGGAATGCTAATTTAATCTCTTGTAAACCGCTGAACCGCGAGTCAACTCACCCCAACCTGTGTTTGCTCTGTTCTGGTGTGAGATCTTCAAAGGTCTTGGCCTCTTCCTTGCCCAGAAAAGCCTCATGATTGATTAATAAAATTTTGATAGCAGTGTAAAAGTACTCTCCAAAACCAAATTTCTCTAAGACTAAAGTTATTTTCAGGTATTGCATCAGGATAGACAAGTATATCTAAAGCTTGTCTGATGTTGTTAGAAATATGCCAGTTTCTCAATAGCCCAACTGCGTTTGACCGCGTTTCCTCATCCAAGGTGGTCACCTCGCTGCAACCTGCATCCAAGCTGGTGAGGTTGACAGCTTTATCCTCTACAGCTGGCAGGTGGGAGTCACCTAGTTCCACCTAAAGAGGAAGGCAAGCTGGTTTAATTTTTGGAAAATAAAATTCTCAGTTAAGAGTTTTTTTTTTTTTTTTTTTTTTACATGATAGTGCCTAATGCTGTTACTGTAATGCTGTTAATTTATGTGAGCAGTTCCTCTTACCCCTTTGGTGCTCAACACGTCAGACATTTCTGAGTCTTCTAGGGGTTTGAACATTTCTGTCTGTTCTCATGGATGGAGAGAACCGTCTTGTCCTGGTTGGAGTGAGAGAAGGGGACCCGGTGCTCCATGGTGGTCAGAGAGCAGGGGAGCTGTTCAAGCCTAGGTGACTCTGACAGCCAGGGGGTTAAGCTGCACAGAGGGCATGACGCAGGAGAGGCTTGGTGGATGTAGCCAGAGGATCTGCAGCACTTTGGGCACCACCTGCATAGCCTCCTCCTGGGGACTGAGGAGGCTGGAGCCGGGCTACTGATGCATGATCTGAGGCTCTCTGCAAAATACAGTCACTCAGGAAAAGTTAAAATACACTTAAGTAGATCACTCAGCCATCACCACATGCTGTCACTGTGTAGTGACAAGTTATTACTGATAAATGTGACTTGCTGAAAACAGCCTCTGGACAATAAAGGATCTCAAACTCCATATCCTGCATCTACCTGCCATGTCTGAAACCACACATGAGATGGTCCGTTCAGATTTGACACGTTTACAGGATGTATGTTATCCCTATAAAGCCATTTGTATCATATATGATACACATTTTCAATTCCGTTTTTTGTTTTCAGTTTAATCAATACTTGACCAAAATACTGTTGTATACCTTTGAACACTTCCCCTGTTCACCCTGGACCATACCATTGACAGTTCAAGTACTTATCATATATCATACACCAGAAAGGTCGTGTAATAACATATTTTTAAATTTTTTTTTTTAATATATATGTTTTGTTATAGGACTAAATAAAGGGTTCAATTTCAAAAAAATGGAATATTCTGCCAATTCTTTCATAGTTCAGGCTTTATAGGGTTATATGCATGTTATGTAATTATCTTATTGCAAATAAAGACTTTTCTTGATCATGGCCCCAGCAGCATGAGGAGTGGCTTGTTTCAACTTCATCCTCAAGTGAGAACCTCCATAATGTTCAAATGTAAAGCAGACAAACATATTTTTCCTACTCATAGAACTATACTGACATAAATAAGCAGAGCTGAGGTATGATTGATTTGCACATCTCACCTCTCCCTGAGAGACTTCTTGCCCCTCTCCACCAGCCAGTCAGTCATGTCAGACAGGACAGGAGCTGCTGAGGCTTCAGCATCTGCACCAACACTTTTCTTCTACAAGAAAATAGAAGAGATCTTGAAGAGTTTCTTGATGCCATCTCTCCTCCAGCTTTATGCATGTTTTTTAAAGCTACTTCTATACCTGACGGTCGATATTCATATTGAATCACCAACAGGAAAATGACGTTCATCTTTACTTCACAAATGGGCCGTGTTTCAGAAAGAGACTGCTTCTACACTTCTATATGGAACTAGTTTGCTGATAATAGATGTTGGAAAGAAGTGTGGATATTACCCAACAAATGTTCTTGTTAATATAAAAGAGGAATCTTAGAATTATTAAATCATCGCTGTAAAAAATGAATGTAAATGTAGCGATGTTGACCTGGAAACTATATTGAACATATTTTAGATAGATAGATAGATAGATAGATAGATAGATAGATAGATAGATAGATAGATAGATAGATAGATAGATAGATTTACTTTATTGATCCCAAACTGGGAAATTATTATGCTACAGCAGCATCAGTAGAAACATAAAAAATACACTGTACAATATAAAGCAGACAGATTAAATAGAATAAATGCTGAATAAAGACTATACACAGTAAAAATATAAACATCTAACAATATGAAATATACAGATTGTGCAATAGTTGAAACAGAATGAATGTATATTAAACTATGAATGTATGTACAACTGTGCAAAAAAAAAAAAATGTGTCAGAAAAAAAAAACATGACAGTATTTTTATTTTTTTTCTGGACAAACAACCAGAATAAAAAACATAGCCACAAATATGGCAAGGCAAGATATCTGACAGGTATGGTGCATCTTTACTGGAAACATGTTCAATTATACAAACATTGCAGACGTGTGCTATACATAATACAAAAAAAAAAAAAAAAAAAAAAAAAAAAAAGAATGATTCAATAAGTAAAAGCTACAATAAATAAATTTAAAAATTGGGAAAAATAGACTCCATTAATATAAAATCATGAGAGAAGTAAACTAAAACATGTTATTCCTCTTTATAGTGTCCAATATGATAGTCTTTATATATTCTTAAAATTCACATGAAAACAATGAAATTGCAGGAAGCTCTGTTATTCTGCAGGCATATATATGAAACTGATAAAATCAGTAAGTTTGCAATGCATTCAGTGTTAGATTTATCATGTTCAAAATAAGAAATGACATTTTCACATTCAATTTTGACATTATGACTAGTTTTACACAATATATATTCATATATATTCACATTCACATTCATTTGAGTCCATAAAGTAACTGAATATTCACAATGGTAAAATAAATGCTTTAAAACCTCTGGTTCATCATTTCAAAAATTAGGTTTGTTTTCAATATCTGGAAATTTAGAGAAATATAGATATGTTGGATACATATTGTGTAAAATTTATTGGTAATACAGAGTTGATATGGTAATAGCCATGCCATCTGCTGGTCAGTGCCTGTAAAAACGTTCCTAAAAGCCTTTGCTCTGGGAAAGGCTTTTAGGGAGAAACTGGGAGAAACTTCCTTGTTTTAACAGAATGTATCCTGTCACAGTGTCAATGACATTTATCAGCAATATCATTTCTATTCTCAGTGCCTCTTGGATTTAAGATGACTTTTCATCAGATGGAAAAGACCATTAGGAATAGTTTTCATTCCACAATTCAATTCTCTGCTTGTTACAGTTTTATCAGCCAAACAGTAGATGCATTTTGCCAGTCATTTGATTTTATTTTTTACCAAATTCCACAGTCATAAATGCAAATTTACAACAAACAAACAAAGAAAACAACCCTCAATTCTTTATATGTATGAAGGAAATGGAACAACACATACACAAAAAGCCATCACTACAACACCACATGATGCAAAAGCTATGAAAACAATTAATGTATGCAATAGTTTCAATATTCAATGTATTTCTTTTGCTCTACTTTATGTTTTAATGACTTAATGATTCATCTGTTTCTGAACAATGTCATATTCTTCCTTGTTCATGACTTTAAATAAATGTTTTATTTAAAAAAAAAAAAAAAAAGGTTGGACTCTGCAAATGTAACACCTATAATTTAATATTTGTACATTTTTTCCAACTGTAAACAACAGATGCACTTTTTGTGATTGTGGGAAACTGTTGAACATGTCTTTGTCACAGCACCTCCTTTTGGTTTGATTTACTCCAAAAAAAAAAAAAAAAAAAAAAAAAAAAAAAAGACATGCTGATATATTACTCATGTTTAACAGTCCCAAGTTTTCCATAGACGAAATTTATATCATGAACATAATTATTATTTGGGCTAAATATTATATCCATTAGATGATTTGGCTTTAAAAAAAATTACCTAAACATATTTAGCTATTGTTGAAAATTCAAAACTATTTCATTACTTAGCCATTTCAAATTTACTCCAGGTAGTTAGCAGACCCTGAGGTGTTTTTTTCTTTCTTACCCTAAATTTTGTTGTTTGTTATTCATTGTAATTTAGGTTTACATTATTTTTTTACACTTTAGTATGTTTTCATTCACTTTTCTAATGACATTAATGTATGTAACATGTATATTTAAACATATACTAACGATCAAATCCCTAATTTACTCTAATAAAAGAAAACACAACAAATTAACGCGATAACGTGGTAGGGGTTGTTTACGGAACTGTCTTTGATATTGCCTGCTATAGTGGTAGAGATTTTATTTTCCAAATTATATCGTTGTTTTTATCCATTAATGTAGATATTTATATAGAAGCAATGTCAATATATTAACTCCCGATAAAACAACTTGGAAATTTAAAACAATTCTAGTCAGGCATGATTTGCGGAACCAAAACAAGGAGGTCCTTCTCTGGTTCACACGGAAACGAACGCTAAAGACCGATGTTTGTTTTGCTCCGGATGGAAGGTAAATCTTTCTCTTGTAAATCGGAGGAGATTGTGTGAACATGAATTTATGACGTGTCCTGTTGTAAGTTTGCACTACACCTATTAAACAAGTGCTATCTGTTCATTTCATGCTGCCAGTACATTTGTTTACATCCGTTTCGATGCGTCCATTCAAGTGGCCTAACGCTAACGTGAACTCCGCTAACGGCAGCTGAGTGACGCTAACTCCTGCTAGCTAGCCGCTGTGGGCTGCAAATAATTGTGTTAAAATGTTCAGCCACGACACCGCGGCATTACAAACACACCTTTTTAATTATAATACGATTTATAGTTGATTGGTCAAGTGCACAACACCAAGTGGCCAAACGTTATCTCAATGACCAGGCTGCACAGGTGGCTAAGTTAGCATAACAGCATAGCTAACGGACGGTGTCTTCGCTAGGCAGGAGCTAACTGCTGTGGGTGGGTGTCAGACATGTTTCTGTCTGGGGTTTGGGGATTGAATGACTGAGTTTTAGTTTACTTTAACATTAACAGTCCCGTATTTTCGAAAGCGGGTTAGCTTCAAGTTACCTGTCACTGTTACTGTAATAAACGGCTATCGCTAGCTACCATGCTACCATGTTTTCAACAAGTTCCCCACTTGATGCTAACGATAACCGCTTGGTGGGTATTAGCGAATATTAAACTGCACCAGGGACAGTTCACACAGAATGGCATCGTTATTGTTAAGTTACAGTGTGTTCTTAACCCTGCTATTACCTTTGAGATCAATCTGACCCCATTCACATCTCTAAATACATTATTAACTTAGTTTTTTTGCTTCATATTTTCATGACTTTTCCTAATTTAATAGGGACAACTTGGTACAAACAAAATTGACACGATTGTATGATTTTAATGTCCTGGTCACATTTTGTACACATCAGTGTTTCTCTTGGTTCAGTTTGACCCCAGGCTTTTTTTTTTTTTTTTTAATCTGTGTAAAACATATAAGAAATCTTAACATTTTGCACAAATTTGCTTTAGCTCTTTTGGATGACACTCAGGAACTATAACATGCAGTGTATGATCTTCAAAAAAAAACTTCCCTCTGCTTTAGGGCCCAAACCTAACATAACCACACCTGTAGCAGTGTGACAACTACTGACAGTTCATGTGAAATTTGGGTGGGAAAGACATGATTTCCACAAGAACTTTGATGTATAAGGAGTGTAGAGTGGGGGAGGTTATGTTTTATTTAAAAGGCTATTTAGGTAGTCAACAAGCCACATAAAGTACCTCACACATTAACCTGGGTAACGATTTTTTATTATAATTTTCTGGAGGTTTAAATTGCTATAATAATTTTATGGAGGTTTAAATTGCAATAATAATTTTCTGGAGGTTTAAATTGCTGGGGTTAAATTGACCCCAAATGATAAAAAATGTTAGTAAATTTTAAGGTCAAAGGAGGGTTAGCCTAACTCATCAAGCTGTGATATCCTCTTGCTCTAGGTTTAATCATTTTTATTCCCTTTTGTTTCTAGCATGCCTGCTGAACGCAAGCGGTCAGTAAACATGGATGAGAAAGAAGTGTGCTCATTCAGCAATAAAGAAAAAGAGAAGGACAGAGATGGTGAGCGCAGACCGGCATCCTCTCGAGATAAACCAAAAGATGAGGCCAAAATGAGTGGTAAAAAAGATAGTGGCAAGGCTGCAGAGGAGAAGAGAAAGCGCCTAGAGGAGGAAAAGAGGAAGAAAGAAGAAAAGGAGCGCAAAAAGAAGGAGGAGGAAAAACAGAAAGCAGAGGAGGAACAACGAAAGAAAGAGGAGGAGGAGAAGAGACAGCAGGAGGAGCAGGAGAGGAAGCTGCAAGAGGAGGAAGCCAAGCGGCAGCGTGAGGAGGAGGCGGCTCAGCTGAAGTAAGTGATGAATTTTGTTTTGTTTTACTGTGCTGGGCTGTGTGGCCCTCATCATGTCAGAACTTTGTAGCTTTTAGCCAGACAGAGCCAGAGCCTAGACAACAGGACTTGGACTATATGTTTATCACTGATTCAATACTGTCACAATACCTGGGTTCCGATTCAATATGCATTATGATTGGATGTTATGATTTGTTTTTTGATTCCTCTAGTTTGTGTTTGTAAAGTTTCATAAAGCTCTGATTATCACAAAGGTCACAGTAGGTCTTTTAATGCAGTGATGTCAAGTTTCAAAAACTGGTGTCTCTACAGTGAAATGGTGCTATGGCAGCAAACAACACACATGAATAAAATGTGGCTCATAGTCTCAGCTTTCCAGTCGAACCCAATTTATGCAACTCCAAGACTGTTTAGGCCCCAGTCTGCACAAATACACCATTTTACAACAGGCCACAAGAACACATTTGGACTGCATGGTTTGTGGCCCAAACTGCATGGGATTAGTATAAGGTAGGCCTGTCTGCAAAGGGGAGATGTGTGGGTGCCTAGCTTTTCATTCAGGTATCTGGAGGACAGAGAACTAAAGAACCCAGATACTTAAGTCAATTGATTTTTTTTCTTCCATCCCTGATAGACAATAGGAACAAGGCGTTACAATTTTTAGGGCAGAAATTGATTAAAAATCTATTTTGTTACATCTTACACAGATACTAGAAAATTTTGACATGGAAATGTGTTAATGGTGCATGAAGTCCAGGAAACTCTAATAATCCAATCCAGGCATCCAAAAAAACATCAAATTTTTATGGTGGACAGCCATTTAATGTGTGCCGATTATGTGACTCTTTAATGTTGAGTTGAATTGGCACATGCAATTTTTCTGTTGACCTAGCCTAACTTTCTCATCCCTTACTGTTGGTTTGTTGTTATTTTCCCAGGGAGAAGGAGGAGGGGCATCAGCTGCACCAGGAGGCCTGGGAGCGCCACCATTGCAGGAAAGAACTCCGCAGCAAGAACCAGAATGCCCAAGAAGGTCGGCCTGAAGAGGCCTTCTTCAGCCGCCTTGACTCCAGCCTTAAAAAGAACACTGCCTTCGTCAAGAAGCTGCGGACACTTACCGAGCAGCAGCGGGAATCCCTTTCCAATGATTTTGCTTCACTCAACCTCAGCAAGTACATCGGCGAGGCTGTGAGCTCCGTCGTGGAGGCCAAGCTGAAGATCTCAGACGTGGGCTGTGCTGTCCATCTCTGCTCCCTCTTCCACCAGCGCTACGCAGAGTTCGCCCCACTGCTGTTACAGGCGTGGAAGAAACACTTTGAAGCACGCAAGGAGGAGAAGGCACCCAATGTGAGCAAACTACGCACAGACCTGCGCTTCATTGCTGAGCTCACGATCGTCGGCCTCTTCACAGATAAGGAGGGACTTTCTCTGATCTATGAGCAGCTGAAGACCATTATTGGGACGGACCGGGAGACACACACTCATGTGTCTGTGGTTATCAGCTTCTGTAAACACTGCGGTGATGACATTGCTGGTCTGGTGCCCCGCAAGGTGAAACTGGCCTCTGAGAAGTTTGAATTGGTCTTCCCACCGAGCGAGATCATCAGCACAGAGAAACAGCAGCCTTTCCAAAACCTTTTAAGAGAGTACTTCACCTCTCTCACCAAACACCTAAAGAAGGATCACCGGGAGCTGCAGAACATTGAGAGGCAGAACAGGTGTGTAGTGGACCAGCAAGGACTTACTTTTTCCCCACAGAGTATTGCTCTCCTTGTTCTGTTTTGTTTCTAAGATAAGACTTCTTTACATTTTCTCCTCATCAGGCGTATCCTCCATTCCAAAGGAGAGCTGAGTGAAGACAGACACAAGCAATATGAAGAGTTTGCCACCTCCTACCAGAAGCTCCTGGCCAACACTCAGTCTCTGGCTGACCTACTTGATGAAAACATGCCAGAACTGCCACAGGACAAGACTGTGCAGGAGGGTGTGTGATGATTCTGTTCTGGTCCTATTTATATTTGATTAAAGATGCTCCATGCATATATGCAGAATAATTTAGGACCATCTCACTCAACTCGAATGCTGACTCCATTGAGGTCTGAGCTCTCAGGCAGCTTGGAGAGAGCAGGTGACATTAGAATGTCAGTGATTAGTGATCATCACTACAATTTCACACTGATATAAAATCTTACATCTTGTTTAATTTTTAGTTTTGATCACCTTTTTTGTCTTTGACCCTCAGCCTGTTGTGGAGATTTGATTTGTGATGATTTAGTCCTGCTAGTATGTTACTTATACTGCATATCACACACCACTTTGTCTTCTGGCCACAGAGCACGGCCCTGGCATTGACATTTTCACCCCCGGAAAGCCTGGAGAATATGACCTTGAGGGGGGCATCTGGGAGGACGAGGATGCTCGCAACTTTTATGAGAACATGGTGGACTTGAAGGCCTTCGTACCAGCCATCCTCTTTAAGGACAATGAGAAGAGCTGCCAGGGCAAAGACAAAGATGATGGCAAAGGTATGTTTAGTAAATCCACACAGGGAGTGATGGATACACACACACACATGCAGATTTATTCTGACCGTACTTGTGTTTCCCTGTCTTTCAGATTCCAGACAGGTTAAGGATGGGGCCAGCACCACAGAGGAACTGGAGCTGGAGTTGGAAGCTCTAGACATTACTGATGACCCCCTTGAACTTGAAGGCCCAGATGAGGCAGAAAATGAAGAGCTGGCCAAGAAACTGCTGGATGAGCAAGGTAAAGATGAAAGTACTCTCTTAATATGCCACCTTACAAACCAGACCCTATAAAGATTTATTGCTTAATATCTCATTTAATAGTCTGAATAATGTCAGAACTCTTTTGAGCATATGTGCCATACAGACAACAGGTTTCTTCAAACTAGGAAAGTGCATTTTTGGGAGCAATTGCATGTGATTACCCAGTGCATGAAATTATTGCTTGAAAATGTGTATAATTAGTAAAAAAAAAAAAAAAAAGAGAGTTCAATATTTGGAAGAGTACAAATTGTATTTTGAGTGCAACAAAACATTGTGAAAGTGATTGAGGTTAAATCAGCATTCTTTAAATTACATAGAGCTTCCAGCTGCAGAGTTAATTGATGTGGATTTAGAGGTCATGCACTGCATTTGTATATGTTTCTTTCAGATTGCTGGTCAGTAGATTTAGTTAAAAGTCAGGGAAAGAGCAAAGAACCAAGAAGGTATGGTTAGTAGTGCACGATGTCTGTGCAGACTTAGATTCTTGTCTCTTGTGTTCTTTTTATGTTATTATCGTTCAGCTATCTTTTTTCAGTTTGTAATTTATTTTGAGTGGATAAACCTTCATAACTGTTTTGTGTCTGTGAAGAACAAGAAGATGAGGAGGCCAGCACCGGGTCTCACTTGAAGCTTATAGTGGATGCCTTCATCCAGCAGCTCCCCAACTGTGTCAACAGAGACCTCATAGACAAGGTAAAGACAAGTGATCCCCCGCCCAAACAATATTGACCAGCTTATGGGCAAAAAAACATTTTACACCTTTGCTTCTAAGACAAAAAGATCTGTGACATTTCCTGAATGGTTGTTTCTAATTTGTGGACACATTTGTGGTATTTATTCTTATAGGCTGCCATGGACTTCTGCATGAACATGAACACCAAGTCCAACAGGAGGAAGCTTGTCCGTGCACTGTTCACTGTTCCCAGGCAGAGGTAAAGCTGTGCACACTAAACTTACACCCACATATCTGTTTGCATGTCTTGTGGATATTGTCCTTATCCTAAAAATCAGATATCGACTGTTCAATATTCTAAGATAACTAGTATTGGATATCTCTTGCTCCAGTCCAAAAATACTGATATCAACCTTCAAAACATCATATTTATCCTACTCTAGTGCTCACAGGTCAGTTGATATCCATAATGTGATGGCAGCTGAGGCCACCAGGGGGTGCTATCATCATGTTTTATAGGACTGGATATCAGAGGGGTGAATTATAAAGTGAGATTAGTGGGCAAGCTGACACTGGCTTTTTGGTCTTACAGAGGTAGCAGGTTGTTAGCTGGGGCTTTAGATCCCCATGACAGCTTAGGCTGAACACCTCACCTGCTCCAGAGGCTTTGTGTTGCGGTTATTGGATCAAAAGTATATAAAGCCCTCCTCTTCACAATATCAGTCAGCCCTCTGGGAAAATGGAATTAGACAAGTGGACAATAAGACAAGTACAAAGCTGTATGGCTAGAATCTGTTGAATTCACAGATACTAAGAAGGACTGTTTGCACAGCTTTGTGTTTACTGACTGGAAGAACCACTTTATTTTTATGTTTGTAGCATTCTTTCATTTGTCAGGTACCTTACATTAGTTAACTCAAAATAGCTGCTGTGAAAAAAGTCTATTGCTAATAAAGTTTACTGTTTGTGTTAATGCGTTACTGTTTTTTCTAAATGTTTTATAGCATATTTTTATGTCGTATTTGTGTATCTATTCTATTTTCATTTTCCCTGCGTAATCAAAGGTCTACAGTGTTATTTCTCCACCTGTTAAAAACCAGGCCACTTTTATGTGGTTGCTTGTAAATAAAACTTCATGAAAGCAGTTATCCAGTTGTTTGTTGAGCTTGCTGACACAAAGAAATATGTGCAGCCTTTGTACTGTAGGCCTCTGGGTATACCAAGGTGTTTTCTTCTTGCAGATTGGATCTTCTGCCTTTCTACTCCCGCCTGGTTGCGACCCTTCATCCCTGCATGTCAGATGTTGCTGAGGACCTTTGCTCCATGCTAAAGGGAGACTTCAGGTTTCATGTGGGTTTCATATATCGTATCTGTTTGGCCATTTGCTGATTTATTGTCACTGGACAAAACCTATAGGGATAACACAGTTGTCATAAGTTTGAGTTTCTGTAGCTGCTGCTCTTTTCCTTGTGGCTAGCTACCCAGTTTTTCCTCTGTTAATTACAAACCAATCGGAAACCTAAAACGCATAATTTCATCTGTGCCTGTGTGCCAAGAACTAGGAGATCACTGTGTGTTTAGAACAGCAAATGTAAAAACTTTCATGGACTGACTATAGCTACTGCGCTTTTTTTTTTGAAGGGGGACGGAGAGTAGCAAAATGGACATTTATTTGTATAAAACTGTTGCACAATATTGCCTTAAAAGAAGTTTGTACTGATTTTAACAGTTTTTTTTTCACTGTTATTTCTCCATAGATTCGGAAGAAGGACCAGATCAACATTGAAACCAAAAATAAAACAGTCAGATTTATTGGGGAGTTGGCCAAGTTTAAGATGTTCTCTAAAACAGACACGCTTCACTGTCTCAAAGTAGGTGGAGAATTGCTCTCAGTAATGTATCAAAGCTTTGTCTTCAGGTTTATAAAGATGAACTTTTACTCAGCATGTTTTAATGTGTGTGTGTGTGTGTGTGTGTGTGTGTGTGTGTGTGTGTGTGTGTGTGTGGTCCAACAGATGCTGCTGTCTGATTTCTCCCATCACCACATAGAAATGGCCTGCACTCTATTGGAGACCTGTGGTCGCTTCCTCTTTAGATCCCCCGACTCCCACCTGCGTACCAGCGTCCTACTGGTATGTGCGCACACGCACACACACACACACACACACACACACACAAATATACATAGGAAAACAAAATTTTTAGTACGATAAAACTTGATTCCAGTGAGAAAGTTGAGTTGTTGCTGCAGCCTATCACGATAGGCTGCAGCAAAGGTAGAGGAGGAGAGAGCAAATAGCCTTATTGAAACATAAATGTTCAGAAAAAGTTACCCAAAATTTTTAAAAGGACCTCATGTGGAGTGAATCAGAATTAAAAAATGTGTTTGCTCTTTTGAGCTTTTAAGTCCTAGTTTTCATGAAAAAAGCTGATATTTTTTCAATTCCTCTCTAGGAGCAAATGATGCGCAAAAAGCAGGCGCAGCATCTGGATGCGCGCTACGTGACCATGGTGGAGAACGCCTACTACTACTGCAACCCCCCACCCATGGAGAAGACGGTGAAGAAGAAGAGACCCCCGCTGCAGGAGTACATCCGCAAACTGCTCTACAAGGACCTGTCCAAGGTCACCACCGAGAAGGTACATAGCCTGATATGATAAGAGTGATTCCAGTGTGTTACTTAACCAGCAGGCAGTTAAACGGCAATGCTTGTGCTCTTTGTAACACACTTGCACACACATTCCTTTTTACCTCAGTGCTGTGGCCATCAAGAGGCAGATTTCAGTCATTCAGTCACCTAAATGATCAAAAACTCATCCTTATCTATCCTTGTATAAGTATATTACATCACTCATTTACAATTAATAATGAAAAGTATGCCAGTTCTTTATATTTTTGATCCATGTTCTGTCATCTCAAAACTAATATGAACTTCCTGTTGCTTTTTCAGCTGTGTGTGTGTATATTTATCTAACTAGGCTATGTATTGGCTGCATTTATATTGACATTGAGCAAGCTCAGTATCTTATCTCTGTTCAGGCACTAAAGTCTCTTTCTCTATAAATATCAGCTTGGAATTATGCTCCCATCTGGCTAGTTCTAGTTTTTTGAGGCCAATATCACATACAAGCTACGTTTCAAACTTTGTCTCCTAAGTTCATGTCAGCACAGACGAAGCATGCCTTGAGACAGCCCCAACTGTCCAAGAACTTCACTGATGAGAAAAATTAAGTCTGAATATAACCATAGTGCTTAATAGCACACAAAATAATGAAACTTCTAATAAATCAATTTGATCTACTTATTTACCTGGGTGGGTATATGTGGAAACACTGGAATCAGCTAAGCTCCCGTCCTTCCCCAGGTGCTGAGGCAGATGCGAAAGCTGCCCTGGCAGGACCCTGAGATTAAGAGCTACCTGATCTGCTGCATGGTCAACATCTGGAATGTCAAGTATAACAGCATCCACTGTGTGGCAAACCTGCTGGCCGGCCTGGTGGCCTACCAGGAGGACGTGGGTATCCATGTGGTGGATGGTGTCCTGGAGGACATCCGCCTGGGCATGGAGGTGAAGAGGGGAAGGGGGGAAATGTTGATATCTATACTGGCAGTCTCAACTGATAACATGATCCACTGATACTGCGGTACCAGTTTTTGATGTTAAAAAAAAAAAAAATAAACACAACATTTTTTTCCACCAGTGTTAAGGAAGGTGTTGTCAGGTCGAAGACACAAAGGCAAAACACTACGTGCTAACCCTGATTGACATTTCTGACATAAGTATGAAGATGAAGTAACATGTTGACACTGTCACTGTTATGAAGAGCTGCACTTACGTGTTGTATGCCATGTGAGAACACTATGAGTCTAACGTAGATGAAGTTACATGGCTTTGCATAACACACTGAGATTTCAAAAAGATGAAGTTGCCCTACTGGCTCTGACAACAGCATAACATGATGTAACGCTGATGCGCACACGTGATGACCACATGTGCATGCTGTACATCTTTTAAAATAAACGGGTTACCCTCCACCTATACCCCAACATTTCCCTCATCACTCAGGATTCGAACAACTTTTTGAAGCCTGATGCAGGTTTTGGGTTGAAACTTCTGAAAAGTAGCATTTAGTATCTTTGAAGTTTGACAGTTTCTAGAACTAGAGGAGTGCACTCAGTAGAGTGCAGATCTTTGCCAGGCGTATCTCCTCTTTTCCAGACTGTAGGGTACACTATGTGCCAATATTGTGCCGTGTTCGCACTCCGCAGTTGGACAATCTGAATACAATAGGATAGAAATGACCAAGCTAGACAGTGAATGAAGTGAGGGAGCGGCACTCAGCAACCCTGTAGAGACAAAACACACAGAGAGGCAAAACAAATTCAGGAAGCTGTCAGAGCGCTGCTTGCGTTGGTCGTTATAATCAGCAATAGAGGCTTCAGTCTTTCCCGCTTGATCTCTCAGCTGTATCTCTCACTTGCTCTCGCTCTCACCAAAACAACCTGTTAGCAATTTTGAATAATAGTTCCATTATCATTTAGGGATCACTTAGCCCCGTAGCATCTTATTTGAGCCATGTATGAGTGAAATGCTCGTGCAAACTGAAGATCCCTCTTATAGCCAGTAATGCACTGTATATAGCTAGGGCTTTACCGTGGAAAAAATGGAAGTAGTTGAATGAGATATATCCAGTAATATATGAGAAGTTGCTCGCTCAAGTACTGAAGAGACAATGCACTAGTAGTTGAGGAGCAAAACAATGAATGAAGAGAGAGAGCGGAAGTAGCAAGAACACATGTTTTTCAAAGATTTTGAATCGCTGCAAGCACAAGAGGTTCTTAAATCATACAAAAAATTTTAGGCGGATAAACCCACTAGTTTCCGAGATTAGCTGTGGACAGACAGAGATATATACACAGGACCAAACGCAAGATTTCATCCAGGCTGCCGCCTGGCAGAAATGACTATACCGTTATACTATACCATAATAGTTGGGTTGCACCAAATAACCACATCAAGATGCCTGCAAATGCAGATCTCTGTCCTTTTCCAAAAAAATATCATTAGGAGGTTCAGTAGAAGTGAGACTATAATCTGAATAAACTGCAGGAAACAACCAAAAAAACAGGAGATGGATGTTGATATCTGGTAGCCTGCATTTGTGCAAGCTTGGAAAGTAACAAAATGAAACAAGGCAAGGTGAACATAAAAAAACTACATACAAAACTGCAACAAGACAAACTTTTTAAGTGTGAGACCAAAGAAAACAAGCTGCAGATGTGTGATAATGCAGTAGGAACGAAAAAGATACTCATGCATATTGTGTGGAATTCAATCAAGAGTAAGCAAATTTCACATAACGGGCTTCCTATTGATCTAATTCTATAACACAACCACTTTTCCATCATTCTCAGGTCAACCAGCCTAAGTTCAACCAGCGCCGTATCAGCAGTGCCAAGTTCCTGGGTGAGCTCTACAACTACCGCATGGTGGAGTCAGCGGTCATATTCCGGACCCTCTTCTCCTTCATCTCCTTTGGGGTGAACCAGGACGGCACCCCCAGCCCTCTAGACCCCCCAGAGCATCTCTTCCGCATCCGTCTGGTGTGCACCCTGCTGGATACCTGTGGCCAGTATTTTGACCGAGGCTCTAGCAAAAGGAAGCTGGACTGTTTTCTCATCTACTTCCAGGCATGTTCAGTTCCACTGCAGCTCCATTCATATTATATTGAATTAACAACTTGCCTGGTACTAAAGAGTTCTTGAAAGACTTTTTTCCCCTCTTGTTCGCAAATCTGTTTATTCACTTTAACCTGTGTGGTGGAAAAACAATTAATTCACATTTTATTTTTTCCAAAACTTAATTACAAACTGCTTAGCACTCGGTTTGAAAAAGCTTCTGGTATTTTACATTCTAAGCATCTTACGTCCAATACTAGAATAACCTTTAGATTGTTGATTGCCAACATTACAAGAATCTAAACAAACTTCACTTTAGCCCAGAAGTCAAAGATGCCAATAAGTTGTCTTTAGATTATATAGCTGGCCTTAGCACACTTTCAAATAATACAAATATTTGAAGCATACACAACACTTTTACTCTGTAGTCGGTTCCATCTTTAAGGCTGATCATTGTAAACAAGCACTTGTGTTTGTATTGGTTACCAACAAAAGCTGTAGTAATTGTGTGTGAGAGGGTACAAGCTGGCAAAGTGATAGCTTACTAAAGGCATGAATGGATTTGGAACAAGCAAAGCTGCATTTCTAATAATGTCTTCTTGCCAGCAGTCTCTTTCTGTATTTCTCTGCCTGTCTCCATGCCTCTTGCATGGCAGTGGCTTATGTCAGCATGAATTCATGGTCTTCTGTAGTGAGGTTTTTGCATGACAACATTGTGTTCACTCATAGCGCTACATTTGGTGGAAGAAGAGCTTGGATGTGTGGACCAAGGATCATCCCTTCCCCATCGACATCGACTACATGATCAGTGACACCCTTGAGCTGCTCAGGCCCAAGATGAGGCTCAGCTGCTCCCTGGATGAGGCCACCAAACAGGTCACCGACCTGGAGAGGGAGGTGCTCGTCAAACTAGGTACGCCACTTACACACCTTCGATTGTTGTTTGTCGATTGTCTTTACCCATGCATGCAATTACAGCCTGCATAAAGGATGTGACTGTCTCAGTTTTAGCAGGCAGCCAGTATCTCTGGTCACTCCGTTCTCTGTCTTCCCGGCTGGGCAGCATTCCCCAGTGTGTAGGAGGAAGCTGCTGTCTGTCAGACAGGTTTAGCTCATCTGAGTTCACATTCTTAACACACATACTCACACCTGTCAGTCCTGCTTATGCTGCTGGGCCCTACTGATACAGGCCTTTCAAGCCCAGTGATTGGGACCAAAAAATAAATGAAGCAACTTGATATCATAGATATTAAGGGCTTTCGACCACTGTAATCTATTGTTAACTAATATGCAAAACAAAAAAACGAATTCTTAAATACTGAACACTGCAGTGGTATATAGATTTAAGCTGATTTTTCAAAGACCAGATCAGATTTTTTTTCTCAAGATTACTGTGAATATCTTAAAAATAGAACGTGGTTTAGTAATATTGAAACAGTGATATATCATTTGGAAGAAATGAGAATCAATTCATATTGGTTTTGATCAGTTCCAGATAATAATAATGATAATTAGAATTATAATAATAATTATGTAATCCAACAAAGAACATTGTCCATTGTCAATAGACAGCACTGACTGGCTGATATTAGATTGGATTTAGGCCAGTATCTGCCTCAATCCCAGAACACAGAGCTACCAGCTACCAGTTTTCTTTCCACTGAGGTGATTTACTGCCTTGCAGTGTTGTAACACTTAATGAACGGCTAGACCTTAGTGCTGCTGCAAAGTGTACCATCAATTTCCAGGACTGGGAGGCATAGCAAAAGACAGGCAGGTGAGACTGAGTGGTGTAAGGCAGAGGAGGAGCAAGCTAGAGTCATGCGGCAGAGGGAGAGAAGAGGAGGAAGGAAGCATTCCTGCTGCAGGTGTAATGCTCAGTACAGTTCAGCCGGATAGCAGCACAAGCACACGGCATTGTTTTACAGTTTCAAGGTGTTGATCAGGAATGTAGAGAGGGAATTCTCTTGTAAACCACAGCTCCACCCACACGGTGTGCAACTGAGTTTATGTGTGTGTGTGCATGCCTTTTATGCTTGTGTGTGTGAATGAATGAAAGAGGGGGAGAGAGAGTGAGAGTGATTGATGAGGGAGATCGTGGCCCCCAAGCTAAACAGTGGTCCCATTGTTTTAGCTTTCATCCTTTAACCAGGATAAGACATTCCATAGCCCCCTGGTTACACAAGACCTGATCTTCCACTTTTAGCATGCCTACCTGGCTTCATTTCTCTCCTCTGTCACCACGCTCACATAATTAAACTTTATAAGTGAGCTTGACCTCATTGTCTTGGTTGGCTTCTAATGCAGAAGGAGCCTCCTAATGAAGTAATTTCCTCCCTCCTCCTGGCATGAATAATAGTTTCATTTGTAACTGAAGCTTTTGTTTGAGTAAAGCTGGTCACCCGGGTTGGGCATACTTGGAGTTTATGATATAATCTGTCATAACCATCACTGGGTATAATCTGATTATTGCATCTAAAGCCTGTTGAGAACTTCACCATTATTTGTTTAGATTGTTATAGCCAACATAGTGTTATGGAATAAGTTTTCTTGTCTTTCCTCTCATCCCATGTGTCTCTTAATGTGTGTGTTCATGAAGGCCTAGTCACAGAGAAGGACGGCCGCTGTTCCAGTGCTATGGGTGAAGGGGAGGTTCTGGATGAGGAAGATGATGACGGTGATGATGATGAAGAGGGCGGGGCAGAGACCGAGGAGCAGTCAGGCAATGAGAGCGAAATGAACGAACAGGAGGAGGAAGTGAGTGTCCAATGTTATGATGAGCTAATGCTAAAACTACCAGTTTTGTTTGTCCACCCCTCTGCTACAGGTTGTGCTGGTAGATTAGCATGTTGACACATCATTATGTGTGTTGAAATGTTCCTCACACTGCTTTCATTCATGCCTGATGCATCTGCCACACACCTTGAACTATATTTGAATATATTTTCTTGCTAAAAATGACAACGTTTCAGTCCTTGTCAAGGTGGATTTAGTCGCATTTAGTCATCAGTTGTCACAGGACACTAAAACTCCCCATTGAATGCCATTCTAATGTAATTCTTTTATGTGGCTCAGTAGCTCCTGAGGGCAGGGTGAGGCAGGTTTCATTGCAAGTTTGACAGACTGACACCCCTGAAGCAGTTCAGTAAAATAAAACACTTGCACACCACTCTGGAATGATTTGCAAATCAGAAAAATAAAGCATATTCATGCATAATTGTGTGCAGGAAAAATGGCACAGTGGAATTAGGATTAGACAGATGGACTAGCTGCAGTCAGGGAGAAAACTCCATCATTTGGGAAGTGGATAATATTGACAGCCTGACATTCAAATTTGAATAAAAGGCCAATATCGGCCCAGGCAAATTGGTAATCCCATGTATCGCTCTAACCTTATTTGGTGTTATCAGACATTCCATCATATGAAACTCAGAATCGCAGATCTGTTTGGCTGAAACCCTTACGAGTAAAAATGTCTCTTTGTTCCAGGAAGGGTCTGAGAATGAAGAAGAGGAGAGGGAGGAAGAGGAGGAGGAGAACACCGACTACCTGACAGACTCCAATAAAGAAAATGAGACTGATGAGGAAAACAATGTAAGATTGTATGAAGAGTTTGGCCCCACAGTGACACTATGCATCATGGGGCACAATACATTATGGAGCTGTTAAATGATGAGGTCTGTGTAAATGTGTTGTGTTTTGGGATGAAACCCTTCACATTGAGTGTGTGTGTATGCATAGGTTGCACTCATCCTCTACCTTTCCATAGGAGGTTACCATCCGTGGTGGCGGCCTGAAGCACGTGGCTTGTGCCGAGGATGAGGACTTCATCCAGGCTCTGGACAAGATGATGCTGGAGAACCTACAGGTGTGCTCACACTCTCATCCTGTCTGACCGTTCAGTTTGTGTTTGGCTTCCTCATGCTCTCATTTTGCTCTCATTTGTTACATATGGAATATAGCATATATTTATATACACTGTATTTGGGGTATATTCTTGTATTGTGAATATATTTCATTCACTGTTGACTGTTCACATTTTTCCCACGGTGTGCAGAGCTGCTGCCATGGGCTGTATGTGGCAAACTGGAATCTTTCGGTCACGCTAATATTGTACATGCAAGGCAGCCATTTTGAGTTGGTGTTGTTGAATTCTGGAAAAATGAAATGCTCTTGTGCGGGGCTGGTTGAGAATGGAGGAAAAACTACACATCAGTGTCATCAAAACAGTCAGTTTGTGAGACTCATCGCAGATAATGCTTTCTATGTCTTCCTTGCTAATTAATCACTGTCTTGCCTGCAGATGAAAATAACATTATTTATCCTTTATAGCTGATCATCTACACAACATGCAAAATTCTGTTTCAATTTCCATGGGGTTGCTTTCTTCTAGTAGAATATACATGCAGTGTTAGCTAACAGTAATGCTGTGTACCAAGAAGATTAATTTTTTCACCCCCCGTGTTCAGCTGCAGCCGTCTTGATGTAAACAAACAGCTGATAGCAGTAAACCATCCGTCACATTCACGCAGAGCTACTTTATATGGCTACAAACAAACAGCTGATTGCCTATCAGTCACTATAGTGCCACACTCATGCAGAGCTGCCTATGTACCAAAAAGGTTTGCAGGCCTTTGTAGTTTACAACCTTATTGCCTTCTTTAGATGCCTTATCCAGGCAGCCACTTTGATTTGCTTGTCCTCAATAGAGGACTAGCAAATAAAAGTGTGTACATACATCCTACAAATGTCTTTCAAGTGTTGTTGTCATTTAAGGGATTTTGGATTTACTCCAGTTCCCTTTTCTTTCCTTATTAATTACAAAATAATTACTTATTTAAAATGTTACTGATGCTGTCAGGAATGTGACGTTGCCAGTACTATTTTGTCCTCACTTTGCAAACCCATGAATTACTGGGAAGCTAAGCTGTGGCAAGTGATACTTAAAAAAGTTTATTTGTTTTATTTTTTCCATCAAGGTCACAAAACCCAGTAGAATCCGCCTCAGCAAATACAGAAATGCATAATAGGGGAGCCTTCAAAAGCAAAATTAGTCAGTATTTTACATCCTTGCAGCCTTTACATTTTACACCCCTGTTTATTTTCACATTAGATGGCAGGATGTGGAAATGCTTGTTTGGGCCAGAAATGTCACATTTTAAGAAGGCAGTTGTTTAACTGAACAGTTAAAATAGTGTAGCCCTGGAAGTCACATGTACTTTTCTATATAAAACTGTTAGTTTGAGCCTGAATCCTGCTGGAGCGGTAAATAATCTTGTTTATTACCCCTGACCTAGCACCCATATATCATGTATATCCTCTACTTTATTGTTCTGCCTGCACGACCTTATCGTTCTCTTCTTATTGCACTGCACCTGCTATTAGTCTGCTGTTGCCACCTTTCTCATTGAACACTTCCTTGCTGCAGGTGCACTGTGGGCGTGCACGGTTTTGTGCTTGTTGTTCTCCCATACAGAGATTTATATTTAGTACACTGATTGAAGATGCTGATAATCCTTTGTTTGGGATAGTATTTAGTATTTAGATTTGATCATTTTCAAGTCAAAAAATTTCAAGCTTTCTTGTTTTTCTTTTATTAATGTGAGTTAAAAACCTTTCTTGAAAGAAGATTTAGACCACAAAACACTAAAACTTTCCATTAACGTTTACGATTATAATAATAAAATATAATAATATGTACCTATGTGTAATCTCAGCAAAACCGGTGGGCTATTCATTCTACAATAAATACAGTACGTGTTTAAATAAACTGAATCATACACCATCATACTACAAATGGGTGACGCTGATTCAGTGGCATTATGTTATAATGTCTGAAATGTGTTAATATAAATACATATATGTGTTAATATAAAATTATATATTTTTTATTTTTTCACCTTCTATTCTGTTAATATTTGCTGCCACAATGACCCAGAGGATCCTCAAACCTGTATTTCAAGATATTGGCCTAAATCTTGCCGTAGATGGAGGGATTTTGACTTGACATGTTTGTTTCTGCAGCAGCGTAGTGGCGAGGCAGTGAAAGTACACCAGCTGGATGTGGCCATTCCCCTGCAGCTGAAGAGCCAGCTGAGGAAGGGGTGTCCCGGACCAGCATGCACTGGGGAGGGAGACACTGACATCTCTGACACCATGCAGTTTGTCATGCTCACACGCAAAGGCAACAAGCAGCAGGTAAGATCTTCAAAGGATCATACCATACATTTTCCATGTTAAGTGGAAGATTCTTCAAGTTCCTGCTAATGATCCTGATGCCACATGTCAAATCTAAGAGATTTGTTCAAACATTTGATTGACATTTCATTGTACTGTGACACGCCTCTGGAATTGTTTCCTGCACAGTTGGGAATTGGCTGGCAGTGAATAGCTCCAGAGCGATATTGCAACATTGATTTAACAAAGTCTTCCATTGTTGCACATGCATGTAAAAACACAGTCAAGGAGGGAAATGCAAAAAAAGAGCAAAGCCGCGTTAACAGTTGTGCTTATCGCTTACCATGCTGCGGTCATGTTATTGTGATTAATATGTTACTCATCCTCGACAGTGTGAAAGTCCACAAAGTTGTGCTGCCAATGCCATATGTGTGGAGTTTAAATTTATATTGTCTGTAGACTGTAATAATTAGCGCACAACTAGGCAGTCTAGCTCCTTAGCTGCCTCCCAGCATTTGATGTGGTCCTTCAGCCATGCTGCATCAAGAATTACTCCTTAGAGCAAATCCTGCTGTCTAGTAGCGTTGGATTACTGTCACAAAATACACTTAAATCTCAGATCTCACATAAACCTTCCATATCTATAAGTAAAGTCAATGAAGTGGTGTGCTCGTTGCATATTTTGCTGTGTATGGCATTTCAATCTAAGCACCACGTCCTGCCTATAAACCCCTAGATGGCAAGCATCTACCTAGCACTAAGCTAGTTTTCACCTGTTTTGCCTGTGTGGAAAATCACAGCTGGTTCACAGTGAAGAGGCTGCAGTAACACGTGTGATCGCCCTTTAGCTTTAGCCTAGGCAGCCCCTGATCAGAGGACCTAAGGGACCTAGAGGTAGTGTAAGGGCACCAATGTCTCATTAACAGCAAGATTTTGAAGTGGATTCTGCTGCAGACAGTGAGGGTCCACGAGGGGAGGAGCGATCAGCTCCCTCCTTCCTCCTGAATGAAATCCCCTCACAGACTCAGCACAGTCCAATCGAGGCCAGGAATAATATTGACTCGAGTTCAGCTGTGTGTGTGTTTAGGCAAACTGTAGTGGTGGAATGTGTGGTTTGAGGGCAGAGACTGGTTCTCGTACTGTAGGGTGTGTCCAGCTTTCTGCCAGGGCACCCAGTTTTATTAGAGCACTCCACACTCCCATTAGTATACATGACTTCACTCTGTTTGAAGGACACTTGCCAGATACATAATTATAAGCCAAATAATTTTTGTATTAGAGGTCAGCGAGGACACAGACAGTCTTTGTAAATAGAATTGAGAAGCCATATAGATAAGCGACATTACTTTCTCATATCCCTGTTAGAGGTACAGCTCTGCCTCTGCCGTACTGGGGTGCTGAATAAAGGAGTCCTCTGTCTGTGTGTGTTTGTGTTTGGTAGTGTCACTACCTTGTGTGGGATGTATCTGAACCTCAGCTGGACTTGCTCTATGTCGAACATGCACACACGCTTGCTGCATGTTGGTGAGAGCTCCCCAGTCTCACCCATGGGACTGAAACTGAGAGAGGGAATTTAGTCAGACAGCCAAGAACGCCTTTCCATGCTGCCTGATACACATACCTGCTAAATTCTCTATGCATGTCTGCTATTCCACCATTATCAATAGGTGATGTACTGTACTGATATTGGCCTTTTTGCTGTAACTAATGCTGAGGGCTTTAGTGGAGACTTGAAGGTTTAGTTTTTGCTTTGTTTTTGCTAGAAATGGTCAGATTGTAAGATATTTAGTGTTAGTGCTGAATTTAGGTTTAGGTTTCATAGTTTGATTCCAAAATAATTTGAACCCATATGGGCTTTAAAAACACACACACACACACACACACACACACACACACACACACACACACACACATCTTGCTCATCTTTAAGCCAATATTATCCCAGTTTTTCCACTGTATATAAAAAAAATGCTGCTTTGTGTGTCTGCTCAACAGTATAAGATCTTGAATGTGCCCCTGTCATCCCACCTGGCGGCCAACCACTTCAACCAGCAGCAGGCCGAGCAAGAGGAACGCATGAGAATGAAGAAACTCACTCTGGACATCAACGAGAGGCAGGAGCAGGAGGACTACCAGGGTATGAGAAATTTAGTAATGCTCTTCTCATGAAGTTATCACGGTTTAGTGGCTGCATTTGCTGCAGTAATCCATTCCAGCAGGGCCGGTGGGCTTCATTTCCCTTTGGAGGCTAACAATATTGGCCAGACCCTGAAGACCAACCAACTCTCCAACAAAGTGAAAATATCCTGTTTGTTCGAACTAAAACTGCTTCAGGTCTTCAGGTTAAAGATGAATTTTTACTCATGTATTAATGTGTGTGTGTGTGTGTGTGTGTGTGTGTGTGGTACAGAGATGATGCAGTCCCTGGCACAGCGGCCTGCCCCGGCCAACACCAACCGGGAGCGTCGGCCACGCTACCAACACCCAAAAGGAGCTCCCAACGCCGACCTCATCTTCAAGACTGGAGGAAGGTGAGACTCACACCCTAAACCTGCACACAGACACAACCAACACTGTGCATTTGTGACCTGCAGTACAAGGTCAAAAGCTCATGACCTTATTATGTGCTGACTCTCCTCATTGGTATCTCTTTGAACAGAAGACTTCGAAAAAAGGCAACAAATGAAAGGCATGAGAAGCGAGACAGACAGGAGAGACAGGAGAGGCAAGACAAGCAGGAGAGAAACGAAAGATATGAGATGCAGTAGGCTAGGGTCAGCCAGATGAGCCAGACCCGCTTTTGACAGAGCAGCAAAAGTGCGTACATCCAAGCCCAGCTAAAGCCTGTAATATAAAATCACCAGGGGAGCTGGGAACGTTCAGCAAGCTCATTGAGGAATTTTTGTGGAGGAGATCCACTGCATTTTTGCACTTTGTTTATCGGAAATATGTTCTGCTTTCCTGGTGCTAAGCTTACAAGAGCGATAAGTTATAGTCTTTCACAGCTGTGGAAAAATGTTGGAAATAAAGGTTATATAAAGTTCAGAATTTCTCTTCATCAAAAGAACTTATGGTTTCTTTCTTGCTTCTGCATTGAAGAATGACATATAGATCTATAGAGGAATTACATGGGTAGATGACCTGTTTCCTAAACATTCAGCCACATAAGCTCATGGTTGTTGCTACAGACGTTCATAATTAAAAAGTGCTGTATTATTGTGAATTATAAACGCAGTTGCTACCATAGCTAAATGTGTTAATCAGTGGACAAATTTATTGAAATTAGGACATGCAATCTGTCTCCTTTATCATAGTTAATGACCCTCCTGCCTGAAATTGTGACTGGTTAACACATTTTGCTTAATTCTCGGAAAGTTTCTCAGGAGAATACTTGATGCCAAAAGATGGAGTAGAAAACAGTGAATGAGAATAGACACAGGTAAGTGGTTTAGGGATGGGAACTGGTTCAACTCTGCAGCCGTCACCAAAGCAACTTATTGGTAGGCAGCACTTTCTTAGAGGTCGAAAAGGGCAAAAAGTGACAATAGTGTCACTCCATACAGCTATTGCAGAATGATCCAAGTCTTCCAAAGCCAAACCATCATATCCTGCGTGGAAAAGACCTATATTTACAATGTTTAGTGCTAACCATCACTGCAGTCTTTGATTGCAAAGCTATTGATGCTCATGTGCACCAAGGTGTCATGTGTTCTTATTCTGCTGTGAAAAACTTGCGATAGTTAAGCATCAAAAAGAAGGACACACCATTTTCAAAATATCAGCAGTAAGGAATTAATTTATGCACCTTATTTTGAATTGCAGATGTAAAAAGTAAAAAGTTCCAAAAATCATTCAGTTGTTGTGTTAGCTGCTGCATTGAAAAATCACTCAGCTAGGCAGTGACTGACCAGAACGTTTGTCCAAAAAAAAAAGAAAAAAAAGAAAAACGAAAGCAGGTGTGTCCATATTTCCTTAAAAAAACAAAAAAGTAAATAACAGCTTGGTAACAGAGAGCTCTTTTAATATGTGTGCTGTGAGCCCAGGCATAACACAGCAGTGTGAACACAGAAACACAGGAGAGTTCGTCATGAGTTCACATATTATGAGTGAACAAGTCTTGTCTAGTAGAGCCCGTACCCACAAATCCTGGGTACACATTAGTGTGCACTGTTGTGCTCTAGTGAAGATAGCAGTGTAGATGTAGCTCCTTTCCACTCTTGGTTCAGTGGTTTGGGTTGGGGAGCAAAATGACAATTGGCTGTCATTTGTTGCCCTTTTTGGAACTCTAAAAAAAAAAAAGTGCTACCCATTGACTTCAGTTGTTTAGGAGAAATCTGGACCAGGACTCTTCACCTGGGTTTCACCATGATGAACTGTTTTTTGATGTCATACATAAGAAATATATAGTTTTCAAGAAGATTTTATGAATTTTGTGACAGTCCAAGAGTATGTGCAAAACATTGTTAAACTTTTGATCAGTCTCTCCCTGTGTTATGTCCAACCAAAACATCTTGTACTGACATTTGTTCACGCCATCAAACTGCTGTGTAGCTATTCCAGTGAAGACCATGATACCTTCTGACTGTGGCAGTGAAATGGAATTTCAGCTTGCAGAATTCAGTGAACAAACGAAGCTGTATAATCCAATAATAATCCAATAATGTTTAGTCTTTTCTAGTACCATTGAAATGTATGGAGCAACACTAATTGAGGGAGGCAGGTGGTGCGGGGTGGCCATTCTTCCCTTCATAAGCCCATGGGGGTGTCCAGTCCTGTGCCGTGGAAGGGTTTTTATTCCAGCCCAGCACCACAGCAGGTTGTTTTCATTGTTCAGCTCTTCCCTCTGTAGTTGAAGGTGCACTGATCAGTGAAACCAGCTGCTGCCAGGCCGCCTAGGAATGAGAACCTGCAGAGCCACGGCACAGCACTGAACAGCACTGGTTTGGGAGGGGTAGAAATGGCCCCGGCTGCCGTGGGAAGCAGCTCCTACAGTAACGTCCTGCTCTGTCCTCCAGGAGACGCTGATCGGAGTCTGGGCCCGGGAGTGAGCGAGCCAGTAAGAGAAAGAAAGACAGGAGAGAGAAAGAGAGAGAAGATCGGAGGGGGAACCGGTCTCGTCTGAACAGGGAACGAGTCCTCCAGACGCCCACTGATGCCAGGGCAGACCACCCCCCCACCCATACAAACACTTAACCCACCGCGGGGGCTGAAGCACGAGGAGGAGAATGCTTATTGACAAGGGGGTGCGGAGGAGGGAGTGGGGTCAAAGGTCACACAGACGGCTCCCTTTCTTTTTTGTCTGATGCCTGAGACGGTAGCGGCACAGTAGTGTGCACCGAAACAAAACCAAGCCACCCGTCTGGACCAGAGAACGAACTACAAAGCTGAATGAACACCGGCCAACTAACGGACAGACGGATCAAACAGGATGAATGGATCACCTCCAGCCATCAATGTAGCACAGGAGTAGGAAGTGCGACAATTTACTCATGTTTAGGATACAGAGTTTAGAAAGCTGTGATTTGACAGAATTTGTATGAAAAGAGTAGCGGGGAGGGAGGGACTCAGCATCCACAGGGATCCTTTTGACTCTTCAAACTGGGAACGCATCTGTTCAGTCTATTTTTCTCTGTCTAACTTAACTGCACACTGTTGTCAAGGCAGCTCTGAGAGGAAGACGGGTCGCCCACTGACAGACCATGTAGAGGAAGACGCCATGGTGCGTACACACAGGAAGTGTGTGACTTTGTTTCATCGTGAAACTCTTTTTGGAAGAACTTGGGACGGTGACGACCGTGATGTGGGCAGAGGCAGCGTCAAACGACTTGCGTCTGATGATTCACAAATAAATATATATATATGTGTGTGCGTGTGCGTGTGTGTGTGTGTGTGTGTGTGCGTATAAATGTATGTACACACACATACACACACACACACACACACACACACACACATATGCGTACATATGCTTTATTTTTACCCAGCTTTTAGCTCTCTAGATGTTGTGTTTCACTTACAAGAGCATCAAACGGTTAGTTTTGGCAGCATCCAGCTTGTGTTGATTTGGATTTGTGTGCCGTAATGTGGTAAAAGCATATATTTTTTTGGACAAATTGATAACACCCTTATCTGTGTGCCTGAGAGTCATGCTTAGTGATGCCAATAACTAGACACTGTTGGATTATTTTTCTGTTGAACCTATAGATAGATATACTCTGTATTCTGCTGCATGAGCCTTTTCTGCACCAGCTCTCTAAAGCTGTCCTCTGCCTTTGTTGTAGTAAAGTGACTCAGATTCTATAGTTGGTGTCCATGTCATAAAATTCCAAACTATATTGTTCGTTTATGCCAGCAAAAATGCCTTCTGCTTTGTGTTTTGGCTCATGACAGACAAGAAATTATATCGCAATAAACGTATGAAAAAAGTTTTGTCTATCTCCATACACTATACATTCAGTTCAGTTAGAGATGTATAGATGGCCATACCAGTGGTTTTAAAGGCTTGGCCCCTTTGCTGCAGTGTCCCCACGTTTTATATTGCAACAAACTATTTTCAAATCATGTGGGAGTACTAAAGATTTCACAACATAAAATCAAAATCCATAGATTTTCAAAGTCAAATTCTTAGTTGAAACATCCACCTTATAATGTTCAGCTTCTGCAGCTAACAAAGTCATCAGCATTTATTTATTTTATAGAACCGATAATTGGCTTTGTAAAGCAAACATTTGCCTGGGGATTACTTTCCCTGTCTCTCTACACTGAATTTCAAGTGACAACACAACAGTGCTGCTGCTTTTAGAAAAAAATAATGTGGATGGCTTTATTAATGTGATGCAATACGGGTGTGAAGAAAGTTTGAAGTGTGAAAGTTCATTTTCATATTGCAGTGGAATGAATGGAAACCAACGGCTGGTTAAAAGGTATGAAACATAGTATCAGAGTTCTAAAACATGACTGCGAATCCATTTCCTCACTTCCTGCCTGGCTACTTCGTCTCAAACGTATGCAATACATTGCAAACATACTACAGGACATACTCATACACACTCAAGAGCAAAGAAAACTATGTCAGTTTCCTTTGGTCACTCCCAAAGATGGCCAAAATGCCCTCACACACACACACACACTGTTAAGTGTAGTAGCCTCCAGCCACACACCTCAGGAAAGAAAGCTTCTCTGTTGAAGCCTTATGCAATAGTCTGCAATCTAGACAGCATGAGTCTGTGTGGAGTGGTCAGCAGCACACAAGGCATCCAATGTGAAACCTGGAATATGTCAGAAAAAATGAAAAAGTTATGAAATGTCATTGCACAATCAAGAAAAAGTGTCTGCCAGAGGCCTCGGGATTTTATCCAAAATGATGGAAGACAAGCAGAGGGCCTATTTTGCTGTCTTAGCCCAAGTTGGGTGTTTTGTTTCAGCGAATACACCAAGCTTTCAGAGACTGGCCTGTTTTTCAACTTGTTGAGTAAAGCAAGCATAGACATGAAAATCAAAAGTGACAGTGGGCCACTCAAATTATTTTAGAAGTGCAAAAATGAGAACTTTTCATACATCTATACCTAAATGGTAATTAATCTTAATTGATATATAGCCAGGTCTGGCAGTTTTACGGAGGATATTGTTCAAATTTACATAATATATGATATATTTTTAATGTTATATAAAATAATATTGTTTTGAGCTAATAATTTGACAAGGGTCTACTCTCCAGGATATAGCAGGGGAGGCTGGTGGAAGTCTACAACTGAATATCACTGTGGTGGATGAATTCATGGTTGCTCACCTGAAATAGTTCCAAAATAAACCTGGCTACATCACCTACTAAATCAACAGTAGGCTATTTCCTATTTCAAATGTATGAAATGTCGGTTTTCAAACTCTGGAAAACGTTTGCTCAAGTATTTAGCATGCAGCACTCAGCATTTACATGCACACCATTAGCTTGATTACCGGGTGTAACCAGTTTAAAGTAACAGTTTAACTGCATGATGGTTTGAAGTCACACAATTTCTCTTTTCACGCCCCAGCCCTGTGCCATGCTGTTTGCTTTGCAAATACAACATAGTTACAATGTCTACATGCACAGTTTGAGAGGCCAAAAGAAATATAAGGCATTCATATGTTATAAGAAACACAAAAATGGAGCTGAAATCCTGGTGTGTTGACTAGGTTATGTTTACTATGATTATGTGTTACATGCTTTTATCTGATAAAGATAATGAGATAAAGGTGTTAAACATGACAAATATTATTTTCTTAACTGGGTTAAAATTCAGTTGTTGATGTGCAAGTAAATGCACTCAGACAAGGACTCCAAAAGTGATACACATCATGCCACAGACCTGTATTTGGTTAAGATGTAGTCTCAGGGATCTCCATCTGGTAAGATTTGGTTATTCCTTCACTGTTTTTAATGTAGATTTGCAGATTAACAAAGAAACTCATGAAAACCTATGAATGTAATAATCATTCTTATACATTCTCTCATTGGACTAATTTCCAGTCAATGAAATAATAGTGAAATTAAAATATTCCTATCTTTTCTAGGGCCCCCTGGAACATCCTCAAGGACACCTGGGGGTCCCTGGACACCAGGTTGAGAAACACTGGCTTAGTGAGCCAATGGGTCAATATCCCAAAAACTTTGTGCCCTGCATTAAGTTTCAACTGAAGTGAATTATTCTCTAGACATCACTAATCATTAAACACCATGCATTCACTCCTTTCATTCCAGAGTAAAACGAAGCAAAACAAAAACTTCACAAGTTGTATTATTCTCTTTAATGATTGACCAAAACTTAACATATATTTAGCAGAGTACATGTTTCAGAATTTAGGAATAAAGCATACCAAGCTGTTGTACCATAGCAGCAACTGTTGGATGGCCACTGATCTCCCAACTACTATTATACACATTTTGACTTGCTGATACATTTCATTAGTGTGGGTTATACAGTATGTATATATGTATGTATGCACCACTGGATACTTCAAAATTATTGTAGATGAGCTACAAAAAACCGGAGTCTGTAAACAAAATTCACAAAAAGATCGGCACAGCTGCGCTTCCATAATGCACAACTGCATGATTCAAAAGATACTTCAAGAGTTACTGTAGAATACCTACAGAGGCCGGAGTCTAACAAGGACACACAGGTTTCTCACACACACAGGCATGCACACACACAGATACACTCCCTAACACACTCTCGCTCTCTCTCTCTCTCTCTCACACACACACACACACGTCAGGTTTCATACCAGCAAGGGTGGCAGACACATATGTTACAGTGACAGTTAAATAACACACTTCAAATGTCAGAACAGCAGAGTCATCAACAACAGTGTGACAGGGGAAAAAACAAGTATCTTGGCATGTATTTCTAGATTCTGTGGTTTGAGTGTTTGTGTTTTGTACAATGCCATGTGCTCGCCCATTCCCCCACGGTATTTTTTTTTTTTCTTGTTTCACATACTCCCTCAGTGTAGTAAAAAGTCCTACCCACACCTCATTCCACAGTCTGTGGTTTGGTGTGGGAGGCTTGTCCGTGGAGTATAAATACCCTCCAGCCAACTCTGTAGTTAGCACAGCTTACCATATTGCTTCTTCCAAGAAACCCAGGCTCTTTTCACTAAACTCTAGGACAGAGGACTCAGTGGAATCATTGGTACAACAGTCATGCATTTCCTCTACATCGGAAATAGGAACAAAACTAATATGAGATATCACTTAATACACAAATCACCACTAGTTTTCATCTCTAATTCCTCTCTTCAGTTTTTGCATCATTCCTGATGACAGTGGTCTAATTTCGTGTCCTTTACTGTTCTTTCCAGTTGTTGTACCCAAAAGTAGGCTTCTTTAGAATCTCTTGATTACAATAGAGTTATGATCACTTCAGAATAATAAATTGCTCTAATAAAAGTGCTTTCAGCTTTGTTCTTGCTCGTAAGCGCTGAACTACTGTGACAGAAACACACACACACACTCTCACACACACACACATATATATATACACACACCACTGACTACAATGCCCTCCAAACCAACAATGCCCAAGTCAGTAAACAAACCAGTGAAAACAAGAGGTCACAAGTTCCCATGTAACAGGGGCATAACAGATTACACAGCCTGTTTATGTCAGCTAATTTCACTTTTCTGAAAGCTGCTTAAAAGAATATGTCATGATAATACAGTTACCTAAATAAATATGGTTTCCGTTTGCCTTTTGAGAGAACCGTGGGGAGCCTTAAAAAATTTGTTCTCAATGATGTTGAAAACATCCAGAAGATTCTTCTCCTCAAATAGATGCTTGTACCATCCATTAGAGACCTATAATTTCTAGGTAATTAGAGGCACTCTAAAGCAATTGTTCATGTTTCTTTCTCAACAGTTCATCAGCAAAACTGTGTGTGTATAGCAACTGTACCATGACTTGTTTGTTGGAGCTTTCTGTTGACCAGGAACCAGGAACTGAGAACTGGCTGTACAGGTCTATTGTAAGATCCAGCTCCATTCCACAGTAAATGTAGGTCTCTTTCCGACCACGCCTTAAACACAAATGCATACACACAGAAACTTCTGGAACTGAGATTCAGGCTCTGCAGGTCAAGACTGAGCAATGAAGTAGATATCAAAGATTTAGAAAGTGTCTTTCAGAAGCCCCAGTTTCCTCAGTGCTTCCCGGCGTGACTCGTCTGTGGCTCCCCGTCCAGAAAATTGCACGGTGATGCCCTGGGGACGAAACGCTGCCTGTTTGGAAGTGGACCTCCGTCTTGGTTCAGGAGACTGGTGCCGTGCCACTACTTTCTGTGGGCTGTGAGAGCTGTGGTGGCGGCGGATAGGTTTGGGGGCCAGGGCTGGGGCTGGAGCTTTGGAAGTCCTTGCTGGGCTGGCTGAGGAAGGGAGAGTCGCGCTGGTGGAGGGAGTTATGGTTCGGGTTTTCCCTCCATAACTGTTGAGCTCGTAGGGTAGCATTTCTGATTTGGCAGGGGATGGCATCGTTCTGCACTTGTCAATGTGAGAGCTGAGGATGTCTGGGAGGTCGTTCCTGGACATGAGTGGAGAGACACCAGCCATGACTTTTGTCTTTCCTCCATAGCTGTTGAATTCACTGGGGTTAGCCAGTGTGGGTGGGAGTGTTTTGCTATCAAGGCTGCCTGAAGAAACCACAGGTTCTTTCCTGGAGGAAGCAGAAGGGTTCACCACAATGGTTTTCCCTCCATAGCTATTAAAGTCCAAAGAGGTAACCTCAGGAGGAGGAGAGAGTTGTGGCTTGCTTTCAAAGGGAGGTGGATAGTAGCTGCTTTGTGTGACTGTTGCCGGTGGCGAGGGGCTTGCCCGAAGGGTTTTATCTCCAGCGCTGCTGAGGGAGTCTGTCAGCACATTCTCTGGTTTCCTGTCAGCATGAGTTTGGCTCTGGGTTGGATTGGGAATATTGGCCAAAGGAGGTTTGATGCTGGGTTCTGTATCTGTGTGAGGAGGTGGGGTGGTGCTCTTAGGTGTAATAAGGAGAGACACACCCCCAGACATAGCACGGTTCCTGGTCAGGCCCAACTTAGACAGCGCCTCCTTCCTGGATTTGTCTGGTGTAGGATCCCTGAAGGAAATACTGCGAGTGGGAATGTTTCGAGTCTTTTGTTCTAAGACCTGCTCGCAGTTTACCTGCTCCAGAGGATGCGACGTCCCTGATAAGTTAGCCAGCATCTGTGCCCGCCTCTCCTGGATGTTCACATTAGCTAGCGACTGGTTATGGTGCTCCTTGTTGCCAAGCATCACGCTGATGTTAGAAGGGAAGCGGGTGGGCTTAGCAGAGGTAGGAGGGCCCTGTTTGGCTGGATGATCAAAGCTGTAGCTTGGTGGCTTGTCAGACTCTAGGCTCCTACGGCGGAGAAGAATAGAGGGATGGACACTGGCGGGTCCACTTGCTTGGTTCTCAGCTATCTTCTGGGCAATCAAGACTGGAGTGGGGATACAGCCTGGGGGATGGTAGGCAAACTGGCTATCTGGAGGTCCATGGCTGCTGACAGGTAGGGGAGCATCATACTCCAAAGGTAAGCTGTCCACTGGATCACGCCTTGGCTTTATCTCAAAGTGGCTGTCAGGACTCACCACCATGCTCTGGAAATCTAGGATGGACACATGTCAAAGAATATGCTTCAATACCTACTGCCCTTGTTTTGACTGAGATAGAATTATGAACAACATCTTGTTAAAACTGCATTAGGCAACTTTGCATATTGAGGACTTCAAATGACAGTGAGAGGTGACCATTTTAAAGATTTGAACTTCAATACTACAACAGCCGTGATGCAGTGATGGCAGTGACTTGCACATGCATGTTAACGAAGCTGGCTACTCTGTGATGGTTTATACCAAAAATACTGACTGTATGACAGAGGGTGGTTACGAGACTATATTTTGTGCCTAAGATTCAATTGATTGCCTCCTGCAGGTGGAGAAGTGTGGGTAACAGAATTTCATCTTGGGACAACAGAATAATATCACAGGGTGTCGTGGGGGAAGGATGCTGTTTCCACTTTAGGCCTAGCCTGTATCGAATTATCCTGATATTGGACAGCAGAACAGGATATACTCCTGTTCCTCATGACTCAAGACTACAGGTTCTCGTGTTCCCGTCAGGCCTGGACCTGCTCTCATTCCCATGGGTAGATTTGATTGGAATCTGCGTGAGATGCCTGATTGGCCGGTCGACAAATTCTCTTACTTCGAGAAGTAAACATGGAAGACGCTATGAAAAGTCCTAGTATGATTTATCTAATGCTGACCAGTGGTCTTTGGGACAAGCACTGGCTTTGGGTAAATCATTTCAGATAGAAACGTGGCCAGACCCCACTGAAATACAGCACAATTCATGGGGTCTGGAAACCAGACAAGTTGCAGTCCCATTTCAACATTTAGGCTAATGTATGTATGATGAATTTTTTTTACAAAAGGTCTTGCTTAGTGCAATTTTAACATCAGTTATCAGATCTTGCCCAAAAAACAACCTATTGCATGTTTTTTTTTTCTTAATAAACTGTGAATGTACAATTAGGTCAAGCTGTGCAGTACACTACCTGGCATGGTGGGATTGAAGAGTGGCTCGTTGGTCTGAACCAGGTCCGGGCCTGGTCGGACCAGGTCTATAATGTCCTGGTCTTTAGGACTGGGTGGTCTGTTTACCAAGGAGGACATGAGGCCAGGGTTTGGACTTGGTGCAGAAGGCAAGGTTGGGAGTCCATCTACCTCTTCAATAGGACTACTGCTCACTGGGGGCTTCACCAGCTCCTGCTTTCTCTCCTCCTCCTCCAAACTCTCCTCCAGGGAGTCAATGGTCTCCTCGAAGAACAGGATACACTCCTGCTCCTCCTGACTCAGGAACTGCAGAGTCTCATCTTCCTGTCGGGGGTAATACCAAGCCAGAGACTGCTTATTTGTGGAGCCTGGACTGTAAATCTTTTCACATTAATATCAATCTCCGTTTGTTGTACTTTCTTGTAAAGAGTAGCATCATTATAATCATCATCCTTGTCACCACTTCACTATTTAAATTAACTACTTGTCTTAAGCTTATTAATTTCAAGACCTTCATGATGCAAAACAAGATTTGTCTTTCTATTCATGATTACACTGAAAACCCTGTCTCAAGCCACTCAGCTGGCTTTCTCATACAGTAGGTGTGTGTGTGTGTGTGTGTGTGTGTGTGTGTGTGTGTGTGTGTGTGTACAGAGAACATAGGGCTGTTTGTTTCTGCATCTCAACCTCCCAGACTTCTTTCCCACCCTATATTTAGCTCAAACGCCCCTCTCTTCTATGGGAGGGACCTAAATCGTGACTGCACCTCTCTCTCTCCTTGGCTCTCTCCACCTCTGCCTCTTGCGTAGCCCACATGGCTACCTGTCCTGCCTCACACAGCGCAGCCCCTGTCCACTGCACAATGGGGTATCCAATGACAGCACTGCCTTGATGGCTGAGCTACTGAGTGACTATTGATTTTTCCTCTGCAAACTGAGGTCTTTTTCAGTCCAGACAAAGGTCAAGTCCACCTATTTAAACCAAACCAGATGGTGTTAGGGAACAGCTCCAACAACCAAATGTGATGCACTCAGAGGTAAGTAGAAAATATATTACTCACACATAGTGACACGACAATACACTGTTTTGATCATATACTGTGTATTACTGCAATTACATTGCCACTAACCAAATGGAAGGTGCTTATTTGTGCTATTCTAAGGGTATGACCTCCAGTTTGTGGTTGACAAGGTTACCATGACGGCACGCAGTTGTCTGTTGCTGACATAAAATTTGCAAACAGGGGCAACTGGTGGCTTAACAAGGTTAACGTGAGCCTCGTTTTGCTTTACACATAGGCACAAAGACACCTGTGGCAACACCCACCTGAAACCAATATGAGATAACACTGATATGCTGGTTTCAGCAACAATGAAAGATGGCTATTGTAGTAATGCAGTCAAGACCCAGAAAACTGCAGCTTAACCGGTTCAGCTGTGTTGTGTGTTGATAAATGGATGTCATCCCCAAGGCATGCAAAGGGGATTAAGTTGTTAAGCAACAGTAATTTCTCTGTTTGCCAGGACTACTTTTGTTGTATAAACACAACTCACTCCTCAGTCAAGGGTGAATTACAGTCTGCACAATAAGCATCAACTCTTAACTTGCGTGTGGTAAAACCAACAACTGACAGCTGGAAGTAAATGCATTCAAATGAAATAAACATACGTGGAGTGTTTACTGCTCAACTTGGCTGAGTTTTTCCTTAGGTGCAACATGTGGAAAATTCCCTCTCACTCTAACCTTCCTCTACCTGCCTCACTGCTTCCTGGATGGGCGGAGCCTCAGAATCAATATGGGAAGCCAGCTCACCCATGGTAAACCCTTTTTAAGAACAAAGAGGCTGGCGGGCCTCATGTGGATGCCTCATCCCTCTAATAGTTTGATCTGTGTATATGATATCTAAGGTTCCTTTGCTTTAAAATGCATTTATAGCAGCTTTGGTAGTTTATAATTTATTTCCTGTACTGATTATGTTTCAGTAGTGCTACAGTTATTTCTTCACTCTTAGATATACACAGTAATTGTGTTTGAAGTTAAATGACCTTTGTTGGAATATTACTTATTGAAATGAGGAATTATGATGTCTAGATTAATATAATTCATTATCCCTTTTCTTATGTTGTCAAATAAATCAGTTTAAACTATTCCAAAATAAAAGACTGGACTGGGACTCCTGCCTTTGCCCATTTGTCCTAATAGACAAGCCATTAAGCTGGAACCAGACTATCCTTTAGAGATATCATTATTCCTTCAGGCTAAAAAAAAAAATCTTCACTACTGGCAGATGAATCCCCAGTGAAAATGATTTTCCACACACTTAAATCCATGCAGTTTACATTAATGTATGGTCTGGTCATGTTATTACTGGCTTAAGGCTTGGCTCAATAAATGTCAAGTGGATGGATGGATCTATGGGTGCAGAAAATGTAGTAAAGGTACAAGACAACTTAATACTGACTCAAAGGTAATTACTGATTAACCACAATGGCTTCCTAATACTCACGCTTGACCTGGAGTTTTGGCTGGCCCCTCCATTGACTCCGAAGTGGAGCTGAGGATTGGCCTGCAGATGGATGCTCATGGTAACCGGGTCAGTGGTCAGCTGGCCTTTGGACATCTCATGGAAGGCCCAGTTTTCCCAAGTGGCTTAAGGAGAAAACCAGAAATATTCCTGGTTTCACTCCGAAGAATCATCTAATCCTCTTCTTTTCAGCCAGAGCCTGGCAAAGACAGAAGGGGAGAGACAACAATCATGGTCAGTCAGAATGTAAAGAGACAGGTGCTGTCACCTAAAATGTCACCGTGATGTTGCAGAGAGGTTTTGGTGTCCACTCAACACTTAGTAGGGTCAACTCAGCACATATAAAACCAGTTAACCTCCTATTTGCTATGCAAATATATAAACGGTCTATTCCAACCGACACTCAGCTGATCCTTTAAGAGCAGGTGCTTCAAGGTCAAAACCAACTACAGGAAGCTGTTGCCTTCACAACCACAAGCAATGGCTGAGTGCATCTGTTTGGCCTGGGACTCCTCATTGTTGATTTGGTTTTCATTCTAGCAGTGGAGGCATCTGCTTCAGTCTTTGTCTCTGTAAATCTGAGAGTTACAGCTCAGCATCACAACAGAAGTAAAAAGCTGATGGACCAGTTATCCTGGACCTGGCAGACCTGCAAAATAAGCCCCACAGCTCAAAGGCAGTGCTTGTTTGTCAAGTGGGTGATTTGGCCCACATTCCTTTCTAAAGTAGTTCTGATAAGGACTAAGCATAATTCTCTAGTGTGGTGGTCTGGAACCAAATGCAAATAAGTGTTATGTTAAAAAACAAACAAACACCATATTTATGGCTGAAAAAAGAGTAGGCGTGGTCACCACAGTCCATGATAACTTTGATAGGATTACTATAGAAAATATCACGCTGAAATACTATCCTATAGAACAGTGCCACCATAGGAGATAAGGACACCATAAAACACTCACTGTAAACACAGAGAGTCACTGTAAACTCACTTTTGAGTACTGAAGGCAGATGAAGAAATATCACAGGAATATAAGATAAAAAAAATACCATAAACCACAATGAGGTCAGTGTAAACTCATATAAACTCTACTTAGCAGCTGAGATGCACTATAAGACTCTATAGGAGTATCAAAGAGATAAAATAGGAGGTGAAAACACCAGCAAAATGCCAAGACACGTTAAAACACAATAAATGGATAATAATGGATAATAAACAGGAATATAATATAAATGATATAGCAGATCAATTAGGGAAACTTTATGAACTTAAGTAAAAAGAGAGTACGAGTTTTTTTCTTTTTCTTTCTTTTTCTTTCTTTCTTTCTTTCTTTCTTTTTTTTTTTTTTTTTTAAACCCAGCAGCACAGATGACTTACCCAACATCTCCGCAGTAACAGCATCACTGCCACGGCGACAGATCAATTATGTTTAAAAAAAAAAAAAAAAAAAAAATCATTAACTTGCAAGAGGGAAAATGGTCTGTCTACTCTCCTGCATACGAATAAATCATATATTTATTGTTTGAGCTGGTTGTAAAAGTAACCGTGGTGTTGCGCTCTCTCCGTGCTGACTTGGTGAGCTCCGTGTGCGTAATGGGGCCAAAGTGGCACCGTGCGCTCTGGTTTGTGCTCCAGACAAACTCCACCCAAGCCCGTCAGTGGCGACGCGGGGAGGAGTAATAGGTGGGAGCGGCTTGGATAAATTCAGGTGTGAGAATACTGATGTTGTGGAGGCAAATCCGTCTAAACTCTGCCCCCCCGCTTCCATGCCCCTGTGATCCAACATAAACAAAGGAGATAAATTCATAGTATACATCATAACAAAGGTATCAAACCGCTGTAAGCTATGTGAGTATGGTTTGTAATGAAAAAACAAACAATAATTAACGTTTTCTCCAATTGTAACAGATTTTTCTTTCTTCAAATGGGTGCATTAGCACTTAGTATAGATTAACTTTATTTTTTAGGGTCATGTCCTCTGCATCCTGTGCAGTCCTGACCTAAAAAATGTATTTTTTAAAAAATGCATTGATAAGGATAAAAAGGAGAAAATCAGTTAGTGTTTCTTTTCTCATGCCCAAAGTGTCCAAATTGCAGTGTAATTTTATTATTTAATTTCACTTAACTTTTCGTTAGGCTACCCAGATCACAAGAAGGAGAGGATGGGGATGGCTTTAAACTAGTGCTTAAGCCTACAGGATTTTTTCCCAGTAAGAATTAAACTGTAAATATTTATGAAATTGGGAAGATATTATTATGATGACTTACTGATTAATTATTACTGTTATTATTTTGACATTGTGTAGGGTACATTCAGTACCCCAGACGGTGTGCAAATACAGTTAAGGTAGACATCACCACCTAGTGGATACAAAGAGTAACACTATATGGGGTCAATCAAGGCAAAAGTAGTGTGTCTGGATGGAGATAGGTAACAATAATACAGTATTTATTAATCTTCAGTCAGGATACTACAACTCGCGTTAAATACAACTGGGACATGAACCACCCTGATCTTCTAAGCCAACGCCTTTATCATAAAATATGTGGAAAAGGAGCTGAAGCTGTTACACACGCTTTTGCTTGCTTTTGCTGTGTTTACACGCAGCGCTACGTGATGACGTATGTGGCAGCCGGAAATCAGGGCAGAGGGTGCTCTTGTTTGACAGAGGAAAACAGTGACAGGAGTGGAAACATGGCTCGTAGTTTACTGAGCAGAGCTGTGGATGTAGTTCATCTCAGCAGGTTAACTCTGCTGCCCGGGACACGGCTGTACACCCAGACTCAGACGGAGCCGCTGACCGTGAAACAGGAAAACAACAGAATAAGGTCGAGTTTATGTTAAAGTGTGTCGTTTTGGGGAGGTTTAACGAGACTTAAACGACAAACTCGGTAAACCAATCTGCTATTCATTCACGCAGTCGTCCTTATTTAAGGATTTTCGTCTCGATATATTTCCTCTGTTAAATTCGGCGTACAGCTCGGTCCACCAGGCACCATGTTACTGCAGTAAAATCACCTTGAGAACTGGTTCCCGCCGCTCTGCACCGTCCAGCACAATCTGTTTTCGTCAAAGAACAGGCAAACCAATACTAAAAGTTCAAACTTAATCGCCATAAGCGTTGCTTGGTGTATTAACGTCCGCTAACTATTTGTTAAACGTCTTAAGTTTCATTCTGCCAGGTGTCAATATATGCAAATGAACAAGGAAACGTTAAATATCAAAAGTTTTGAATTACGTGTGGTGTACCGTTCAGTCCACGCGACCTAGGGCACGCATTGGGGTTAGCAGATTACGTAAGACTGTGTTTTTCAGTTTAGTTTGTTAATTATATCGCTTAAGAGCCTTTGATGCTAACCTGAAGAAAAAAAAAAAACAGTCTAATATTTCCAAAATACTCCTGCATTTTTGTCTTAATGTGTGGTATTCAAAAGTGAGTTTACAGTACAGCGACCCTTATCCTACTTAATGGTATTTTTAAAATCTCCCACAATATTATAATACCGTTATAGTTATGGGCCTTAAAGCTGTGTTATGTGTACAGTGCGCTTTGGGTTTTCATTATAGTGATCACTTTAGGAACACTTTGTGGAAAATTTTAAACAAACTTGCAGTGAAGTGCTCACAAACCTATAACCCAGTACAGCAATAAATGTCCAACTACCAAGCATCACTTTGTTGACACCACTTTTTGTTTTGCAGGAGAATTATATTGAACAATCCCAAAAAGAGAAATGCCCTGTCCTTGGCCATGTTGGAGTCACTCAGAGAAAACATCCTGACTGATATTGACAGTGAAAATCTCAGAGTTATTATCATCTCAGGTAGATATTAACGTGTGTATGTCAGAGGGTGTGTGAGAGCGAAACAGAGAGATAGTGTTCTAACGATCTGTGTTGTGTATGTATGTATGTGTGTGTTGCGTATGTGTGTGTGTCAGCGAAGGGTCCAGTGTTTTCCTCTGGTCATGACCTGAAGGAGCTGACGTCAGCACAGGGCAGGGAATATCACACACAAGTGTTTCATACTTGTGCAGAGGTTAGTCTCATACACACGCGCACACACACCCACATCTGTCTGATATGATGCAGTTTTTTTTTTTTTGAGTCAGGATTATTTATTAAAGAATTGTTCAGTTTTACACTGGTTGTCTATGAGAAGCCCTTGAGTAATTCAGCATGTTACTCTGATGCATTTATAATGATTATATCATAAGAGGTGTAAGATATTTTAATGCAATTTCTGCAGTTAGTACAGTCCTTTATTTCCTTCAAATTATTACACTATTAGTCAATATAATTATTACATCAGTTAAATATATTACACCCCATATCATGAGATCACAATTAAAATGTGTTACACACGCAGGTTTTTACATTTTCCACCTTTAGATTGAAAATGCATTGCTTCTTGACCATTAGTACATTGCCAAGCAGTTAATACATTATCAGTTTTCTACATGCTTCAGTAAAAAATATGAGCCTAAAAAAACAGTAACACATGATAATAATACACACATGCATTAAACCACTGGTTCTTGTGTTCCAGGTAATGACTCTTATACAGGACATACCTGTACCTGTGATCGCTATGGTGAATGGCATTGCCACGGCAGCAGGTTGCCAGCTGGTTGCTAGCTGTGACATCGCCGTGGTGACGGAAAAGTCCACCTTCGCCACCCCCGGTGTCAACGTAGGCCTGTTCTGCTCCACACCAGCAGTGGCCATAGGAAGAGCTGTGCCCAGGAAGGTAAACATGAGAGCCAGTGTAGCAACAATGAGGGTTTGAGCAGAGGGACACGAGCTCTTGGACACTTTCACTGTTGTTTACTATGTTTACGTAATGTTTTGGGGTCTTGAGAACTGATACAATACTGATATTTTTGGATTAAAGCTGTACCATTAAAAAATCCAATATGATATAGTGTTGAGGGAATCATGTTCAGTGTTTATATATGATTCATGGTTCAGTGTTTCCCTTTGAGTTTTATTCTGGTCAGGGTGGAAAAGACTAACCTGAAAAGCAAACACATGAAATGATTTTATGTGGGTTAGCAGCTCTTAATGGCAGAGTGACCCGTTAAAACTGTTCTTTAAAGGTGCGCTATGCAAAATACAGCCTTTTCACAGCACCCATTTGGACTTGAAAAGGTAGCAGTAGGTAGATAGTTGGCAGTAAAAGGACTTATTAGGCTTTTTGATTAAGCAGGGAAAACGAAAATAGAATATAGGTGCGTATATAGCAGATAAATTATGCAATAAAAACTGTAGAAAAAATAACAAAAGCCATAAACCTAAATCAGCAACTACTCTGACATGACATAGCAGGAAAACACAGGTGTTACTAATGACATTAATGAGGTTGTGCTCTGTGGTAGTGCAGCAGAGAGTTTCCTGTGAGGCAGTGTGCACAGCTGCAGGAGCCTGGTTCTGTTCAACCTGATTGGAACAGAATTTGAATTAATGTCATCAGTAACACCCGTGTTCACCTGCTTCATGTCAAAAGAGCTGTTTAAACTTTTGATCAGCTGATTAACAGCCTATTTCAGTTTAATGGTTGTTTGCAATAAATTGCTTACTCAATTTTTTTTTTGTCTCACTCCCATTTCTTCTTTTTGCATTTTGAAGCTCTACTTAGAACCTTCTTAAGATCCAACAGTGCAAAATGTAAATTCTTGCAATTTTTCAACTGGTCTTAAAATTTTGATCAGGAGTATATCAGCAAACTGATATTTCTGTCTAACTGTAGTGCAAAGGATCCTTGATATGTCTTGCATCCAAGTTGAGGTCTCATTTGGGATGGGCTGTTTTTACACACCTTTTAACAGTTTGCTCTCAAACATCCTTGTATCCACCAATAAACTGAATTCAGGCCCATCTGCCTACAATTACACTGAAAGATGCTGGGTCTGACCCACTTCATGATGTTGTTTCTCATGATTTCCTTAGAGCCTCCAGTATCTGTGCATATCTTGCTTGTGTGATTGAAGTGCATTAAGTAATCTATGACTTAAAAATTGACATGAATTTGCAAACAGTAGGGAGTAGTTGTCTGACACAGCTCGAAGCCCTATTGAGTGTTTATGTTCCAAAAAATGGTATGGCCATAATGTGACTTTAGAAAGCTGGAAATCTGGTGAAACAGTCATTGATATTGAACAATAACCCTATGATCCCTGTCAAGTTGCCAAGAGATATTGCCATCTTTTGACTGAACAACTTTACCCAGGAAACAATGGGAAATTGAGCTCACATCAACTACAAAATGCATGAGTTGCCAACATGATAACATAATATCCTATTTATAATAACCTTTGTAATCTCTTATGCTGCCTATGGGAAACCTGGAGAGAATACCTGGGATATTCCAGTATTACATTCCATTTACTATTGGTGTTAGTGTTTTTTTCCATATTTCATTTTGTAGTTTTTATGTTCATATTGTACATATTTTCACCAATTTCTACTTTGTCCCATTATATTCTACTGTGACTCATTTTCATACTCCATGCGTTTCCACTTCAAATATTAGAATCGGCAGTTGTCCTATTTTCTGTATTTTTTATATTCTGTTTTTCTTTGGTGTATTCTCTTGATATTTGCTGTTGACCCAGTTGCACCACATGGGACATTATAAGCTTTATTTAACCTCATTGTTGTGCCTCTCTGCATTTATTTTCCAGGTTGCCATGGAAATGCTGTTCACAGGAGCGCCCATCTCAGCCCATGATGCTTTGCTGCATGGTCTGGTCAGTAAGGTGGTGCCAGAGGAGCGGCTGGAGGAGGAGACGTTAGCCATAGCCCAGCGGGTGTGCCAGGCCAGCCGACCTGTTGTAGCCCTCGGCAAAGCCACCTTCCAAAGGTGAGGGTCTTTTGTTCTTTAAAGAGCCAATGTTCCTTTTTATAGAAGCTGTAAATACGAGGAGGATCTGGTGGCTCTTTGACGGGGTCCACCAGTCCCCAGCAAAACTAGAATAAGTTCAATTTTACTGCAGTGTAAAAGTGCAATGTGATATTTTAGCAGCAACAAATCACACTAAAACACAGATTTTTTTTTTTTTTTGCAAAATTAGTGTATTTCTTTTAACAAGCAAGAAAAACAACATGAAAGTCTGACTGAAAACAGGAAGCAACAAGAGTTCCATGAGAAAGGTCTTAATTTTGAGTGTCAATAGCACTAATAATACCACAACAACAGGGGCTATGAATCATCTTGATTATGGTCTCATTTATTTATGGTAATTATGCCGAGGTATGTTATTAGCAAATGATGTTATTAACATTAAAAATACTAAACATAGCACCTTTACTTCATAACCATAAGCCTGCTAACAGACTGAAAAAGTCAAATTTCCAATCATGGATATAATTCACACTACCAATATTTCCCCATGTACACCACAGACATTTCTCCAATTATACTAAATCAACAGCTAAAACCTTTCCATATTGATCCCTGCGGTCAAATCTTATTAAACAGGAGACTGTGAAGTAATTTTTAAATGGGGATCCACACATAAAATCTTTTGAGAACCCTTTAATTCAGCGGCATAACCATTCACACCGTGACGTTGTTATGTTTACCCCTCAACGTGCTCACCCCAACCACGAAGACAAATGGCACAAGGTCGAGATGCAGCCTACGCCACCGCCTCCAAGGTGATGGTGGACAACCTGGCTCTGAGAGACGGCCAGGAGGGGATCCGAGCCTTCATCGAGAAACGCAAGCCGGTGTGGAGCCACACAGCGGAGACGGCCCACGACTGACGGGCGGATGGACGCTGCACTGGATGAAGTGGCTTTTACTCCATAGCGCTCTAGTGATTATCCTGATAGTTACACTCTGAACCTGGCGTTTGGTTGATGGTGTGGAATTTCAGAGGCATTCCAGCTGAAATGATGAGGCTGAGCAACTGATGCAGAAATGAGACTCACCAGATCCCAAGAGACAGAAGCTTTGAATTCTCAGACAAGTAGCCTTGCCTCTTACAAGACCATGGTGAGGAGATGAGAAGGAAGTACATTAGGACACAGGAAACTTGAGATGGTCATTAACAGTCACAAATGTTCTACAACTTAAGTACACTGCTCTCACTATATCTGTCTAATGTAAGGTATATTTCAATGGAGGACCTACAACTGGCACAAAACAACCAGTCAGAAGTACCACAATTATCACAAGCTACCACAAAACATACAACAAAGTATCACAAAACACTACAATTATGATACCATGAATTATGGGGCACTTTGTGGTACTTAGTTGTTCATTATGGTATGCTTTGTGATTCTCTGAGGTATTCTCAGCGGCACTCTGCAGTTAACAGGGCAGTTTTAGCAGTTCCTGTTGTACATGAATAACTTGATTCAAGTGCAATGAAAAATGTGAAAAGAGCTGTTTTTTTTTTTTTTTTCATGTGATACTCTTTATGTGATACCTGCTGTACAGGGAGGCCTTGATAAATACAGAGTAATGTTATTGATAGCTAATGAGGGATTGACAAAATCTTTGAGGTGATGGGAAGAAGCCTGTGATGTCTCAGTGCACCGTGTCACCACAGCAGTGTTGCATCAGGCTGCAGTTTTGCCACGTTGCCATGTGATGGTGTCGTCGTGCAGATCTGAAGAGTGAAGGTGCAAAAAGAGACTTCAGAGGCTCACATACAGCAGGAGTAAGAGCCAGCTGATCATATCACACTTCATTTCTGTGACTTTTCAGAATAAAAATCTAATAAAGTAAATGCTTTGTATCAAGGGTACAGCATGTTTTTATTTTCTTATATGGCTGGATTTATTCAAAAAGAAAAATGGCCATTTTTTGGGAGCATAGCCAAGCTTTCACTGCTGTCAAAACATATGAATCATATGTATTTTTGTAAGCCTTACTAGGGAAAAGCAGGGGGAAATTATGATCAGTGGATCACTGCCAATCCCATTCAAAGCTACATAGGTCAAAGGAATAAATGTGTGTACTGGACTGCTTTTTGTAGTCAAAGGTCATGCCTGGGTTTTAGATTTCATATCAACAAAAATTCCAACCACAAATGCTATCAAATGATACTGATCTCTGCAGGAACAATACTTTTGCTGGGACAGGAGATAAATTTGGGAACAAAATGTTTCCAGGTTCAGTTGGAAAAACTCAGTCATTGCTGTTTGGCTTTGTGGGACGCTATATGAGCGTGAGTGTGTAGGTAGTAGTTGATACTAGCCAGTCTGTAATTATATATTTCTATGGCACTGCTTTGTAAGCAGAGTTGACATTTAATAACAGGATGGCTTCAGTAATAACAGTTGTCTCAGATTAGGGATTAATCCTGAGAATCTCAGGTGTTGATGGTTCAACCAAGTATTTATCCAAGTGAGCTTTTCTGAGCCTTTTCTCCAATTTATCCGCTTATTTATACAACTTTCCCACTACGGACAAAAATAACATGGCACAGTGGTGGGCAGGGGTTCAAAGCATCGTCCTGGTGCATCACAAGCATCTCTTTAAGCTCCTCTTACATAAATAGGATGACAAATCCATGGTAAGTCTTCACACTACTGTCAGCAAACATCCATTACCATGCAGGCTGTAGGCAGGCAGGCATCACAAGCAGGATTTTGTTGTTCTCCAGTTATTGCTCATCCCACGAAGCTCTTGACAAGACATGCCTCTGATGCCTCCATCACCTTACTAATACACATACTCCAAAGATATACAATAACAGCATGGGAGTCAGGATTGAATGGATGCTGAGCACCTCAAATGTCGACTGATCCTATCAAGCTGTGCGTCTGATTCCTTCACCAGCTTATTTATGTATAAGTAGAACTGCCAAGTTGAACCTGCCAGTATTTTCCCCCCACCACTGAGTGTAGCTTTCATCATGTGACACCTTAGTTTCCCCATTGAGAAAATAAAGGGAACTGTCAGCAAGTCACACAACAGATCAAATCTGAGACCCTTTCAAATGTAATCCCTCGAGGACCAATCAGAAAAATACGTATCTAAATCTGCTGATCACACTTGGCACACAAATGGATATCATATTTTTGGGTCTATGTAAATCCTGCCATTCTATTTTCATTTGGAAACAGGACTCCAATCTTAGGGAAAAATGCACTTTGACCTTTCCTGTGTTATCAATTTTGGATGTCAGATATTCGTCTGACATCCATTCGTCTCTGAGGAAGAACACTCACTTATTTACTGATCCAATCTCAGGATTAATAATGGTTTCCAGCCAACAGTGTGATATTTATCTTGTTAACACCAAATGTTTGTTTCTGTTTGTTACCTGGAAAATAATCTTTTATAGGAAGTCATAGAAATGTCACTTAAACACCCTGTATTCTGCATGAATGTTCACTCATTAGGAAACACTCAAAGTACCACTTCAATGCTGTAGTAAGTTGACAAAATAAAATCGATTTTCTCCTCAGCTAATGTCATACCCAGCTTCTCCACTGAGGGGCACAATATCCTTAAGAGTGGGTAAGGCATGCAAAAGGAAAAAGAGCAAAAAGGGTGGAAAAATATAAGTCTTGTAGGAATGTGCATGCTCAGGATTTCCTACTACAACACCTAGCGACTTTATGACATGACCTCCCATTTGCACCCATAAATAACAGATCCAAAGATTCATTTTCACCCCATCTGTTTTATTAAGCAAAGTATCAGAGTCGTCTGCGGTTAGTTGTTCAAAAAAAAAAAAAAAAAAAAGATAACTTAGGGGAATGTAATAAACAGTATGTCAGTACTGTTTGAGAATGACAACTTTTTCAAAACAAATGTTTGAAACAAATATGATACTCGATTAAGTATTGAAATGTGTGACTTACACAGGGGTGACTATGTAGTGTGTGTGTATGTGTATATGTGTGTGTGTGTGTGTGTGTGTGTGTGTGTGTGTGTGGGATGACTGCCTATGCCAGTGTTAAGTGCCAGTAGCTGAACAGTAGTTGATATGACAGTGTTGAGAATAATAAGACATAACTAAAGCAAACTTGCTGCATATACTAGCTCACAACCATCTCTTGCTGCATGTGCTGAAGATTTGGAAAATACAGTACAGCATCTATCAAACCTGTGTTACCTATGGTTACATAATAAATCAGAGGATTTTAAACCATCACATCAAAAACACACAAACAAAAATGGGATCTCAGGAGCCCTTGCGAAATAGCACAGTATTCCTTGAGTAGGAATTTCACTAAAAACTACACTGGCCTCAAATCCATGTAAATACACAATGCACTGTACTTCATGAGGGAATAAGAAATGCATTGCACAACAGGAATAACAGTTATTGCTGAAACAAAGCAATAACAAAATTATCTCCTTGAAAAATGAAAATAAAAGTAAAAAATGACCCTGGTCTTAATACAATGGGGGAGCTTCAAAATCGAAATGGAAATCATGACTTCCAGTGACCCAGTCATCACTGCCTCTAATTCTCTAATCTTTTGACATAATATTATTTCTTCTCTTTGAAAAATAACATATTAACAAGCATATAGAGTAAATCAGCCTCTAATGTAAATATCTGGAGCTAACATATAAAAAAATAAAGATGGAAAAAGAAGATAAATCTGAGTTTTGCTCTTTAGGAGAACGTTCCCCTACTACTGATAAGTTTAACAACTCAGTATATTAACAAAAAAAATTACTGTACATTTCAAACTCTAAAAGATATATATACTGTCACCTCTCATTAATGATTTACATCCAAAAATAAAATAAAATCTTCAGTCAGTTTTTTTGTTTTTTAACATGATCAATAAAAATGTCAGAGGCTGGTGTGTCCTGCAGCTTTACGATGCAGCATGACGGTCAGAAGGTCAGTACTTCACACATAAAGCACAAGGCGACAGAACAAAACAAGGTTCCTAACAATGCTAGGACTACTGCTTGTCTTTGCCACAGTGTCAGTGACTACACTTTTGTTTTTTTTTTCAGTGTCCCTCCATCTTTTTTCTGTCTCTCTCTCTCATTCCCTCATCCAGTCACAGCAACATGGACTCCTGCATGGCAAACGCCTCCTGTGCGTGCCTGTAGTGTGGTCCTCCGAATAGCTGGGGAAGCTGCTGCCTTATTACGGGCTGCTGCTCCTGGAACTGTGTCCTGTAGTGAAGCAGGTCGTCAGGGCTTGGGGGGAAGGTGAACTCCTGGACGGGAGACATTTGGGCCCTCTGGAAGCTGGGTGAGCGGGGCATCCCTCCGGGCGACCGAGGGGGAAGCTCGTCCTCCGCCCGCTCCAGCCCCTCTGGCTGGTAGTGTGTGTTCAGCTCACCTCTCCGGTGCCCCTCGAACCTGAAGTCTGCTTGAGTGTAGATTTGTGTGGTGGAGTTGAGCCGAGTGGGCTGGCGCAGGTAGACGGGGGTGGAGTTGCCTGGGCTTTCCAGCTGCAGGGGGCGCTCAAGAGGAGGCCTTGCGTTTTGCAGGTCATGGGCGGAGCTAGGCGGCTGCTTCCGGTAGGTGGCATAGGAGTTGTTCATAAGAGCCTTCTCTGGGGAGAGGTTGTTGGGCTGGCGCTGAGTGGTGGCATACGCCCGGTCCCCACCATACACCAGGCTGGAGGGGGGAATTCGGGAAGGTGGAGCATAGAGTCTGTCCTCTCCCCTGTTTTCCATGTTTACGCTGTAGGAGGGATGGAAGAGGGGCACCATGGTTGGCCTGTTGGGGGAGTATTGCTGGGGAGGGGTGTGGTACTGGGACTGCGTGTTGGGGTAGCCTGCCTGGACCCCTGTTGGACTGTTGAGGGAAAGTGGTGGGGGAAGAGGGTGTTTGGCCATCCTGGACCCTGTTGTGATGGCGATGACACTCCCAGTGTGGCTGGGTGTGCGGCTAGGGCTGTTCTGGTGGAGGGACGACGTACTGAAGGAGGTTTCGCTACGAAGGGTCCTCATTCTGGACGGAGGTCTCTCCAGCTCCATGACCTCAAAGTCCTGCTCAGGCAGTCCTGGCACATTGTCATACTGAGAGGCATTGGAGCCGCGGTTGGAACCGGGGACAAAGCCCCTGGAGCGGGGCCGGCGGTGGGCCAGCATGGGGTCATCTGGGCTGGAGGGGGCCGGGGACACTCCTCTGCTCAGCTGGGTGTCTCGGGCTGCTGCTGCGATGGCCGCCGCTTTGGCTGCCTCCAGTTTGGTCTCAGAGGGCTTGACCCAGCGGGGAGTGATCTCCCTGCGAGAGCTGAAGGCCGCGTTGGAGTTGTTGGCAGAGGCGTGGCTCTGAGACCTCCCACCCTCCGCTGCTAGGATGTGCTGTGGTGCTGGGGTAGGGGTTGGGGTTGGGGCTGGAGGCGGCGTCACCCCCCTCTCAGGAGTGGTGATGGTGGAAGCCAAGGGGGTGGGATGCCTTCGCTGCTCGGTGGGAATCTCACCTGATCCCCTGCTGCGAGACTCCCTCCTGTCAGCCTTGTGCTGGCGGATCAGCTTGTCCAAGGAGTCCCGACGTGCCCGGCTGGGGGGCCGGCTGTCCCGCTGGCGGTCTGGCAGAGGACTGGGGTCCCTGGGAGGCTCGGCTGGCTCAGCATGGCTCTGACCATTAGCCACGTGATTTGCCACCGGTGCTGCCAGCTCAGGAGGAAGCTGCCCTAGAGGCTTCTTGGGAAACTCTTCCTCTTTACCTGCCCAGTCAAAACAGAGGAGACTGGTTAGAATACCACCGTGAAAACATACTGAACAGTAATGGCTGAACACACTGTGTGGTGTTGATTCACATCAGATGAAAATTCACAACGGGTACATGGATTCATGCAACACCACTGCCATAGGGAGGTAAAAATAAAGGAGAATTACATTCATGACAACACTTAATCACATTTCCACAGGCAAAGAACAAAGGACAGAAAAAATACATCTGAAATAGTGTTTGATATTAATTCCCAGCTCGCCAGAGGCGCTCAATTAGGAACTGACACTCAATTGAGTAGCCTGTGAAATTATGAGTTTCACTCCATTCCATTAAACTGTACTTAGCCGCGGCAGTAGACCCGGACTAGAAAGGTCATACGGAAATAGTTCTTGATTAATGAACCTTGTTAAATGTACTTAGATTTTTAAGTACAAGCATCATAAAACCACAGAAATATTTCCTCATTTAAACTGCTATGCTTGCACCTACAATAAATATTACAATCACTTTATGGTATAAACTATGACATTATTCTGTGTTACTTTAATTTACTACTTTGTATAAAATAGAAATAAAAGTACAGTTGACAAGAAAATATACATTGTGTAGAGACAGTAATGGTGACTCTGGATGTGTTGGGGACTGCAAGGGAAAAGTGTGATCTATAACCACCAGTGTTAGGCCAGGAGACAGCAGCTGGAGGAGGAGGAAGTGCTGTGGGAGTGACCCAGGAAGTCAACAAATTGGCACTAAATACACAAAAAATGTCTATCCATGACATTTTTCCCAGGTAACTTTTTCTCCTGTTCTCTGTCCAAATGGGTTAAAGCAATGTGAAGAAGCACCTAAGCTGCCTAACCTTCCTTATCCACCATTCCCACATCAGTATTTGTCAGTACTGGATATGGATATAAATATTCATGTAAAAACTTATTTTAAATTTTTGTTAGGGTTAGCCTGACAGAGTCCTGACTGCTAGAGACATCATTCCAGTGTGGTGTAGGGGAATAAGTGAAACCTTCAATGAAACCAGTTTCACTCCGTGGACAATACCAGTGATTTTGTGTGGTTTGTCTATTTAGTACAATTTACCAACATTTCACATTGCAACAAACTATTTTGCAAATCATGTGTGGGGGTATAAAGATTTCAAAGATTTTAAAGATGGTCCTTTATGGAGCTGCTAATCCACCAAACAGAATATATTGTATTATTTCATTTAGCCTAGCTTAGCTTCATTCCAAAAATATTTTTTCTACTGTCAGCCTTCAAAAACCCATATTGATCTAAACCTAATTTTTGTTGTTGTGCTTTGACTCCTCATTGCTTTAACCTATTTAGTCCATTCAGTATCGACACAGGAGAGGAAGCCACTTTAGATTTAGAGATTTACCCATGGGGTGTGGACAGTGAGTTAGGTTGTCATGACAATGGGGTTGGCGAGGGAGAGGATGCCGTCTCTTAAGAACGCAACTCGCTCCAGAACCATAGAGCCATTGTTGATGAATGACAGTTCAGCCAATTCAGATTAAAAAAATTGCAGATCCAAAAAAATCCCCCTTGCACACCAGCTCATAAACTGGCATCCGACTTGACTGTAGCAGATGGGTTTAAAGATGGCTCTCTTGGAGCCAGTTTAACAAAAGCTTCCACTGTTGGAAAGACTGCCTCATTATCCAGTCAGGCAAATGGATGAGACTGCTACTGTTATGCCTGTGTGGGATCCAGAAGACAGGAAAGTTCTGGTGTGGTCCTCTTTGAGAACATTCTTCAGATATACTGCACAGTATTACATTTTCAGGTATTTATGTTTTGCAATACTGTTTCAAATATTGCGGCAATTACACTGAGGCCGTCATGGAGGTCTGGTAGAGAACCGTCTGTATACAAGTAACAGCTAAATATAACAGCTAGACAACAAAAAGAGAAACCTGAAAAAGACTGCTGAGGTGATCCATTCAGCATGGTTATAAATGGCAGACTCATGAGATAGATTTAGATAACTTGTGGTGAAAAGTGCCTTGTTTTTATCCCTAGCCTCTGGTTCAAAGATAGCTTCAACTAGCAACTATTGCAAGTTGTGGCTTGAGAAAATTCAGCTCAATCAAGCCAGACATGCAGTTTGTTTTTCTTGCTTATTACAATGCCACTTTTAATATAAACATACAACAACCAACCACTACCACTAGCTTCTACTAGATACATTAGCTAGAAAGCAAATTGGATGTGTTTAAAAGTCATTCAGTGAGTAGGCCTACTGATTTGATATATGATGGTTGTGTAAGTGCAGTTAAAAAACAGCATAGATATTCAACTCTTTTCAGTTCTGTTGAGAGTGCCAAACTGAATTTAGAAATGCAATCAGCTGTTCACTGTTGCTGAGCACCTCCAAGACGGCCACCAGAGGGTGCTTTAAATCACCTGAAAAACATTTCCAGGGACAGAGGTGGTGATGATTTTCTCATTTCTTTTGACCGTTGTGGCATCAGAGCATGGCAGCAAAGGAAAATATGACGAGATACAAAGAAAAGAGGGGGACCCAGCCATCGCAGGACTTCAAATAAGCACTGAAGCAATGCAGCCGAGCTTGTTAAAGCTGTTATCAGGGAGAACAGCTGGAGGGCTAGTTTGTGGAGGAGAAACCCCAGTGCTGTTGGACAGACAGGCGACAGACAAAACGGACTGACGGACGAACTGAGGGACAGATGGAGAGACATGGAGAGGGAAGACCAGTCAGGATAGCCCACCGGTTACTGTTGTAGGAGGGAATGTGGCCCCCACTCACGGCCACACTTTTGTAGGCTAACATCATTCGAAAGAAGAGGGAGAGAAAGCAGATTAATCAAGAGAGACAGAGCAAGATTAGAAACATACGGCTACTTCTACAGCTATTGACTAAATGGCAGCAAGAGACTGAGCCAGGTCCTGATGGTCCTAAGTGATAATGCATGTGTGTGTTAATACATTTAGATAACTGTGTGTGTTCTCTTTTTTCTCAGTGTGATAGTGTCTGTTAATGCATGCTATGTTCAGTGACAATTCATACAAAAGATAGTCTCAGACAAGCGATCTGATTGGTTGACTGATGGGCAGACTGACTGAAACGTTTTGCAACCGTGCCAATTATTTGCATAATGCAACTCCTGTGGCAACCAGGGAGCTAATTCGAGGTGGTTCCAGTTTTCTCCTGGTTTTTATTCTTTTGTACATCCATGACACTGAAGAAAACGTTTAAGACAGTACACATGCATTGATAACTATTACATAACACGACCATCATACCTGAGTGATTGTTTGTTATTGTAATTATGGATACCTTTGTACAGTCTGACTTATCAGGGGGTTACTGAAAGCTGATATTGACACGATATTGAATATTTTAAATTTGGACCTTTTTCATGCTAAAACAATTTCTCCAGATTTATACTAAAAATCTTGACTGAAACCCAGGACAATATAAATAATGCTATCATGATGACAAGCATTATTACTACACAAATTAAAACACCTTGTGATGTGCAGGAACAAGGTCGAAATGTTGCTGTTGCACCACATCACCATTGTGTCCATCATCACAGTCAAGAATGCCCCATTGGATGTTGTTACTGTAGTGAGTGTGTGTGTGTGTGTGTGTGTGTGTGTGTGTGTGTGTGTGTGAATCATGGTATGGCAGTACCTGGTGCGGGCAGCTCCAGCTTTGCCCTCCTGAGCTCTGTCATGGAGTTCTGTAGCTGCTCAATCACAAAGTCATCCTCAAAGAAGAAGTTTTTGGACAAAGTCACCTGAAGAAACTCTACCAGCTCCTCCATGGACAGCTTCATCAGGTGCTCTGCAAACCACACACACACATCAGATTTTTCTCCTTTTGAGAAGAATAGTAGCCGCTGTAGCCGGCTTGCGATGTTTGAGTGGAGTGAACGGTCTTACTCTTGTGCAGTTTGAGGACAGTGTAGGACATGGCGGTCAGCACTCTCTCGCCCTCCAAGATATAGATGTCCCAGATTCTTAGGGTGAGGGTGAAGGGTGTCTGGACACAAGAAGAGAGTAAGACAATGACAATAAGAGAGATTATGAGTGAAGAAGCTCTCCCTAACCTGGTTCTTGTTGTAGGGTTAGGTCAGTATCTCGTTAGATGATTGTTGACCAGAGAAACTGTTTTTACAATCTGTGACAACAACCAACCAACATTTTCTTTTTTATTCTTCTTCTTTATTCTTCATTTTGTTTTATAAATCGTCTAAGTCTTCATTTTAATATCGCGTTTTAATGTTAAATGATGATCTAAATGCAAGTTCGAAAGGGTTCATTATGTCTACTTTTTAAGATGAAAGTTACTGTTCCTCTTTTCAGACAAAAATTAAGGTAGTAAATGTTTATTTTTTACCTTGACATGTTTCGACTGGCGTCTGCAGTCTTCCTCAGAAGCGTCTCCTGACGGCTGTGGCGTATCGTTTATCAGCTGTTTTTCCAAGGCAGGTAGGCAAGTTGCTAGGCAGGTAGACCACGCCTAGGAAAAACGGCTGATAAATGATATGCCACAGCCGTCAGGAGACGCTTCTGAGGAAGACTGCAGACGCCAGTCGAAACATGTCAAGGTAAAAAATAAACATCTACTACCTTCATTTTTTTCTGAAAAAAGGAACAGTAACTCTTATGATCTAAATGCTGTTTAAAAGGGTCTTCTACATGTATAAGGATAAATGTCATGGGGGAAACGCTGACAGCTTATAATTTTTGAGAGTGAAAATTGCCTAAATTTGGGATAGATTGGAGATTGTGATGATTATTCATATTTCAAACTAACACAATGTTTGAGTGTGTTGAATTTGCAGCATGCAAAGAGGATACTCACTCTGTCCAGGAAGCATTGGAAGAACCACTTCATGGTGTAGAGACTGGTAAACACCTCCTGGTTGTCCTGTTGAGGTACAAAGCCAAGAGAAGCTGCTAAGTGTATAGAGTACAGGAGGTGGAGAGTGGGCGTGAGAAGTGGTTTGTTATGTTTATGTATATGCCGGTTTGAAGTTGTGCACTGCAGCTCCTGATAATCTAGTAACTAGAGCTAGATGATGTGGACAAATCAAACATCATGATATGACTGACTGAATACCTCGATCTCAATACTGCGATGACTACTGGTGCTTTCTATTTTCACACAACATTTTTAATAAATGATCATTACTAATGAACAGCAAAAACAGTCTAATATGTTTACATATTACTGTTGCACCCTTTACTGTAATGCAGCCTCTGAAACCAGGAAAAGCCAACACTTGTCACAATTATATCAATAAATAGCTCAGCCCTTGTATTAACTGCCTGATAATATATTAATGTAAAAAAACCATCATGTAAAATGTAATACACTGTATTATCTGTTTCAGATAATGCTATAGCATATTATTACATCAGTCAGCGAGAATGACATCATAAGGGGTGAATCATTAATACCACTTTTATAACAATAATGATATTGACAAATAATTGAAATAATTACTATGATATAATAATGCAATTTCCATTATTACTCAATATCATTATGACATTAATAGTTGAAACCATGACATACCTCTTATTATGTAATAGTGCTTGAAAATAAAATCATGTACGTTATAGAGCAATTTCTAACATTAGCATGTTTTCTTTACATTTCTTTGGATGAACATTATCTTTTATACTGTGACAACCTATCACATAATGTGGCACATATTCTGCACTGTCAGTCTGCATGTGAGTGTGGCTCCACTCACCAGGTGCTGTTTCAGTTTAGGCATCATCTTCTTGAGGATACGATCATGGTGCTCCTGGAAGCGCATCAGCTTTGGAAAACCAGGGACAAAAAAGCCTAGAGGTGAAGATAGGAAAGATTACTGTTTTTTTTTTTTTTTTTTTTTTTTTTTAAATAGATGCAACGACAAAATACATATATTCTACTTACACAAAACAAAAACATAATTTTACAATTTACAACACATATATACACACACAGACATAATGTACTTGCATGACAAGCACCATATATAATATAATTCAAATCACTTCTGCACATCTTCAAATGAAACACTTCATCCTATATCAGGGAATAAAAGAAAAAGCCAAATAATGTTAAATTATGAATAATGATAACTCAGTATCCCAACTTTGATATTGTCAGTATCTCCCATTCATTTAAACCTGAGCTTTTTGCTCTACCTTTCATATTCATTTAATTTTCCTGTAAATAATAATGTTTTAGAAATGTAATGAATATATCGAATATATGCAGTGTCTGATAAGATATTTTGCTCATCATGAAATCAAAAATAGTATTGAGAGGGGATAAAGGGACAAGGATTACTTGTTCAGAAAACAAATCTGCCACCCGCTGCCAAAAGGATGCAACAACTTGACAATACCAAAATAAGTGCATGATGTCCCCCTCATTGGCATAAAACCTGCAGATATTATCTTTTTATTCTCCTTAACTTAATTATTTCTTCTTCTTGTCTTTTCTTATTGTTTAAACTGGAGAGCCCATAAATAAGTGGAACAAGATGACTTGCAGATAAACTAAAACAAATTATCCAAGGAAGAGGAGTATCTAACACATTTTTTCAGTAGAAATGATACATGATTGTTGATTTACAATTGGCCAGCCATTTATAATTTCTTATATGGCACCAACATAAGCCTCTATATACTATATGTCTTTTCCTTACATGGCTGTATGTCCTCCTGGCTTTTAGGCCTCTGAAATGATAATCCCTTGAAATGTGCCTGTATAGTCTATGTCTGTGTGTGTTTACAGTCTATAGGACATATTCCTGGGTGTAGTGATCTTGGCCATTTATGGAGTGATGGAGTCTGTCGCTCAAAGGTTTATGAGCTCAGAAACATAGCTGTAACACGCCTGCCCGCTAGTTTGTCTTGTGTTCTTCCACATGGATAATGCCTGGTGGGATTGAGCATGCGTTTAACGAGAGGATGTGTGTGCTCTGACTTGGTGTACAGCGTGTGTGTGTGTGTGCTTGTGTTTGTGTGTCATGACTTCTTATATTTTTATCCTACTGTATATTCAAAGCTTCTTAGCCACAGTGGAAAATGTCTGGCAAAGGTTCTCACACATGACTGTAAGTCCCACACGGTTGTTTGAATGCAAAAATGCCAGTATGAGACAGTATAATCTGTCAGGGTCATGATTTAAATAATAGTCCAAATAAAAATGTTTTGAAAAAACATAACAATGAAGCAAAGTAAATGTTACTTAAACATAACAAATGTTAGGTTTGATAATGACAGTCAGAAGACTGTGTGTCTGCCAGCCACTTCCCTGTCCTTGGACACGCTGAGAGCCTTTGTGGTAATTATGGTCCACAGAGCTGACAACTATGCACACATAACCAAACATCAAATTTTGAGGTTTTTCTTTTTGTTTTTCTGTTTTGCTCATACAGTATGAGTATGTGTTACCATGCATGGCATGCTTCTGCCCAGACAGTAGTTTGACCAAGGCCCAGAAGGCATCCTCTTCATTCATGTAGATGAGCAGCAGCGCTGTGATCTGACTCATTCCCTGGCAGTAGCCCACCTCCTGCAGACACATGGTATAATACAGATTAATGGGGTGGAGCAGCGCGGTGGTCAAATGGTCAGAGGGTCAATTCCCATGACAGCTGGTGTCCATCACTGCTCTTGGCCTACACATTAGACCTCTGACAACTTTTGTCTGCAACTTCTCTCTTGGTCTTGATGCTGCTTTCTTTGCCAAGTCACCCTAGAAAGGAGCCTCACTCACATGCAACTGTTACTACATGTAACCCTTGTAATTAATACGCTAATCTCTGCACATTGTGCGGCACATTCACAATGGATAATAAAGAAATGTCTGAAATCAAGAATGTCTCTCAAACAAATGTGTACTCTGAAGATTTGAATACGGTTCATCATTTCCAGCAAAAAGTGGAGTTTACATCCAAAATTTATCTAAAACCTTCCTATACAGATTCCACTACTGCCTCCTCTTTTCACAATGAGGGAGCAGAAAAAAAAAAAAAATTAGAAATACCACCTGACAGCTGCATGCCTCGACCAACCGGTCAAGTTATAGTTTACATCCATGTTTGTCCAGACTCACAATAAAAAAAAAAACAGCCAAATTCCTTGTATGTGTTCACATGCTTGGCCAATAAAGCTGATTCTGATAGAACACAAAGTTGTGGCCTTGACAGTAGACAATGCTTCAGATTTGGCTGTTGCTGCAACGAAGCTACAATAAACATGGGTGCTTCACACACGTCTATACAAGAAGATCTCTCCAGTCACCAGTTTCATGGTGGGCACACAAGATTAGTGTCACGGACTCAGTATCTGACCAAATGAGAAATATGGTCACAACCTCCCCTTCTGAGTTACGGTGTTGAATAATGGCCAGAAAAGTGTTTTTGCAGTACATTTATAATGTCACCGTGACCTTTGACCTATCAAATGTCATCACTTCTTCATTTTATCCTATTAGACATTTGTGTAAAACTTTGTCATAATTTGTGTACGATTTTGAGTTAAAAACGTGTTTTGTAAGGTCACTGTGACCTTGACCTTTGACCACTTAATTCTAACCAGTTGATCCTTGAATCTAAGTGGGCATTTATGCCAAATTTGACAATCCCTCAAGGCGTTCCTGAGGTATCATGCTCATGCGAATGGGATGGACGTAGAAAGGGATGGACAACCTGAAAACATGATGCCTCTGGCCACGGCTGTCACTGGTGCAGAAGTATTAAAAAAAGGTAATTTTTTTACTTTACAAATTACAACACAGCACATTCTTATAGGATTAAAATCACACATGATCTCTGCAATTACCAGCAAATTACAGAGTGCCCCAGGTTATATCAGTGCAAGTAAGGTTCTTACATCAGTGGAGCTTATCTGGTAAAGTATGTTACATAGTTAAATAATACATTCCTGCAGACTAAGTGAGAGTGTGTGTGACTCACCGTATTGTACATGGAGTAGGCTGTGAGGACGTGGAACAGAGCCTGCTGCCTGAGAACACAAACACAAACCACTCAATACAAAACCCTGCAAACACTCCACAGTGTATAGACAGACTCTTCATTCACCCTTTTGTTCTGTGAGGCTTGAGCATTTTAAACTCGCAGTAAAATTACCCACGCATGTCACAGGAAGTTGTACGACAGCCTCTGAGGTGCGAATTAATCGGAAGAGAAAATGCTTTTGTGTGGAAAAATCAATTGAAAAAAGACTAAATGTGATGTGTAATATGCTTTTTCCTGCGGGAAGGAACAACTGTGCTGCTTCATTTCAAACCAACAGTGTGAAAAAGAATATCAGAATGGTAATACAAGGAGTGAAAACATACAAAAAGAGGGACGTGAGCTCTTCCACTTCTATGTAGGGAAATGTCAGTGGGAAGTAGCTTTGGGATGTCAGTTCTATTGAGTTAATAGGAAAAGTCCTAAAACCAACAGGGAGAAAAAGCACAAAATACCACCTGCTCTTAAGACAATATACTTCTAGACTAAACCTGAATGTGAAAATAAGCGTTAAGTGGTAATCTGCAGGATCCTGTTTTCCCTCCATCTTTGTTGCCAAGTGTTCATCGCTGCGCTGTTTCTGCCCTTAACTTCCCAGAGATCACCTGTCAATCAATGTCCAGCACTGTGACCTCTCTCTCCTTGGATTTTCACTGGATGGAAGCTGAGTTTCTATAAGTGACACTTTTTTTTTTTTTGTCTGCTCAGCCGTTGTGGCTAGCACTGCTCCTACTACTGACCCAGTTCCTCTATTTATTCCAAACAGATCAGAAACACTAACTGCATCACTTTCTGTAAATTCTTCCTGGGAAAGTGCTGCCAGACACCACGTGTTTAGAACACCAAATGTAAAACCATCAGGCTGTAGGATGAATCACTCTTGTATTACAACAATCAGCTATAGAGAGCAAAATGGAGAAAATGTTTAAATACTGCATATGTTTTGTGTCATCACTATGCTAAATAAATTCTGTGAACATGCTGAACTTGCAATTAGTTTTTGATTTCTCTGCTGCTCTGGCAGATCCAGTCTGCGCTCCACTGAACTTACACACAGGCCTGGATAATCAGGCTGGTTGTTTAATGTGAAACGCTTAATTAACATGTTAATTTTCATCAGCTGTCACTGGCTTATCGCTGACAATAAGGCAGCTGTAATGTGGTATTCACACTGAATTTCTGAGTAAGTCCGAATCACAGAGCCGTAGATTTTGTGCACCACAGTGCTGTTACCCTTGAGTTTTTTTTTTTTTTTTTTTTTTTTTTTTTTACATAAGGGCCACTGACTGCGAGGCTGCAGAGAAGTGCATTTGCACTCACTTGACATCATAGCGATGCATGAACATGATGTGGTCCCGGTAGGTTCGGTTCACATCCAGGTCAATCTGCCGGATGTCAGGGGAAAGTCCTCTCGCTCTGACCTTCAGTTTCTGAAGACGACAGGAAAACAGAAGGAATAAGGAAGTGTAGGTCAATGACAGAGAGAGGAGGTTCAAAGAGGAATGACCTGAATTGCACACAGCCTGTTTGGAAAATGCAAATTGTGCATTCCTGATTTCATGATTGGCTGGAAGTAACAATATAATCTAACAACTAAAATGTGTGTCAAGTAAATGAAAATCTAAATACAGGGTTTCAACCCATATTTTAGGGACATTTCATACTTTTTCAAAACATTTACAGGCCTGGAAAACACATTTTCACATTCATGACTTTTCTGGGATTTTCATTACACTAGAAACCCAGCAAACATTCAACACATATTCACACAGATTGCCAAACAGTTATATATAGCAGTAAAATATTTTTTTGCCATTAATTGTTGACAGAGCTTCCATGCTCTGTCATTCATGTCCTTCAAGACATGGCTCCTAAATGTCACCTTCCAGCAATGCAAACAACTGAAATCCCCCACGTTCCCAGTTCATGTTCCCTGCTTTTTTGCTCATTTACTGCATGTGTGCTCAAATATACTCTTCCAAAAAAGAAAATTGACACGGGTGAAAATAAGAATGGTCAAAAAAAGAAACTTGACATGGGTTTTATTGGTTTATTAACTGAGAGAGTCACCGGTGATCCTGCCTCTGGCATTTGTTAAGTGATTCTATTGCAGTATTTGAGCCACACTGTAATGTTGTTCTGTCAATAAACCCATAAAACCCATATAACTTGTGTCAAACTTTTTTTTGACAATTTTTATTTTCCCCTGTGAGTATGTCTGTGACAGCAACTGAAGGCAGGAATACCTTGATATAGCTTGCACAGCCCTCTAATAAGACCCAGAATGTGTCTCTGATAAAATAAGCATTTTACAGTGTACATGACACACACACACACACACACACACACACACACACACACACACACACACACACACACACACACACGTTCATAAATACCGCTTGTCCTCAGTAAAGTTTGTAAAATCAAATAAAGCCAGGGTGCTTGCTCACTTGCTCATGAATTTTATGAGGGCTTGTGCTGCAGTGTATGCCTGTGTGTTGCATAGATTTTATGAATTGGCCAGGGGGTCCAGGACTCTGAACTGGAGGCAGAGAGAGAGTGTTTTCAGCAGTGAGATCCCAGTTTGTGTTTCCGTACCTCATAGAAGTCTTTCTTCTCCTCCTTTATTTTGGGAATGTCGAGGAGCAAACACCACACCTCCCCTCTGAGCTGCAGGGGAATTCCCTTATAGATCCTCCTCACCAGCTGGAAGGAACACATACAGCAGGAGGCCATTGTTAGCCAGGCCTTCAAAGACGACAGCTTTCTCCACCTCGGCTAGGTGCTCTACCACTGCTCCGGGCCAGAGGGCCTTCAACAGCGTTACACTGTTGGACTGGCCTGCTGATGTATCAGCTCACTAATGGCCTTAAATTAAAATACTGGCTAATCAGTGTTGTCCATTGCCAGTGTGATGAAGGCTTCTCTCTGGCCACAACTACAGAAAAACTTGCAATCAAATTTTATTGTCCTTGCACATTCATTTATTTGGTCCATTATGTTTTTGTTAATTAATTCTTTTAAAAGTCACCACCCATTCTGTCTGTTGAATGGGTATGGTGAGCTCCCAAACCTCTACAAATTTTACAAGTCTGTGCTTCAGTGGAGAGTTTTAGTGTCCCATGATGGTCTAAACGCCATTTCAGATGCTCTCATAGAAGATAGACTAGGTCATTTTTAAATGTATATAGGGTAGAAACAGTGGGGATAGTTAAACCTGTGATTAGAAGAAACGTTCTTACACATTCTCCAACTGGGTGGATTACTGGTAAATTAAATTTTATTGTAAATGATAAAAAGCATTCCTTATTTCACTGGGAATTCCAATTTGAGAACCACTGCTATAGTCTGCCAGACAGATGAAGGTGGAGATTGTTAAATGAAAGCTTTTTGATTTATAAAATACAAAACAGATCCAAATTAATACAGGTAAGAGAGAGGCAAGAATGGAAGAATCAATAAAAGTAAAAATGCTTGTAATCGTGCTTCTGCATTGCTGCCAACATGTTGAGTCGACAGAGGTCCCCTCATTTCCTACAGAGCTGAGCGGCCTGGGAAACTTCAATGTGAGGGTGCCCAGCTGCTTCAACTGTAAACAGCCAGATCAGATTTCCTCATTTCCCTACCAATGTGAGGAACAATAGTTCCACCTGGCAAGAGCAAAATGGACCAGGAGCAGATTTCAGCCATACAATGCTTCCCACTTCCCTACAGCTTTTACTCTAAACGCTAAAGAAAGCGACATCTCCAACAATGCTTGGAGAATGGTTGCACTGATCATTTCGGATCAATGGTATGATCAACAGCAGTGGTTCTCAACCTGGAGTCCAGGGAATATTTAATTTCACTATTAGTTCACTGACTGGAAGGAAGTCCAATAAGAGAATGTGTAAGACTGACTATTCTGTTCATAGGCTTCACACTCTTCACTGTTAACCTGCCATACACAGTAATGGAATAACTAAATCTTATCAAAGATGGGTCTGCAGCCTGATGTGTACCAATTTGGGGGTCCTTGGTACCAAAAAGGTTGAGAATAATTGAACTTCAGTAACTGAACAATATTTTTGATTGTAGTTACGTGATCAACATTGGCTAACTAGCTACTTTAACTCATTACAGCAAAGTCATGTTATGAAAGGTCAGGTAGATGAAAGGTAGATGAAGCTCCACTCAACTCTCGAATGTGCATTTGTCTATGTCTTTATGCAGTGCAACCCTGCTAGGATATCCCTCTCTATGTACAGGATCTTATGGAAGAACGGAGCTTCACTCCAGAGCTCCAGACACATGGAGAATCTAAGCCAAGGAGCACTGAAGCTGTTCTGGTGCCTCATGCCGGCCCAACACTTTACTAAGACACTTTATGTTAGTTTTCCTTTGATCTGTAACCCGTCTGTACATACACATACATATGTGTATATGTATACAGTCAGAGCCTGTAGCTTTGTGTACATAATAGAACAACACATCAAGTTGCCCACAGAGTCTCCAAGTAGAAAGTTTCATATGACGAATAAAACTGTGCATGCATGAATGTGCTCGGTGCACTCTTCAGGCAAATGGAAAGGGCTTTAGAAGGTGAGCCATGACCATCTGGCTGGACAGGCTCCAATAGAGATTGTGGGTCAAGAGGGGTAGAGAGACAGAGAGAGAGGGGGAGAGAGAGAGTGAGAGAGATTGCTATGCATGCAGAACAGTCGAAAGTAATTCAGTGTCCACAAAGAGATGGAAAAATCTGTTGGACTCAGGGTGAGAAAGATTAAGTCTTAAAACCCAAACTGCTGGAACAGCAAAGCTAATCGGAGCAGTGAATTCTCCTTCTACAGCTATTAAAAACCAACCAGCCGGAATGGTTATATAGAGTAGATACGGGAAGTGTTGTAGTTGTGTGTGTGTGTGTGTGTGTGTGTGTGTGTGTGTGTGTGTGTGTGTGTGTGTGTGTGTGTGTGTGTGTGGCTCTATACTATGGGTGGCTGAAAGGGGATGTGAATGAAGAGCAAAGTCCTCCTATTCCTTATCTTTACAACTGAAAGGTATATAGCACATGGCTTCAGCAATTCTCAACATACACACATATTAAGTTTAACCTTCAATAGGGAAATATCTTATTGCTTCTAAATTATGTATCACATGGAGGATACACAGAAGAGAGGCAGAAGGAGGAGGAGGAGAGAGAGCAAGAGGTAGGGAGACAGACGATCTATAAAGAGATGTGTGAAGGGGAGCGCGGCAATAATGAAGAGTCATGAATCAATTCTGCCCACATGCAAAAATGTGTGATGCGCATGATGCATGTGGTAGGTGTGTTTGTGCTTTGGTTACTAACCTCCCTGCTGGAAGTTGGTGTGTATGCATGTCATCTCATAATTAATAACGCCTGTCTGTGTGTGTCTGTGGAGTATCCAAAGCCAACCTCCTAGTGCCACACTTGGGACTCATAGTTTCTAGAGCAACAGCCTTGTAATTAGGCTCTGATGAGCTAGTCAATGAGAGCATCTGTTAGACTAATCATCCTGCCGTGTATGTGTGTGTGTGTTTACTTCTTGAGTGTGTACACGGTTACAATTAAGTGCGTCTGCGCAAATCTACTGATTATCTTTGTGTCTGGGTGTATGCTTGTGTATGAAGTGAGCGTAAGACAGTTCCTGTGCACACTAGCATGTAGGAGTGAGTGTGAGTGTGCGGCATCTGTGCTGGTGTAAAACGGTGTGTGTGTGTGTGTGTGTTAATCTAATTCCTCTCCGGCTGAAGAGGTCTGCGCTCCTCGCCGTGCCCTGCAGAGCTCCATCTGTGCCATCGATTGACTGTCACTTCACCGCCGAGCTCCGTGTGGACCCTGAATCAGCGGCGGGTGACACCCCCCACCCTCTCCCACATCCACCCACATCCACCCACACACTAAGCACCGTCCACGCCATTTCGGAATCTGGATTGTATTGATTTAGTCTTGCTCGCAGGGGCCATGGTCTGCCTCAAAGATGCAATGACCCCAACAAGATTGGGTCACAGCTCTGCAAGTTATTTGATGGTATATTATTATTGCTATTATGCAAAACACTAAAACCTCAAGCAATTCAATCATGTGTGGCATGAGTGAAGAAAAAAAAAAAAAGCTGATAGCTGCTTTGCAACGGCTCGGCTCCCTTGTGTTCTCCACTCCGGGCTAAATGTTCTTAGCAGCCGGCAAGTGAGGAAACAAAACGGAGACGTATCAACCGTGACCTGTTTACTTGCTGAGCAAAAAGCATGGCACTGACTGACAAAGAGGAAAAAAATATCCTTGGAGCAAAGAGAGAGAAGTGGGAGAAGAGAGGAGGGGGAGGGACACGTAATCGCTGTTCGGCGTCCTTGGTTGTTACTTGCCACAAATAATTTTTTTCAACTGGCGGAGAGGCAAGGAAGAAGAATGAAGCTTACTCTTTCTGCCAGCATCGAGCGCATTTCAAAGCCCCTCTATTGCTAAATCCCCCCTGCAACCAACCATACAGATGAAGGACATGGAGAAGAGCTCCAGGCAAAACCACACAGCTATCACAACCTGGATGTGGAAGAAAAAAAAATCCGGCGCTAATGAGGACAGCTATAACTGATGCATAACTCCTTCTACTTGTCCTTGTGGGAAGCAGAGCGAACGTTGACACTCCTTTACATCTGCCACCAACAGAAGGAGTGTCGTACAGCTGGGGTCAGTCATCAACTACGTCTGTCCAAGGGCCAGAATTTTTATAAGCACACATTTCAAATAAGCTGACAGGTGGATTTATAGTCTTTAGAACCTATGGGTAGAATGCACACATTTGAGATCCGTAAATCATTCTTAAAGTTATTTCCATCTCAAATGTTTTTACTGTTGCTTCAATATAGGAAGAAAGAAATTCTGCCTGGCTGTTGTATGCCTCTGTCAACCAGTCAAGTTCCGGTTTACATCCATGTCTGTCCAGACTAAACAGTGGTTCCTTGCTAGACTGTATTTCACAAGCCAAAAATCCATGTAGGGCTAACTGCCTCCTACTACAGTGACCGTGATGTGATTTGGGTTGCTGTTTTATGAAGAAAGTGACTTAACTCATCCAACACCTGCCTTCAATAGTATAGGTTCATTGAAAGAAACAAAAAAAGAGTCAGATGCCTTGTATGTGTTCTCATGCTTGCCCAGTAAAGCTGATTCTGATAGAAGACAAAACTGTAGCCATGATGTTGCTTCAGATATGGATGTTGTTGAGTCCCCCCATTTCAAGGTGGTCTAAAAGCGTGTTTTGTGAGGTAACAGTTTGGCTAGGTTTAGACATGAAAACTACTTGGTTAAGGTTTGGAGAAGGTCATGGTTTGGGTTAAAATACTTTGTCATCATGGTCATCATGGTGCCTCTAATAAATCATCAACACTGGACGGCTGTGGGCACTATAGAAAATATAATTGTACCTGCGACTTTACCTGCATGGATTTATTGGTTTTGGTGTTGATGAATGTCTAGAGTCTACTACACTGTACGGAGCGTGCACACGGCCAAAATACACAGAGCCACATGGGGCTGTAGCAACACCTAGTGGAACACCACGCCACTGCCTGCAGTGACACTTAAGTGCAGAAGTAAATTTTGATCATTAGGCTAATGTTGACCTTATTTTCCTCAGGAAAGAGGAAAAATGCATAGGAAATCTGGCTACGGAACCCATGGCACAAAAAAGTTAACTTGCTTCCAGGTTTTAGGACTAAAAAATGTAACACCATAGCTGAGGTCAAAGACAACACCCATTTTAATGACTCATACTGACCTGATGTATGAATATAGTGGGATGAGAGAAATGTGAATGCGGTGAGAAATAAGAAATGTGGTGTTAGACTAATGGATAGACAGACACCTGAAGATGGAAGAGGAGGTGGGAAGGGTGAGATGTATCTACTGAGGAAGAAATCACCTTCTCACTGTTCTTGTATTTGTCCCAACTCTTCAGCATCTTCAGCCATTTGGTGGTCCTCTCCACCTCTGTGTGTTTTTGCTGAGTGGACAAGGGAAGTGACACATTAATGCTGTACTTCCTCCCTGTCAGATTTTCCTCTGCTGCATTCACCTCCAATGGGAATTACTGTCAGAGCCTTTTGACAGTTCAAAGGAACGACACATTTGTTTGAAGCAGCCAAGATGGAGGCTTTCTGCAGACTTTGATTGCTCTTTTTCAACTTGTTCACACTTTGACACATTCACATAATGAGTGATGCATTCGAGTTTGTGTTTTACAGCAATAAGCACAAAGGTCATCCGCAAACAAAATCTCTGGCCCTGCCAAAGAATTTTAAGAGGTGTGATCAGAACAGCAGCTTCCCCCCCGAAAGATGAGGTGAACAGCAGTTTCAGGAGTGCAGCTCCTCTTTCCCATGGGATGTGAATGCATTTGATATCTCAATAACCACAGATTCATTTTGACATCACAGATTGTAAAAAAATATACAACAGTCAACAAGAGAGTCAGAAACCTCTCTGAGATATTAGGCTAGTACAGCTGGAAAGGAACAGGATAAAAAGACTCTATTCTTAGTCAAAAGCAAAAATAAGGGGAAACTATCCAAATACAGTGATGACAGCTAAAACCTTTGAAAAGCTGTGGGCACTATTTTTAAACTTTTAGGTATAATGAGCCTTTGCGAGATTTTTTGTTTTGTTTTACTGGTGCTGAAACACGTTGGATCCAACTTTTTCCACTCTTTCAACACTGCAGACGATGACTTGTGGTATCATACTAAAACGTAAGATGTTTGGGAAAAAGAGCACATTCTCACCAACTACAGTTCTATTTCTAGAGAGTCATTAATGGTTATTTATTTGAATCAGCCCTTTTGGTTCACTTTTCAACCACAAAGGACACTGGGGTGAGTGTAGGAGTCTGAGAAACACACACAGTGATATCACTTACCTTCTCCTCCACTGAGTCATAGGACGGCAGCTCATTTTCACTGATGAAAGGAGAGTGGAGGAGAGAAGAATGCAAAGGGATACAGAAGAAAAGGGGAAGGGTGAGGAGATAAAATGCTTGAGCACTTAGAGTGTCTGACTTATCTCTGCACCGCCATTTTATTTTTAGTTTAGCTTACTGTCAACACTTGCAGTGGATTAATCAGAGTTTAGTCAACCCTGCCTGTAACATAAGCATGGCAGGTGGAAAACGCGACTCAATAACCCGTCTCTCACACTTATTCAATTCACAGCCTTTGCTTTTTGAACCAGCGGGAATTCCCAACACACCGTTGAACTCAAATTCTTTCCAGAAAAAAATGTCAACTGATGAACCAAATTCATGACGGCCGGGTCAGAGCTTGTCTAGCTTTTCCCTGACAGCTATCAAAAGGAAGGGAGCATGAAACATGTCAGCAGTCACACAAACAGGAAATAACAGATTAGAAATCTTCCATTTTGGTTCGGCTTATCAGGGTTTCAAAGTCCCTGAGGAAATTGCTTAGCAGAGGTTATCCTAGGAAACAAATTCATCGGTGGCAACTACAATGAATACGACTGGCAGCGCTCCATCAACCCAGCATGTTTTGCCTTGGAAAACAGTTTGATCTTACATAAATCAAGAGTAAAACAAACAAAGTGAAACATCTGAATGTATAGATTTGAATGAGGTCAGCTAAAAATCCTGTATTTATGAAAACATTGTCACTGGCTTTAAGACATAACATCATGCCCTGTGTTCAAGATGATAAGAGTAAGCTCCTCCATTCCAGTCAACAGATCATGTCTGAAATCTCAAGAGTCAAGAGAGGCCGGAAACTTGGTTTGAGACTCGTCCCTGTGTGACCTATGACCTGCAACCTGACCAGGAAGGCCACAAAAATGGAAATTAATGCAATATGTGGTTAAAATGCCATAAAATGTCACCCTTACAAAAGTAAAAAAAAAAACAAAACAAAAACAAAACAAAAAAACCCTGCAAATGATCAGATAATAGAATAGGACTCTTTAGACTGAAATATTAATCATTTAGCTGAAGATGCAGTACGCTACCACATTAATTGCAATTGTTATATGACAAGGTGTGTAACTTTGATTATTAGTGCAGCATTATGCAGTACTAGTCTTGAGATGTTCTACCATTATCTAGAAGCCTATCCCACTGACAGGCTTTATGACATTTTTGACACATTAGTGGGACATTTCATTGCATTTTGGATGAATATTACATTACCATGCAGTTATTGCATCAGTGGCTGCTATAAGCCAATGTATGCATTTAACACACCTAATGCATTTTTTGATATTTACAGTAAATACCAACAAAGGTTCAGTAGAATATCAATAAGCCATAATTACATTTCAACATGTGTGTAAATTGGTCTGTAGCCCATTCTAAGCCCTCACCCAAACATAACCTTAAACTTAAACTTGTGGGTGAATCTTGCCCAGAAATCTGGTGGGTTTCATAATAACACAGTGGGCTTCCAGTGATAGTGTCAACTAGGCTTGCATGTTATATATTACATATGTCAATATGCTGTTGAATTATAATTTATGGTTGTTGGCATTCTAAACTCCTGTTGGTATTTAACTTAAAGATCCATTGACATTGTGTTGAATAGAGGGGACTCGCCAAAGAAACTGTGACTGCTGGGAAACAGAATAGAGAAATCAGGGAAAGCCCAGATTTGAACTTTCAAGCTGCACTGGCCAGTTTCACACTTTGGCAGCCCAAAGTGGTAGTGAGAGACAACTGGACTTCATTACTCAGAAATCATGTAATGATGGAGTTTATTGTTTCTATAATGGGAGCGTTCTTACGTCCTGTAACAGAGATTGAGGGCCTCACAGATAAAACGTGACATCAGTAAAGTGGGATGCCAGTAAACTACTCTAACCTGGAGCTCTTCTTCCTGGTGGCTTGTAGGGGTGGAGATGGTGAAAAAATGTATTTGCAGCAGATTCAACCATCATAACTGAGTCCATCTCTCTCTGGACGTAACGTTTGCTTGTTGCTACTTGGGACTTTTGTCATTACCTATGGGTGGGGTAGATTTCTTGCCTGTGACCACATCTGACATCTGAAACAAATTTGGGTAAACGAATGGGGTCTCAATTAGAGGGAAGGGATACTCTCCTTTGCTGCAGCCCCACTTTGGGAGACTGACTGTTAATACCGGGGTGCTTTTCCATAAAACTCCTGCCTGGTGCAGCTTTAAAACCCATGTGACAGATGGATGCAAACACAGCTGCTTATTTCCCTCTGGTCTCTAAGTAAATCAAGGCTTTAGTCTCCCTCTGTCCAAAGCCCTTTCAGTCCACGCAGCCTCTAAAGCCAAGACGGTCTGAGGAGGTCTTAGCTCCTCTTGGCCTACCTCTCACCCCAGTCTATCTCCAGCCCAAAGCCTCGTCTGTGGCCTTATTTTCATCTTGTGGCAAGTCGATGACCCTAACCCAGGGACACTTCTGTTCCTACTTGTCTCAAACGATCATATAACCCATGGGTCATTTGAGTCCTGTCAGTTTCTCTCTTCCATCATCTCCCTGTCTCTCTCTCTCTCTCTCTACAGTATGTTTCTGTATGGCCGGGTCCCTGCGCTGTAGCCCAAACACTGATGCCCTATGATTGTGGCTAACCAAGCAGTTTCCTGCCTACATATGCCAGCCTATATATAACGCTGTAGCACACAGCTGTTTAAGAGCCTCACAGCCTCCCTACTGGAGCTGCCAAAGCCACACACACACACACACACACACACACACACACACACACACACACACTTTCAGAACCACTCATCTTTTATAGCCTTTCATTTTCTTTTTTTTCTCTTTCAAAGTGGCACTACTGTTCAAACTGCACTTTGAAGGTTATTAAGTTAGTTATCAGAAATGATGGGCTGTGATGTTTGGTGTGTGAGTGAGTGAGTGAGTGGGTGTGTGTGTGTGTGTTCTTACTGGAGGAAGCCAAAGCGGTCGATGACTTTGTACAGGTGGAAGTTAGTGTCCTCCCAGGGCTCCACGGTGGCCTCTTTTCCCTGGAATTGAGAAGTAAATGGGCGACACTGTGAATAACAATGGAGCTGATAAATATACAGTGTATGCATTGTAAACAGCCCTGCTATGGAGAGCAGACACATCAAACAAAGCACAGTGACACCACAAACAAACTTTCCCGGTACAAATGCTTCAGATGCTAAATGATGATTATGAGAGAATGAACAGTGGATTCTGATGGAGCTTCCAATTATACACCGCCCACGCTCTTCAGGGGCTGAGAATCATGTTTTGATTGGCTTGGTAGATTACAACGGAGCCGTGACTGTGGCGCCCCTGAGAGGGTGTGTAGGTGTGTGTATGTGTGTGAGAGAGGGAGAGAGAGAGTGAGAGAGAGAGCATGTACATGAATATATCGGAAAGAACAATGCATGTGTGTGTGTGTGTGTGTGTGTGTGTGTGTCTTTGTGTGTGTTGCGATTAACAGGTGTGAAATGAAGAACCAGACGCCCACCTGCGTCACCGTCTGACTCTAGGCCTACAAAAACTAGTTCTGGTTAATTTGCCATCATGGGCTAATGAAATGGAAAACCCAGAGGTTAGAGTGTGGAAGGAAGGATTATGCAGAGGAGGACGGGGAGAGAATATCAAAGGGGAAAGAGTGCAATGGCAGATAACGTGCATAAGAAAAGGTGGAGAAGGCCATGAAAAGTTGAGAAAGGGTGAGTGTGAGGAAGTGGAAGAAAGGCACGGTCCCAGTGGCATCGTGCTCTCAGGCGCATTTCAAAACGGCTTACGCTCATTTGTTGAGTTTCACATCTGACTCTGCAGGTTCACCAGCACCAATACATGCACTGATGCATGTGCTGCACAATCCACATGCAGTCATCAGCCTGCCAGGTGATTATGCAACAGTTTCAGAACTAGTGCCTCACTAGTGTTTAAGTATTCATTTAGTCAAATTATACAGTGACCACTGTACAACAAAACCTGATTAAATACAAAATACTGTCTTTTCCCCTCTGTAATAGCGCTTATTCAGGAATAGATTAATAGATAAGAAAAGCTTATTCAGAACAAGTTAACATATAAACAAAAAAAACATCTTGTTCAGATTAAGTTTGTAAGGGAACAAAAATATGGTAGGTGATCCCTAATAAAACAGAATGATATTGCTCCCATATAGCCTCCTCTAAACAACAGGTCAGCCCACTGTAGCTATGAATGTCATGAAAACAAGAATCTCACAATCTCACAGTTTGCACATCAGGAGACATTTTTATTTCCAGCCAGCAAAGCTTCATATTGCAACGAAGCAATGCTACTAAGCATCGACGCTGTACAGCTTTATCTGCTGATCTGAATACTTGGAATGACGGACTGGACTGATTCCAGTCCTGACACTACAAACACCAGCACAGAGGTGCACCTCCACCCCTCCCTGCCACTGTCCACTGTGTGCTATCCAAAAGTCTTAAAAATAGACTTCAGAAAGAAAGAGAGGGGAGACGGAGGGCCTGGCTGTGGTTCCGCAGGTCAGCCTGCAGACCAGATGTTGAGGCGATGCATTTCTAAATCCATCTCCTCCCTCGGCCTCTCTCTGTCCTCACCCAACGCACCCACAGCTCCCTCAGCACAGACACGCCAGTTAAATAAATACATATAAATCAAACACACACATCTCGGTGATTTCTCCGACCTCAGGCTGCGTGTGTGTCCGCGCTCTCAGACACACAGTGGCAAAGTTAAAGACAAACACAGACCGTGTCTAAAACCCATGTCATCTGGTGGCTGTACAGTCTCTCTCACACACACACACACACACACACACACACACACACACACACACACACACACACACGCACGCACGCACCCGCACACACACACACACACACACACACACACTCTCAAGTCATTTCTCTCCCTGCTTAAAATCAATGTCTAAAATGAAAGCATGAGCCTGAGTGGTGGTTCACTTTGTCAAGCATCCTATGATTACGTGTCAACAGCACTCTATGATCTACTGTGCAGCTGCATGGTTAAAGTGATGTGGGCTTATTCATGTAGGCCAGTCTATGGTATTTCTATACATTCTGTTTATGCAGCAGGCATTGTTTCTGCAGTACAAATTAATGCTTCACAAGCAGACCATAGAATTAGAAGCCTCCTGAAGTGCTGTTTGGGGAAGAGTCACGACATGAAAATGCCCACATTTAAAGCTACTGAATTTTGGTAGAAAAGGTCAGCTATCAGCTGCTTTATTCTAAAAATATCGGTGTGTTGTTACACAAAACAGATAAGAGCCGAACACTGGTGGATATGTTGGAGGAAAACTGTGTTTTTACATTCTGCAGAACAAGACGACATGATGTCTGATATCTACAACAAACTCTGATTGATGAGATAAAGAGCATCAAGTCTGTAGATAAAGGTGTGCTACAACTGACTCGATTACACTCCTCCCATCTCCAAAAGTGACAATGGCGCTGATTTGACTCTGATTGTGCCTCAGTCTGCTTCACCGAGTGCCCAAAATGGATTCCTCTTGTGAGTGCGGTCAAACAACCTTGCACAATTACGCACATACACATTAAAACACACACACAAACACACACACATATCCCTCCATCATCCCCTCACTCGCTCTCCAATCCTCCATGGTCTCTTCACTCTTAATGAGGCAGCTTGATTATGCGGCCCGCTGGACTAAATTAAAATGGCTAATTTACAAACCAAGCGTGGTGGGCTGGTCCGCCTGATACCGCAGGGCTTGGAGATAGAGGTGTTGGTCAGGAAATGTTCTGTGAAAGCCACCACATTCCCCCAGAATGCACAGCAGTAACCTCTCTCCATGAGGAACACAGTAGCTAACAATGGAACATATCACACACAGACCATTTACCATAAAATGCTATCTGTATGCATGTATCGTCTATGTAAATTCATAGATGACAAACTGTGACAGTTTCAGCCTTTAACGTCACGCCGGTGGTATGAATAGCTCCCTAATGTCCTAATAAATCAAAGGACAGAAATGTATGATGTCATCTGAAGTCATTTGCATACAAGGAGAGGGTTAAGGAAAAAAATCTTATCTGAAGCATAAAGACTTTAAGACTTAAAGTAAATTTATCACAACATAACTTTTATTTTCTTTTATTTATTAGACAATGCCCAATAAAGCACAGACTTAGGGGATTATTTGTAAAACTGATGTGATGTTAAAGCTTGAAACTGTCACGGTTGAATGTTTTCCTGTTCTTAAATGTGAATTAGCAGGCCAGTCTTGCCATTTTTGTCTTTGAGGCACCACCGCCTGCTTTAGATAATTTGCAGTGTATTTAACCAAGTCAACGAGAAAACACTTCACTATGACGGTATCAGGGTGGGCACTCATTGGATGTTAGGAAAGAATGGGATTCACTATACATTGCTGTATCACAAATCAGCCCAGATTTGATTTACTGTTTTTATTATTATAATGGGGAGTGACAGTCAAGCCTAAATTGGTAGAAATCTATTTCGAAGTCATATCTGATATAACAAAGCATTCTGGAGTAATGTTTCCTCAAAGCTGTGTTATCAAATGATTTATTACACTGACCAAATAATAATATCTTCCCAGTCATTGCTCTATTTTAATGCTCCAGTTTAATCAATATAAGTGGGTTTGGAAGTTTTGTTGGAAAATTATATTAAATGAAGGGAATTTTCCACTGCTTAGGGTTTAGTGAATTGACACACTGGGTCTCAGCCAATCACATCAGCCCAGCCCTGTTAGTGTGACACCCTTCAGGGGTGTCACACTAACTCTGCCAGTGAGTTTATGAATACCCCTTAATATCTAACCGTTTTTGCTTTATGTCACTTTATGCCACTACCTTCTCTCAAAACCAGAGCTTGAGGAGATTTTTGTCTCTCTACCACAGTTAGTACACTCAGTGTGCACTGAGCTTGCACACAGGCCTGGATCATCCGCTGTTAAATACCTAACCCTTAATTAACACGTTCATGTCACTGGATGTCACAGTGATCACTGAGAATAAAGCAGCAGTAGCGGCGGCTCTTAAATGACAGTCACAGTCCCTGTTAATTTATGAATAAATTCAATTTACCAAGCAGATTTTGTGCACTGGTGCCACATTATAATGAAGTCTGTCAGTGTATTGGGGAGTGAAATGTCTCATTGTGCATTAAGTGGCTGGAATTTGGCTCTGAAGGAGCCAAAAAAAAACAGTAATAATAAACTGCAATTAAACCAGATTCATAATGAACTGTGCTTCCACTCCGCTGGAGGGACTTCTTAACGTACCTTGTCATATTTGGCGACTATCTCGGCCCGTTCCTGTTCAAGTTTCTCTGCCGCATCGTGCTCAGTATCAGACGCTGCAGAGCCAACAGAGGAGAGGGAGAGGGAGAGAAGGGAAGACAAATTAATCTCGACAAGTCACAATTCAAACTTTTAACGGCTGTCGCCACACTTGATGAGCTGCAAGCAAACAGCGTTCAGAGCCGCTGTGCCGGTAAGGACCGTTCTGGGCTTTAGCACAAGTTAAGACAAATGAAGTCCAGACAAGTTAAGTCAAGTCAATCTTGGTTATCTCCAAGAGGGAAACTCAGGTGACAGTAGAAGTCACGTGATATTAAAACGAAAAACAATTCAGAAATGCACAGGCAGAGAGAAAAACAAAGAATAAAATGAACAGCAAATGACACCGCAATGATTAAGTTAAATAAGCTTGTTTTATGATTACTTTGTGAGTGAGAAGATTTAAATGAAATATGATATGATAAGACTGGCATGTTGTTTTGAACTCATGAGGACTTTCCCTGTTCTGTGGGTGACGGGAAACTATTTAGAGCTAAACATCATTACGCACTGGATGAATATGTAGTTGCTCACCTGAAATAGTTCCATAAATAAACCATGCTACATCAGCTATACTGAGTTAGAGTGCACTAAAATGCACAGGTAGCTAACTAACTTTTAACCAATAGAAAAATCTCACTCAATGTGGTGTATACCTTTAAATTACCAAGGTTTTCTGAGTAAATCAACCTTTGCTGCTTTGTTCTAAACTCTGCACATACATGACTTTTTTTCATGCTCTACGTTGCTAAAGCACTCTCCCCTACTGTGGCGGGTCAAGAGCCGACCTGGACAACACACACTCTTCAAACTGCTCAGCGAGTGGGAGGCGAGGGCAGCAGGAAGACATCACCGCGTCATGGCCAGTGTGTCAGCCTGACCTCAGCCTGGGAGAATGATCTATGTGTGTGTGAGAGGGACAGAGTGAGTGAGTGTGTGTGTGTCTATGTGGGTGCGAGCTGATGAGAGGAGCCACTTCAAAATGAAGGCCATTGTGACAGAAGAGACGTCACTGTGGGAGAGACAGGCTCGCTGTGTTTGCCGAGCCCACGCACTGTATTGTGTGAATGTAAATGTGTGTGTGACTGCTGCTCGACGACCAGATTTTGCTCACACACTCACTCACAACACACACACTTCTCCCTTCTCCATGTATACCTCACGCCAGTAAATCAGTTTCCTACTATAGGTTCCATTCCTAAGTTTACTATTGGATGGGACTGTGCAGACAACCACTTCCTGAATCAACCACCCATGGGAGGCCCCCAACCTGAGAAGCGTGTTAACAAATCTGGCACACAACACTATTAAGTGGGGTCATGTTGTGTGTTTATGTTTGAGCACAATGTGAGGCACATAACAATGGAGGCATGTAGTGATTTATACGTGGACTCGCTAACAGCACTTAAAGCGACCAGCAGGCAGTTTGCTAACCAGGATATTTCATGGCAGCAGCCTGATAATAAAGAGCCCAGAAGGATGAGATATTCCCGTTGCATATTTCAGAGCAGCAGTAAGATCAGACAGGCAAGATCCAAAATATTACATCTTTCGCTTTTTCATCTGAGTGAGTATTCATTTAATTAAAGTGATAGTATTCAAAAACCACACACACACACAAGCACATACTTAAGTAGCCCCGTAAGCATGTCACTGGTATTTATTGGTGTTTACTGGTGCGCATGGTGAGGGGGCACTCAGGAAGTCCTCATGGAGAAGAAGGGTTACGTCTTGAGATAATTAAAGGGTTGGACACATATTGGTTTATTGATATTGGCCTAAAAATGAAAAAGTACTCTATAGATTTGGTCCAGTCAGTGACATCCACCTCTGATACAGTGAATATCATATAGTTTGCTTGATTATATATTTATTTATGATTTCTTTTTTTTCTTTTTTTTATAAACAATTGAATTTAAAGGTGCACTATGCAAACTGAGGGTTGACTAAGGTTAGGACCTGTTAGACTCAATTAAAGGAAAAACATTCAGTATGAGTATTGGGCATTATTCCACATTTTTTGACAGTTGAGGGTCATCACTTCTGCAATTTTACACAGTGCTCCTTCACATGTCCAAGATTATTCTCTTTTCATGATTTTGTTTCCAAATATACTACAAGGGGAAATGATAATGTTATTTATGATGATTTTCGGAATAAATGTAGTTTAGTTAATGAATGAATTGTAAGACTCGTAATACTGGACCCTGATTGGCCAAAAACACCTCTCCTCCAGTTCAAATGAGGTGAACCTGCTGAGCTTTCCGGTCCAAATGCTGCACACTGGCCTAATTAGGGAAAAAAAAACACCAGTAATTCTTTGGTTTAAAAAAAAAAAAAGAAAGAAAGAAAGAAAAAAAAAGCCAATCAGGGCCAGTTGTTATCTGTTTCCTGGAGTTAGTCTGAAACTGTAAAACTGAATGTTTGAAAATGAAATAAATTTAAATTTATCTGCTCAAACAAAAAAAATGTCTTTACTTGCCATCTTTGTTCACATAGGTATCTATCTATCTATCCATCTATCTATTTGAAGTTCTACAATGCAGTTAAAGATATTGAATAATGGCACAAAATGTTGGATATTGGCAGCTATAATCCAATAAATCAGCCTTCAAAAAGCCATATTGGCAGAACCCCAGCAGTTATGTAATTTTCATAATTCCTTTTTCCCCTCAGCTCATCAGTGCTTCTTCAGCAGGAAGTATTCAACTCAAGGCATTCTCCATCTTCCTCTGTGGGTCTCTGGGGTTCGACAGTGGCGGGGAGGGGGGACGGCTAACCGGAATTCCAATATGCCCCGAACAAACGTGCCCCTTATTGTGCTGGCTGGCATTTTTATGACAGGATGGTGGGACAGTGTGTGACTGTGAAAGGCATGTCGCCACGGGCTGCCAAGAGCACACACAGTGGGAGCAGAGGCCAGGGGAGTCCACACACACACACAACATAGCACACTGTCTGGGGCAAATAAACAAATACAGTAAGCCTTCACTGCTGGGAATTCCATCTCAGGGGGCCCGTGGTTCCCATGGTGAGATGGAACGGAATTGCAGAGGAAATGGGATTCGGCCTTTTTTTTTTTTTTGTACTAAAGCTTAGCCTTAATTCTGCCACCCCTACAGCCATATTAGTATTCCACAGTGGCCTGGCTTAAACTAAATGCAATTAGACCTCTTTCATGCATCACGAATCACATTGGTATCCATGACTGATTCTAGTTTGTGTGTGTGTGTGTTTGTGTTTCTGGTTGGGAGGGTTTCTCTTTAGACATTTGGCAAGTGGTGGTGGTGGTGGTGGGGGGGGGTCTCCGGGTTTTATAGTCAATTGTAGAAGATTCCTTTTGCCTTTAAGAGTCCAAGATATTCCCCCCCACAGAGTTTACATCCTAAGACAGGGGTCGTGAAATATTTTCATTCTCTGGTTCCGCAAATAAAATAGAGGGGGCAATAGACGGATAATTGGTAGATTTGAGTTGATTGCAGAACTGTCTACGATGTATGTGGGGATAGTGACAGAAGGGTGTATTCTTGTATAAGAACCTCTCACCTTAAAAGACACAGTGACCTGAAAGCAGGTGAACTCAGGCATTTTGCATTAGCTATCAAAGGCAAAATACCTGTTGTGGAATTACTGATTCAGATGTGGCACAAGGTGCAACAGGCTTGAAAGTTTTGACCCTAATACAGTATTGCTGCAACAATTTCCCGCCTTGTGTGATACTGAGTGGATTTGCTCTTTAAGAGATAGCCGCTTTCCCTCTTCATGCTGCTTGGCTAGACCTCCTCAGTCTAGCTGCCCTTTCACCCTCTGCTCTATGAGCTGCGAGTCCTCCTCTTACTCCCTTCAGGTCAGTCTCCAGCAGTGAGGGCTGTGTGGGCCCTGACTAACATCCCTCTCCCGTTGTGATTAAAATGTCCTTGACGGTCACCGGCATGGCTGACTGGATAGTGCCCTGTCCCCTGCTTCGCCCTATACCCTTGCCATTTATGCTGCCATCATGTCATGAGCTTTAGCTTCACAGCGAAAACTGAAGTCTTGAAAGAGTTCATGCAGTTTAAGTTGTTTGAAGCCATTAAAATATCACGGTAAAGGTTCTCTCTTGATTTATTGGCAACTTCAGAATTGATGAAGTTGGGAAAGATTGGGGTTGCCAAACCCCAAATTCCTAGGGAGCATTCACAACCTAATAGCTGGAATGAAGGCCATCTTCAACTGGAATGCTCATATGTGGTATGGTATGTTTTTTTTTAATCTGGCAAATAGAGCATTACCACCAGTCATGCTGCCCCTCTCTCTATCCATCTCACTCCTTAACAGCAAAGTGCAAAGCAGCTATTTCACATTCCAGGCAGTGTTAATGGAACTAGATGGCACTGAGTACAGAGCACACCACCGCCAACGCTTCACAACTGTCAAAACATGCCAATTCCACAAGGCATTTTTTCCCCCCACCAAAAGTAAATGATTTGTTCCATGCCCCACTAGTTTGTTTCACATCAGGAGACCGCACATTTTCATGACTGTACCTGAAACAAGACAGGAGATATGCCTGTTCAAAGCATTTTCACTGATTACTGAAACATGGGCACACTAATGTTTGAAGAAATGGCAGGGCAGTAATGTCTCATCAGGAACTAACCTCTCCAGGTGTCCTTATGTTGTCTGATTGGACCAATAATGAGGGGTTTGTCCCTTTTATGTCGGACTGACTGACAAAGTTTGATGGTGCAACATGAATGTAATCAAAAGTTTCGCCTTTTAGTCAGAAGCCATGCCTACTGCTACATCTAAGTTCATAATTTTTTCCTTGGCCTATGGTAACAATGGTAGAAAAACATACTAAAACAAGATTAATTAATACAAAAGAGTATAATAATATAAGAATGAGTTCATATTGACCATATTGGCCAGTCAATGTTGTCCACCTCCAATACAATGGCGGTTCAACTCTGAATACAGCTACTGAGTATTTTTTCCTATAGCAGATGGTTGACAAGAGAAATTGTTCCAGTGTGGTGTTTACTCAACAGCATCAGGGGTGTCAGCCTGTAAAATCTGTAAAGAAGCCAACCTCACTCTGCCCTTCAGAGCTGCTAACCCACCGCAGAGAATTTCATAAGTACGAGTTTTAGTGTCACTTTCTTGTCTACAAGTGTTTTAGAGGCTTTTACATTTTGCTTGAAATAAAATTCTGAGAGAAACTTGGAATCGTTGTGAATCTGGGAATTCTAGATATCATCACAAAATGTTGTGTATGGCAGCTTTAATCCAAAATATAAAGATTGATATCTGCCTTCAAAAAGCCATATAGAACAAGCCTTTGAAGAAATGTTGTGTTCCTCTCCATCATGACATCAAAAAACAACATTTATTCTCAGTGGACGTTTCATAGGGAATGGTAAAAATTTCTTAACTTCGTTTTTTTTCCTTACTGCGTTACCACAAGGACACATGGGTCCTTGAATCTCAGCCAACTGCCCTAAGTATCTGTGCACACATTGTCTGTGCATAAAGCAATAAGGGACTGGCTGATGTACGCCTACGTGCCGGCAAATGTACACAATAATGATGATCTGCAAATGCCTCATTTTGAGTGCTGCGCTGTACTGTGATGAGCTGAGAAAATACAGCACTCTTTCTTTTGCTTTTTCACCTTTATTCCCACTTGACAACAGCATCAGGCAGACTTGTCTACTGAGCTGGCACTGCGTTAAAAAAACTGGAAACGTCTGGAGGAAATGTCTGGCTGCATGAGACTAGAAGGCTCCAGACAAGACATTTCACAACAAAATCTAGTTCAGCTGGCTACTATTATGGTGCAGGCCTGTGACGCTACGTGACAAGAAGGGTCCTGGGGTGGATTTGTCTTTGTTCCTCATTATCATTGCTGTTAAAGTCGAAGACTGACAATAAACAACATGACAGGCATAATCACAGCCTTCTCGTTTCCTCCTCTCTCTTGAGCTTCCTTTAGGCTGCTGTAATGAGCCCTCTTTGTTCTTAATGATAAGGAGTCTTTGCTTCGTACAGTTGTTTGCGCTCCCTCAACCTTTTTATGTATATCTCTCATTCTCTTATAATCTCTTATACTTGCCATCTGCAGAAGAAGAGGATTAATAATAATAATCATAAAGAGGTTGGAGAACTATTTTCCTGTCCTTTATTTTTGCCCTCATGTTTCACTTAGTCCATGTGTTGCGTTTCCTCAGCTGCTGCCTGTGTTCAAGGCCACACCTGACCCCAATTTACACCACTGCACCTCAATCTCCTGTTAGTGCCTTGATACTCAATAAATGCCCAGAGAAAGACACATCAAAAATGGTCTCTCCTTTTGATTCTGTTAAACTGCTGTCTGAAAAGCAAGGCGAAGCTGTCTGGTGCGAAGTTAATGTCTGAAACTCAACATGATGTCCAAGGTCGACATTCTGCTTGAAATGAATAAAATGAATTTTAAAGAGCTTTATAAGGGCACAGTTCACCCTTTTGAAAAATGTGATAGTATTTCACCTCACAGCAGTGGTGCTATCTTCCTCTCATTGTTACTGACTGCTGGATACTGGCTGGAGGCTGGAATATCACATTTTTCAAGATGGGTGAACTGTCCCTTTAAATGTACTATACGTTGCATTTATGACCATCAGTATAGCACTGTCAAACTGTCCATCCAAGACAATTGCTAGTGATGTTGTTAGTTCTCAAGCTTCTCGATATTCTAGTTCCCATGAAATAACCTCATGAGTTCTACTTCCTGAAAAACTTGATTGTCTTAAATAGTGACACCATCCAGCACTAGTGCACGTAAATTAAAATTTAACCAGTAAAACCTTCACATATCTTTTTACATCCTCTCTCATCCGCCTATCCCTTCAAATACAATTGTGTTTCTCTTCCAAACTGATATCCTGTTGGTATACACTTGTGAATGAGCCCAAACATCCTTTTTCAACAGGAAATACATCAAATTAAGAAAGTAGAAGTCAATTTCATGGGGTCTTTAGGAACAAATTTCCCATAAACCCCACGGGCTCCTGTCATGGTGCCACTTGGTGCAACGTACTGTATAGTGGTGTGTAGGCTGGCAGAGCCCGCTGATCTTGGTTTTGTTTGTTTACAATAATTATACTAATGCCTCAAAATGAATGTGGCAATGGTTTATTGATGACGAACACTACATGTAACACTTTTAAATAGGATCTGACCGATACAACTCTGCAAACAAATAGCAAATGATGTCACAAACAACAAGTGATGAGGTAACTGCAGACACAATGCAGTATACCATTATGTGCCATTACCACGTCTCCAAAACAATCATCTGTCTGCCAGTCTGCATTTAAAACATGCTCTAACCTGAACCTGATCACATGACCTCCACCTCAGAGTGACCCGTAGTGATGGCCGTAGAGTCAAAAAACTTAAGTCATCCCATGGTTTAGAGACAAACTAAACAAGCTGCCAGTTCTCTACCATAACCAGATGGCTCTCGTGTAGCATCAAACCTGCATTTATTAGTGCAGCATCATCAGAGAATGATCTTTTTTTCTGTTGAAAGTTGACAATATCATAAACAAAAATCTCAGCGTCAGTCTACGTGCCACCATTGCTAGTACTTCCTGGTGTCTTAAACAGGAACTAAATAAAAGTATTCAAAATGTTTCCCCCATGTTGTAGTCTTGGACACTTGCAGACATTTTACTGGCTACATCCATTTTCCCTTCATACATATTATGAAGAAAGAAACTATTAAAAACTAGTTAACTGTCATGCAAAGAACTAGGATTTCACTGACCTGGGTTTTTTTGAAGGCAGAAACGGATATCAATATTTTTGGATAGCTGATATTTTGGAGGTGGAAAAGCCTGTGAAACAGCATTTAGAGCTCTCCAGAGAGACCCAACTAATGACAACAACAAAGAAAGAACATACACGCTGGAAAACAAGGCAATCAACCAGACTGCATCATACTCATGTCAGCAGAGGATGACACTGACCAAAATCTGAAATTTAATAAAAACAGCTAATGCTCTCCCTTCAAAAGAGAACAGGTGGCCATGGTTACATCATCTTGTCATCTTTTACCTCTCTTCAAGCCGTCAAGTGGATCCTCCAAGCGAGCCAGAGCCTTTGTCCGCATTGGTGATGACCCAGTCTACCATACAAAGTGACAACCTGAACTACCCCATCCCACTACTGTACGCTGCTCAGTGCTCGATACGAGCTACAAAAAAGAAAAAGAAAAAGAAAAAGCCAAGAAAAAGAGAAGTGAGATCAGAGATGTGGAGTTCGAGAGCCTCAGCAGGAACAATGCCACTGTTTGTTATTGTAGGTACAATACAGAGAGAGGGAGAGAGAGAGAGAGAGAGAGAGAGAGAGAGAGAGAGAGAGAGAGAGAGAGAGAGGAAAATTCTGACTTCAGGAGCAAGTCTGTCCCACTCACATTCCCCACCCAAACACAACATCACAACAAGAGGCCCTATTCAAAACCTCAGAGAGAAAGAGAGAGAAACTAGAGGACAGAGTGAATAGCTGTTTCCATCCTGCAATGTTTCCACCCAGCTCTGGAAATCCTGCAGAAAATGAAATGCTAATTAGGTATGCTTCCATCAGCTGCGCTGGAGAAAATAAAAACAAGAGACTGAACTCGGAAAAAAAAATGTGCACAAGAGAAACAGAAAGTCTTTCAACAATTGATTAAAATGTGGAAAGCTGTTTCAGTTCTTTTGTGTCAGCTTGTGTCACGCTTTCACCCAAACATGAAAACAAAAAATTGCACTTGGTAATTATCTAAAGTACCAACAAATTTTCAGGAAACCACAATAATTATGCATGGGAGTGACATTTCTATGAAGTTGTGGTGGACGCAATTTCAAGCCTGTCATTATTTATTTGACAAATGTATTTCAATCTCTGTTTATTGCAGAATTTTCGTAGCTAACAAAACAAACCAAACCAAAAAAAAAAAAAAAAAAAAAAAAAAAAAAAATCCCACTCTACAAACAAAAAGTAAAAACTCTTTTTTGCAATATTGAGAAATTTCAATCTTTTTTTAAATCTCTGATGGAAGTCCAACCAGTGGCAAGGAGGGAATGAGGTAAAATGGATACGGGGGAGGAGAGGGAGGCGAGGGAAATTGAACGTGGGGAGGGCCAGACGATGGCAGCTTCTTGATAAACAGTTTCCATTAAAACTTCATTATAAAATGGATGTGGTGTACCATGAAGGGTCTTACTGATGTGGCATATCTGATGATGGCGGGGAGGGGGTAAAACTTTTCCTCGCGCAACACGCAAAGGGAAAAGAAAGGAAAAGAAATTCTCTTTTCTCTTGTCATCTCGCCTCTAATCTCCTCCTTCCATCGGTACAGGAAATATCTGTTTGGGAGAGAGAGCTGGTGGATGGGACTGAAGTGCGGTTATCACTTCTGAAGCCACAGGGTCACGGTGGGGTGGGAGGAGGGGGTTACTGCTTTGAGGCACACTTTCCATTTTCTAGGAAGACTGTCAGGAGACTAAGGAGTACCGGAAGTCCACTAAAGCTCTCCACTGGACCCCAAGATGACAGTAATAAGACTATATATAAACATTTAACACCATATGGTTTAAAGGCTATTAATTATCAGTTATTACTGGAAAATAAGCTACAAAAAACATGTTTTGCACAATAATACAACATTTTATTACCATCTCCTCTCCAAGTAAATTTCTAAATACTGGGAATTTATTTGGTACTTAGAATCCAACTTAATTTCCATTAAGTTCAATTGGTTACCTACTAACTAAATACCTGGTAATTAACAGTACACGCCTTCATAACTATGAGGAGTATTTTGGCAGCTGTAATATTGCAAGTGCTTCTCAAATGCAGTCATTCACTTCAAAATTTGCTCTCCCTGAGTCACACACTCCCTTTTTTGTAGCTGCTGTGCAACTTAACTCCACTAATTGTACTGTGGCTGAGATGTAAGCAGGCGACTGACAAAGTGTGTGGGCATCCTGGCACCCACAGGCAAAATAAAAACTACCAACGAGTGGTGAAAATACTGTCGTCCTCAACACTGCTGTGAATGAAACAAGCAAAAACTGCTAAATCCACAGCTCGCTGTCCATGTGTATCGGAGGCACAACTGTTCTCTGAATCAAATGTTCAAAAAGAGCATGTGAAATTGCAAAAGAGCAGTTTTTAATGTGTTTTAAGTGCATGTGTACAAGTGTAGACAATGTGCTATGTGGGGAAAAATGTGTGAAGCCATTACAAATCTGCTTCAGCATGTAGATTCACTGCAAATGTCCACATTAAGTGATTTGTTCTTGCATATTCTTGATTTATTTTCCTAAATGGGTGACAAACTGAACAAATAACACTTTTTTTTTTTTTTTTTAAACACAAATTAACACTCTAGCTCATTATCTTAATAGAACCAGAGTGAACTGCCTTCAGGACCCTGTCACTTGATGGGACATGTCAAACTGGAATGAGAACAAGTGGAATTATCTCACTTCACAAGTTTCACAAGTTCTCCATTAGTTTTCCAACTGTTTAAAGGGAAATAAAATGGTAGGACTCAACAGAGGATTAAATGGCTTGTTTAAGGAATGGAATAAGTATTTGGTAGATTGAGGTCTATCATCCTATTAACAGCTGTGCAGTGCTCATCAATTTTCATTGCCTATGTCTGCATGCAAAACCTATAGTGTCTAAGGTGATTGAGTGCCAAGTTCAAGTTCAGTTCCTCAGTGTGCAGGCCTGATAAATATAAGCTTAATGAGAGATCAGTGGCTATCTAAATAGATGCAAAAGTCATCCCAGGTCAGAAATGATCACTGGCAGACAGTGAGAAGATAGAGGAGGAAGCAGCTCTGACAGAGTAACTTTCACAAAAAGCCAGGCACAGGCACTGTTCCTCACAGGTAACCAGTCTGACTTCCTCACTGGTTAGAAGTTTGACGTCATCTCTGACTGGAATACACTTTGTACACTTTTATTGCCATTACACTATGGGAACCAACAACAGACCTTTCACTCCCAGAGTTTTAAGATCCCCCTGTTAACCCACTGAAACTACGATGGTACATTCATTCTTGACAACATATTTCATCAGATGCAGCGGATCGTTCTAACAACCTGTGACAGTACTTGGCACGGTTTAGGGTTGCTGCTCTCACCACGGTCCATGACTGCTGGTGCCAGCATCGCGATCGTCACCAGTGTGTCATTAACAAGCTGGGACATGTCACAGACAAACAACTGTACTCATTAACAGCACTGACTACAGAACAGACCTGAGAGCTGAAACAGAGCACAGGGTAAGCATGGTGAGGAGCTATATGGATTTTTGGAGGTCAGTGTCAGTATTTTTAGACTGAAGCTGCTGACAGCTGATATTTTATAAATCATATTCAGTAGGTTTCATGCCCCAAAATAGCAAAAGTTCTGTGTTATCACTTGAATTGTATGTGTAGAAAGGGTCTTCATAGGTCCACCCAAATCATAGGACCGGAAACCCAACCTGGGACACATACAGGTTTGGATCCAAGTTTTTCTATGGTCAATTAGGTCCAGGTCGGATTCCATTCTAGTTCCATGGGTCCTGGGTCTGTTTAACATTATGTGTAACACCTGAGTGGATCCCAGAAGACCTGGATGTGATCAGAGAGCACTGATCATGATGGAAGTGCTGCGTGTGTTTACTGTTGTGTGTTGCTGTGAAATTGGTGCTGATCTGCTCTGTGTCTCCTGACCAGGTTTGGGGTCAACATTCCTCGGTTCTGCATGGAATCGGGACGAGCTTTACAAATCACAGATGGTCCAGATCAGGTACAGGTCCGGCTTTTCTTGGTTTTGCATGGGTCCGGGACCAACTTTCAAATAATAGAGGGGTCTCATTTGGTTGGAGGTAGTACATCTCCAGATCAATCATCATGCTTTATTCCAAGTCTCTGGTGTCCATTTATATACTCTGGACTTCTATACATTTTCACTCAATTATTGCAGCAAAGCGCAAAACCATCTCATGTATGGTTATGAAACGTGCATGAACAAGCTTGTGCATTTCACTGGATGAGCTGCTTGGATGGATGTGCTTAGCAAACATGACTGGCCCCTATAGTGCCAACAGTAATAAAGCCAATAATGGCGAGATGTATCCGGATGTTTGCTGTTGGTCATCTGATATAGAATCTAATAAAACCATTGTGTGCAGGCAGCTCGCACATAAAATAGAGGAATACCCCCGAATGCACCTGGGGCCACTGTAGGATATTTTGACATGAAATTCGAGTAGATTCTGCCATGAAGCTTGAGGCCAGGAATGGAAAGTGTAGTTTTTGCCCTTTGGGAGGTCAGACTGGCAATTAGCCTGGCTGTTACAGTCTGGGTGTCAGCAGGCAGCCTCAGCCCAACGCCCGCTGTGTCTGGACTGTCCGCCCGTCCCTCCTTAATTAACCACCACGCGGTTTTCCCTTGAAGCTGTGGGTGCGCACACACCCATACACACACACACATACACACACAATCTCACACACGCCCACCCAATCCTCACACACTCACACAAGCAAAGGCACAAAAAAGGCACAATCACACAGATGGTTCACAACTTAGTGTGCAAAACATAAAAACAAATCTCCTTGTTTGAAGCTGCTGGCACATCATTTGAATAACTGAGCAGGGCTCGTTCCTCTAGCTGCCACTGTGTTAAGTGAGAGAGAGCGAGAGAGAGAGAGCTGCTGAATAATGCAGAGGGAGAGATAGTAAGCTGCCAGTGGTGCTGCTGACCAGGAGAAGACTGCGGTTTGGCAGAGCAGCAGAGGCTTACATTACACTAGTTATAAATCCAAACTGCCCTGCTCTTTGCCCCACTACAGGCAGAGCTATGCCAGGCCACATAATGCCAGGCAGAGCCGTGCCAGGCCCGCCACCGCATGCCAGGCGTAGGCTTTGACATGACGGCTCGGCCGGGGCACGTGGACACGTGAGGTTTTATGTAATGGGAACCAGACAACTCAATTTTTTTTTTTTCAACCAGGGAAAGCTGAGTTAGTCATGCTTCATATATTACACAGTATGACCAGTGTGACCACAGTCTTCTACTGGTGGCCACTGAGCTGCAGCACTAGGGTCAGTTGCAACAGCTTTTTGAAAGCTAGTTGTTTCTGAAGTGTTTACTAAATGAACACAAAAATCAAAATGGTCTGAGCCACAGAAATTAGTTGTGACCTTGAACTGAATATTTACACCTGTCATACAAATGATTTTAAATGTTTGGCCTGTTTACTACAATTTACCCACATTTTACATTGCAACAAACCATTCTGACAATCATGTGGTTGCACCAAAGATTTCACAACATGTAATCAAATCTCCCCATTTTTATACATGATTTTTTGGTTGAAATGCCCAACATATAATGTTCTGCTCTTATAATGTTCTGCTCCTGTGGCTAACAAAGTTGTCACCATTCAAAAACCACAAACTGAAAACTGGCTGTGGAAAGCATGTTTCCCCATAGACTATTTTCCAGTGGAGGGGCAATTTAACTCCGCCCAATTTCAAGTCATCAAAGTTTGTAAATTTGGCACATTTTGTAGATATTACACTGAACATATAAAATCAATGGTATGGTCCTTTCCGTTTGAATGGTGCAACCCAGTTAATTTATTTAAAACTATGTCTTATGAAGAACTTAAGCATGATTTTACACACAAACCTATAGTAAAAGAGTTACTCCCAGCTGGTGCAACCCCTCCCTGGAACAGATGAGGGTTCAGTGCCTTGCTCAAGAGCACATTTCATTCATTCATTCATTCATTCATTTTCCCAGCTAGTCTGAGGATTCAAACCAGCAACCTCAGTCACAAAATAATGGAGTATTAACAGGCCATAAATCATGCACACACAGACACACACAGCCTGCTGCTTCCTGTGCAGCAGGAGTCCGAGCAGTCCGTTTTGCCGAGCTAAAAGAGTGTGAATTGACTGAAAGATTGAGACTTAAATGTCATCGCCCTCGAGCCCCGTCACATTACTCTCTGAGCCGCAGAACTCCACCCTCATCCCTCATCACCAGACACACTAACATCTGCTAGCACCTTGCCCAGTCATCACACCTCAGCACAACGCCTTGAAGTCTGCACTACTTGGCAGCGTGTGTGTATGTTTATGAGTGTGTGTGTGTTTGTCCTATATCTGTTGGAGGCCATCTCTAAATCTGTCTGCATTGATCTGAGCTGAGAGGAGCAAAAGTGAATTCCTCTGCAGGGCTGATGAGCAGAGATTAAAATGGCAGCCAAATGGAAAGCACGAATCATCCCTTGACGCGATGTTCTCTCCATGAGTGGGATCAAGCGGTCCATAAAGAAGCTCAAAGCTCTCTTTTTCAGTGTTTACGCCTTTAGCACTGATGACACACACTCACCTAGCTGGCAATCACTTTCACACACTTGTTATCAAGTCTAATACAGGTCAGCTGTTCACACAGACAGAGAGACAGCATGGATGTGATCAGGAACATGAGACACTGTCTGTGTTTTCTATTAAAACACAAGATTATGTTGTTTGACAGCAAGATGAGTAGTTGCATCTGGAGCTAGACTGAGTGTGGATTGGTTACATTAAAAGATGCCACATGTGGCATTTTATCATCAATTTAGCATTGCCACATTCATTTTGAGACATTAGTGCAATTACCAAAAACAAACAAGACTATTGCCAAGAAGATTTTCAGCCATCTAAAGTAGCACATAGCACATCATTCCTCTGCATTGGCTTGTTTATTTTCAATTGTCAGTCATATCTAGTTTTGTTCTCTGACCAATCAGAACAATGGGATGGGATCAAGAAAAACAAATGTAAGACAGCGTGACAGCTTTATAATTTCTACTGCAAACCCAAAGCATAACTTATGGCGGCTCTGTGGCGAGAATGTGCAACACTGCTAATGTACTCTTAATGATTCTTATTAGAAAACAAACTGCAGTCTATGCTACTTTCCTAAATCCAGTTAGCTAGTTCACAGAGTACCCTACATGTCAATTCAAATGGCTAAGTTGATACTGAGCAATAAAATTAAGCTTGTCTCATGAATTGAATTTAACCAAGTTTTGAGGTAAATATGACCTCACTCGTCCACCGCCTTAAAAAACTTAGTTGTAGCATTAAGATGCGATGCCTCACAGGCTGGTCCTGTCTGCTCAGAAATGTAGCGTCTCCTTCTAGCTTTCATTTAGCAGCCATGCTTCAAGCCCAGCCAAAATGTTTCAGCTGATCCTGAGTGGCAGTGTCTTTCCACTGGCTGCTGGCTGTGTAAGTGCTGTGATGGGAACCACGACCATAAGAACAGGTCTATCTTTACCTATGTGCTAGTAGAGATAGCTCATGGACAAAGCTTTTACTGATCCCACCAACAAGACACAAGAGCCAACCTTTCCCTGACAAAAGCTTTTAAAAGTGTAAACAGCTTTGCTTTTAGAGCAAGTGTAGTCCACTTTTTCATACCGGCTTCTATTGCAAGGTCACTGATGACATCGTCATACGTCATTGCTTCAAGAGTTTTCCTCTTTTGTATGGTTTGATTACGCCATCACCAAGGCCATGCCCACAAACTGAATCTTCTAATGAAAATGGCAGAACATCCGCACATTCACTTGAGGAATGGTGTTGTGAGAATAAATTATCAATAATATCTCAATTTCAGCTGATTTTAGGATGGATATGCAGGAAAGCACCAATATACATGCCAAAATTTCTCCTCATTAAATGTACACAAATCATCCCGCTAAATATGTATGAGAATTTTCTAGATCAAGTGCACTGTAGTTAGAAGTTAGCAAGCTGTGGTTTTATTCCTCAGGCAATGGAAATTACTTAGATAAACTGGTGGCAGCAACAATAAAAGCAGCATTTGTTTGGATAAACTAGACATGGATCGAGGCTATCCCGTACAAGCTGATCCAATCAGGCGACAGGACGAGGGGGGGGGTCAGGGGTCACGGAGTGTTCCATTACCCCAGGCACTATGCTTCATTATTCATCACTCACCAGAGAAATGCAGTTACAGGACACACACACACACACACACACACACACACACACACACACACACACACCCCTCCCATAGCAACAGAGCTATTACAGTAGTGGTACCAAGGGAATGTTCCTCCTTTTCAGAGTAATACCATATGGGCACAGAAAGAAATGTAACCTTATCCACAATGACTTTCAGTACAACACATTCAATCTACACTGTAATGTGCACCAAAGCAGAAAAAGGACCCGAACAGATACAGGTGTTTCATACCAATAACTAATGATTCCTGGTATTTTGTCACGATTCAATGTCTTTAAAGTTGACCATTTATGCCAGATACATACCAGGATTCAGTGTTTCCCCATGAACTTTAGTCTTGGTGACTGACTGGCCAGTATATTTTTAACAAAAGGCTTGTATGCCCCCCCCCCATATATCAGTCTGACCCTATTACAAACACGAGTCCAAGTGATTAAAACTCTGATGTCAAAGTTCAAGTCAACCAGTTAACGTAGTGGCATCAGTAGGGTGTGTGGAAGCCTGAGGACAGTTTCAAAATGGATGCGACTCCTCTTCAAAAAAGGACATATGTAAAAGTTTTTGAGGCTGAAACGAAGACCAGCAGCTACAGCGGACTGATTGGTTTCTCGTCAAACATGTTTCAACTTATCTGCTCAGCAGTCTGCCACGCCACCACCATCACGGAAGCAATCAAGGGTCAAAGTCAAATTTTATTTCCTTAAACCATGAGAATGAGGAACTATTTTATGTGCTTCGGCGGTTCAAGAGAGCTTTCATTCCAACTAAAACTGGCAGCAGGTGATTTCACTGATTTGCGCACTTGAACCACAGAGGAGGAACTAATAAGTGAGATCACCTGCTTTCACAGCAGCCATTTTGTCCTGAATAGCAGGCAAACGCAGGTGTTTCTAATGACATTAATTAAGCTTCTGTTCCATTCAGGTCGAACAGAGCCAAGGTGCTGCTTTGGTGCACTCACTGGGAAGCTCTGGTACACTGAAATGGAACAGAACCTTAACTAATGTCACGTGTAACACCTGTGTTTACCTGCTATAATCACGCCTGGTTGGCTGCTGTGAAAGAAGTCTGTTGCTACTTAACAATGGTGAAAGAACATTTTCAGCACTACCACTGAAGAATCCCCAAAAATATATAGTGCCTAATAGACATGGAAAAAATACAAAATTGAACTACTACAAATATCTGGACAGGGCACTGGTCATGGCTGAATTTCTGATTATAGTTAAAAAAAATACTGAAAAGGGTCATCATGAAAATTCATTCCTGCACTGAATTCCTTCCTATAAGAGAGTTATATTTATATGTAAAAGTATATACACCATCCCTTTTCTACCTCATGCGAAACATTTCTAGATCTACTGCTGACACACAGTCAGTGGCTATACTTTGCGGAGCTATAAAATCACATTTTGGATCATTACATGGGCACACACACCTCCAAATCTGGTTGCTGCCCTGCGTCTGGATGGAGACACCAGCTCCTTGACGATCTGTAGGACCTGCATGCTCACAGGGAGGCGGCAGGGGTGACGGTAGGTCCCGCAGGGCAGGGGCAGCCCACTCTTGCCCTCTTACCCTCTGCAACCTCATCCCATCCTGGATCCTCCTCTGAACTCATCCCCTAATCCACAGGTCGAGCTCCTGGGAATCTTGCTATCACCATCCTAGAGGAGACAAAGACCTGTTTCTGCCCTCAGTCCCGCTGCTCGTTCCTCGGTGGTGTGACACAGAGCACGTTGCCTCTCCAGGATTCCCTAGAGTTCGCGAAACGGTGCTGCACTCTGGTAAAGTCCCTCTTTCTTTTATTTTTACTTGCCTTCTTTATATTTCTCCTTCGGTGTGTCTTCCCAGCAGCTGTCACATCTCAAGATCCACACACATGCTCACACCCTCTCCTCCGCTCAGCAGTCTTCACATACTCTTTGCTGCATCAAACAGCTGGTGGCACGAGTCTCCCTGATGGAGCGAGCGCAGATACACGGCAGGAAACGCACGTGTGTACGCACACGGTCTGGTAAATGCTTGACCTGCTGCGAACAGCGACTCTGGTCCAGACGAAAGAGGCTATAGTCTCAACTCACCTGCTGGCAGCCGCTAAAAGTAGAGGACTCTGGCTGTCAGCGCGGACTCTCCGCAAACTGAGTGTGTGATGTGTGTGTTGTGTGCTCTCACACACTCTTCATTTGACAGATCTCTCCATTGCCCCTCCTGTTCTCTTCTACTTTGCTGTCTTTCCTCCTGTGTGGCTGTGGTGGCAGGTTGTTGCAGGCAATCCACCTGGCCGTTGTGGATCAATAAATGCACAGCTGCACAGAGATGCATCTCGCTTTACACAGATCAACACACTCTCTAAACTCTCTTATCTCTTTCCCTGACTCCCTCTCTCTGTCTCCCATCTCCCTCTCCTCCTCCAAATCGCATAAACGCTGGGTGGTTCGCTCGCTCTCCTTTCTCCACATCCTCTAAATTCAAATTAATGAGCGCCTCTACTCATTCACCCACAGCATCCCCTCCTTCCCTCCCATTCTTGCTCCCTCCCTTTCTCATTGTGCCTCTGTCTCTCTCTCACCCCTCCAACCCTTTTCAAATGTCTTGTGTATATTCACTGTGAAGCCTGGAACATGAGCAGAATAGACAAATGCAAGGCACGAGGTGTGTGGGGATATGTCCCAGTGATGACTTGTAGCTAGTAGCATCAATACAGCTGTCACACTGAGGTTATGTATGTCCTCCCACATTTTCAAGCAGTCCCTCTTGCTGTCTGGATTCCCTCTGCCTCTCTGTTATTATGCTAAGATTTTTTTTTTTTTTTTTTTTTTTTAAGAAAAACAAAATACAATTCCAGAGCAACAATAAGGAGCCACTGGGATACAAAGCAACAAGCTGTATGGTCAAATATTGCATGAGGGCATTACAAAAAGACATGAAATTATTTATCTTGTAAATACAATAAAACCCCAAATATTGCACTTTTTTGGAGACTTCCATACAATACAAGAAGTGATTTTGGATTTCTTCAGCTGGTAGGCAACATTCCAAGTTATCTGTTTCTGCAGAAAATACATCCAAATTGTCTTCATACAGACATTTGCAGTAATCCAATTTTGAGTTTCTTGGCAGATGTAAAGACTGCAAATAACATTTTTTTGTAGGGTAACTTCTTGACATCGGGCCTTTCTCTCTCTTTTGCAGTCAGCTTCTCTCTCTCTTTTGCCTCTCTCTCTCTCTCGTTGACTCTGTGGCCCTCCTTTGCCTCATCCCTAATCAGTCATTATATCTCCTCCCTCTTCCCCTTCCTAACTGCATTATCTTGCCATAATCAATCCATTTATTCATCCAGTTGGTCATGTACCCCTCAGCTCATTATGGCTCTGCATCTATTACAGCTAAACCAATATTTTAGTTTGGCATTTCAATGGGCCAATGTTGGCCTTTCATTAAAAATTGGATGTCGGCCAGGGAATGTTGCCCATATTTGAAAGAACTGATATGATGCAGAATACATTTTATTGTAGAATTGAATAATACTAAACTGGTTTTCTATGGGAATCCCTTAATCTGACTTGATTCTTTATATAACATTTTGATCAGATTCAACAAAAGTGTGCATGTATGTGAATAGCATTTTTGGGGTTTCAGTGGAATTTAAGTGTCTAAAGGTATAAATGTTGTTTTAAGCAAAATATCAGCTGCCAACAATTGGCTATTGGCGGCATCAATCAAAAATCCAATCAAAAACTAATCAAAACCTTCTCTCCGGTTTCAAATGCAAACAGAATTCCCAGCATCTTGGGTTGTGAGTGATATTCTCCTCTCTATCTGAACCATTCAGAAGATGAACTGAACTGGGACTGACCTTGAGCCAGGACACTTTCAAGGTACATGAACACACACACTGCCATTAATGCTTGATGCCACATTGAATAGGAAGATATTGTAAACCAAATGTGATCACACACGTATGCAAGCAATCTCTCTCTCTCTCTCACACACACACACACACACACACACACGACATCTACTCAAGGACGGAGTGCTCAAGCGGTAATGGGGAAGCAAAACTAGCAGCCAGGTTCATTCTTTATACTAATGGAATCTATAGAGCATGGTTCTCTCTCTCTCTCTCTCTCTCTCCCTCACACACACACACACACGCACACACACACACACACACACACCACATCTCTGCTCAAGTGCACCACATGCTTTTTCTCTCTACAAATACACACATCTTTTATCTTGTTTCTAATGAACAACATGGCCTCTCTCTCCCTGTCATTCTCTTACACACACACACACTCACACATCTCATCACCCAATGCAAACTGTGCTTTGTGCTGCTACTATGCATATGTATCCTAGTTGGACTGAGATTAAGTGTATTTGTATGTGTTAGCTGGTCCGTTTTCAGCCCTCAGGCTCTGAGACAGAGGGTCCAATTACTGCATTGCTGGATTCACTCTGCTGCTCTGTTGCTATGCCTCAGACCCACTGTTGCTAGGCTATGACCCCAGTACATAGGGCGAGTGTGTGGCCTCTAACACACATACGTTCTTTTACACACACATTTCTGGTACCATATTACTGCTGAGTACCGACCTTTCAGGAACTGCACTCGCCACTCTAAGCTTAATCCTCAGAATTGCATGCCGACCCCTAACCTAAACCTAATCTTCAAGTTAGAACATTTCACTTTTTTTTCTTCAAAATAACAAAATGAAATATTCTATATTGTACAATATTAGTCCACGACCCTGTGTGTGTATGCCTAAATACTTCCGTTTGCTTGAAATTGGGGCTAGTTAAGGCCACTTGAGGCTACACAGCAACAACAATGGAGGATAAGAGTAAGAACAGAAAGTTGTGCGGTAGACAAGACTCATTCATAAACATTGAATTTTGGAGTTGTTTTTTTTGCATTGGTGCCATCTGAAGGAGACAAAAGCACTCAGAAACAATCGTACAAAGGACACAAAGGATTTTCCTCATTTATCTATCCTTGAAGAGACATTCAGGCCTCATAACGGGAAGAAATACAAGAATACATACTCGGACACACACACACACACACACACACACACACACACACACACAGAAAGTACACTGATGGGTATCCTCAGAAGCAATTTATTACAGTGCATACAACTGCATGCTGTATCCATTTCATATGATCACTTATAATTTGCTGTAACTCGGAGCACTTGGCATGCCACCAACTGATGTACCAACCATGCTGTTTCACAAGAGCTTTCTTAGGGATCAATATGCAATCTTAGCAAATTCTTCAGATGCGATGGAGAGAGATTATCAAAGCAATCATACTTGTAAGGGAATGAGTGAGTAAAGCCATGCCAGAGACAGGGAGATTGAAAGTGCGAGGGACGCAGAGCGAGCGAGGGGAGCCTGCCGAGATATGGATTGACCTGCTGTCAATGCTGCCAAGTTGACGGGGGGAGGTAGAAAGCAGTCAGATATCGACAGAGCCCTCACTCTCCTCCAGACAGCACCCATAGGTGCGGTCATACCGGGCTACCAACGTAAACACCAGATCAATAGGCCCTCCAAGACTACATCTTAACACCCACTTGAGTTGGAATAGACAGCCTGGCTGGGCTGCTGATGCATCGCCTCTTCAATCTACAGCCCAGATAAGAGCTTGGTCTATCGGCCGCCTTCTTCACAGAGCCGGGCAGCCCACCATGCTGTCAATGAAGCATCTGGGTGTTCGATCTTAGATGCTGGACAGAAAAAACACTCCACACAGGTTGAAACAACAAAACACAGACTACTAGAGAGCAGGGATGAATCTTAATAGGGATGGTTGGGCCAATATGGGTTTTTGATTTAAACTTCACTCCCCCAGAAATACAAAAAACAACAAGTAAGTCATTCCCTGATTCAGTGCTCCCAAGAGTGAACCCCATTGGGATTTCCTGTGAAACCCTGATGGGTTTCAGTAAAAGACTGACATATTGGGTCAATATGTCATCCTCATTCTAGAAAACTGCACTAAATTTACAGAAAGGTGCAAACAGACAAAACTGGTAAAACCGAGACAGTGAAACAGAAGCCAGTTGGTGACAGGCAGCTTGGACTAACAAGTGAAACACTGCCTGAGCATGAAAGGGAATAAGAATGCGAAAGCGAGATAAAAAGCATGAGGAAACAGTCTAACTTGGAAAACACATGCTTTCAATGCGTCACTGTCACCGTTGCTCAAAATTAGCCAAGAACCATCTCGTTATCCCAACATGAATGAATGAGGGTCTTTGATTGCTGCCTGCCACCAAGACAGTGAGAACTTCAATTTTCTGAAACATGACGCCACCTCCTCTTTGTTTTCTCTGTATTTCCCGGCAGCAACAACCGCATTCCCATCTTTCTAGCCCACTGTCTGAACTTCGCTCTACAAAGTGGCATCCCTGATTTCGCAAATCACTCCTCACCATAATGTTCTCCTCTCTCCACTCTGTCTCTGTGAGAGGTTCGCTTCAGTTCAGCGCCGGCTGGCAGACGGACTCGTACACAAACAAATCACACAGACATAACACCAGTCCGAACACACGCTCATCTGTTGTCCTAATGGCAGCGTTCTGTTGGAGGGCTGATTGAATTAGGTTGGGTGCTGATTGCTCGGCACAGTAATTAATACTGCCTGCTGCACCTCAGTGCACAAAGGCCTTCATACAGACCTGCTGCTGAATTACAATGAGACATGTTTACCGTGCACCACACACTTGCACTTTGGGTTAACTAATATTGGTCTTTGGTAGGGCTGTACCAGAACATTTCCCCAGTCGATTCAGATTAGGGTGTTCAATGTGATGACTCTGCAATGTGGTTTTTATTTTTCTCCATGGTGGAATATGTTTCAATGTTAACAGACCAAATTAATATTAATCACAGTAATCATAATCAGACACGATCGGGTGCAACAGAGTTGTACAAACATATTTTTGAGTATTAAAAGATCTAAAAAAAAAAAAAATCATTAAGACAATTGCCAGCCAATCTGGAATGTGGCTTTGATGGAATAATGAGACAGGGCACAGGTATTTCTGGTTAAATGAAGAACTTGTACCACTTTATTTCTTAAACAAAGGAAAATACAAATGATTAAATTATTATTAGGCCAAAATACCTTTCATTGTTCATGCTTTTTTTCCCCCCTCAGCGTTGTGGTCTGTGGGGCATACATTCAGCAGCAGCATACAACTGCATGACTATAGATATACACTATATTACCAAAAGTATTCGCTCACCCATTCAAATGATCAGAATCAGGTGTCCTAATCACTTGGCCTGGCCACAGGTGTATAAAATCAAGCACTCAGGCATGCAGACTGTGAAACAAGACATTTGTGAAAGAATGGGCCGCTCTCAGGAGCTCAGTGAATTCCAGCGTGGAACTGTCATAGGATGCCACCTGTGCAACAAATCCAGTCGTGAAATTTCCTCGCTCCTAAATATTCCACAGTCAACTGTCAGCTCTATTATAACAAAATTGAAGTGTTTGGGAACAACAGCAACTCAGCCACGAAGTGGTAGGCCACGTAAAGTGACGGAGAGGGGTCAGCGGATGCTGAAGCGCATAGTGCAAAGAGGTCGCCGACTTTCTGCACAGTCAATTGCTACAGAGCTACAAACTTCATGTGACCTTCAGATTAGCCCAAGTACAGTACGCAGAGAGCTTCATGGAATGGGTTTCCATGGCCGAGCAGCTGCAGCCAAGCCACACATCACCAAGTGCAATGCAAAGCGTCGGATGCAATGGTGTAAAGCACGCCGCCACTGGCCTCTAGAGCAGTGGAGACGCGTTCTCTGGAGTGATGAATCACGCTTTTCCATCTGGCAATCTGATGGACGAGTCTGGGTTTGGAGGTTGCCAGGAGAACGGTACATTTCAGACTGGATTGTGCCGACTGTGAAATTTGGTGGAGGAGGAATTATGGTGTGGGGTTGTTTTTCAGGAGCTGGGCTTGGCCCCTTAGTTCCAGTGAAAGGAACTTTGAATGCTTCAGGATACCAAAACATTTTGGACAATTCCATGCTCCCAACCTTGTGGGAACAGTTTGGAGCGGGCCCCTTCCTCTTCCAACATGACTGTGCACCAGTGCACAAAGCAAGGTCCATAAAGACATGGATGACAGAGTCTGGTGTGGATGAACTTGACTGGCCTGCACAGAGTCCTGACCTGAACCTGATAGAACACCTTTGGGATGAATTAGAGCGGAGACTGAGAGCCAGGCCTTCTCGACCAACATCAGTGTGTGACCTCACCAATGCGCTTTTGGAAGAATGGTCAAAAATTCCTATAAACACTCTCCTCAACCTTGTGGACAGTCTTCCCAGAAGAGTTGAAGCTGTAATAGCTGCAAAAGGTGGACCGACATCATATTGAACTCTATGGGTTAGGAATGGGATGGCACTTCAGTTCATAGTATGAGTAAAGGCAGGTGAGCGAATACTTTTGGTAATATAGTGTAGATATACTATAGATATAGAAACACTATTGGTGGCACTGTGTTTGTGGGTTTCTCTTGCTCTGTCTGAGACCACACATTGCTATTTGTCACTTTGGCTGGCTTGACTGAATCAGTCTCTGACAGGTTTGATGTGTAGCCCTAATTTTTGGAGGCCAATACTAACAAGTCAGTGATATCCACTTTCAAATACTTTGTTATTCTTCAAGGTGTCAGTCTGTAAACCTTGCAGTGAAGCCTGCCTTACACAGCTCTCAGGAGCTGCTAACCCTCTTAAAGGAATTAGTTTCAATGTAGAGTTTTAGTGTCACAAAAAAATGCTGTTTCAGAGGCTCCTCCACTCTGATGAGAGTAAAATTCTGGCGCACAAAATATCAGCTCCTGACAGCTTCAATCCAAAAATATCAGTATCAGCCTTCAAACTCCTTAGTCAAACCCCACTGTACAAGTCGCACTTCAACACTCCTTTCTTAGGGGGGAAATGCAGCACATAGTTTTGAGTCAGCATTTCTTGGAGGGTGAGGACTGTTCAAAACAGATTCGTTTCTGTGGATGGAGCCACTAGGGGGGTTTCCCTGGCTCCCATCCTCAGCTTGACCTCCTCTCTCCCTTTCCTCTCCCCTGCCTCTCTTGGCCTGGCGTCGTGCCGCAGAGAGGGAGGGAATGGGAATGGAGGGGAAAGAAAACACACTGGAACAACACCGCCGCTCTCCCTCGCGCTTCCTGTTTGCCCCCTGTGTCATTTCCTGCTCAAAGTGTGCAGGGTTTTGCACCAATCAAACTTCAGCCAGAGTTCCAGTGTCCTTCACAGCTATTTACATGGCGTGCTCCAAAACTTTCCAGTGGCACCTTTCCTTGTTTGCTTGCCTCATTTCCTCTAACCTCTTTTAAACATCCCTTTCACAGCGTTCAGTTTAATACCCCACTCAGATTTGGGCCTGCAGCTACCCTCTCATCTGGTGCAAGGTTGGGTCCCAGCCAGGTGACCAGAGTTTGGACAGTTTGGCTTTTTGTAGGCCGTTACAACTACTTTGTGCAGCCTTGGAAACAGCATTTAGTCCACAGAACGTGAACAAGGTAGAACGGTCAAAATTAACAAACCAGGATGGTTGAAGAGGAGAAGGAGAAGCACAGTGCCTCTCCTATTTGCTAGTGTTATGTTAACATTGTCACTGCTCTCTGATTTCAGCTGATTTTCTGACAGTTGCCTGAGCGTTTGTGTAACACACCAGGGCGCACAGGTTCAAAGGTTCACATATCTTTTAATCTTTTCTGCTTTCAGGCTACAACCACAGCACAACATATCTGCACGGTTTTCAAGCAAATGTGACACACTTTACAGCCCTACTGATTTATCACCATAGCAAAGACCTATAGTTGCCAATTTATTCAGTACGAACCAAATGACCACAGTACCATGACAGTACTACGCCAAGCAAGGCCTGTGATTTAAATCATTAGACACAAACTGAAACCAAACTGGTGCTCACGCTTATGAACGCAGCCTTAACAAAAAATTATTAAAAATTATTATTATTTTTCTTTTTGCTCCCTTTCATTCAAGATCTGGGAATGTTTGTATTTATATTAAACTGTTATTTTCTTTTATAAATGAATGAAATAAAGAATAAATAAATAAATAAATAAATAAAAATAGTCAATGTCGACAGCGATATATCAGTGAACCAATATATTGGTGTAATGCTAAATGTGAGACCAAGGCGTCCCACCATGATAACCCTGCCCAAGGCTGCATGAGCTGATCTTCCAGGAATTGAGAGAGCACAAAGCCCGAATGTTTACCACTGAGGTGAGAGATTCAGAGAGTGCGAGAGAGAAATAGCCTCAACAGAAATTAGGTGTGTGTGAAAGTGCGTGTGGGTGTGTGTCTTGGGTCTTGTTTACAAGGCGACAGTAAAATCAACAGCTGGTAAAGCAGCAGCAGAAGAAGGGGGGGGTGCAGAGGTTGGTGGGTGGGCAGACAGTAGAAGATCTACGACTGTGCAGCACATGCGTGGGAGATGACAAATATTACCCACAATACTCCATGCGAGCATGGCTTCCCTGCACACACACACACACACACACACACACACACACACACACACACACACACACACACACACACACACACACACACACACACACACACACACACACACACACACACACACACACACACACACACACACACACACACACACACACACACACACACACAGCCATTCATACATCACACGGTCGATCGGGTGTATCCTGCTTGACAGTGGTCAATAGGGTGTGTGTCATTTATCACTGGTTGATGGCTGGTGGGCTGTTTGTCACCAACCATAGGGGTTTGGATGGTCTTTGTATGATTTCTCCATGGTCACTGGGGAGCTGAATGCTGATTGGTCACGGCAGCATGTGGAATCTGGCGCCGCAAATATGGTTTCTCGAGGGCTGATAAGATATGCTGTTAGTCATTAACACTCGATCTGAAATCAGACTGCAATGACATCATGCAGTTTATTAGCAGGTTTGTGTGCTCACTCTACAGCAATAGTCGCTCCCAACTGGTTTCATATTATTATGCCTGACTGGACTTTACCCTGAAAATCCCCTCAGTAAAACAGCAACGCATACTTGCACCCCACAGTATGTGTACATTTAATCTGTATCAACACACTGCTTTTTCTTTAGCTGAATGTGACAAGGCTGGCAAAGTTAAGGGAGCTCGTCCATTGATGGAGATGGAAGCAATTTCAAATAAGTCACGATGAAATCTGGGTGAAGTCGCCCCACATCTCCAAATACAATGACCCACAAGTTCCCTTCTAATCCTTAATCGCTGCTCTCTGCACAGAACACGATCCCATCTGTCTGGAGTCCAAACATTAAGTATTGATGAGCTGAACTTACAGAATGGAGGGGAGGGATACAGCCAGATACAGCAGCTCAGCTCGGCTCACCATGGCAACTAAATACAGGGAGGCCATGAAAGGCTCATGATGGGGCAGCATCATAACTTTTGTGTGCGTGTGTGTGTGTGTCTATCTGCGATAAACGTGAGCGGGTATCAAATTTACCTTGTGCAATTATCTTGCTCAAAAACATCCCAGCGGGTGGTACTATGACAGTATTTATCAAAATTGGCTGAAAAGATTGCTATGCAAGCTTCAGTGCTTGTTTTGCAATACAAAAACATTTTAATTACCTGTGATTACCTCTGGTCCACATAATATTCAATACTCCGTCTTCACACATTTGCACACTGAATACTACACTGAGTATAGAGCAGCTTTTGTTCTATTTAAATCTTTGCTTTTGAATCTGAATGTTAAAACACTGTACACAAACTGGTGGTGGTGATATCACCATTGGTACTTTTACATCTGTATACAGTTAGTGAGAGAATGAGAGTCGACTGATTCAGGCTGCCTCTGGACAACAAGAGCTTCCTAAATTGATCTACAGTATCTTAAATATGTGATCAATCAAACTGCATGGTATCAGAGGTGAATGACAGTGACTGGCTGGCATACACGGAAAAATGATGCATGGTGTGTGACAGTGAGAACGAGTTCAGGTGTGTGTGTCTCACAGACATGATATTGCACACTAAATCTTTGTGTGTATCTTCTCTCTGGCGGCTGCAGTGTGTGTGTGTGTACAGGCTGATGCCCTGAGGAGAGGGTCTGTAGATCCATTTCCTCCTGCCGCCCTGTTTACTGAGAGATGTAATCATATTCCAGCAAGGCTTCCTTCCTGTAACCCCCCTCCACACACACACACACACACACACACACACACACACACACACACGAAAATGCGCATAGCTGACTTGTCACCACAAATATGAAGACCCAGTATCATTCACCACTGCAGGAAAGGACAGCGAATAGAAGGGGGGCAGGTGGAAGAACTGCATTCCAACCCACAACTGGCATCACATCATACACACACACGCACACACAGAGAGAGAGAGAGCTACAAACCCTCCATTGACATGGGAACACACTCTGGCAAGAAATGAAATGAAAAGGTGTGAGGGAGCATGGTGGAGAGAGAAAGAGAGAGCGAGAGAGCAAGAGAAAGAGAGAGAGCAGAGGGTCAACAGAGAGGAAGGAAGACAGTAGTATTCCCTGAAAACAGAGAAGAGGGGAAGTCAGACAGAGATAAAGGAGCGGAGGCTGAGACACAATCTCACTTCTTGGAGCACTGAAAACTTGCTTTCCAAGTACAACAATCTTGCCACGACTCAAAACATTTCATATTAATTTGGCCGTGCACGATTTTGCAAAATGTGTTTGCTCTCACTTATTACAGCTCCACTAGGCAGGATTTTAATGTACAAGTACACCCACTCCATCAGGCTAAATCACAAAGTGGCCCTGCAAAAGAGAAGAGAGTCTCATCTGCACTAACTGAGATGCTGCACTATTTACCAAAATGAAATGATGGTGCCTGATGGAGTACAGGGACTTCTTTAGATACAGGAAGTGCCAAATCAAATCTCAGAAGTCATATCCCAACTTTTGGTATAAAGCGTGTGCTGCGCGCAGTTTTCTGTTTATGCCACCTTTCAGGATTTCTGGGTCCTTAAGATTTTCAACCAGTTGCTGCTCGGTTCCATTTGAAGTCACCGGTATACACCTATGGTGCAGGTTCAATGGAAGTGGGAAGTGATACTGAATGAAGAATACCACTGTAAACAGCTAACCACTTCTTCTTTGATTGTTATACTTCCATGTTATTTCTTTGTCAGCTTCTGCTATGAAATTTGACATCGCTATGTCATGCCAATAAAGCAGCCACTGAAACAACCTTAACTGTGAGAGCAAAAGAGAAGGAAGTAGTAACAATTACACTTTAAGTAGCATTTTGGGACCACACATCAAAGCAGTAATAACCCTTTTGGCACTGCAGTGAAAACAGGCTACAGTGTTTATAATGTCTCCTGAACTAATGTAACAGTAGAGACGGTGAGTCGCTTACCCCCCTCTGCGACAAGCCCGGTCTCATTTCCTTTCTGCGGGACATTGGGTGTAGTAGCAGTAGCATTAATGAAAACGGCATGTCACCTGCTATAAAACCTGGCCTGATCTTAATCCTGTGAGCTATTCTATTTTAAGTTCAAGTTCAAATTCACAGCATGCACAAGGTGACAAGACCTTGAAGTAGGGGAAGTGTGGCAGGCACTTGTTCAACCAGTAGAACAAAACCAAAAACATTTTCTTCCCTCAGGTGCTTTAAGAGCAAATACCAGTCTTAGTCGTAATTAGGCTGGAGTCAGTTGGTGCCCTGCATTCTCTCTGTGGTAAACAGATACGTTATAACTACCTGGTGCCTGTGTGAAGTAAGAGCATGTGTTCACACCAAGACATGTCATCATCACTTCAGAACCAAAGATGTGTGCAATAGCCCTCTTTGAGGATTGTGGGCATAAAGAATTATGGGATGAGCGATGCAAAAAGCAGTAAACAGGATTGAGAAAATGCTACTTTTCTATGACACTAAAAGTGCTGAGATGTGATGTTTTGGGGGACATAAATGTGCATGGCGTTAGAAATGTTCACTTTGTTGAATTTACAACTTTGAAACTGACTTCGGAGCTTGAAGGCAGCAAAAAAAGTCTTTTGTTGGAGGGGGAAGGAGCCGTCTGGAGCTGCCATGTGTCGGGTGATTAATGACACACACTGCAGGCAGACAGGCTGCATAAGCTGTCATCTATCTTATGTGTTGAACATCATAATGGGATGGTGGTTGTCTTCAGGTTTTAACTGGAAACTTACCAGTTTGGATCGGCTGATCAGCTAGGAAAATGTTGGGGAATACGGAACGCTCCCCCTTCTCATAACAACTGCTGCTGCAGTATCAAGGCACTTAGACACCGAGTTCTTCACTGAAGCTGTTCAGTGGCAGGAGAGCAGCAGAAGACAGTGGCAGCTCACTGAGTAAATGTGTGTAACTGGTGTTGCTCAGCTCCCCTCAATACAATAAGGTTAAAAAATTAGCAGATGTTGTAAGGCTACTGGACAGTAAGTGGAAGCTGTGGTGTGTGCAGTGTGGCCAGGCTAATGCAGCCCGCTGCCCGCCTGGTCAGTGCCCAGCAGATGGAGGCCAGATGAGGCTTTGGAGAGAAGGTAATTATCCAGCACCACTCCCAGCCACTGTGTGCTCAGCACGCTACCAAGTGACATCAGTCATCCTCTGACAGGGATGGCAAGAGGTGAGTGTGTGTGTGTGTGTGTGTGTGTGGAAATGGGGGACAGGCAGGTGAAAGGATTTAAGTCAAATACCCATGCTTGCACACTGCTGCTCGTCATAAGCTCCTTCTTGTGAGCGCAGAGGTCGTGAAGGCAACCTGTTGCACATTTAAGTGCCTCTGGAGAGAAGCAACAAAGTGGATCCTGTGACAAAGCTAGTTTTGGGGTGGCAGGTTTATTTTAGAATGTGTTGGCAATGCAGAGGAGAAAATACACATCTGAAGTGGAATTGATGTTTTTTGAATTTTTATCACAAGTAGCAGGATATTTTTTTTGATAACTAAAAAGGTAAGCAAAAAGTGAAAACAGAAACACAGAATGGTAATGATTATTTCCATAAAGTCCCAAACAGTAACACATGCTACTAAAATACATTACATTTTCCACAAACTGTTGATGACGCTTCCATTAACATTACATCTCAACCACTTAGGTATAGCTGAAAAGAAACTGTGACACTTTAAGGCAGCATCAGAGAGAAAGAAACAGTGGGCTCTCAGGGGTGTACTGACGGCTACAACTTTAGTTATCTCACCTTATTATTTATAGAATAAAGGCTACCAACGTTTTTAGGGCTGGCCTAAATCTTTGTGATGTCAATTCATACTTTATAGACGTATAAATGATGCAAAAGTGAGGACACAAGTAACATCAAATTAAATCAGGTTAAATGAAGTGTGTGATTAAAAAAAAAAAAAAAAAAGATAAATAACATTACATGATGGCAGCTGCATGGAAGTCATAGTCGCCCCACCTTTCCCTTAAGCAATGGCAGTACCAGGAGGAAATGAACTGCAACATTTGCATTAATAGGGGAGGTTCCTTTAATGACATGTCTGCCCCATGTTTTTTTTCCTATAGGTGAAACACTTAATTACTGGTGTGAAACGAGACTCAAAGTCTGGGCCTGCCTCTGCTTTGTGGCGCTATTATCCTCCTTTAACATTTATACAGCTATTTATACAACACCACTAAAGTGTTACACCGCTTGAACGTCTCCTCCTTATCGGTCATCCATCTCCCCTCTTCTCATTGTTATCACCCTGCTGTGTACACTATCTGTGACATTTCTGTCTGGTTTACACATCACAGTGCTGGGTCACAGGGGAAGACAGCAGCAACGTATTATTACCAGGTTTAATAAGCACTGCTATTTGTACAAACACCTTCAACCGTTCACAGATAATAATATTTGCCATTAAAAAGGAGGAACGCTGCTGGGTACATTTTGATTAGACAGCCATTTTCATGCTGTGGAACCCAAAATAGAAGTAGAGATCCAAAATTTGATTCACTCTTCTGGTCAGTTGTAATCCTTTTGGAATGCCCTCAAGGGCCCCTGTGGGTCCCTGGGCCTCACTTTGACAGCCACTGGGATAGAGAACCTCGCAGAGAGGCTGGATTAAATTAGAATGGAGCAAATAAAGTTAATTCATGGTAATGTGAAGACAAGCCTTCAATCTCCTCTTTTTCCCTCCCGCTCCATCCCCTTGCCTCTTTTTCCAGTAAAAAGACTATCTGGAATGAGTCATCCATCCTCGTTAAGAGACTCGTTAAGGGGAGCTAACCCCACCCAGCCCCCCGCCCAGCCCCGGGCCAGCATGAATGTGTGTGCTGAGTGCGTGCACGTGTGTGTGTGCGTGTGTGTTGGGGGGTAATTAAGATAATTAGCTCAGGATATCAACATCGTCAACCGTCTCCAGGCGAGAGAATGAGTCTATCAAAGGTTGAGATAAATAATGAAACACATAAAAGCCTTCTCCCAGAGCGCCGGCTGCTTACAAAGCACATTCAGGTCACATTACGACAACAATAACGCCACCAAGTTTGTTCATCTCAGGTGAATTCTCCAGCTGTCTATTTTGGGGCCATTCCATTTGTTTGGAGGTGTCACAGGGCAGAGGCGGTATCATCTTTTACCAATGTCTACTTAAGGCCTATTTTTATCAACTTGCACATACACAAGTTTTAAAAAATGCAACACAAATCAAATTTCTCATAAATTAAAATAAATTCACAAATAAAATGCTGACAATTAATGTTAAAGTTAATGCTATTATCATTATTCTCATCATCATCATCATTATTACAACTACAACTGTTGTTATTGCTATTGTTATTACCACCTATACTTGCCCTACATTATTGTACATTATTGTTATCATCATCATTACTATTATTAGTATCAAAGCACTGAGGCCTTTGGGTGATGCTGTTACCACAACACAACAGGGACACATGGTGACAGGATTAAAATGTTCAGAACATGTAGTACAGCTTTCTCCCTCTCTCTCTATCTCTCACACTCACAAACACACACACACACACACACACAAACACACTCTCTCTCTTCCAAGCCCTGGTAAGTGGTGCTGGTGAGAGGGCGTGTGGTGGTTGGGGTATAAACCACCGAGCCACTGGAGGGCTTTGCCTGCTGTTACACCACTCAGGTCGTCAATCACAATTTCATCCTTTTTCATCACTCACAATCAATCAGATCAACCACCTAACCCCACACACAGACACACACAGAAACACACACACACACCTGTTTGTGTACGGGTGGTACAGGGTGCAAAGGAAAAGGCAGTAATCGGGTTAAATCTCTCAGCAAACCCCTTCAGCAGCATCTGCTTAATCCAATTGGCTTCCAGTAAACATCTCACATGCACTGGGTTACCCCGGTAACCCAGTCCCAGCCCCCGCTATACACATCTACAGCCTCACAGCTCCGCACAGAGAAATGACTGTACAGAATGAGTTAACATCGCTGTCAGGAGGAAATGCTGACTCCCCTTTGGTTCGGTGCATTCAGTCTTTATCTTGCTATAAAGTGAGCTAAATGGCTAAGAAAACAAGAAATGCCTGAGAAATTATAGCTGCAAAACGTGGATAAGGACAGATATCGCAGAACAAATAAACCTGAAGAGAGTGGGAGCACGTTTCTTGCCTTTTGATACTTTGTATTTCATGACATGGGACACACCCCGTGTTGGAAATCCTCTCTAGTGGCTGACGTTGCACACATGCATAGACACAACACACATCATCGCAATATACTGCAGACTTGCCGGAGCTGGTATGTGAGGCCATGCCATTACAGCTGCACAGGCATACAGAAGAGATAGTGGCACATACACTCTCTCTCTCACACACACACACACACACACACGCACAGAGCTGATGGAGTGCACATCCCGCTAGATTCGCCTTCCCATCATGCTTTGCGGTGTGATTGATGAGTGAATGCTGTGGTGAGGGTTGCAGCACTCTCTCCCCAGCGCCATATGTTCCTTCCACAGTGGGGTGAGGCAAAATGGGGGGCTGTGAGGGCAAAATAAGGCAGACTGGGCTTGTTCCCATTGCTCCACTAAAACCTGCACTACTGAGATGCTGTAGTTTGAACCTTTTTTTCCCAAACTAATATACCATCAAACCTTAAATCAAAACTTGATTGAAATACAAATTGTGCATCTCGTTAGCGATATGTTTTCCCCCTAGGATGGCAATATCATCACCTAACAGACCTACACTCATTCTCTACAGCCTTTCCCCAATGATAGCAATAACGAAAATGAATTCAATAAATAATGAATTCACAATCATTGGGAAAAAAGGTGTCCTGTTACCCTTAAAATGTCTCAAACTGTCCTTCACTACCTGCTCCTTTCCCTTGTAACCCAGACACTGATTTTGACGTTGCCATCTTGCTAGCCGTCCCACTACAGTAGGAAGGAAATGAAGCTGCTTTGGAGTCTCCTTCTAGGAAGCTTTGATCAAGGAAACTCAAGAGGACCTAACAGGGAGTATTTGTCATCGCCACTCCCATTATGCATTATGCCCAGCCTGCTAAAAGGCCTGATCATGGTGATGACTTGCAGAGAAAGCTGGAGACACCAACAGCAGCTGAACTCAGAACACGTTCACTGGCACTACCTTAAATGACTTTGGGGTAATGAAGTCCTTCAAATTTTCAAAAACTGTTAAGCCACTCTGCCATTTGGGACCAGCAGGGTGCAAAGCAGCCTAATGCATATTTAATACCAGTCACAGTGTTCATTTGCAAAAGGAAGGCAGTTTGTTGGTTCATGCTGTCAGTTTCCTGTAAAGTTAGAGGAGCGGGTTTGTGACCGGTAGTTCACTGGTTTGAAACTATATAGTCCTCTTTAAACAACTGTCACCAAGGTGCCCTTAAGCAAGGCGGGGAGCCCTACAACTGCTGGGGTGAGGCTGCTCAGTGGCTAAAGCTAAAGAAGTAGTTGTAATGGGAAGTTCCCAGGTGTCAAGGTGCACAACTCTGAGAATGAGAAGACAGGTGCTGCTGAAACACACATGCAGCTCAGTCAACTTTCCCTGAATCAGTGAAGATTAGAGAATATGCATGAACAGTGTGTGTGCATCTGCTCAGGTACTTACTCATAGTGGGAGGCCAGGGGTGGGGGGCAGGGCGAGGCCCAGGTAGGGCGGGGCTTTGGACAGGTGAGGTTATTCTCCACTGGGTCTTTCCTAGAGGCACTCATGACCTGAGAGGGAAACCAGATGAAAGCACAGGGTCACTTCTGCATCTACAAAAATACTTCAAACAAGAAGCCATGATGGATTCTGCAGGAAGAGTATCACTCCAAAATGAAATATCTGCTGGTTGAAAAGACAGATAACTGCTCTCTACTCTGAAATTGATTGATGATTGCTGGCATGCACGCAAAGCACATTATGGTTTACTATTCAAGTTATGAATCATCTGAGGACATTTGTTTGAAACAGTGATGTTTTGATGGATAGAATTATATGTTTGTGAAACAGAGAGGAATTTCAGATGGAGAGGTAGGGTTTTTTATGACAGTGATTTTCAAACTGTGGTGGGTCCCAGTGTAGAGACAGGAGGGTTGTCTGTGCTCTGAGCCCCATCAATGCATACTTCTCTCAGTCTTAAAGGATGAAAATTGTTAAATCATGCAATGAAGGTACAATTTCCATATTCATTGAGCCCCTAATGCACCACGGACAATGGTGCCCTGTGTAAGCAATGACGACTGGTGAATATCTGCAGCCTTATCTGACAACATGGGGAAATTTTTAATACCATAGCATCCGATGTGGTTAGTAAAAATGATAAGGATCACTCTCCAAAAACAACATGCTTCACACAGAAAGTAGAATGATTAATATCTTGATTATCGTTTTGTAGCCTGTTCTTTGCCTGGAAAGGTAATAAATAATAACACATTTTTATTGATTTGCTCATACTGAATGCAAGCCAATGTTTCACAAATCCAGTATAGAGCAAATGTAGAATTCACTGTAATTATGAATATAAATGCTTTAGTAGCTTAACTTTATTTTACATCACAAAATAATTGGTTGGACAAACAGTACCTCTACATTTGGGTCCAGCTTGAAAAAGGTTAGGAGGACCTGTGTTAGAGTAACAGCCTTGATATATTTTCTACCAGGGCCCACAGATGCATTGAAGCATCAGGGAGATGGATAGAAACAGGATCAAATCACCCTTATGCTGCTTCACTGACCGCATCTAACACGCTACAGGAAGCCCTGCTTAAAGTCAGCCACCCTCACACACACTTACACAGCGCTGATTACAGATGGGGGCACGGTCATTAATGTCTTCATTGGGCTTGAAATGGCAGGGTGCAGAGTGGGTGACCGGGCTTGATTGTGTGTGCTCGTGTGTGTGCACATGTGCATCAGTCTATCCATAGAGGCCCGGACACTGTACTAAATAACAGTAATCTGATGATGGTGCTGGGGTAGTATGCGGTAATAATGGGTAATTTGATCACTCTGCAGATGCTTGCAGGGAAAGGAGGGGCGGAAAAGGAGGCAAAGGGGGAAATGATGCAGGTGGTGTAGAAATTAAGTGCTCCCATGTTGCCATGCGCACAACAACTGCAGATGCTGGAGGATCCAATATCCTCCAGGACTGCGCTGGAGAGCAGAAACCAGCACAGGTCAGCAGAATGCTTAACCAGTCGAGGGGATGACAAACAAGCACTGAAGCAGCAAAGTGTGAGGGGATTCACTCTCACTGAACAAGGAGTGCAAACAAAAAGACAGCGGATACTGGTGTCTGAGCATTACTGTCATTATTGTCATCATCACTGAATTCAGATGTACATTTAGATAATTTGGTAACAAATAAAGCAGAAAACACAGCTGCAGCAACAGTGACTGCAGGGTGCACGCTTCAAAGCTGCACCAAGCAGGACTGTCATGTAAAAATCCACCCGTCTAAATAGCCTTAAACACTGTAACTCTATTTGCCAAAATTAAAATACGCTATTGATATGAGCACTGGTTGGAAAGCTTTATGCTCAAGAAGTGAGCAAATAAATCGGAAGAGCAAAACACACAGCAGTCTCCTCAACAGCAGAGACTCACGAAAGATGATCTGACCTGGAGTGAGGAGATTTTTTTTTCTCCATATCTCCACCACCGCCAGCCAATAACAAGAAATAATTTAGGTTGTAGGCATGCACAATTTAGTAGCATTAAATTGCATGATTTCTAGGTTGTGATGTCCTTCAAAGTGTACAAAATTCACACAGCCACCCTCTGCTTTCCTCTAATAAAACTGACAGGTGCATGGGGGTTTTAAACTGCACGGATTAAAGCTGCACGAGGCCAAACAGTAGTCACACAACAAACTGCAGAAAAGAGGTTAACTGATTGAATTTTTGAAAGTTTAAAAGGACTTCTTAACTTGGAAAATGTGTTTTGGATTTCACCCCATAATTTGGATCAATCACTTCCTGTGGACAGAAAATTCCCTACCACTGACCATACCTGCCACTAGGATTTCATAAATACACAGTTTAAATTCACTGTTCTCTGCTGCAGCCCATACAAATGTATTTTACCTAAAAATCTCACCGAGCACAGCTTTAACCTCTAAGATTTTGTGTAACAAATGTAAAACTCAGCCATACTCCTCCTCTATCCAGTTCAGAGAGATGGTGGACATGAGGCAGCTTGATGGAGGGGCAGACCTCCCGTCTGTAGGGTGTGGGCGTAGAGTCTTAGCTTCAAGGCTGTGACCTGGGATTAGATCCGCCATATGTCCACCTCTGCCCTGAGCTGGGACACCAGCCAATCAACACTGAAACTGAGAGGGCTGCACACCACGCAGCCAGCCAGTCTTACTGCCAGAGAGGAGCCGAGCCACGTCTGGGGTCACACAAAGGCAAGTTTGAAATACAGGGTTGAGTCGATTGTCAGACACTGTCCTAATGTATGGAGAAGCGACAGGTGCCCTGTTGAATTTACTGGAAACAATTTTTTTCTTTTTTTTTTCCAACATTAACCACACAAATATCAGCCCCCAACTGCTTCCTTCTAAAAAATATTAGTATCGACCTTCAAACAAACCTCATCAGTCAAGCCCTAAAAGAAATACATTCATGAAAAACACATTGTTACAGTGGCCCTGAGAGCGCAACACACTGCTGCTCAAGAAAACACATGCAAATAAATCAATTCAGCATCAAGCAAAACATTTCTGTTGTTGTTTGGTGAAACTGCAGCAAGTTTTCTAAAAACTGCACGTTTCTGTATGGTGGTGTGTTGTCTGAATTTGACTGAAAGATGCTTTCTTAATTGGCTGTGTTTTGTCGATGTGCATTTTCCTTGTGGTGCTGTGCTGTGTTGAGCTCTCGTGGCTGCCATACATTCTGCTTTATTTTGGTGTCATAAAATCATTAGGCAACTACTGTGAGGGATGTGCAAATATTCTCATGGTGTTAACACTGTAGGGTCATAGTAAATACGCCTCGACAAAGTGCCACAGAGTGTGCTGACTGTGCACGGACTTTTCCATGAGAACAGTCAAAATTAAAGGCTTGAATAAAATGTAGGCCAGTGGCGGTCCAAGAAGATCTGTGTCGGACTGGCCTTCAAAATACCCACGCTGGTCAAAAACTGGTGTGTATGTTGGACAGGAGTGTGAGCTGCGCTGGATGTAGGATCACTGTAGCTCTCTCGTTTTGCACACATGCACACACGCGCGCGCACGCACACACACACACAGAGCAGAGCAAAGGGCGGCTCAGCAGCTGGTGTGCTGTGTGCTCTGAAGCCAGGCATTAAAAGAGAGAGCAGTCGACTGAGCCAGCGGGCATTAGCAGCCAATAGAGACTGGCACCAGCAGCTCTGTGCCAATGCCTGGACAGCAGTGAGGGAATGCAAAAATCCTCTGTGTGTGTGTGTGTGTGTGTGTGTGTGTGTGTGTGTGTGTGTGTGTGTGTGTGTGTGTGTAAGTGGACTACATCTGGTATGTGGGTGGGCTGCGTGGTCTGCGAAGTGAATCAAATACTTCTGCGCTCTACTGAAATCATTATCAGATTGTAGCTGACCTGCGTGTACTGGGGACCTGCAGGTTTCAGAAAGCCAAATGGAAGACTTTTTAAATCCTATTTAGACCTGCAAATGCTTTGAAGACCCATTTAAGAGCCAAAGTAAAAGAAACACAGCCGACAAAACCAGCCAGTCCATGACTGAATACAGCGAGTGAAAGCTTTTAAATTATAAATGGGCATGAAGGCCAACTGTATTTTGTAAAGCAGACAGGATTCACAGTGTGGTACTAAACCAGTTCTGTATTTATCTAACAGGGGACAGAGAAGCCTGTCATAACCTGGGGAAAAACAGACCAGCTTTAGTAACCGGATTTAAGACATTTTAATGCTTTTTTATACTTATTTCAGAGTTTGTCAGACTATTTAAGGAGCTGCAAATATCTCATGTATGCCTGTGTGTAGAGAAAAATGCAATACAGTTAAGGTCACGTATGAAAGGGCAAAAACAATGGTGCTGCGTAAAGCAACAGGGTGGAGAAGTATGCAGCTGAATCCAGTCAGGCTCAGTACCCTCATATTATGGACTCTGTATGTGTGTGAGAGAGACACAGTGAGAAGGAGAGAGACATAATAAAGCCTCTGTTGCTACGCTACAGTCTTTCAGTAAGCCAAAACCTGCTTTTGAAAGAAGCCACCTCTACTCTGAGACTCTGGGCATCTTGGCAAATAAACTGCTCTTTCAACAAGAAAACACACACATCGACTCACTCCCTTTGTTTCTGGAGAGGCTTTTTGGACGGCGTAAGAGATATAGAGAGGGAATGGAAGAAAAAAGATGAACTAATTTGTGGTTGTTGACCCCGACTACTGCGGGGCTTTTCCATTTCCTCCCTGTCAGGATGCTACAGATCCACAGCAGCCTCCGACCCAGCACTGGCACACTTTTCTGGATCAGTCTTTAAAGGTTCTCTGTCTTATGGCCGTCAGGCATTGTACTTAGACTGGCATACTGGCATTTTATTAAATCAGATCTGATGAGACATTTGAACAAACTTCCACATTAATACATGTGAATATGCTTTAATTAGTGGAGAGTTCTGGTATTCGGTGGTCTGACGCTGTTTTTCCCTGTGCTAAGAATACAAGTCTGGTGAAATATTGAAAATTCATACCTTGGGGAATGTTTTCTTGGCATGAAAATGATCACATTTAAAAGACATTGGATACTAGTGCAAAACAGCAGCTTATTAGCAGCTTTAAAGCATAAATATAAGCATGGGGGTTCAAAAAAAAAAAAAAAACTTACTTGAAGGTTTATATTCAGAAAAAAAAGGAAAGAAAACTTCACCTTTGTTTTGGCAGCAGGGAATTGCTGATTAGAGATGTGCAAACACTACAGGTGCACGTGTAGCCATGTAGCCTCATACTGAACAGCTCTCTATAAAATGCCACAGCGTACCACCTATGAATAAGCTGACATGAGATTGTTCTGGAAAAGGTCAAATGTTGAAAATAGCGTAAAAGCACCAGGGTGGCAAGTGAGGAGACCCCTAGCTGACCTTCAGCTACTGGGACTGCAGGCCTCCATCCTCCTGAAGTGTCCTTCAGCTAGACACTGAAGCCCTCCCAGCTCCAGGGATGTTGCTCAGTATTACTTTAATTATTACTGTTAGTAGTTGTAGTTGGGGTAGTATTGTGACAGGACGCTGTCTGTTCCAGGGATGTTGGCTGACCTACTATTTGTACAGCGCATCAGAGCTGAAACGGGAGGGCCGATCCCAGAAAAGCAACTTGGCAACACAGCAGTGACACAATGGCTCCAAATAAAAGCTGATAAGGCAAATAGTCTGACCCTGACACATCCCGACATGCTGCTCATTCCACTGTGAGCTGAGGTGAAACATGACCACCATGGTGCTAGAGGAGGGCACCAAACTCAGCTTTTTATTTGGAGTGTGAATTTTAAGGTGAAAAAACACTGATCCTATAAAATATAGTTGTTTTTTTTAAATCTGTGTAGGTGGTTGTTTGCCTAATGGCTACCCAATTTCCCTCCCCACTAACTGCCAGCCACTTTTTAATTCCAATTATAGTTTTCTGTCAACTTCTGACACATTTTGAGCCTTTCAACTACCTTTAGACAACATTGGCACTCATGATACAAACGCCTTGTGTTTTCCAACTGCAAAGCCCCTTGAATGCCTTAAGCCGCATTATCCTGAAGCGGGATAGGAGGGATTGAAACACACACCACTGTCAAGCACATTACAATTAAAATCACGATTTCCTGCCACAAATTTCAAAATAAACCCCTCATTGCATTACAATAGCCAATGCTGTGGGTTAGGGCTCAGTTATATCACATTGTTAGCATCTTTCTAAGGTTGGAGGACTTGTAGTTGAAGGTATGAAACTGTATTTTCAAGTCTTAACTTTCCTCATTTTTTCCACCAGAAAATATCATGCACTGGTAAACCGTGGTTTAGGAATAAATTTATTGTCTATTAATGCAAACTCAGTGCTTTGTCTAACCCTTCTAAGTATTTTGATATGATATCTGAATTGTTGTGTTGACCCAGATACTGAATTAGGCTTTGTTTATACCAGACTGACACGTTTCACATTTTGTTCTGAAGGCGAGTTCACCTGACTTCCGTTTTTTTCCTGGCTTGTGTGTGCTGGACGCAGCTTGGACACTCACTGCTGCAAAGGTAACTCTATATCCCCTGTGCGGTGCAGCCGCTCAGCGACACAGGAGCTCACACACAGCACCCACACCTGTCAAACACAAGCACCGGGGCGCACCCATCCCTTATTCCTCACTCACATCCACAGTTTGCACCTTTTTGCGGTTTCACACCACACAGCGCCTTAATTCATTTCCATTAGCAATGTAACGAGCTCCGAGCGCGTTCAAGTTGAGTGACAGGGCGTCACGGCCAATCAGGGGCCTCAAAGCTGGAGCCGACAGCCAATGGGAGACACTGATTGGTGCTCCGTCAACGTTGATTCCGCCGCTGGGGGCCATCGGGTCGCTCGGCGGAGTCAAGTTAGCCGAAGTTATCCCAAATAAGACGGGAAGGTGAGCGAGTTCACCTTCAAAACAAAAGATTGACATTGAACAACGCCGTCAATGGCATTTAAGAAGAATTCATCTCTTAGTTAGAATAAAATAGACTTATTTGAGATAGTGTACATCATGCTAATAATTACTAGACATCCTTCTAGGCTGTCTGGTAGTTCTGTAAGCATCTGTCCATCGTGACATATTGTATAATGGTATGCTAGGAAGAGCCCATTAATCTCCACTTGACTACATCAGTGGCATCTCTCATTTGGACTAATTTCAATAGACTGGATTTAAGCAAAGATTTTCCTTAATTTATCCTTTACTTCTGTTTATAGTTCCGTTTCCCCATGTTTAATTTATTAATACCCATTAGGCTATGTTGTGCTATTTGTTCTATTTTATATGGCCACTTTGCAAACAGGTGAAAAGTCCATTATATAGGGGAGAACATTTTTATTTAGTGGAGAATCTTCACTTTAACGTAATCTTAGAGTTTATCAAAAGGCTTTCATTTTATACACTGAAACCGGAAGTGCTATTGTTGCAGTTTGGCTAGCTTAACGCTGGTGGGTTTGGCTAGGTAGGCCTCGGTGAATACAAATAAGCACAAAGTTTACAATAATAAAACCTCGTTTCCCTCGTTGGCAAACGCAAAACAAGGCCAACATTTTAACTCACAGCCGTAGCAAAGTCCACACAGCCCCGGCACCGTGTTCCACTTCACTTTGAAAAGCCACAGTTCCCAGCGTCATTCAGCCCGCAGTAGCGCTACCGTCTCCCCTGTGACAGATGCATATCAGCAGCTCGACAAGTTTAATGTTGAAAACACGGCGGGCCGGCCGGACAGCAAACTCACTAACACTCACCTTGCTCTCTCAACTCGACGCGTCCGCCTCTATCACATCGCTGCGGGGTTTTGCCCGGCCAAAGTGGAGCAGAAAATGTCCATGGTCCCGTACCAGGAAGTCCAGAGCACTTCTCAAACTCCGGCTGGAAAAGCCTGCAGGATCCCAGCCAGGTAGCAATGCGCCGCCCGCCGGGCTGATCTGAGCTCACCGGCTGGATGCTGCAGCTCACACCAGGTTGCGACATTCCTCCCAAATAAAGGCCCGCTCGTCAGCCGGGGCAGTTCTACCGGTTTATTAGTCACTGAGGTGGCGGGGAGTATCATTATAACTCAAACAACCACTAATAACGTTAAAAAAAAAAAAAAAAAAAATCTTTTATACTCTCAGAATCGCATTTAAAGATCCTTGTCACAGGTCAAACAAGGTAAGACAGACAAAAATCAATTTTATTAAAAGAAAACACACACACACACACACACACACACACACACACACACACACACACACACACACACACATATATATATATATATATATATATATATATATAGTTTACATTATATTGTAGTTTACATTATATTGAGAGGTGTTTCTTATTTTTTGTTTTGCAGAATAGAGCAGCACTAACTATGAGATCAATGCCAAACACAGAAATGAATGAATGAACACCTCTATTACTGTGACAAAAAGAAAACCTGAGCATTACAGGCATCACAACAATACATTTTATAGCTCAACAGCTAGACTGGATTGTATTAGATTGTACAGGTGGAGCTGATAAAGTGGCCACTGAGAGTGTATATGCACACATATTATATTCCTCAAATTAAAAAAGAGTTAAAACTAAGTTAGGTGGGTTTAGATGCATGTATTTATTCTCACATAAAGACAGAATAATTTACAAAAGTACAAAGGGATAATCATGCTGTAGCCTGACAGATCTATAAGACTATCATAAATAAAAGGGTTAATTAAGTAGCACCAACCAATATCAAACAACCCTGTCTTCATATTAACTTACATCAGTTTGAGTCTACTGAACATTATGCCTAGGCATACTCTTAATTTAATATCATAAACATTTCTGTCAGCCTACAGTGTATTTTATGTGGTTTTACCACCCATTACCTTCCTGTAAATATATGTCATATACTGAAGGCTAATTTACAGATAACACTGATACTTATATCCTCGCAGACATGTTGAAGCTTGACTGCCCGTTAGCTATTTGAGGGATTTCTGCACTGATGGAAAATGAAACTTCAGTGACATGTTTTCATCAACAAAAACAGGCTTTGTTGGGAATGTGTCAAGGATTTATGCATGGCAACTCCTCTTTCATGTCCATTTCACGGTCAGCTCTCCACAGACGGACCCATTATCACTGTTGTTTACACACATAACACCATAATGCATCAGACCCGATATGACGGATTACACACGGATTACACCACACACACAGTTTTCTTGAGTTCATCTCCTACATGACACCATACACACCGATTACCAACTACACTTAATCTTTGAGTTTAGACCGACCTGTGATGTTGAAAGTCTGATTGTAAAAGTTGGTGCTGACCTCTGTAGGCAGACAGTGTGTGTAGGAAGTACAAACACCACTGTGCCGCTCCACAACCACAACAGGATGGGATGGAACAGCATCCAAAAAGGTTTACCGGGTATCAAAACTGCTGATCAAAATAGGATTTGATCCCACAACCTCCACAACAGACCACAAACCCACGTCAGACCATTCTGCTGTGCAGTGTGTGTGGAAAACAAGCACAGCAACCAATATATGGTGTTACTAATTTATATGCTTTCAGACTTTTCAGACACACTGCGAAGTTGAGGAGATGAAAACAAATCAGTGAAGTGGGACAGATTAACAGGATAAGAGAATTAGTCAACGGGGCTCAGATAACTTAAAGTCTTAAATCATCTAAATCAAAAGTCTTAAATAGTATTAAAATGTCTTAGGGATTTCAGTTTTTCACCATGTAATGCCAAGTTTATTTTTAGTTTCATTTTGATGCAAATATAATGACTAATTCTTTATATTCAATGACATTTAGTACAGCATAGCTAAAAAGGCAAGACAAATTTACTGATGCAAATCTGATGAATTGTGCAGTTTTATTCAAAAAATGTTAATGGGACTGGATATAAGTGTTGGATTTATATTTTTGTGTATTGTAATACATGACTGTACTGCCAGCTGATCACTTTAAGCTTGACTCACATGCATGTCTACTCTCAGATTAAAGGAAAACAAGAGGAACGCCTGCACCCTACCAGAAAAACCTCCACATCTAAGTCCATGAGAAAAAAAAAAAAAAAAAAAAACTGGTCTAAACAGAAATTTGCAGGAAAAAAGTGCTTAGGGCCCAAAGTAAAAGTGACACTCTCAGTATAGTGCAGAACAGGAGTAATACAATGAGATATACACAAACATTTTTGTTTAGAGAGGCCTTAGGAAGTCTAAATCTGCCTTTGTTAAACCTGCACATGCCTCGCAGCCCAGTTGGAGTCCAGGTGCTGCACACCGTGTGGGATGTGCTGCAGCTGAGCGGTGTGTTTCACCTGTGTTACTGCAGGCAGGAGGGCCCACGAGGAGCCTTAAACACACACTGGCAGTGTGTAATGAGGGCTGGGTGCAGCGTGGCTGCAGTATTTACTTTAGAGAACATACTGTTTATAGAGAGGAGGTGGTGGACTCCCTGCTAGGCCACATTATTGACTGCAGACTACTGACTGGGACTCCCTCACATGCAACATGCAGAGATGCAGCGGCAAATCACAAGGTGAGCTTGAACCTCTGGTTACTGAGCTTCATAATGCAAACAACCACCAACATGGATAAAAAAAAAAAAACAATTATGTTTTCAGAAAACTGCTAATTTATACTTTTGGGTGTTAATATACCACATTAATTCCATGCTATGATGTATATAATGAATTTAAAGGGGCACTTCATTTATTTTGAAATATGTGATATTATTTTACTCATGCCATATGGTACACAAGTACCAACTTCCCACCAATTAATAATGTTCACACTAACATCCAACTCCTAATTACAACTAGGAATCTTGTCTTTTTCTGAAAGCGTTGCTATATCAAACGTACCTGTACATGACAGTTAAGTGTAACTCAACCCAAATTTAATACTGCATCATGCATGCTTTTTATCCAACAAACCAAGCTCTGCTTATCAGAAAACCAAGAACATCTTTTCAAATTACTGGTTTAATACCTTGTGTGCTGGCAGGTATTTTTTTACAGCTGTTAGCTGGGGGGAAGTCCACCTCAGTGGCAGGAGGCTAACAGTCAAATAACATTTAGTAAGTTAAGGGAGGCTGACACTCCACTACATCCATTATCCATCCATAACAGGGTAGTAACTAGAAAATATTCCCATCTGCTTTGCACATTTGCACACACAGTGATACAGTGGTGTTATTTTCAGAATACCGTTTAATTTATGCTTTTCCTTCCCTTCCTAACCCCCTCCTAAGTGACTCATTAAGAATTATCCTGGTGTAAAAGGTGATAAAGTCTACCCCTGCTACTTAAAAGAAGTTCAGACTGAGCTGAGGGGTGGGGACTCTCCTCTCCCTCCTCGTCCGGTGGCTTCCTGTGGTAATGCAGGGCACAGGATCGCCCTCCACTCCCCCCGCCGACAAGGTAAGAGTCGATCCACAGTTCAGCACACATCCAGCCAAGTGAACGATTGATTTATTCATTTGCTGCTTGTTGTGTTCATTTGTTGAGCATGTCAGTCAGTTGTCAAGGACACACGGCCCCGCTGAACGAGAAAATGAATCCGAGGAGGAGCAAACTGCGGAACTCAAACAAACAACCAATTTCAATGGAGCCGTGGCCTGAGAAATCAATAAGCCTTTACTACAGAGAACAGCCGGTTCTGGTTGTGAGCGTGTTCTTGGAATAGCTCAGTGGCAGCGGAGAGGCATCACAGTGAGGGACTAATCAGTTGACAGCGATGTAATATGTTTTATAGGCCTGTATGTGACAGTGGTGCAGACCTGTACCACTTACCTTGTTAGTGCCAGGCGTTATGGCCTATTTGTTATCCTAATGTGTCATGTGACGCTGTTCCAGGGGCAATGAGAGGGACACATTTCTGCCTCCGCCCTGCTGCGACTGTTGATTTCATGGTCTATTAGGCTGGTGATTGCGGCGGAGCTGTGTGCGACAAATTCTAAATCAGTTCCACCTACAGTGCTCAACAGAAGTACACACCGCGGTGACACTTAGACAAACACAATGTGCACTTTTTTTCTTACGTGCCATTTTGCTCCGACGAAACTGTGAGGAGAAGCCCTCCGAGGATATAGATGGGCGAAAGGACACGTGTTGCATATGCGATTACGATGTTATTAGTTTGATAAAGCCGGGGCAGATGTTGCTTTATATCTCCAATTCAACACCAGATGTCAACTCAGCCGCCCCACCCCAAACACACACACACACACACACACACACACACATGCACAAAGAGGCATTACCCTCTGATGGGTGACACCCTGTTCAAACACAGCATCAGCAGAGCGTCACTTTGATACGAGTGGCTGTACAGGAAGTGCTTGGCTTTAATGAGCCATACATCAGCCTCAGGAGGCATTGCATCAGGCTTTATTTCCCTCTATAGGCACAAGATGGCAGCATTGTATCATCTAAATCTCCATGGAAACCCATACGCCGAGACATAAAGTACAGTATATGTTGTAAATCATTTTGCTTTTTCTCATCGACTGCCAGCAAGCTCCAGCATTGCATAAGCATAACAATTCAATGAATAATTTGTCTAACAAAGGAGCATGAGTCACTGCAGTTCTTCAAAGGAATGCATAAGAAATGGTGGGAAAATGTGAAGAAGAGGAAAAAAAAACTCTCTCCAGGCCTTCCTTTGATCAACACTATAATTTAATTACCTGCATACCAAAGAGAGTCTTTATTTAGAATTTCATTCTCAGGCGTCTTCTTTTCTCTCCCCTCTGTGGCATTGTGAATTCAAAGGGGAGTTTTCCTTGTGAAAAAAAAAGTTTCTTCCTAATTCAAAGTTGAATTTAGATGTTCATGGTGGTGCAAGCGGCCATATATAAAACATAAACATGCAAATGATATACTTAGGTAAAAGTAATGAGGTGGTACTTCAACTCAATTCGAAACTCTAATTTGGTGAGAGCAACATGTAAATATTTTGTAGCATGGAAATATTTGCTCAACTAGACAAACAAGGAACATTTAGTGGTCGCGGCAATTTGTATGTGGCTGCAGCCTTCTTGTGAAATTTGTCTGAGGAAGCGGATCACCTTGTTGAAATAATAAAATTCACTCATAAGGATTTTTTTTCTTCATTTTTTTCTGTATTTGTTTGAATGTTTTCTCCCAACTTCTATGTTGGGAGAAATGAACTTACTTTACTTACTTACGATGAACTTACTTTTCTCAATTTAAAAACAAGACGGCAGGTAAGCGGGGTCTAGTGCTCACCTCATGCTGCAGCCCATGCCTTTTTTCTATTTTTCATTCATAAATTTCAATTTGAGCACATCCTAATGTTGAAATGGTTGAGAAAAGAGATTTTTTTTTCTTTTCAAAATTATGCGACAATGTCACAAACATGTTTTGTATCTGCCGTTTGAAACGCTTCACTGAGGCTACATCACACCGAGTGAATTATTCAGCGCCATGATGCCGTTGTTTTATGGCTGCAGCATGTCTTGAGCATCATTTTATGCACATTTCCCTCTAATTTACTATCATATTTAGTATCTTTGGAAACACTGGCATCTCCACTAGGATTTAAAATAAAGTTCTGGGGTTTGAGCAAAGCTTTGCCAAACCGCTGCTGTGTCCAGGAGAGGTTACCCCCTTTTTTGGTTCTCTTACCATTCTCATTTATATCCTACTTTCATTATTATTTTGCAGCCACAACATCCAATTCGCCCATGAGATTTCTAAGTTTCATTTTAAAATTAAACAAAAACTCCATTATTAGTTAAGTTTGTGCATTCTGAATGAAAAAAATGATAGGATACTACGGCACACTGTTGAAAGGTGCACTGTGCAAGTTCAACTGAAGTGAGGACCTTTGAGACTCAGCTGAGCAAAACCATGAAATAGGCATGGAATTTGTCTGCTGAGTCTAAAGGGTCCTCACTTCAACTGACCCTCTGCAGTTTTGCACAGTGCACCTTTAAAGGGGCATTACGCTGTATATGACGCTTATCAAACCCAACCGGAAACAGTGGGAGTTGTGACACTAGCAGCAGATCTCATGAGGAAGAAATGTATCATCATGCTTAATACTGGAATAATAATAATTATATGTTGTTTAGCGTTTGGGTCCAGTAGGCAGAGGGTTTGCAAAGTGAGCTCTGAAAGCCAGAGATCTGGTGAAGTGATTGAGTCAGTGCTATTCCTCAGCCCTCCTACCCACTGCCACGGGTGCATTATGGTTATTTCTTTCCACGGGAAAATAAAAAGCATACTTATTGCACCTTTAAGGCCCATTTAGTTCTTGACCCCCTCGGTGAGGAAATCCCGTCCTGGCCTTTTGAATGGAGATGAGCGGCTTCCTGTTTGGCGCTGGGGAGAGGCTGGGGGAGCTGGGGAGCATCTGCCTCTCTTGGCAATTAATCTTCATTAGCCCCATCAAACTATTTTCTCCCTCTCTTCCTCTCCCTTTGATCTGACCAATTTCCTGTTCTCCATCTCCAACAACCTCCCACCTCTCCCCCACACACACACACCTCGGTTTCTCTGTGGTTTCGGCGAGCGAGGAGCGCGGCGTCTAGTTAGTCTCAGGAAGGAAGCTTCCCTGTTTCCATCGGGAATCTGACGGCTTGAAGATTGGTGCATCTCTCTCTCTCTCTGTGTGTGTGTGTGTGTGTGTGTGTGTGTGCGCTCTCCCCCTCTGGCGTATCTTGTTTCTGCCTCTTCTGAAGGTGTGAATAATAGACTAGCTCTGTGGTTTGGTGATTTAGGCGCCTTTGTGTTGTTGTATCTCCACATAATTCACAGGGTAGTGCAAATAGCCCGCTGATCTCTCCTTTAATATATTAATCTGCTTTATTTTCCGTGCATCCAAGCCCCGGCAAAGCAGACGCTGCCCTGCTCGCTGCCGCCACGCTGCAGCACGGTAATAGCATCAACATTGTTCTTTCATTGACTGTGACTCCTCGATTTCCATCCGCAAACAGTGTTTTTGTGTTGATCTATTGATCCAATATCACCGCTGTCTACTCACCATAAAGACTCCAGTATTGATTGTGGGATATATTCATTTGTTATTCATTGTATGCAGTCGTTTGGCTTTATGTTGGCTCTTTGAGGCTTTTCAACTCCAAGAAACAGAACAAAATCTTCCACGGTGCCCTTAAAGGTTAGATCGAAATATTGAGCCAATTTATGCATAATTTATATACAAAAGTTTCTGTGTGAACCCAGCTATGAGGTTTTACATTCTTTTCACATCCTCTTGTGATTTAATTCCTCCTTCACAGGCAGTTTGCGCTGCCGTCGAAGAGGTGGATCACCGGCTGCTAATCCACGTAAAACAATTTGAATAGTTGGAGTTTCAGTGGAGTTTTAGCGTCTCTGTCTAAATGCTGTTTCAGAGGCTTTCCAACCGTAATAAGAGTAGAGTTCGGGGAGAAAAATTCTTGTCTTTCTCTGGGCATGGAAATACTGAAAAAGTATTTTGAATATTAGGGCGTCAGATTTAAATACAAAAATTGGCCACATTGGCTAAATCCTTGTGTCTTGTTTAGGGTTTTGTGTCTCACCGTGTGAACTCACCTTGGACTTTGAAGCGCCCTTGTTGATCATCTTCCTCAGAAGCCATGATGACACACCTACCTGTCTGGGTCCTCTCACACAGACGAGTCTGCTTCAAAACATCCCCTAATACTGAAGATGTGTGTGTCTGTGTTTGTTTCAAATTTTGCCAAAATACAACAGCTTCTAGCCTATAAACTCCACCGCCTTATGACGCCTCACTTCCTGGCCGCTTTCAGCTTTTACTAGCGGGAAGCAACCAAATCCAAGAGATTAAAAACTGAAATAAATAAATAAAACAAAAATAAAACAAAACAAACTCTCTGGTTGAAAAATCCTGCACTGCAGCCGTTTCCTTGACTTACTGTCCACATGTTGACAATAACACTGTACTAATATCCATCCACAGGTATGATCTACAGACTGAAGGCAGTTTATTGTATGCCCTGCCTTAACCCCACAATCAATATTTAATAATAGACTTGGTGGACTGGTGCAGTGATGAAAGAGAAAAAAACACACCTTAATGTGCCAGAAAGCACATAATGTGCAGTCACATGGACGGTGTGTATTTGTAGTTTGAAGTTAATAATAAATGGCTTGAAATTGCAGAGCATTGCAAGTTACAGCAATGTGCCCCTAACCTTTCTGTGACAAAATAGCTCATTAGAGCTGGTTTAAACTGAAGCAACTGGACATGCTGTTAATGTCAGGCCATCAGTTTGCCAATTCATCAGAACAATATTGCCATTTTATGAAAAATCACATATTGGCCAGTAAGTGTTGTCATCACAATCCATTTGATGAAATTCTTCCCTATATATATAAAAAAAATTGTAATAATAAAGGACCATACCAGTGATTTTGAATTTTTGGCCCATTCACTACCAAGTCCCTACATTTTCCTACAGGGGTAGGAAAATGTTTAACACCATAACCAAAATTCCTGGATTTTCAAATTTGAATGTTTGGTTGAAGCAGCCACCTTATAATGTTCTGCCTCTGTGGCTAACAATATCGTCACCATTCATAAACCACAGAGCTGATAATTGGCTGTAAAGCAAACATTTGCCTGGGGACTATTTTCTTCAAAAACCATCAAAACACAGCAGTGCTGCTGCTTTTAGGAAAACTAATGTGGACGACTGTATCACAGTGATGAAATACTGATGTGAAGAAAGTCTGAAGTCTCTGAAAGTTCATTTTCTTATCATAGTGGAATGAATGGAAACCAAAGGCTGGATAAAAGGAGGGAAAATGATATTAGAGTTCTAAAATATGACTGCTTGCTTGGGAAAAAGAGCAGAAACATGAAGTTTGAACCTTTTCCAGATATCACATGAAACATGTCAAATCACTGGTATGGTACTTAAAGGCTGCAGTTTTAGTTCCACAAACATTTCTCAGAGGCAGAAATCATCTCACTGGTTGAATCTAAATGAGCCCAAGAACCACAGTTTTCTAGAGTCTATGTCAGCTAACTGAGGAATTTCATGGCAAGAAAATGAAATGTTCTGTTTTAGATTAAAGATATTGGATATTGGCACAACAATAGAATCTCTCAGCAGTTTCAGTCTCAGTATACAGGATCTGTCTGGAAAAACCCAACTTGATATCTGTGAATGGAAGGTGGAGACTTTGAACTTTGACTTCTCTTTCCTCTCTCTCTGCACTGGGGATGCAGTAGTGACGGTGAGACAGTACGGGAGTGGATTGGACACAGAGTGGACATACAGTGGACAGGCCTCGCCCAGGACAGCGGACAGCGCAGGACGGGACGGGCCAACCCCTGATGAGGGAACACTCCCACCGGCCAATAGCGGCCGTTCCCTAATCAGGGTCCGCCCTCTGTTGAAACCAGCCAATCACAACATAAAGCCTTAGCACCATAGCTGTGTTTCCATCCAACTGCTGAAGAAATTTGGAATGAGCTGAATGAATGGCTCCGTAACCTCACAACACGTTTCATTTTGGAACTGCACTAAAAATATTATTTTATTGGTTTGCAAGATTTTCGTCCTACTTCTAAGTTTTAGGGTCACAGAATCATGAACACTCAAATAACCACAATGCCTTGCTCTACACACCTCGGTCAAGTCCAGCCATCTCCGCTCTCTGAAGACCGAATTATTTGCACCAGCTGGATTGCAGTGATTAAATAGGCTGCCTAAGTCTGAGAGCAAGTTTTAGAGCCAAGTTTTATTTTCAGTCAAAAACACAAAGACATATGTGCATTTTGTGATATCTAAAAGCACCTAAAAAACAATGGCACCTTTTGCAGAGGCCACACATCCTGTACTGTATCCCGTATGATATTTCTAGGAGCTCATGTTTGACAGATATTTCATAGCCAAACAGCCCTACATTGCAATGGAGTCAACAAATGCATCCATACTGCTCATTCCTTATTATCCAAAGATCTTTTCCGCCTCGAGCGAGCGTAAAAAATGTCTTTAATACCCTGAAAATGAATGTCGTAGTAATCGTTGCTGTTTTCCATTCAGCTTTTCAGAGTCGATGCGTCACAATTTGCATACAAAACCGTCGGATGGAAACCCGGCTAATGTGCTCATATTCTCTTTGTTTTGGTTCGGGGAGATTCAGAGTGGAGTCACGAGGGCTCCCAGGATCCCGTCTGGCCATTTGGAGCTGGTGATGAGTTTTATTTCTCGACTGTCACGCGGCGGCTTGGGCTACACAGTAATATACATACACACACCTCGATGTATATTTACTATGTTTAGTGAGGACAGCGTAGTGAGTTGTCACTGGGGATGGAGTCAACTTTACTATGTGGTAAAACAAAAACGAACATGAGGAAAGCAAGAGAGAGAGAATGAGAGAGAGACTATGAAAGAGAGAGGGAGAGCGAGAGAGGGAGAGAGAGGAAGAGGGAGAGAGAGAGAGAGAGAGAGAGAGAGAAGGGGAGGGGTTGTGAAACAGTACAACATCAGACAGGCACTGGAACATAACAACACAGAGAGAGACAAGTATTAGGAAAAATGGTTTAATATAGGAGACAGAAGCAAAAAACTGCATCACACAAGAACATACGTTTACAAAAATAATTCTGACTGCTTCAGCTACACAGTTAGTTCACAGAGAAGGACAGAGAAACCGGAAAAATCTAAACAGCTAAAAGCAAAAAATTTCTAATTAGTTGATCTCTTTATTAAACTAATACATTAATCCACTGAAGGTGACTAAATATTTCTATTCCTTCTTTTTCTATAATTGTCTTATCGTGTAGACGGCACAATACAGAAGTCAAATGAAACTTACCGCTGTTGTATAGACAAACTTGCTAGAACTATTTATAAAGCAAAAAGAAAGATCTGACACTCACCTACCCTCTGTTTTGGGAAAATCAAGAAAGAAAGGAAAGAAAGGCCGAAAGAAAGAACAACACTCAAGTGAGGAAAAAGAAGTTAAAGAAATAAAGCCAAAGATCTTCTAGAAAATCTTATATCAAAAGCCAACTTCCTTGATGCCAGCTAGAAATCATACTCGGGGACCAGTCAGGGTCAGGCCACACCACCAGGCCAGACAGCTTTTTTTCTAAGATTTTTTTTTTGTTGTATCCTTTAATCTCCAGTATAAAAAATTCCACTGGTACAAAATGCATAAGTACAATCAGTTGTAGAAATAGGAAAGCCTGCATTTTTTGTACTTTTTAAATCCCATCCAACGACAGATTTCGAAGTGTTGTCAAACAAACATACATCACGCTTACAGGATCCACTGAAATGCATTGACTTTGGCTTCTCTCAAGACAATAACTTTGAAACTACTGAAATCCTTGAAGAATCCAAAGAAACAAAACAAAAAAAAAAAAGGAAAAAAAAGGGAAAAAAAAGAAAGAAAAGTCAATTATTTCTACAGACGACAAGCTCTTTTTTACGGCACGGAAAGAGAGAGAAAACACACAAAACATTTTTTTTCCTCAAAAAACTTGACATAAGCCATAATGCAAAGAAACGACAAGTTGTTTTTTTTCCTTTCAAATTTCATTGTTCGATAAATAGCACTTAAGATAATTAAGAAAGAAGGAGAACAGAGAAGTGAACAGTGACATAGATAGAAAGATTACAACGAGCATCGGCGATGACAGCCCCTGAGGTGAGCCGCTCAACAGAAACTCCTGTTTCTACGACCCTCTTGTGCTTCGACATGGAAACAGACAGATGCTTCACACTAGACTGTGCAGCGCCGCGAAAACGTCCGGCTTGTGTGCGACCCGGTGAGATTTGGCAATTGTACAACTTTTTTTTTTTTTTTTTGGGAACAGTTAGGAAACAGCCGTGATGTAAAGTGAAGACTTTCAAAATACACTGCTAGAATCTGCGACGGAAAAAACGAAACAAAAGAAAACAAAAAAACGGGTGTGTGACGGTGAGGTGAAATGTGCATTCTGTGCAATCGTAGTTCCTGACGAGCCTCAGGCTTTAACACTGCGGTGGTTACGATGTGGCGGCGGACGACCTGCACACACTGGTGACCGTACCAAGAAAAACACAAAAAGGTCTAATAACACTGACTGGACTGGGACATCCTGACCAGCGATCATACAGGTAGTTATGGCTATGTTTATGGCACTACACATGCTTGTACTGCATTCAGGTAAAAGTCTGCTTGCCTCCTCCATGCGATCAGATAAAAGTTTGGTATTGGATTTGGTCTTTGAAAAAAGGATAATGAAGGCTGTACTGCCTTCAGGCTTGGCTGTTGTTTTGCTTGTGTGGACTGGAGACGTGACCCCTTCTCTCCAACCAATAGCGTTTTTATTTCCCCTGTTGCTATTCCAATAAGGCGTCTCTCCACACAGCCCTGCTTCTAATAACCCTCCCGGCCGGGCCGGCCTGGGAGACAGGAGCCGGCTGGAGAGCGCCATCTTTCACGGGGCGTCTCGCTCCTTCTTCTCCTCTGCCGCTGCGAGGACGGCGGCCATTTCGGCCTCTCTGCTCCGAAATGGTGGACCCAGAGTTTGACACGTGGAAGATTAACAGTATAAACTTAGACTTGGCACACACCACTGACTGACGACATCTTCTAGTCCTGTAATACTGGTACTCCCTGGTTAAGGCGACTGGTGAGGTTCTGTAGAAAATAATGCTGCCTTTTCTTCTTTTTTTTTTCTTTTTATGTTTTTTTTTTTTTTTTTTTTTTGCAGACCGTAAACTAGGCTTTCAAGGAGGGGTAGCCGGGGGCAGTTTAATAGACTTGACAACATTGTGCCATGTAAACGGGCTGACTATGAGAATGTCAACGACACACTTTGGCATCTCAACGTGATTTTGGCCCATTACACTACTACGTTATGAGTGTTACCGCTGAAAAACATCAAAGGATACGCTGAGAAATGGGCGACAGAAGAGGCAAGCGCAGCGAAATCAGACGGCTAAAAGTTGCTCTGGACCGTCCAGCCTCTTTCTTCTGACTATTTCATGGCGGTGTGTGCTTTTCCTCAAAAGATCGAGGCCTGGTTGTTGAATGTCTTGCCCTGTGCTTACATCATAAAGGCAAGCGCACTCATCTGAGATGATACACAAACGCAACAAATAATGATCCTTACCGTCTGAGACAATGACTATGAATCAAAATGTTTTGAACCCAACAAAGGGGCTGAGAAGATTTGGGAAAATAAGGCTTTGTGTATGACTCTCAACTCAATATTAAAGTGGGGATAGTGTGTGAGCGCGCTGGCAAAAACAATCAAAACAATACATAGTGCAGCCTGATGTGTGCGCGTGCGTGTGTGTGGTGTGTGTTTGTGTGTGTGTGAGAGCGACTGATAGAGAGAGAACGGGAGTGCAAAGATTTGTGGTAAGGCTTTGATGAGAAAACGGCTGTACAATGGCTAAAAATATCAGTGCGCGATTTGTGTGTGTGTGCGTGTGTGTGTGTGTGTGTGTGTGTGTGCATGTGTGTGTGTGCGTGCACACTTGCGGGTAGGAACAATTGCTGTAGAGGCTTTCACACTCAGGGGCTCTCATACACAACAACAAAGTAAACTGTGAGGTCTGCACGAGAGTGTGTGTGTGTGTGTGTGTCCGTGTGTGCGTGTATATAGATATATATATGACACATGGGCACTTTTTACATCTTTACAAAGAAAAAAGCAAACATGACATTTTCAGGCAACAAGACCACAGAATAGCAAGTTAACAAACTCTTTTTTAAATCTATATTTTAAATATGAGGGATCCATACAAAACACTTATAATAAAATACCCATGTTATCAAATAATTTCACAAGAAATACACTGACGCGCTAGGCAGGAAGTACCTTCAGAATTTGGCACTAAACTCCACTGATCTTGTCTTTTTTTCTTTATAAGACATTTTGCTGAACAACAAAACACATCTAAATATTGTTTCCCACGAGAGAAATAAAATAATAATGACATTGATGCTTCACAAGCTGACATATTATATATATAGATATATTTATATTTATATATATTTTTAGGAATTTTATATAGCTAATTAACCAACAAGAAATTTAGCAAATAGGGACTCCTTAAAAAAAGAAAGAAAAGAAGAAGAAGGAAAACAAAAACAAAAACAAAGGAACTATTATAGTAATATGAAAGGCTTTGTCTATTGTTCAAGTAAACTGATTTTTTAGTCTTCTCTTTAAAAACATGAGACATTTAAGACCGTTAGACTTGTGATGAAACCACAACTAAACTCACGAGAAGCACCGACGTTAACGCGGGTTACAGGTATCGTAGTTTTTTTTCTTTTTTCCTCTATACATTTAAACAGTAGAAAATATAGGTCATTTCATCATGTGCATTTAAACCACGGATTGTCTATCTGTGAGTCAGTTCAGCAAAAGGTGACACAAGTAGGTAGCATTTCTCCCCCCCAAACAGGGCAAATGTCTTTTTTTATTTTTGTTACCTTTAAACTACTCTAGAAAAAAGTGGTTCTATATATAGACTTTTAATGAGAAACAGAGCCACTTAAAATGGCCTTATCAAAAAACTTTACACTGCCTGAAAAATGTAAAAACCATTAGAGAGCTCTGAGAGAGTCTAATATTGATCAGACAGTTTTTATTCAAAACTGTTTGGAAGTAGTCTTATTTTTCATAGGGACTGGCGTGGACTGCTTCTGGCACCTCACACGGTTCAAGCGGCGCCAGAAGCAAGACGGCACGCCAATCCCTGTGGTGAACTTTCAAGTTTACTTTAAATGAAGAAGAAAAGAAAACACAAAGCAAATCCAAAATGTAAAGAAGAAGAAACAAGGAAAAAAAAAAAAAACAATGCAACAAAACAAATTGAATGGAAATCACTTTGCCACAGGTGGTGGTGGTAGTTTTTTTTTTTTTCTTCCAAAAAGAACATATATATTTTTTTCCATAAAAATTCTCAGTCTTTTTTTTTCATATGAATGCAGCTTTACCTTGTTCACATTGATTCATTCTCTCATAACCCCCCCCCGCCGCCCTCCCTCCCCTCCCATCTTGAACCCTCCCGGGAAAAAAAAAAAACAGATCCAAAATGAGGTCACATGCAAAGACAAATTAAAACAACAAAAACAAAAAAAACAAAATGTACAAAATAAAAGTCCAAAAAAAGTCAAGCTAAAGTTCAAAGTTCAAAAGGTCAGTAGGCGGAGGAGGAGGAGGAGGAGGAGGAGGAGGAGAACCAGGTTATGATCAGGTGAGCTCGGAAAAAGACATCAGAAAACAATGACGGGGGGGACGATGACACTTTTTTGTGTGGTGTTTTTTTTTTTGTTGTTGTTGTGTGTGTGTGTGTTTTAGAAAGTTTTTTTTTTTTTTGGACGCCACGGAGACATGCTAGGCATACGATGAACTAACAGGCATGGAGATGGGTTGTTCTATAGGGGGAAAGAAAACAGGGGAGAGGAGAGAGTTACACACAGAGAGCCAGAGCACCACACCACTACAGCATTTTAAATCAGGAGAAACAACAAACAACAACAAACAAACAACAACAGCAACAGCAAACAACAACAATGCAAACCATCAGAACAGCAACAGCACTCACTGGCTTAACTGGCAAATTTTTTTTTTTTTTAGCTTTCATTTTTTTTGTAATATAAAATGATAATATGATGTTGTACTGTAGATCTACATTAACAGGCAACAGCGCGCACACACACACACACACAGTACAAATACAAACACTCTCTCTCACCCTCTCGCTCTCTCTCTCTCAAACACACACACATACATACATACACACACACACACGTAAAACAGAAGCACCCAAAGCTATATCCATCAGATCCCAGATGGATGTGGTCATTTGGGAGAAACTATTCATAGTTTTCGTGGGGGGTGGGTTTGTTTCTTTTTTTTTTAATCTTTTTTTTTTGGAGGGGTGGGGGGAATACGAACAAACAAAAAAACAAAACAAAACATTCAAAACAAAAAACGCGAGGAAAGGTAGAAATTTGACAGGTGAAGAAGTCCCACTATGGATGGAGAGAGGGAGAGAGCGGTAAAGAGAGAGAGATGGATGGATGGAGAGAGGGACGGATGTGCAGACGTACAGCACACAGGAGCGGATGAATGGATGAATAAATGAAAGTGAACTGGGGGGAGGTGTGTGTGTGTGCGTGTGTGTGTGTGTGTGTGTGTGTGTGTGTGTATGTGGCTGGAGGGGGGGGGGGGGGTTGGATGACAGCGGAGTGTGTTGTGAATGTGGTTTCTGCACTAAATAACATGAAAAACACCGGAGAACCCAATTCCACGAGACTTCTCCACAAGGGTCTACTTTAATGATGCTGTATACTTTAGGAGTCCAATAACTTAACGATAGGCAATAAATAAAATCCTTTTTTTATTTTTTTTTTTTAAATCTGAGGCAGTAAAAATGTTGTATAAAAATAGAACTGCTTTTTTTACAAATAAAATTTACAGGCCTGTGGCTTTCTGTACTTTGAATTATTATTTTTTTTTTAAATCTTTCAACAAACATCAAGTATTTTCAGTTACCCCCTTTACCCATAAACTCTTTTTTTTATTGTTATTATAGCCTTCATCAAATTCTGGATGTTATTTTGAAAATGATCTACATACTGTAATATCCCTTTCAACAAAGACCAATGTGATCTGACCCAGAAAAGTATTAACTAATTATTTTTTCTTCTTTTGAGAAATAAAAAACTTTTTTTTTTCTCACATAAATAATAAGACGTAGCTGGAGTGTGTGTGTATGTGTGTTTGTGTCTGTGTGTGTGTAGTGTGTGTTTTTTCTCTTCTGGTGGAGTGTAACTGTACGGCAGGCTGATGTTGCCGGTGACTATTGTAAGAGGCCACTATGTTTTGCAGCCTTTGCTCCCGGGTTGCCAGCAGGCATAGAGGGGTCGGAGAAGCAGCGGCGGCCCGCAACCAACACCGCGGAGGTCAAAGGTCAAATGTGCATATTGATGTGCGTGTCAGAAAATGAACCCTTAACAGACTGCGTCGCCAGGCCTCAGGTTCAAGAGAGAGAGGAAAAACCAAAAAAGAAAAAAAAAAATCATAATCATAATAATAATAATAAAAAGAAAAATTCATCATGGCTCCTTGTCTTTACCTCGGATCTGACTGACGACTGTAACTAGTCCTCAAAAAGTGTATAAATAATTCCGTAGAAAAAAAAAAAAGAATTAAATAACTTTTACACAACTAAAAACGTTTTTAAAAAAGCTACCTAAGATAGCTACTTCCTTCCATCGTTTAAAAAAATTGCACAAAGTAATGGCGGTTAATGGAAGCGTTCATGTGTGTCAAAAAAATAAATCATAAATTGTAATAAATAATAATAATTAAAAGCTAACATAAAAAGCTTGAAAAAAGAAGAAAAAAAAACAACAAAAACAAAAACAAGGCGTGTGTGTGTCTCCCTCAGGGTGGTTGTAGGTCGTCTCCCCCTCCCTCCCACAGCCCTCCCTTCCCTCCCTTCAACCCCCCCACCCCCCTCAGTCCCTGTGTTAAGAGGTCGTGGCTCGGTTTTTTTGGGGGACTTACCCTAGCAGTGCTAACATGGGGAGCAGATAGACCCTAGTGCTAAGATCAGTACGGTTTGCTGTCGTTCTTGGAGCGCTTCAGCTGCACCTTCAGCCGCTTCATGCCGATCTGGAAGCCGTTCATGGCCTGGATGGCTGCCTGTGCCGACACTGGATTGTCGTAGCTGACGAAGCCTGCGGGGTCAGGGGGCGTGGTGGGGGCAGAGACAAGGGGATGAAGGGATGAGAGGTTACTGTGGCATCCTGGTCCTCTTTCCATTTGGAACGAAAGGACCATACAAGTGATTCTGCATGTTTAGTGCAATAACTGTTGCTTATCATTTCCCAAAGCAAGCAGTTTTCAAACTCCAATATTATTTTTCCTATCTTTTATCCAGCCACTGGTTTCCATTCATTCCAGACTTCAAACTGTCTTCACACCAGTATGCCATCGTCCACATTAGTTTTCCTAAAAGTAGCAGCACTGTTGTGTTTTGTTGGTTATTTTTTAAACTGGCTGGAGTAAAATTTATACTCTGCCGGAAAATAGTCCCCGTTAATCAAATCAAATTAAAAGTTAATCATGATTTGAAAAATGGTTTGTTGCCATGTAAAATGTGGGTAAACTGTAGTAAATTCAAAATCACTGGTATAGTCCTTTACACGGGCTATCTGTATGGCATTAAAGATGCTATATGTGGGATTTTTACACATCAACATATATCATAACTTTGTTAAACTGATTGTGTGTGGTGGGTAAAGTTAACACAAACAAATGAGACCATGACATAAAATATTTGTATCCTGTATCTCATGCCAGTGTTTGTTAGTGGTCATGTTTCTCAAGTAAAGACCACATTCGCCATAAACCTGCAAACTAGCTCTATGTCCCCTTATCTGCTATTGTTCAAAATTCAGAGAGCTTTAGCTCTGTTTGCTCTGGAAAAACAGGGCCCTCTTCCTCTTTTATGCAATAAAGCTGTGCATAAAATTCCCCGCCAAATAAGGCATTCAGTAATTTAGAGGCCAGTAGAAGCCGCCAATCTTCTCAGTGATGATTGTATTTATTTATGGTATTTATACTAATGTCTAAAGATGAATGACTCATTAATAACAAAATGCTGAATATTGCTAGTGAATAATATAAATAGTAGTATGACAAATGGGGTCATTAAACATAAGAAATCTAACTATTCCAACATGTGCTAATCCATGTGCTAATCTGTTTGTACAGTTGCTCGATGTGAACTGGAGCCATACTGCATTTATATGTTGTTGTTAATGTGGTCTAATGCATCTCTGATCATGAATGTATCTTTGGTTCATATCCATCTGTATTTGAGGCATTCATTATATATCCAGTTACAATCTGATCACCTGGGATGCATGTTAATGCCAGGTGGAAAGAGGTCACAGAAAGGACAGGTGACAAACAGTGTATTTGCCAGTAATTGTGTGTCCATTTTTGAGAGCATGCAAACAGTAGAGGCCATTACTGTTGCCATACCGAAACACTTGCTTAGGTTTGTCTGTTTGTCGATGAAGACTTTGGCAGAGACCACGTTTCCGAAAGGCATGAACATCTGCAGTATGTCCTGGTCTCCAAACTCCTGGGGCAGGTGGTAGATGAACAGGTTGGCACCTTCAGGACCTGGGAAAAGAGATGCAGTGTGGGTGCAGAATGAGCGGGGTGCTCATTTAAGGGTGCACTATGCAAAAAATTGCTGAGGGTTTATTAAAGTGAGGGTCTTTTACACTCATCTTAATGTGGAAAACATGATGGAATAATAAGTAAGCTGATGGAGAAGTCTTAACGGTTCTCATCATCGGACCAACTGAGGTGCTTATTCCACAGTTTTGTCAGTTGAATCTACAGGGTCCTCATTGCAGTTGACCCTTGGCAATTTTTCATTGTGCACCTCTAAGTCAGAGATATACCATGCATTCATGTTCATGTAGACAACTGGCTGCATTTTGAACAGAATTCTGCACATTCATGGCTGCATACTTTGCGTAACTCCAGCTATATATTTGCTGCCTCATGTATTCTGCATCCATTTGGAGCATCGTGTTAATTTTTGAGGAAGTGCACAACCAATACTACAAATGGATGTAGGATATGCAAAGCAGCCATTATGCACACACGTAGTTAAAGACACGAATCACGTAGCTTTAGCAACAGTGTATCAGAGGAAGCATTATACTGCAGGTAATAGCACAGTGTGCTGTCCTTAGAAAACCCTTAACCTGAACTGACTCTGATGCAGCACTTTAATCAGACTCCACCCAAGTAATGATGATTATCATTAGCCTAGCCTAAATGTGAGAGGCTGCTGCAGTGCTGCACCCAACAAGAACAAAATTCTCATGGAAAAACTCAATGCTTATACTGTTCTGAAATTTTCTGCCCTGAAAACATGGTGAAAAACATTTAACACTATCCACAACTTGACCCAAAATATACTGGCATCAGCCTTCAGAAACCTATTTAATCCACAGCAAACCCTATTAAAAGCACTGATCTCCAAACATCCCCAGACTACTGACCCTCTTTCTGGCTGCCGGCGGCCCCTTGCTGCTGCAGCAGGGACTGGCTGTAGAGGGTGGGCAGCGCCGCGGCGGCATACTGCTGGATCCCTGAGTAAGCCTGTGTCAGCGCGTCCATGGTGCCCGCCGTCCCGTTGGTAAGCCCCGCGCCGCCCAGGCCTCCATTAAGGGCCGCCATACCTGAGAGCATTTGAGCAACTTTACATAAAACCCAACAATAAAGAAAGAAGAGTGCACTTACTCATTAGCGCTCCCACTGAAGGTTGTGTTTTTAACCACACATACACACAGTCACGCTCACAAACACACACAGACACACATACACACACACACAGAAACATACACACATACAGCACTTGTACCAGACGTTACACACACATGCACACACACACTGACGCTCACACAGACGGTACTGTAAGTTACACACATATGTCAGACAGTGTACACTTTCTGTGTACAGCTGTAGGCACACAACACACCACAACATCACAGCACAGGACACACAGAATATTAGTATAAACACCATAAAATATGAACATAGCCGATGACAGCCATAACTGTGCACAACTGCACGCAAAAAAAAAAAAAATGCGCGCAGTGATGCATGCACGCCCACACAAACGCACACTGCATACACACCGAGGCAGCCTGAGACACTGGCTATGGCTATGCATGAGAGAAACATCAGAAAAACAACAAGGAGGAATCAGACTCTACAATGATCACTGTGGCCGCGCCCCTCCCCGCTTTATGACACACTAGCAAAGCCTTTTAAAGTACTTTGCAGAGTTTAAAATCAGCACTTTCTGTAGCGATGAGTGCTCTCCACGGCCCAACCCATCATTTCAACGCTCTCAGCAGCGTCACTCAACAGCCGTCTGCTTCATCTCGGCCAATTCGGCTTCGCACAGGAGGAATTATCTCACCAGCGCATCAGGGGAGCTGTGTCAGTCGTGAAGTTCATTCAGCCTTGCTTTTTAAGCCAGAAGCATCTAGATTTGGGGTGGCGTGGGGCGGGGGGTGATCAGGTTTAAAAAGTGAGTGGACGCGGTAACACTCATTAGTTGAGTGTAATGTCTTAATAGCACGGCGGAGGGCAACTTGTCTGAGGGGGTCTGACATTGGCTCGGCGTCCTGTCGCCTCGCCGTCAGACACAGCGAAATAAATTATCACCACAGAGCTCTGGATTATAGGTCACTCATTTATTCAGGAATAATTGCACTGGTGACCTTTGCAATTCAATTAAGGCCTAGATGTGTTTAAATGAGGGTGGTGGGTGGGGAGGACGGAGGAGGAGGGGAGAAATGGCGAGGAGAAAAAGGGTTAGCTGGGACAAAATGCGATGCGAGAAGACCCACTGAACGATGTGCATGCGTGTGTGCCCTGTGTTCCTGTGGCTGCGTGCGCGTAAGTATATGTGTGTATGATTTACACAGCGGATACAGCTACTCTAACGGAGGAGCGGTAAAGGTCAGAGGAGAATAATGTGGTGGAAAAGGCCGGTAGAACAGGATCTCTGCTGTCATAACAACACTGATTAAGATCCCAGTCCCGTTTCCCTGGAGGTCAAAGGCAGGACACAGACCAGATAGCTTGGCAGTCACTGGTGGAGCAACACATGTGCGCAGTGGTTTATACAATACACATGTGGTTTGGAACGTGTGTAACTGTTGTGGATGGGAAATCACCGCAAAACACAGTGGTCTTCCATGGGCTGTCAAAAAATGCACCTCATGACAAAAACATTACATTAGCTTGCCAATACTGGTCTTTCATTAAAAGCCAGGGATGTTCCAGTCCACCTCTAATATGATAGATGAGGTAGTTTATTCGATTACAAATTCGCTTTACAACTGATTAACACCACACTCACCGATTGTTATTATCTTGCTCTACATCAAAATGGTTAGATTTAAAGATATTGAACATCGGCACAAAATACCGCCTATTGGCAGCATCGGTGTCTGTATCTATATCACATAACCCAAGTACAAATCACAAAAAAACACAATAATAACATGACAAAACACAACATGGTACAAATACAACATGGTCCCACAAAGAGACAACCAGGTGAGGTGACAGCAGCACGCCGACTCAGCCAGGACGGCACGCCAGCACTCTTACAGCAAGCCTAACCCAGGACACAACCAGGAAGCAGATGGAGGAATGGGTCAATGGCAGGATCAATGGATGAGGCAGCCATCATAGAGAGTGTGTGGGGACAAGCTAGAGATTTTATTGTCAGGTAAAAGCACAGAGAGATGACAGCAGGGGCGGAGCTTGATGCAGGTTTAAGGTCTGTGTGTCTTGTCTTGACCAGACCAGAATACCAACACACATCTGCTAAAAAATAGATGGCCAAATTATGCTATGCTGGTCGTATCTAAATAAAGTAGGCAAAAGTGATAAAGTCCTGTCACATAGGATCGATCAAAATTTTACTCCGCATAGCCATGATTACAAGAGTTAGACCGATGTACAGTTTTTCTGATATATTGAGCTGATATTAGTCCTGTATTAAATATTACTAGACAGGATACAGGCAAATCTCAGTTTCAGTGTCACACCATCGGCTTTTCCACCTCGCAGAGACTAAACAAAGCTGTTAATGCTCATAACTAACTAAAATAAACAATTTTTTTTTTTGCATTTTCAAGAAAACAAAACTAAACTAGCAAAGCTGCTTTAAAACTAATTAACTAAACTGTAATTGAAAACAAAAGGTCAAATGAAATAAAAATAAAAACAAATGAAAAATACAAAACTATAATAACCTTGGACAAAATATCTAGAGGAAACACTGAATCGGTAATTTATCTATCTCAAATTTTAAGACACTAAATTTCAGCAATGAGCATGAGCTTCAATTGTTCTCCAACCCATATCGGCCGAACCCTAAGGATTACCTTGGTGAGGGTAGCTACGCTGCAGCAGTGCCATCTCTCTGCATCTGATCACAGCCTCTAGAGGTGATGCTGCTGTATGGTGTGGATGGGTGGAGGTTGAGGTGGGTGGAGCGGCTGATGGCAGGGTGAATACTCACTGTTGACGCTACCTGCTAGTGCATTTATGTTGTTCAGGCCCACGGTTGCGCCGGCCAGGCCCTGCAGGGTGCCGAGAGAGGTCAGAGAGTTCATGGCACCGGCGTTGGAGCTGGCTGTGGTGCCCGCTGCTGGGGAAAGAAAGGGCCAGGAGGGAGGGGAGGGGTTGGGACCACAGTAGATCGAAGACAGTGAAAAGAAAGGAAAAGGAGGAAGAGGGACAGAGGTGGAGAGGGAGAGTAGGAGACAAGGAAGCGAACATGTTAAACAAGGACTAAGTCAAGACAGCCATTGCAATGCTGGAGGCAAAAGAGGTGTTTTGTCTTAATTACATACGTATGGACCAAACCTCCTCCGAGATCTAGCCTTGTGTTTAAAGGTGATAAACTATGTGCAGCACTTCATTAATAAACCACCTGAGCAATTTTAATACATTCGTATAGTAACCGTATAGAGACCATTGTCATGAAGATTGGCAGCTTCTCCACTGCATTTAACATTGTGTGCCACTAAGCAAGATATGATTGCTATACTGCACTAAACAGGAAGAGGGCGCTGTTCTTCCATTGAGCTAAAGCTCTCAGGGTTTTGGTAGACAGTGGAAAGACAGAAGAGCTGATGAAAAAAAAAAAATACTTCTGTCATGTTTACCCTCTCAAGTAAAGAGGCCCCGGGAGATGAGAGACAAGTTGCAGCATCTGCTTTGTGGCAGAGTTTGTGACAGGGGTTTATGGGAAATGTGGTCTTAGTTTTGAGAAACGCTACCACTGTCAAAACTACTGGTGTGGAATGGCTACTAATCATCTTCATCATGGTGTCATTTGCTTACGGTAATTATACCAATGTATCACAATTAATTTGACAATGACATATTGATGTGCAAAATGATACAAATAGCACCTTTAATGAGTTTCACACATTGTGGAACCATACTTCTACATACAAAAATCTCATGTATGGAAATTATGTGCAGACGAAAACACAGCCACAGATAAAAAGAGGAGTACTGCATGGTTGGTTTGAGCGGCACACATTCACACAAGAAGGTCAATTGGAAGATGGCTGCATCCAAGGTGATTTTGGAGTGGCATTAAAAAAAGGACCACCTAACAAAGCAGACAAATATGCAGGAGGGCAAGAGCGCAAGCAGGAAAGACCTAGTGCTGATCGTTTAAATGCAATTAACATTTTGGAAATGTCTGAAATGGTGAAACAGTCTGTACATCTTCTAGTTCAGCTACCTCTAATCATGCACAACCAGTCTAAAAATCAGGATACAGTGTTGGCACTGACACCAAAACACAAAAAAAAACTGACAAAAAGTGAATATGACACAAAGTGGACACATACTCACACACACATACATCTGAGCACATACCAGAGGATTCCAATGTGAAATGTGTGCAATGCATGAACTGCTATGTCAGTGGTGGGTGAGATCACGTGCAGTATGGTGTGAAGCTTGCATTCGTGTTCCATTTTTAAACAAAATGATTTCCTTTTACCCTTGATCTCATCAAAGCGATGCCAACAAAGCAGGATTGCTACTGAATACATTAAGAAATGGTGTGATAAAGGGAGCATTATGTCGGCACTCGGTGCAAAACAAAAAAGCTGGCCTGTCTCCATGCAGAACTGTCTATATTTATCAAACTGGCATGACGTTGTCAGTTTCATTGACACATGCAATATAGTGCCACTCATTCACACTGAGCATTGAGTAGCTCTACCTGAGCGTGTACTATTCAAGGTTGGACTGACATTCAGAGTCAGAAAGAGAGAGGGAGTGAGAGAGGGTGAGAGCGGGGAGAAAGTGAGCGAGAAAAGGAAGCGAGAAGAGACAAGAGCGGGCATTCACGCCGGTGCAAAGCAGCTTGGTGGAAGCAAAAAGTGGGATGGGAGCGGCGTCAGCGTTACGGGAGGAAAAGCTTTTCATATTCATGCTCTGTTGGGAGTGTGCTCCAAAAGAGACAGCAAAACCACGGCTGCTGGAGCGAGGCCGAGACGACATGAAAGGGGAGAATGACGGAGCAGAAACAGGGAGCTTGTCAAAAGGAGGGCAGCAGGAAAAGACGAGGGCAACGAGAAGGAACACAAGAGGGGGGTGGGGAAGGGGGGGTGAGGCGTGGGGGGGTAGAGCGTTGCGAGAATAAAGGGAGGAGAGAATCTGAAGGTGGCATTATTTAACCTACGCTGAGTTCAGACATCATCCTGGCTGATGCTGCCAGTCTTCTAGCTCTCAGCCACGTTGCACAGACAAAACACCAACACACACACACACAACGGTGCAAACAAACACCCTCCACCTGGAAACAAGGCTGCTGCTCTAAGGTTCCTGGCCTCTATGGGGCTGGTGAGGTGAGGCGCAAACAAAGAGCCAGATCACTTTAAATAAAAACCAGACAAATCTGGTTGCCTGACAGCAAACACTTACACACATACATGCTAATGCACGCACACACAAAAACACATACATAAAAAGTGTGTATAAAATGGTGACATGTCGGGTCACATGGTGAGGAAGTGAGGTGCTCAGAGACAGGATGACGTAGGAAGGTGGCGCAACAACACTTGTTTTCCTCCATTACAATGAAGAGGTGCAGGGCTGACACACCCGAATGGGACGCCGAGGGGTAGCAAGCGGAGACGGTGGACACACACACCACGGAAATGTGCCAGAAAGAAGGTCAACAACACGGACGAAGATAAGAACAATGAAGATGACGGTGAAGATGTTTCGTACATGATGATGATGATGATAATGGGGATTTCAGTGATGGTGGCGATGCCGGTTTCGAGGACGACAACACTGGTTATGGTGACGATAACGGTGGTTGTGGAGAGCGGAGGACGGGTAGGCAGGCGCTGGCCCCCGGCGTTGGACCCTCCCCCCTCCCCAACCTGAGTCGTTGCGGCGTTACCTGGGCTGGCCAGCGCTCCCAGGGAGGCGGCGCTGGAGGACAAGGGGTTTGCGGTGGAGGGGCTGGCTGAGTTTTGGGCCGCCGCCGCCGCCGCTGCTAAAGTGGCCAGGTTCTGCAACTGCAGAGCACTCATACCTGGAGAGAGGAGCCAGAGAGGGTGGTGTCAAACCTGGGGAGCGAGGCTGGAACGTGGCTGGGTCGACTGGTCGGACTGGGACACTGTGCGGGCGGACAGCACGGATTCGCTGTCCAGTTTCCAAAGGTGAACAGAATCAGCAATGGAGTGGGTGTGAATGTAATCTACATCTGAAATAATGCCAGGAAATAAGCCTTGTAGTGTTTGGTGCTCTGTCTTTACACCAGTGGTTCTTGACCATGTGCCATTATAACTCAAGAGTCCGCAGGTTTCATTACAACCAAACACTACAGCAGCTGATTTCACTGATTTGCACATCTTCAAAGGAGATGGAGAACTAATCTGCAAAATCAGCTGCTCAAGTGTTGGATTGGAATTTAGTTGTACAGGCATTTCTCGGAGGCAGTGCTGCTTTGGGGGAAGAAATAAAATCACTGGTTGAGTTAAACTTAGTTAATTTTCTTCTCGGAGTAAGTGATGCCAGATTGAAGCCCAGTGAAGGAAGCAAGAGGTAAGAGAGGAATGAGCTAATATTAGGAAACCCAGAGCTCTTGCTACTGCCTGAAAAATGTAGGTCTAAACATACTAACTTATCCAGGGTAGATGTGTGTTAGACCTTATTTACACTTGGTTTTGCACAAGTGGACAGTTCAGACACATCACTGTTCACACCTGTCTTCATCATCTTGAAAGTGGCGTATGTCCAGATTCTGTCACTGCCTATGTCGCTTCATTCACTACAGCCTTGTTGAGGATGCTTTAATGTTTACTCTACAAATGATATGTGATCAAATTTGTCCCACATCATCTATGACCAAATAGTTTGGGTGACCGGATGATGATGTGTCTTTGCGTTTGTATACATTTGTGTTTAGCACAGTCCACTTGTGACCCGATCACCCGAAATGCTAAAACCAGAGGTAAACAGGATCTTAGCATAAATAGTACATAGCTTAGATGAATGTTCAAGTTTCAAACTAGCCATACTAGCCTCTAGCTATTTGGGTAAGCTAATTAGCTATATAGCAATATAAACTGTTGGGTCACAATGGCACTTGGTTGAGAACTGCCTGATGCCATTCAGCAGCCCTCCTGTGGAATAACTACAGGACACCTGTAAGACAGCCTGAGCTCGCTCTTTTATTTCTCTATAGGCAATTTGATTGGTTGCATTAGCATACAGGTCTGTACTTAGGCATTATTAATGACTGCATGCCAACATCTAAATGATGGTTCAGCAAGGACTATAAAACACCTTCTGTGAATACAACTCAACCTTTCACCTCACTCCATGTGTGGGTGTGTTTTTGTGTGTGTGTGTGCATGTGTGTGAGTGTGCACTTTATGAGGCGTCGGCATAATCCCTCATACAGCAGACAGAATCATTCATCAGAGCAGAACTTGTTTTGTGTAATGAGCACGTCTAGGCAAAGAGAGCCTATATTTGACTTATGAACATGTTCAAATATTAGGAAGCTAAGGTTAAGAGAGGGTGAACACTTTGTCAATGCGGGGTATGTGTCGTATATACAATCTGAATGTATATACAGTACCATGAGAATACACACACACACACACACACACACACGCACACACACACGCACACACACAGAAAGGGACGCACAACGTCGCACAAACAAGACACCATAAAGAGGAGTCCATCTTGTTTACACCATGGTGAATGCTTTGAGTCCACAACCTAACAAAGATATCTTTCGCCCAGACAACCAAACCAAATCAAACATGGCCAATGAGAACAGATGGCTGGATTCAACACTGGGATTCACAGTTCTGATTGGTCCGTTGTACAATCAAACGACAGAAAAATTCTTCTTTCTTCCCGAGAAACGGCCTGCCAGTTTCTAAATGTTCTGTTCTCGTTCCAAAGCTGTCGTGACGATCTGCTGCAACAGGAAGTGTGTGTGTGTGTGCGTGTATTAATGCAGTGCTGAGTACTTAGCCAATTGGTTAAGGGTTCTGTGTTTGTGTGTGTGTGTATGCCGGCATTATTGAGTGGGTATGTTTGAGTGCCTGTGTGTGAGACACAGGTTTCACACACATTTATGCTTACAGCCAAACGAAGTCAAAGCCAATCTTGATGTCAGTGTGATTTCCTTCACTTTTCTGTGATAAATCAAATGCTGGAACAGATTTCTTTTTCTACGCGCCGTGGCAATAATACAAAACGTTACTGCCAACTTTATTTAAGCATGTACAGGTCTCGGGAATAACAACGAAATCTTTCAAAGAACAATTAAAAGAACATTTCTTCTAAAGCCAGGCAGACGATGTACAATATCAGCAAGACAAGAACCAGTTTCAGTGCGGGGAAGCTTGCGCAAACTCATTCAAGATGCTTGAGAGTGTGCTTCATAGTGAGACAGTGGTGGAAGAGGCTGTTTGTGAGAGCACTCCTCCCAGGCTCTCTATTAGAATATAGAGGAGATTTTTATTTCACAGCCTTGTCAAAGTGGTCTTGTCCCCTCGGTGGGTTTGGAGTGGGGTTGACAGAACTGGCTTGACTAATGAGGCACATATCTGACCGCACACACTTTTTAGGGATAATACCACTTAAGCATTTATATAACCTGGACAAATAATCACTGTAGAGCATTGTCATACAGCGGAGATTAAACAGCACACAATCGTTTATTCCTTTTCTTTTCCTTCCTTTCCTTTGCCAGATGATGGTAAAGATGACAATGAAACCACAGTCTCTGTGCAACCTCTTTCCTTTCCTTTCCTGTTTTCTTTTTCGTTTTCCTTTCCTGTTCCCTTTCCTTTCCACAAATGATGACAAAGACGACTATGAAACTACATTCTCTGTGCAACTCCTTTCCTTTCCTTTCCTTTCCTTTCCTTTCCTTTCCTTTCCTGTCTTTCCTTTCCTTTCCTTCCTTACCTTACCTTTCCTTTCTTTTCCTTTCCTTTCCCTGAGTCGATGACAAAGACATCTATGAAGCCACACTCCCGCTATACAACCTCTTTTTCCTTTCCCACGAAACTTCTGCACCAATTCCTGCTCGCATTCATCAAAGGCTATCAGGTATGTGACTCTCATTGAACATACATTTTCGAGACACTTATAAGGAGAAAAGCAGGCGGCAAGAGATAAAAATAACTGGGTTAGAGAGGAATAAAGTGGAGATGAAGCCATACAGGGAGAGAAATAGAGAGAGAGGGGTTGGGGGGGGGGGCAAGAAAATAAAGAAAGAGAGAGACAAATACAATCTACTTCCCACATCAGGAGTCTGAGTATCCGGGCTGTGCAGATGGTATGTGAGTGTGTGATTATGTGTGTACATATGTGTGCAAGCGTGCATGCATGTCTGTGTGTATGTATGTGTGTGTGTGTGTGTGTGTGTGTGTGTGTGTGTGTGTATGGCAGAGCCGGGCTACACCAGGCTGGCGTTTGGCTGCGCCTAATTGAATGCTCATTGGTGTAATTGAAGCCTCTCAGCTCTGCAGCTCCTCGTGTTAAAGACTGGGACCAGATGTCATTCAGCTGTCTCACATCTCCTGCCAATCACTAATGCTCTCTCTCACTCTCTCTCTCTTCCTCTCTCTCTCTCTTTCTCTCTCTCTCTCTCTCTCTCTCTCACACACACACACACACACACACACACAGATGGAGAGCCAACAGATCTCGGAATTCAGACACCATTACTCACCCTTGGTTCCAAATCCCAGAGCCTATTTATGCGTGTGTGTGCATGTGTGTGTGTGCATGCGTGTGTGTGTGTGTGTGTGTGTTTGAGCTCCATCAGCGACAGCAGAGCAGGCAGAATTTGAATCAGAGATATAGAAATTGCAAGGCATTCTAACTCAAGGGAACACAACAGAAACTCAAGAATACAAGACAGGGAGTTTTTAAAATCCCGTCTGACGCTGGACACACTCACATCCTTTTTTTCTTTTTTTGGGTACTAACTGGCACTTTATCGTGCCGCTATGTATGTAGATATATATCTACATATACTGTGTATTATTCCCCTTCTCTGTTTTCTTGACTGACTAAACAGCCTACAATTAAGAGCTGACAGCTTTCAGTGAAACCCACAGAGGGAGAAAGGAGGAGGTGAGGAGGAAGAAAGATGGAGAGAAGAAAGGGAGGCAGGGAGGATGTAACGAAGACAAAAGAGAGAGTGTGAAGGCTGGAGGGCAGCAAGAACAGAGGAGAGGCAAGGTGAGATGAGGGAAAGAGTGAGCTGAGAGTGAAAAGGGTGGGAGGTGCAAAAGTATCGGGAAAAAAGAGGCTGAGAATTAAGAGAGCAGAAGGAGAGGGGTGAGAAAGACGAGAGTTTGATGGGATGGGGGAGGAAGGGAGCCATGACGGTTCCTCAGAAAGTCTTAAAGGTCTCAATTTAAGCCTTTAAAAATGTAAAAATACAGAGGTTTCACACTCAAGTTTCAACAGGGATGACAAAATTTTGTCATGCATTTTATTTTTCATCATATCTGCTTTACTAAACAAAATAGGACTTTATGTCCCTTATCAATTAATTTACTCATTCCTGGTTAATTGCCTGTTCTTCGTCTGACAGTTTGTAGTTTCAAAATTTTGCTTGGCTGTAGTCAGTCAGAAATAGGCTATTTTCTCCAGCTTTGAGTCTATCTTTTTCATCAGCTCTTAACTTCAACTCCATGTGACACTGAAAAAAAAAAAAAGACATAAAAAGTAAAACATGTCTTGAAGAAAACTGCAGATACCGTGGCGAGGAGGTTTGGAGTGGCAGGGAGATCACGCAAACCCACAGCAGAGAGAGAGCAGCAGATGGCGCCAGCCAGCAGTGCAAGGATTTCACCAAAGGAGCCCTCCGTTTTCAACATTTTCTCAACCCTCTGTCTCTTTCTTCCTTCTTTCTATGATTCATCCGCCGCTGACAAAGCCGTGGCGCTACTGTAAGACGCCCAGGGCACAACTCTTGTCTGGCCTCATTAAAAGATCAAGACAAATCTTAGCAGCACTTAATAAATCTTCAGGGCAAAGATTTCTCTTAACTCCACCACGCGAGTTCATCTTTTATGCTCTTTGGTCCTGTTTTAGAAGTTGGTGCAAAACAACTGAGGAGTGCAACAAAGAGTCCGTTGCTGGGTTAGATCATGGTTACAGGGGAGTCTATCGACTGATTTGGACTCACCGGCCATCTGCTGGATCCCGCTGAAGGCTCCTAGGTTACTGGAGGAGGTCGCCTGCTGAAGCAACTGATGGCAAGAAAGAAAGAGAGAGGAGGAAAGAGAAGTAGAAGCAAGAGAAAGAGGGAAAGGGAGAAACAAAGCCATCAGGATGGACATTGGATACTTAATGCATGTCTACATAACACTAGACTGTGACGCTTAATCCGTAATGAGCAGTTTAGCAATATGGTATCTGCATCAGTGCTCGATGAGTAAATGAGCTGCTAATATAGTTTGATCTCTCCTCTAAGCAAACACTGTTTGTATTCCGCCATGATTCTCCCAGACAAGTTGAGCATGAAAGCTCTAATCTAGCCGACTAATTAGATTCCAAAACAAAAGTGGAATACTGATGCTGTCAAAAACTCATCCTTCAAAGACTTGAATTAACAGCAAATTAACATCTTGTTTCTATTGTGTGTGCTTTTTCCAGAAAAGAGCTTAGTCTTTTCAAAAAGATTGTGAGAGAGAGGATTGAAAGAACAAGAAAAGTCTGGGAGCCCAATTCACACTGCAGTTTTTTTCCCTCACACTTTTTTTTTTTTTTTCAAAAATGAATCAATATCCAGTAAGGAGAGATGTTTGTCTGAGCTCTGTTTTCCCTTGTTGAAAAGACAGGTGCAAATTGCACTTAGGATCAAACAAATTGAGAATCGAATCCCAGAGTTTTGAGATGTGGGTTTTAAAAGCAGTTTGAGGTGTTAATTTTGACACTGAACAGCAAAACAGCGAGGGGTTAGCCCTAAAACTTTCTCAGAGAGGCGTTCGAAGAATGAGGTGCAGAGGGGGAGTTCTGAAATGCCAGAAGACTGTAGAGAGACGGGCAGAGAATGAGGTTTCTGAACCTTGGCCAAGAGCCCAACGCACTGATCAAACACTTGAGCTGCTGTGGCTCTCAGTTATTGAGCGGTTAAGTCTCTGCTGTGGTTGGACTCCAGCAAAATGAACAATAGTTTAATTTCACAAAAATTTACTTCACTAGAAATTATCCCTGTTAGAAAATATATAAGAACAATTTTAATGACAAGCTTCACTCCCACCACTATTATCTCCCCATGGTTATACAAGTTAGACAGTTATGCAAATCAATATTAAATCAACAACAAAAATCTTCCCATACACGTCTTGTCATTAGGAAGAACATTAGTTAGGGTAGAATTTTATTGTCGTGTGATGGTCTAAATGCAGTTTCAGAGGCTTTTTCACCCCGAGAAAAATAATATTCTTGGAGAATACTGAATCCTAGTCATGAAAATGTTTAAATTCAAAGATACTGGCATGCAATATCAGCTACTGGCAGGGTTAGTCCAAAAAAAAAAACAACCTTGGACTTCAAAACCCTTATCAGCCAAACCCTAATTCAGAGACCTCATTTCCTCATCCACAGACTGCGCTACACCCCCCTGAGAGGAAGATGGAGGAGAGGAACAATCTCGGGACTAGAGGAGGAATTAAAGAGCGGAGGAAGACAGGGGGAGGCCAGTGAGAGTTTCAGAGGGTTTTTGAGGGTTTGGGGTTTGGTTTGGGGCACTGACTGCGGCGGCGCTGGCCATGGGGCTGCAGTAAGGGGTGGAGGAGGAGGTGGTGGTGGTGTTGGGCGACGCGACGGCTCCTCTTACAGCCAGATACTGCGGGGTGAGGCCGCCCAGGCCCGTCAGGCTCCCCCAGGTGGTGGCGCTGTTGAGCTGCTGCATCTGCTGGGCCAGCTGCTGCTGCAGGCGCCGCTGCTCCTTGTCCTTCTGTGTGTCGGCAAACTTCACCACGATGGGGGACGAGCAGCCCTGAGGTGGGAAAGGAGGAGAAGGAGGAGGACAGGTGACAAGAAGGGAAGTAAAAGAGAGGGAAAGATTGGAGAGGTGAAAGAATAAGATAACAAAGGAGGAAAGAGAGGACAAGAGGAGAGAGAGAGAGAGGGGACGAGAAGAGAAAAGAGGGGAGAAGAGTTAGCTTCTTGGAATCTGGGTGTTGTTTAGCTGGTTAAACACTAGCCATAAGATGCCCTGCACACATGCACACACAATTATTTTTGTAAAAATTGCTGCGTACAAAAAAGGCAGGGAGATCAAAAACATGTGCAAACACATAAAAATGCTTCATAAAACTATTTATGCATATAATAAAGGTAGATGAGAAAAGGCTATGTTTACAACAGTGGCATAAGAGGAACATACACACTTGAACTCATGCATATACACACACACATACTCAAAGAGTGCGCACACAAAGACACATCAACCCATTTTCTATTAATAAACTTCATTGTGCATGTGACAACGCAGATAAAGAAAAAGAAAAAATAACACCTATTTTCAATTAAAACCCCTGGCAAAATTCTCTCTCTCTCTCTCTCTCTCTCTCTCTCTCACACACACACACACACACACACACACACACAGGAAACTTGAGTCCAAAGCCAGTGGGCTTTCTTCTTTCCCCATAAGGGCTCAGTTATCTCTCAGTCCAGAATGGTTTCACCAGAAACAGATTTCCTGAGTTCTACAACTATTTCATCATCTCATATGGAGAGACATGGTGTGTGTGTGTGTGTGTGTGTGAGAGAGAGAGGGGGAGACAGACAGAGAGAGATAGACAGAGAGACAGAGACACAGACAGAGAGAGAGAGAGTGAGAGAGAGGGGTGGCCAGAAAAAGAGCATGAAGGGGCAAGAGGAAGATTTAGAGATTTGGACAATCAGAAGAAGTGTATCTAATTGTTGAGGCTTCTATTTCAGAGAATAGCACTGTGGCTTTGCACGTGTGTGTATGTGTGTGTGTGTGTGTGTGTGTGTGTGTGTGTGTCTGTCTGTCTGTCTGTCTGTCTGTCTGTCTGTGTGAGTGTTTGATGCTCCTACATCCTGCCTTGAATCCTCTGACGTTAGGGGTTGGGAGGGAGGTAACATAATGGAGATGAAGCACACACACCACCCCCTCCCACACGCTCTAACAACTATAACGTAAAAGACAAAACAGTGCGCCGCTGATGAAAGTGCAGAGACGGCTGAAACACAGTGAAGCTGAAACAGCAGTCATAATCTATCATACCACACCATTACTCACACTCGGCAATCAAAGCCTAACTAGGGGCGAATCCGTTCGAAACAAAGGCAATCTGCCACAGGAGAATAAAAACCTTTTGATTGAAACATTTAGTTGGAGGCACGATCCACAGTCGGCAGGGGAGGGAAGGGATTTGGCTATTGTACAGCTATCACTGCTCTACATGGAGCCTGCCACCAAGCACTGCTCTGCTATACGTCAAGTGTGTGTGAATGTGTGTGTGTGGGTGTACATTCGTGCACCTATATGTGTGGAAATATAATGAGTATGGATGTAAATGTGTGTATATGCATGTGCATGGAGGTCTGTACATCTATATATATCTACACACACACACACACACACACACTTACTCACTCACACACACACACACACACACACACACACACAAATACATGTATGTAAATATATATATACACACAGATATATAAATATATAATATACAATATATATAGTGATATACATATGTAGCTGTAGTATGTATAGTATGTCCACAAATATGTGTGCACTTACAGCTGTGTATATGTATAAATGCATGTGTTTGTACATGTGTATGTACATGTGGGTAAATACATGTATGTGTGTATATATGTGCATGAGTGTAAATGGATGTGTGTATGTACATGTGGGCAAATGCACATGTGCATGTGTGTGCGTGCATGTACCTATGTAGCCTATTTAGAGTGTGTCTGTAAATGTGCATGCCTGTGTATATGTGTGTGTAGGCTTACATGAATGCACATCTATCTATCTATCTATCTATCTATCTATCTATCTATCTATATCTCAAATTCAAATTCAAAAAAACTTTATTTATCCCCAGGGGGTAATTAAGGAGGCACGTAGAGCAGCCATGGAATACAGTTCCAAGTTCCAAGACATTCAACGTCAAAATAAATAAGAATAAATAAGATAAGATCTCTGATAAGTAGTAAAGGAATGTGCAATAACAAGGTGCAAATGGGCATTGAGGTAGGGTTAAAGTCCACATGTGCAAGTGAAGTCGTGTGGAATGGGGGGATGTATGAGTGTGTGTGGGGGGTGGGCGTGTAGGGTGTGAATGTATGTGTGTTGGGAGGGGTGTGTGTGTGTGTGTGTGTGTGTGTGTGTGCGTGCGTGTGTGTATGTGATCTATCTATTACTATCTATCTATTTCTATCTATCTATCTGTCTATCTATCTATCTATCTTTCTGCATAATATAGCACATATACATTTGTATACATGTGAATGTGAGTGTGCATGTGTGTGCATGTCTGTGAACGCATATGCTCAATGGTATAGGTTTCTGTGCATGAATGTGTGCATGTGTGTATATGGACATATATGGATATATGTGCATGTAAGTGAGTTTGTGCATCTCTATGTGTTTGTATGTGTACCTGTATGTATCTGTATGCATGTGGGTGTGTGTGTGTGTGTGTGTGTGTGTGACCTGACAACCCTTCCTCTGTGGGCAGGGGCTTGACTTTATCAGCAGAATGAGCATGTCTCCTGTCTGACGGCGGCTCAGCCATATTTACTCCGTCTCTCCACCAGTCATTTTCCCTCTTTATTCTGACCGCAGACAGATAAAGAAGAGAGACGAAGGGAGAATTGCATTCGGAGGGAGAGTGTCAGTCTGGGTCTCAGTGCTGTAGCCGATTCCCCTTGAGACAGGAGCTCCCTCTCCCTCTCTGCTAAATATCTCATTACTCCAGCTGACACCCAGCAGGCGGGGGAAATGCAACCCAGAATGAGAGTCCTACCCTGGGAGAGGGGCACAGGGCTTGGGGCCTCTAGCTGCAGAGATGCTGGCGCTGCTGGTTCTCCTTACAAACTGGGCTGCGCTTTAAAGGAATACGTGGTTGGGGGATTGGCCCGTCGGTGAACTCAGCCATTAAATGATGAGATGAAGTGTCAACTGAACGCCATCTGCTGGTTGTGTTCAAAGAACACACAAAAGGCACCATTCATTTTCCCATTGGGGGATTTTTAATAATTGATTATAAATTAGAAACAGCTTTCATATACCAGACATTTTATGACGCTAAAGCACATCAGCTAGAAATGAGACGAAAAAAAACAACATTTTTTGCAAAGGCAAAACAGCGTACAAATACTTGTACAAAAGAACTAAAACACAGTCTTGCTACTGCTTTGTATAAGTGCATCTTGAAAAGGAGGGCGAGCAGTGAAAATAGTGCTCCACATGCCCTGATTCATGGAGGTTTTCATCACCCTGGATGTTTTTGATCAAATCAAAGTATTTGAAAAGCCACATAATAAATGTAGACATCTTTGCTGATTTGATGTTGTAAATGCCCCACTGCTGGAGTAGTTTTGTTTCCTTAGAAGCAGTTCATTGAGACACATCTTCCACAAGACAAGCACAGAAAACACCATTCACGTACAGATGTACACCACAATGCGTTTCAACCCTTTCTGAATGCAACCGCAAGGGACAACATTAAGATTTTCCTTCTATAAAGACAACAAAATATTAAATATGTCCCTAATAGGGCTTGGTATAAAGAACTGGTGCCAGTTAGGTACTGGTTTCTGATTGGTTGGAACCAGAATACTGATAAGATTCTGGACAAACAGTACTGGTTCTAAACAGTGTCATTCATATAAGTTCATTCATATACCTCTCAGGCATTTCCTTTATGGCCCAGTGAATTTTTCACATTTTCTAATGACTGAGAGTGTGTTTACATTAAGTGGATTCCAATTATGGCAGAGAAATAGAAAATCATGGAAAATGGGTTAAATTTTTTTTTGACAGTGTGGCCTAACATGGATTAAAATGGAACAGATGGCTATAATTCATGTACAAAAGATGTATGAAAGTTCTCACAAAAAAACTGCAACTGAATGAAGTTAATTTGAAGCAGTGCAGTGTGACTGACTGCTTCAGCAAAATGTTGTATGCCGCATCCTGAAAACTACCAGCATGCCCTCGTCCAGCCAAGGTAATGTGCCTTATCAGAAAGTCCATTATTGTGAACTTAGGGTAATGAGTGCAATAGCAGGACGACTTCCTGCCCAGCGGCACTATTTTAATCGCTCTTAATTTCTTGTGTCTGTGGCAATGTGTTGCATTAAACTGCCAATCCCTTTACAACGACTTTCACTCTAAAATGCTTTCAGCTATTGCACACTGAAATATCATTATCTCAATATAGCTGATGTAGTGGCAATTTATTTCTACAACTATTTCAGGTGAGAGTTAGCTGTACACAGTCTCCCACTTGGCATCATTTTCACTTCCAACAGATGTAAAACGCTCAAAGTCTCAGGAGGAGAAGCATTTCCATGGGGAGAACAGTTCTTTCTAGTTCAAAACAGTCAGTTATTTTTTCATATTTAGTGTATTTTTTTTTTTATTACTAATCTCTTACATAAAACTGCCAGACTTGGCCAGATATATGTGAAATTGCTTATCATTTAGCTTTAGAGCTAATGGTCTCTTGATACTGCACTGCCATCGCAGTGTGCAACTACTGTAAAGATGAACCGACATCAACAGATCAGATCACATATTTCAAAATAGTTTCAAATCACATGTCAAAACAGTGGTGTGGAAATGCAAACATCACAGAACTTGAATGGAGTAGAACAGTCATTGCGCTGTTTGTTGTGGTCATTTGGCTGGTACATAATAAAATGGGGTCTATTTTTTTCTCCGGTGACAAGTCAGTAGGGCCATAAAGTCTGTGCTTGAAAACTGTGCAGATATATTGCACTGTGGCTGAAAGCAGAAATTACTAAAATAACGGTGAACACATGAATCTGTGTGTCCTGGTGTTACACGAGCGCTTAGACAACTGTCCGAACAACTGAAATCTGACCTTAGCCATGAGGTTAGCATAACATTACGCAGACTTGTCTGATGAAGAGCTATGACTTGAAACGTCTTTGTGTGGTAATAAATCCACCCTAGGAGTGACAGACATAGTGTGCTGATTTTTCTCACGTTGCTTTACAGCACGGCTGCTTCGGTCCTGCACCTATAGACTGGTCAATACTGGATGTGCACGCCTGCAGCAGTGTTAGCGTAACATTAGCAAAGACTGCTCCTTATCCTAGCTCCTTCAGTCAACAACCGCAAATTAACAAACCTAGCTGGTAAGCTCATCAAACATAGCCAATCAACAATATTCCTGAAATATAACAAACTGTGGCAGGTTAGCTGAATTTTAATGGAGAAGAAAAATGTTTTATAACAGAGTTTGGGACCTGGCCTCATCCCATTTCCACACAGAAGTATTTAGGCACACCTTATCCATTCCTCTCCCCTTTGCATCAGTTTTCAGTGGGGCTGTCCGAAAAGATGGCTCCTCCACTAAGAGCCTCAACTCGCCTGGATCCCCCGTCTTCCACCACCAGCTGACACCGGTCCATCGTCGCACTCCTCCATCTATCCTTGATCCTACTTTTTTCCCTCATACCTCCATCCCTTGACCCCAATTCCTTCCCATCATGCCTAACCCTTCATCCCTCCATCCCACTGCACTGCACTCCATCTCTTCATCCGTCATTCCACCCTCTGGATGCTCAATCCATCCCTCCTGTATCCCCTTGGTTCTTAACCTTAGATTAATCTATTTTGAATTCCAGTTTCCGGTTAGTGGAGTGTTTGTTAACTTTAATTGGCTCTTTGCTACACAACCAGCTGTTAAACTGCAACAAAGTGACTCTTGTTGGACGGTATCAGACGTGCTTGGCATCCATTGGCCGGAGAAAGGCTGGATCTGTCTTTCTCACCTAATAAACCCCCGTGCGGTCCCTGAAGACAACTCCGTGAGACAACCGTGAAGAGAACATTAGACACCATTTCCCATCTTCTCCAGCTGAAGCTCTGGGCCATATACATGCAAACCGAACTTATGAGCTCTGGCCCATTTACCTTGAAAATCAATCTCTAACAAACCTTTCACCAGAGCGTCATCTATATAAGCCTTCTTTCTCGCAATTATTTTACACACACATGGCCTTTAAATGTCTTGCGGACTCTCTCTGTGGCATGCCCCATATGCACTTGCTGCACTAATAGGAAAGCAGGACTCCCCATTAACAAAGACAGATAGTCTATGACTCACACTATTAGAAACATATGGAATCCTATAGCCCTATATGGCACCCATGCAACAGCAGCTGCTCATTAATCTCATCTGGACTCATTACTGGCTGCATGTCACTATAGTTTCTTTCTGGTGTCAGTCGTCCCTTCTTTGTATATCTCTATACTGTTCCATTAAATTGACAGATGTGTTTGTTCATGATTTAAACAGACACTGCTATGTATTCTCTCATGCACTACTTACGCTCTTGTCTAAATGCACTTGAATGCTGGTGCATTTGTGTGTTTGTGTGCATGCAGAGTCGGTGCACGATAATGTGTGAATGGGCCCGTAGTGTCATCTGTAAAAAAAAAAAAAAAAAAAAAAAAAGAAAGAAAAAAAAAAGCTGGAAACAAAAATCAGTGTTGATGGAATGCGGCACATGGGGAACAGCCAGTAAGCACGGCGCCAAATGAGTCTTTATAGAGTGAGTGAATAATGTAAAGCAAAGCACAAATCAGCAGCTACACAAAACGCGAACCACACAAATACAATCGAATGAGGCCGACCCACTTCTCTCCCATCCACGCTCAGTGCTCAGTGTGCAGGCATTTCTCTGTGTGTGTGTTTATGTGTGTCTTTACAGGTTCGACAGTGAATTACCTGTCTTGGTCATATCCACTTTCATTATGGCCTGACATTCACCAAGCATGTGCGACTGCGCCAGTGTGTGTGTGTGTGTGCACGAGCGTGCGAGTGTGTATCTGAATGTCACAATGTAATGAGAATGGATATGACACTGACAGGGCCATCAACGAATGGAGCACAGGCTGTCTCCTTCTCTTTTTGTGACATGTGGCGTGTACGTGCAACGCCACACACACACACACGCACAAACATATACAAGCAATCTTGCTCTATCTAAGACAGTGGGGTGCAATAGCGCCAAGACAATAACCAAACTCTATTTACCAGGCCTCATTCCCTCATTCGGACCCGAAGTAATTACTTTTAAATTGCAAAACTGAGGAACATTAACAAACGGATGCGGCAATTTAGGTTCGCCCGAGGCCAGACAGCTTGTTTTCAAATGGAAATGAAGGTATTTTGCCATTGTCCACTGCAATATAGTTGTGTTATGGTTTAAGGCTTTTCTGTGTGCCTGATAAAAGCAAGGGACACTGGCAGTGTTTACCAGCCCTATTGTGGCAGACGACTGCTCAGAGCGAGGATAATTCTAGCTTAATACTAACGCTGTCGGAAGAGAGTGTCACTCCTTATACTCAGAAAGACAGACACGCACTGCTGCTCAGCCATATAAATCAACACAGACACTTCACTGATACTCACAGTACGACAACATAAACAGCACATCGCTTATGCACACACACACACACACACACACACACACACACACAGACAGAGGGGGACCATACGTTTTCCTGTGTCAGGGTCAGAGCACATCAATAGCAGCCATGATTATCATGATCATCTATAATGAGGGGGCTACAAGGGTGAATACCGCTAGTCCTTTTTCTTTAATGCAGCCTGTTATTATCACCCTTGTCTTTCTGTCTCTGACACACACACACACACACACACACTTACCCTCGCATACCATATAATTCTCTCCCAATCACAGGCCTGTCATCTCGCCCTGTCACCAGCCCTACAATGGTGACAAAGGCGCCTAAACCTGCAGAACAAAAAGGCGCCGCGGCCAGCCGCCATCACAGCGACACCAGGGTCCTTGTGTCACTGATGGAGGTCCTGTCTAAATTTGGACTATAGTCTGTAACACCGGCGGTATGTCAGAGGTGCTGCTTTATTTATGTCAAAGATATGATTGCTGTTTGCAGGGTTGTTCCATTTTCTTTTTTTTCTTTTTTTTCATTTTGTGGTTTCAAGTTTTTTAGACATGCCTGCTTCGCTAGACTTTGTCCTACTTTGAAATTTTTAAGCAAAGAAAGAAAAAGAGATGTGACAGCATTGATTCCATCACAAGAAGTCATCAAGAGAAGGAGAAAGGGAGAGAGAGAGTGAGAGAGAAAGAGAGAGAGCGAGAGAGAGAGAGAGAGAGAGAGAGTGGGAGATGAACAAAGAGTACAGTACCTCCATAGTCTGAGACTGGTGCATGGCTTTGATTGCATTCTGTGCCATAGCTCTGGTAGAAAACGTGACAAACGCACATCCTGTAGGGAGGGAGGGAGGGGAGGGGAGGGATGGAGGGACAGTGAAAGGGTGGGGGTGGGGGGTAGGGCAGAGGGGGAGGAAGAGGAGGAGGAGGAAAGACAAGAAAGAACAAAACAAGACAAAAGGGTTGGACAACGTCGTTGTTATAAAAACCCAAAACAGAGATTGATACAGAGAACGGCTAACAGGCGGACATACAGTGTTCTCAGTCGCTTGGCAGGAACAACAGCCAAAAACGAGCACAGTGTCATGACAACCACAACCCACCACCCCTCCCCCTCCCCCGACCCCCGTCCCATCCACAGCCAACATTGGACGTCTGAGACAGCCACAATCAGCACGGGGGCTTTTGATTGGCCGGGTGTTTTTTTTTTTTTTTTTTTAATAAGTGGGAGGGAGGCGGAGGGGGGAGACGGGTGGGGAAGGTAAATGGGATTGGCTGTCATGCCTTCAACAACCAGTGGAGGCCGGGGTAGTTGAAGCTCCTTGTCGCCCCCATCTCTTTCTCACTCCCTCTTTTTATTTTTCCACAGTTTCTCGCTCCTACGCACAGACAGAATTAGTCATACCTGAATACAGGCGCTCTCTCGACAATGTAAATGGGCCCAAATTTGCATGAAAGCGATTTGAATTCATTTGGGCCTGTATTGTGTGTCTGATTGGGTGCCCTCTTTCTCTTATTGTACAACAGGAGAGCAATGTGTGTGTGTGTGTGTGTGTGTGTGTGTGAGCTTTGACAAAAAATCCACAGGATCTCAGGAGGAGGGGGAACATGAAAGGAATCAGATAGAAAACCATATATTAATTCAATTCAAACAGAGAGAGAAAGAGGGAGAGTTGGGAGAAGATGTGGTCGACCCCCTTGTGTTGCTGCCTCCCTGACTGACAGTTACTTTAGCCAATCCAGAAAGGACAGATGCTTTCATCATGGCCGGAGGCAGTTTTGGATAGTAGTTGTTATTGGGCTGGTTATATGTGGTTTGGGGTGATGCAAGGTTGTGTTTTGTCTGGCTGGTTAGGGAGTGATTAGAGGAGATAATGTGAGAAGTGCTTCAACAACCCCCTAGGCTAATAATATGCTAACAGACTCACCGAGCTATGTTAGCACGGCCAGCTCTGAACAGATTACACGCACGCACACACACAAACACACACATGTTCAGGTTGGCCGGATTGACTGGCTCAAGGCTCGGCTATACTATGCAAAACTAATAGCCGAGGTAGTCAGACAGACAGGCCCTGGCTGGCTGTGTGGAGGGGATGAAAGGGTGAGGAGAAAAAGAGAGAGCGTTTTTGAGGACAGAGGGCAGCATAATGCAACAGAGAGAGAAGGAGAGATAGTGAGGGAACAAAGAAGAGATGGTGAAGTGAAGGACAGATGTAGGGAAGAATAGATGCGATCATTGTCCTCTTCCACCTCTATCAAAAGCCTGCTGTTGCTGTGATAGAACTAGGCTGAGTGTGAGGGATGGACAGCCTCTCTTCTACCTACACCCGCTAGACTTATTTCCGACAGAGCTTTTCCCTGAGAAATGAGAAGCCTGTAGTCGTAGATGCCATGCATTGCTACAATAATATTTCTATATTGGAGATACAGCAGCGGGTGAACCAACCTGTGGCAGTTTGCCCACATTTTTGTGTGTGAAACGGTGTTTTTTTTTAGCAGCTACTTTACCTTAAATTTGAAGCTGTTTTGACTTTTGGACTGGAAAGCTTGAGGAACTTAGTTTGCAAAAACTGCATTATCTTTTCTCCTCTATGTCACTTGCCAGGAAGCATTTGACATAATAAGCAGGAGGTTGCAAATTTAGCACCAACCCAAAACAAAACTAAATATGTATTAATATTTAATTGTTTGCACAGCGTTAAGTCAGTGTTTTACTGAAAATGCATTTCGATTTTGCTTATATTGGTGTTTGTTTTATGATAATCACCGACTCAAGGTCATAGTTTCCACACCTTTTTTATTTCCTCCTGCATCTCTAATTTTAATATTGAAAAACTCAGAAGATATTATAAAGGAACTGAAGGTTATCACAGTTTGAGTGGCTGACCCAGTAAACATTTTGATGTGTCCTTTATAGCACCAGGGTGCTGTGCTAGCTGGTAGTAGATAGGACAGTCGAAAAGGGGGTCATTTTTCAACTGATTCAGGGGACCGTCTATTTTAGATGGGCCACAATCTGTCATTTAACTGCTAATTTTCCAAGAGGTTGCCCCGTCCTCAGTGAAGATTTGCTGCCCCAGAACTGGACCAGTTCTGGAGGGGGCTTCCATTTGGGTTAGCCCACAAGACTGGTCCTCATTGGCAAACTGGGTCCTCTGTCTGCATCATCTGTCCGCTCTCTATTTATAACCAGGTGGACTGTGCTGTCTTTGGCTGGCCTCTGATGGAAACTCCTGGATCTCTCTACAATTAGAGGACAGAGCGCGCCTTTCCTTAAACAAAAAAATTCTATCTGTAGGCTGTTTCTTCGGCTTGATCCCAGCAAAGGCTCCTAAATAAAGCACTCCTCCGTGCCCAAACATAGCTTCATTAAATGCCAAAGCTGATAAAAAATAATAAAAAAAAAATATATAATAACTCTGAGAAAAAGCCTCCCTTCCTTCGGTGGCTGGTTGGTGCATGTCTTATTTTTCACAGTGGAAAGATGGGACGTGGCTCGAGCGCTAAAAATACCTCACGGGCCGCATTCTGTCGTCAGTGGAGAACCAAACAGTCCTTTAATGAAAGTAGGGTAGCTCCCCAGGCCCAGCCATCCACTAGTGGTGTGATCCATATTTTATTAATAGCGGGGTGGTGGAGCTCTCTTCTGATTGATACCGCGGTTTAATAGGAGCTTGGCAGCGCAGCTAGGTGGGACCGTGGTCCTCTGGGATATGCAGGCATGAAGAAATCCTTGAGGCCCTATTTATTTTCAACCTGGTTGGGACTGTTTATTTACTAGCCTGACCTGAGCTGGATTACCAGCTTTCTCTCTTTGCCTGGCACAGGCTACTAAGTGGTTCATATTAGTTTAACAGAAAGAAGGATGTGGCCACAGTATTTGAAATATTTATGAGGACAAAAGAGAGGAGCAGAAAAGGAATGGAAGAAGGAAATAGGGAGGGGAGGGAAGGAGGCCGATGCAGCATGTCTTGGAAAAGAGGACAAATTGATGCAAGAGCGGATTCTAGGACATTCAGGGTGAATAGAAAGTGGGGAAATGATGGAGAGAGACAGTGGCGGTGCTGTTTGAGGGAGCAAAGGAGCATGGGAGTTTGAGTTTCCTAATGGAGGAAAAGGCTGTTTATGGAGAGAGGCAACCTTTAAGGAGAGAGAAGAGACATTGAGAAAATAACACATGATAGTAACATCCATAGCAACATCTGACGACCACAGAGAGACAAAAAAAGTACATGACCGACAGATCCACATCAAACCTGTATGACGGTGACAGTTTGTGTGACAGGAGGAAGAGGAGGAGGAGGCAGAAGAGGAGAAAAGTTTGGGTTTGGAAAGCCCCACCATCTCCTCGCCACATAGAGACCACAGAGGGGACGAAAGGGAGGGGAGGAAGGTGGGGTTGGGAGTAGAGGGAAGGGGGGGTTGGTTATGGTGGTGGGGGTTGGGGAGTGGGTTGGGTTGATGATAGAGGAAGTCCCTATGTAACTACACGGGCTCCTGTATTGCACTGCAAGAGCTGCCAGATGGATGAGGGGGTCGGCAGTTCTACCTGACTGCCTTTGTGGTTGGGAGGACTTGCCTGGTGTGGTTATACATGGAATTTTTGATGCACTAAATTGTTTACTCGGGGCATTTTCACACCCACTGCTTTTGGAGCAGTTATTTTGAACCCTGGAGCAGTTTCCCTTTTAGTTTGGCTCATTTGGGAATATGAGAACACAGCAATCACAGTCGGATGTAGACCAAACCAATCGGTCCGCAACCTTGTTGATAGCGCCGTTTCTCAGTATGGTCTCCAAACCAACCCTGGAGCGCTTTGTCTGGAGTGAGAACCTGATCCGACTGTGATCTGAACCAACTGCAGGCAGAATTGTGCATTATGAGTTAAATGCACTGTGAATAAATGGGTTGACATATTTTATGGGTTGAAGAGTTTTGTTTAGCACCTATTAGAGAATGCCTTTACCTGTGGCCCAGTTTGCTTCAAATCAAAGGAAGCAACCTATTGTTTTCACTATAATGCGAGATACATAAATCTGGTCCTACTGTTGTACCCAGGAGAAGGACCATATTATCAGCACTGCTGTCTTAGAGAGCTCCTTCCTCAACCACAATTTAAGAGAGCATGGGAACTGTCCTAGCTCTTTATTCTACTTTTCCATTTTCTATTTCATTCCCATACTGATACTATGACACATGTTGAGACATGTATGAACTGTGCAGGATTGCTATATGAACTAAAGAATGACAGGAAAATCAGTGATCCACAACCGTAGCTGATAATTATTCCTCAAGAAAGTCCTTTCTTGTGTAAAACTGACGTATGAAATGACTGCTTTGTTGATAAAAATATAGATAAAAATGAAAATTTGGTAAGCAATGTAACCAAAATTCAGTGTAAATGCAACAAATCAAGAAGTCCTCCCCTGACAGGATGTGTGATAACACCCTTAGTAAGAGCTTAGGACGGCAGCAGCATGTTGGTAAGGCTACACTAGGAAGACAGGGATGGTCAAGGATAGGGATGGTGGTTAGGGGGGACAGAGGAGGAGGAAAGTTAGAGGCTAGAGCTAGGGAGAGAGTGACCAAGAGAGGGAGAGGGAGTGAGAGAGAGAGAGGGGCAAAAAGATATACAGAGCAAGAGAGAGGAATATGTATTCACAGCAGCCCTAACAGCCTCAAGATGTTGCTGCAATTCATTTGTATTTACTAGCATTTTGGGGTTTGACCTAATCAAAGCCTTCAAGAAAATCTTGCCCACGTACAATTTTCATTTTTCACATACGTGTTTTGCAAATACATAAGGCGTAAGCCTAAGCCACTGCATGTTCAACCAGCCACTTCTTGCCACACGTGTGGTAGAGATTTCTACCAAGGTTTTGACTGGTTTGGGTTTAGATTCAAGATGCAAGTAAATGAAAATTAATTGCAGGGGTCATCTTGAGGCCATTTGGGCAACAGCATCCACAGATGAAGCTCGTTAAAGTGTACTCATGGATGAAGGAGGTCAAAGTGACACACACACCTCTGCTGAGTCCGTCGGGCCCTCGGAGGATCCGGCACTCCTCGATCTGTCCAAACGCCGAGAACATGACCCGGATGTCATTCTCATTGCACTTCTTCGACACCATGCCGATGAACAACTTCCTGTCCTCCACCGCTGTGGGGCCAAGGAGAGGAAGAAGAACAAGAGAAATGATGGGGGGAGAAAACAGGAGAGAAGAAAGAAAAGAGTGAAAGAAAGAGAGAGAAAAAATGGATAGGGGAAAGAGATAAATATGAAATCAGAGGAAGAAGAACACAAGAAAAACAATGCAAGAAAAGAATATAAAAGAGAGACAAAACCATCGGAAGAGAAAGAAAGAAAAGAAAAAGAATTGCATAGAAAGATAATGAAATGAAAAGAATGAAATTAACAAAAGAGAACAAGAGAGAGTAAGAGAGGGATGGAGATAAGATGGAAATAAAGAGATAAAGCTTGCAAGAAGATGAGAAAGTGAGTGAATGAGATAGAAAGAAGTGAAAGAAACAGTGACCATGAGAATGAGAAAAAGAGAGACAGAGTAAAAAGAAAGACAGAGAAAGACAGCTCATGTATTTCATCATGCCATCTACGAGACTCTGATCAATGTCTCATTATCACTTCAACAGCGGCTGCTTGCTGAGACTCTCCAGCTTCTCCTCTCTCACCCTCTTCCTCCCTCCACCTCTCCTCCTCTTCCTCTTCTATCCCTTTTTTCCTCCTCATCGGCTCCTCCTCTTGCTCTTTTGCTGACACAATCCCTCTGTTGCTCTTGCAGCATCGCTCAGTCTAGGAAAGTGAGCTGGTCGCAGCCAATGGCGTGAGACTTCTACTGTATTTTAGTGTTGCATGTGCGAGAGGTTAAGTGTGAATTAGGCTGAGAGCAAAATCCTCATCGCTCGCAGAAACAGTGTGTGTGCACGCGTGTGTGTTTATGTGTCCTCCCCCCCATTCAATGTAATGCTAATCCAATTCATTTTTAATGAGGAAACTGTCAGCTCTTACCGCGAGGCGAAAGAGATAAGCGGTCTGTTGCACTCTGGGAAATCAATAGCGCACTTGTTTATTTTGCTGTTTGAATTGTTTGTGTGTTTAAAAAACAAACCGTCGGGATATGCCGCCAAGATAAGTGTTGTTTCAAAAAGCTTTAACTCCTTTGTACACAGTGTGTGTGTGAGTGTGTGTGTGTGCATGTGTGCATCACTCCAGAGGAAGATTACCACAAGTCTAACAGCAATGTAATTAATTTACTCTGCGTCGATAGAAAAGAAGGAGAGGAGATATCGTTACAATTGACTGTTTCTGTTTTCGGACGAGGCGGAGAGGCAGGCGGGCGGCTGATAAGGCTCATAAAGCCGACTCCTGGCTGATCTGGAGTCAGCTTTCCTCTCTGGGACGCATTGGCCCAGAATCGGCTTCATGCCGAGTTTTAACACAGTCGGAGACAGACAAAAGGATGGGAACGGCTTTATTGGAAAAAAACAAAAAAACAGTGTAAAAGGTATAAAGCAATGAGCGGATCTGGCTCTATACCGTACGCCTCTGTCTCTCTCGTGCGCTCTTCCTTCATCTCCTTCACACCGTTTGATTGACTAAACTAATAAACCTCCGAGCAGCCATTCGTCATCGTTACAGCGACTCTAATACTGGCTTTATTAAAGGTCATTACCATTAAGTGGATGGATACATTTCATATGGCCCGTGGTATATTTCACTACCCTGGCTGTGAGTCGCAGTCACTTTATTAAGTTCTACCATCGTTACCTCGACGGTTATGTCTTATAAAGTCCTATTTCGCTATATTTCACTGGACGAGATGATGGCTTTTATAAGGATTTCTGCCTGGCTTTACTTCACACCATGCTTTTATTGTAGATCTATGCAGTGGGCAGTGCTAAATCTGGTGGCTTGTGCTGCTACTCAGCCTTGCCGTATGCAGGTCACCTTAAGTAAAGCCCAAGCTAAGGTAAAGTCCCTAAAACAGCTTCCGATATAGAAAATGGACTAGATTTATGTGGAGCAATGACTGAAGACTGAGAGCAAATTATTATTACTTGGTCAGGGTGATATATTATTAAACATAGGTCACCAAACTCGCAGCTTAAATGGAACACTGGTCTTGAATGTTCCCATTAAGCAATTTATTCTCTTTTTTAAATATGGCTTCCAAATGCATTTCTGGCCCTTTTTTTTTTCTTGATCTTTACCATGCATTTTAATGATTGGAATGACAAGATCAAAAGAACATGGTTCACGACATCTGCTTTCATTTGCCTTGCTTTCACACTCTGCCTCGACTAAATGCAACTGCACATTAATCCGTCAATACCGCTGTCTAATTTTATAGCTGCATCATAATGACACATGATTGAAAAACAAACCTGCTTTACACTATGCAAATTTAAACCTCTCATTACAGTGTTATAGACATTTCAATACTATTCAAGGCCGTAAATGTAGACGATTGGAGACTTTTGAAGAACCTGGGGACGCTCTGGTTCATACAATGGCAGAGACAAGAGCGTCCTCATTAGAATGACAAGGAACGCAGAGAGGACGAGTATAGGAAATCAATTTAGCACTGTATCTGCAGTGTGCACTTTGAAAAGGGGGTGATTCTAGGACAAAGTGTATACGCGAGAGGCTGTGGTGTGTGTGTGTGTGTGTGTGTGCATGTGTGTGTGCGTGGAGAGAGAGAATGCATACAATATGTTTGTATGAGATCAGCCACATGGGAGATGGAATGGTTCACCACAAGGCCAAACGATTCAACTTTCACTGACCTCCTTTCCTAAGCACCTTAATAATTCATACATAGAAAAAATATTTTTATATATATCAGCACCCAACCCCCCCATCTCTCTCTCTCTCTCTCTCTCTCTCTCTCTCTTCTACTCTTTCCTCTCCCTCTCTCGTCCCTTCTGCCAGCCAAGCTCTAACACACAGGCAAGATAGCTATTACCAGGGAAATTCAAAGTGGCTATTGATGCATATGTGTGTGTTTAAGTGTGTAGTTGTGTGTGTGTGTGTGTGTGTGGCCACTCACCGTTAGATTTCTCACTGTCTGCAGGCTTCATCTGAATAGGGTGGTGCATCTGGAAAAAAAGGGTGAGATATATTAACCGTGGCACACATACAGAACTGTATGCACACAACACACACACACACACACACACACACACACCATCCAGTCCAGTGCATTGGCCAGGCAATCAGCGCATATGCTTGGCGTAGGCGTGTCAGTGTGTGTCTGTGCTTGAGTATTAGTGTGTGTGTGTGTGTGCGTGCAGCAGCAGAGGCGACTCAGATGTTTAATAGAGCTGATTGATCGATGCATTTTTGGTGGTGAGGGGTGGTGGCTTTTCTTCTCTTACAGGAAAAGAAGCAAACACTTGACAGACGAGAGGGCTTTGTCACCTCTCTCTCCCTCTCTCTCTCCTTCCCTCCATCTCTCCTCCCCTGTCCCGTTTTTATTCCTTCCATCTCTCTTTCCTTTATGGGAGATTATGTGGCTGTTTGATGTGCGGAGAGACGAATGACAGTGATTCTCCAAATCTAGCCCAGTATCAATCACACTCAGAGTCAAATATCAGCCATGAGTGTGCGTGTGTAGGTGTAGGTGTGTGTCTTTGCGCGTGTGTATGTGTGTGTCTATGTGCCCCATCTTACCCATAACGCCCCTGGGCTCAGTCACGCTGTGACAGAAGGCTTTGATCTTCCAATTCTATCACACACCTTTATCTCCCTCTCTCCCTCTGCTTCCCTTCCCCTCTCTCTCTCTCTCTCTCTCTCTCTTCCTTATCAACCCTCCTCCCCTTTTGACAGTCTAGTCTGCTCCTTGATTAGTTCCCAAACCTGCCTGATGGGGGCAGTCAACAGTGTGGGGGAGGGGGGCGAAAAAGTGATTCCTCCAAATCTACTCACATATGTCACATTCAATTAACCGTCGAGACCTCTCTCTCTCTCTCTCTCCCTCGCTTTCACACACATGCAAAAAAACATCCATCTTGTGCTCTTTCACCATGTTTCAAGAGAGAAGAAAAGAAAAGGAGAATCAGGAGAGAAAGCATCAAACAGCAGGAGAGAGGAGGGAGTTGTCACAGGGAGAGAAAGACAAGGGATCAGAGAGAGAGAGAGAGAGAGAGAGAGAGGGAGAGAGAGAGAGAGAGAGGTGGGATCATAGACAAAGAGTATTACATTTGGACAGTGACAGGAATAGTGCCTCACCCTCAGGCTACAGTGTCTCTAGCAGCTACCATACAGTATCTCTAACACACACAAGGACAGACTCAGGGACATGGCTGGGGAAAGAGGTTGTGTGCGTGTGGGGTGTGTGTGTGTGTGTGTGTGTGTGTGTGTGTGTGTGTGTGTGTGTGTGTGTGTGGGGTGAGGCAGGGGACACATTTGTTTGAAGCCATGTCAAAAAAAAAAAAAAAAAAAAAACGAAAGAAAGTCCTGTCAAAGCAAACCTCCAAGTCACATTGAGTCACTTCTTGTTAATCCGTTTTAAAGTCCGTCCTCTAAAGGCTATGAAAAAAAAAAAAGACGACAGCATCCTCCGTGCTGCCTTCACTTACTCTTAGAAAAACAAAGTGCCACAAACCGCCACGCACACACACAGACACGCAGATGCACGCAGGTTCACACAGGTACAAACACTCGTGTCTGGTTTGCAGGCGTCTCCTCCCCAGGACTGTCTACCCAGAATGCCTGGCGGCGAGGCGGCGCTGTCGACATGTTTGATCTCGGCGAGCTCCCGCCGAGACGCACAAAGCGAGACTCTCCTCCGCGATCCCACAATTCCACAGTGCTGTTTCTTTTTGCCTGGCAGCCCCCAGAGCCGCAGCCTGCCATTCATTATGCGCTCACCGGGAGCCCCTGCTAAACTACTAAGTCCTCGCTGCGCTTTGGCTCATAAAAAAAAAAGCAGCCCGGAAAACGCAGCGACGTAAGCCATGTGTGCAGCCGGCCCGCCGATGAGGTTTGCAAATGTGTCTGCATATGAGCGGGCTGCTTAAACAACTTCCTATTTAGTTCCTGCGTCCCGTGTGGCAGGCTGCTCTTCCTCCCTGGCCTCCTTCCCTCCTCCATCCCTGCTTTCTTCCCACTGCCAGGCCAAGGACTATAAATATATAAATATATATATTTAGGGTAACACTTTAATTGAAGTGGTACTCATAAGGCACACTAAGCGCATTACAAGCACATTGTGAGTGCAAGATAATTAATCAGGGCATAATATAATAAACACAATGTGCAAAAAAAAAAAAAGGGGGCTGAACACTTGGTTCTGCTGTATGTTAATGACACAATATTAAGTTGGATGTAATTTACTGATGTTTGCATGATAATTATATTTTAACAAAAGTTTGTCTGCATTTCTAAGGATCTCATAATCTGCTTGCAATTCATCACAGTGCACTTCAAGTAACATATTTTTTAATTTTATTTCTTTTTTTTTTTTTTTTAAAAAAACACAGCACTTGAATTGCCTTATTGCAGAATGGATCGTTCTGGTCCTCAGCTCTGGCCGGCTGACTCACGCCGGAGGCTGATGTAAAATACGTGATAAATGCACACCTTTGAAAATGGTACAACACTGAATTTACATATTAATATGCTTACTGAAAATCGTTACTGCCGCTGTGCTGTTTAGCCACCATGTTATATGACTGCTCTTCAAGACGCACGTCGCTGTGACTAACAGCGCCTCTTAGCTCTTCTTGAATACAAAGCACTGTGTAGAGGGCTTTTTTTTTTTTTTTTTTTACTGTTATAAAAAGAATGCTCATGTTTTATTTTTAATTATACTTTTTTAAAAAATCATCTGCCAGGTAATGTAGCTAGCTCTTGAAACAGGAGCTTAACACCGTGGTGGCTGACTGACACATAAAGTACTAGCATGAACACTGTTTTTCAGTTAACTTATTAATATTTAAATCAACACTTACTCGACACACTTGGTTCATCCTCTCAGGGTGAAACTCTTTCCTCCCTCGTGTTGGAGGGCAGCTTCAGCCCCCCTGATGCCAGCGGGGCAGGTGGAGCGTCAGTCTCTTGCTCAAGGATACGTTATGGCCGCCTCGGGGCTACGAGCTAGCTGGGCAACAACCTCACCAAACGCTGCGTTTAGCCGTTTAGCCGCTTAGCGAGCCGCCAACAGTGTGCGCTCAACAGGAATTTCAGTCAGAATGAAGGTTAAAAGATAGTTTAGTTTTTTTTTTCAACCCTGGCCTTAGTAAAATGTTCATTTCCATCATTTAGAACCGAACATAGCACAACCTCTGTGCTAGCTTTAGTGACGAGAAACTTAGCTTCTTTTGCTAGCCTTCAAAACAGCTCGTCTTTGGCCTATTTGGTCCATTACAAATCAAAATATAGTTTACTATAGCTCTACATTGTCCACTGGAAAAACATGGTTGCAAACTGTCCTTGCTAGCAGATTTATTTATCATTTACCACATCCGCACCATTGTGCTGCCTGGGGTGTGCTGCGGTCATTGTGAAAAATAGTCCCGAGCGTTATAATGGACTATGGATGTTTAAAGGTCTTTTCACATCTGAATGTCTGAACCAAGGTCCATGTTTTTGTTACTGTGTGCATTTGTTCCAGTTAGTTTTAGTTTCACACTGCAGTTATGCGAGCGCACTAAAGATGATTGGTTTGTAGAGGAGTGTGTGACTGACCTTCTGCCAGTATTTGAATTAATGGAGAAAACTGAATGAACAGATTAAAAAATGAATAAATATGAAGGGAAAAAGTAAATATGTCCCTCTCATTGCTCGACACTGTTTCTGTTTCTAATGGCATTGCACGCCTTTGTATAGCCACTGCTGCAGCTTCTTCTTCCTGTGGCATTGCTTTCCCATTCTCTCACATCCTGCCTCTCTCATCCTCTCCAAAAAATACCTGGAAAGTGTCTGCACTTTTCTGATTTTTTTCCTGTTGACTTTTTTATAACATCGTCCGGCCACATTTCAATTAAAAACCTGGTCTCCTCCTCTCCCCGTGTGCTACCATGGCTCATTTTCTTTTTTTCTGGTTTTGATGACGACTTCGCCCGAACTTCCTGTAATTTGTCCAAAGTCCAAACCATCCAAAAAATGCTTTCAAACAAGAAATGGACCGAACTATGGTTCATTATGACTCCATGCCGAGGACACAATGTTGAAAGAAACACTGATTGGGAATTACTTGGGAATCTACAAATGCTGAATATTCTCTCTGAGTAATGGCTGTTTTCAGTTTAAACACCAGCACCGGACTTACAAAACCCTTACCAACCAAACCCTGAAATACACATCTCACCAGAGGGGTCAAGTACGTGGGGGTCAGCAGGGGTCGATCTTGTGACTTTCCAGTTACAGGACAGCCCCACCCCGCCCCCGCTTCCCCGCCCCTCCTGCCATGCCGCTCACGAGGTGTCTATCTGTCAGACGAGCTGATGATCCCCTCTGGTTTCCCCTCGGCCTTTATATCTTTATAATCCTCATCATCACTTACACACACAGTCATGCAACCTGGCTGGCATTCAGGTGATCTATGCGCAGCCCCCCTCCCCGCCCCCTCCCCGTGGCACGTTAAATAGTCCCTCCCGGTGCATGGAGTGCATGAAACCCTACACTTCCTAAATGTTAACTGCTACTCTCGGGTGAACGTTATCCCCCCTGCAGCCTTTTCTCACACGCCAGGAATGCCCCGGGGCTTGAAAGGGTAGAGGTCAACTTGTCCTGCAGCCAGAGGACTAACTGGGGATTGGATGAGTGTGTGGCGTGTGTGTGTGTATGTGTGTCCGTGTGTGTGTGCCTTGTGCCAGCAGTTGGCACCTCGAAAGCAACACCAAAGTTCACATGACCAGAGTGTGTGGGCCAAAAACAGGGGAGTTCACATACTGTAATGGCACTGAACACCAACAGGGTCGCTCAACCTCTCTCTCTCTCTCTCTCTCTCTCTCTCACACACACACACACACTGAATCTACACACACCCTCCCCTTCCTGCACTCTGAAGGTGTGACGGTGAGCTGCTTGCTCAAAGTCAGACAGATGGCCCTCGCAGTTGGGATTCAATATCGGTGACCGGCGCCCGAGACCGTCCAACTGACCAAGCACACACACACACACACACACACACACACACACACACACACACACATACACAGGTACAGTTCACGCACGTGCACACATGCAAGCATGCACACACGCCCACAACCACCCACAAATGTCTCTTGCGCTTTCTCACACACACACACACACCTCCAGTTGGTGACCTTCATCAGGCAAACAAGCATCAGTATAAACAAACTTCACCTACATTTTCAATAATGCATTAATTTGTGTTTTTTTTACAGGAAAAATTCTCCTCCCAAAGCTTGAATAGTTCAAACAGCCACAGACGATGCATTTGGAAAGCTATTTTTCTTATTCCTGCGGATAACTGGTTCAACATAACAAGGTGAAGTTATGTCCAGGTATTTCTAGCATATTATTATAGCAGGTGCAATGGAGTTTGACCGCAGAAAACATTTCAGTGATTCAAAACATCGACATAAACATCGGGTTTTGGTGTCAATCCCTCACAATGAAAAATGACCGCTTCCCTCTAAAGCATTTTGCATCAACGTTCGACAGTCACACACGGAGGAATCTATCCACGAAGAGGCACAAACCGACTTCTCTACCCTCCAGTGGCCTCAGCAGACCAGAATGCAGCGCAGCCACAATGCACTTTGTATTTGCAGTAAATGTGTTGCTCCTGAAAAGCTCTCTCTCACTTGCTCTCACTATCGCTACAGCAGTTATCTTCATCGCGGCTCACAGATGAATGCAGCAGGTTTTCTGGTGGGTTATTCAAAGGCATTCCGGGAAATGACGTAAATCACCGATGCAGAAATACACGAGGCGGGCTTAGGGGGAAAGTAGAAAAACAAAACAAAACAGCACAATAAATTACACACTCAAAGTCACAAAATACGTCCCAAACTGATGATCGGCATACAAGCATTTCCCTTTAAAGCCAAGCCTCACACAAAAGCGATCGATTTGTTCTACTTCCTGTCATGTATAGCATCAATATGTGCCATAAAGATTTAGGCCAGTGTATAAAGACGGGGAAATCCTATTGACATACTGCAAACACGCCCGTTGCTTTCCTCACACACTCCGACAAACACGTTGATACAGATAAAACATGACTTTGATTCTGCCTCTCCTTTAGGCAAACAAATGACTATAAATCAAATTGTCCTTTACAATATCCCCTCGTCTTAGCACTGCTTAGTGCACAGTTAGCCTACATTATCCCCACTTCATTTAGCTTGGTAAACAATTAACCCAGCGAGAGTGTGTGTGTGAGCGGAATGATTGAGGGATTTGGCATTAGCTATGCTGCGTCGCGTCTCCGCACTATCTACTCTAAGTATTTAACATAGTTAGCCCGCATTTGCAACCGCCCCCACCCTCCTTTTCATTCCCTTCCCTTGAATCGGTGTGCTTTGACGCCGCCGCCGCCGCCACCAAACACGGAGAGAAGGGAGGGGTTAGGGAAGTTAATTTGAGACAAGCAATTCATATTTCTTTTGTTAAATAAGAGCACGCGCGCGCGCACGGGCACGCCGGGGTCGATGAGGTTTGCCTTCCTTCAGCCCTGTTTGCGATAGCATTTGGGCTTCACTACAGCAATTACAGCCTTTAATTGAATTGATTTCGATAATGAGCCTCTGTAATGACACCGCTGTGGGAATGTGTGTGTGTGCGCGCGTGTATCTGTGTGTGTGCGTTTGTATATGTATGTGCGGCGTCATGAGGAAGGAGCTAATGTGTTTTTCTGGACGGAAAGCCATGAGGTACACACACCCACACACATACACATTATGCAGATTATATATATATATATATATATATATATATATATATATATGCATGTGTGTATATACACACACATGCACGTACGCATAATTGGTATTAAAAGCTGTCTACTGGTCAACTGCCTTAGTTCAGCTTTTTTTATAAAACATTTGTCCGAGGTCTAACCTTTCAGCTTGTTGCATAATATCCTCCAGGCTATAATGCATGAATGTTTGATGACACGCAGCTGACTACATGATGTATTTAATATCTTCCAGTGCCGTGTTTCCACTGTTTCAGGCTCTGCACCACCCCAAACCGTTTCCCAGGTTCTTGGGCGGAGAAAAGGGGTCCGATTTCGCAGGAGGCCTCCCGCAGCACGGCAGGCCCCACAGTCTGAGCGCAAAAAATGAGTCTGTCCGTCCATCCGTCGGTGGGAGTAACCTCGTCTCTTTCTCCTGCGGGCCCCTGCCAGACGGCTCGTCTGTTGCCTAAGTGCAGCGCCGAGAGCTATTGTGATAGAGCAGCGATATGTGTAATAGGCCCGCACCTGAACAAACAATGTACATCGACTGACGGGCTCTGGACGCCAGCCATCCCTCCCCCCCCCTGCAGCCCCCCTCGCATGCATCGTTATCAAGCGCTATGTCTCGTGCACACACATAAGGTCACACCTGTGTATTGATTTGGCAACAAAATGAGCAAATATTGAGCATTTATGAAAAATTAGGCCTACTTGGGATATGATGAACAGGATTTGTGAAAAAAACTGATCGATACACTTTTCCACAGGAGGCCTGAATAATCGGATCCCCTACACTCAGCCCTCAAGAGGTTTTGCCTATTGCCACGCCATTTTCTCGTTGTACTACTATCTTGAGTATTAAGTGGCAGCGCTGAGGCATTAAAACGCTACATTGATGCATAATTTAATCTAATATAGGACGAGGAATATGTGCATATAAGCCGTGCAGCTCACCTGTCCCAATTCAAATGTTTGCTCACAGGCTTCTGTCAAAAGCTCAGTCCGTCAATTTGAAATAAATCAGTGGCTGACTGTTGTCTTTGAATTACGGAATGATGCTTTTAAACCCTCACCCTGCTTGAGATTGGACTTACTTTTACAGCCATTTGATGGAGGCTTTTGATGTACTTTGGCTTGCATGAACACACACAACCTTGCGCCTGTATTCTGGCAGTGGAGCGTCACTAATTATCTCGCCAGCAGAAAGGTAAGGGAGGTGGGGACTTGTGTGTGTGTGTGTGTGTGTGTGTGTGTGTGCGTGCTGCGTGT